>NC_047086.1:140182909-140807909 GCF_902459505.1 Geotrypetes seraphini
CTTCGACTGCCATATTTTTTTGGGTGGGGGGACCATGGCTCCTGTGGCCACCCGTGTTCTGACGCCCATGCTATGCAAGCTGTGGCCCACAAGCGGGAAAAGTGGTGACACCTACAAAGCCACAAGGAAGACTTTGTTGGGTACTGTGAGTGAACAGGTTATGACTGTGACTTGAAATCAAATCCTGATGTCATCAGCTCCTTCTTCACTCAGACTTCTATGTTTTCTCTTCCTCCCTCTCCTCCACTGTGTTGTGACAGGATAGTCCCTATAGTGTAGGAGAGCTCAAAAAAGAAAGTAATCCACTTGAGGTGGACTTCCCTACTCTGGGAGCCCCTTTTAAAATTGTCCTTAATTTAAAATTATACTACTATCCCTATGTATTATAATATCAGGTTATTTTTCTAAAAATAACTATGATTTATTAGCTTTATAAATGCCTTTTCCATTATATGCTTACTTTACATATATATATATATATATATATATATATATATATATATATATATATATATATATATATATATATATATATACATACATACAGTGGTGGTACCTTGGTTTACGAGCATAATCCGTTCCAGGATCATGCTCGTAATCCAAAATGCTCGTTTTTTCAAAGCAAAGTTCCCCATAGGCTTTAATGCAAACTCAGAAGATTCGTTCCACAACCGAAGTTTGCAGTGGTGGCCCAGGGGTGAGTACCTGCCTGCGGGTACTGCACAGCGATTCCAAAGTGGTGCCTTCCTTGCCTCGGGGTCCCCATGCGGCTGCCCTCCTGCTTCGGCGATGCCTCTGCCGTCCGTCAGCGCTCTCCCGGCTCCCATCTAAACCGGCCGCCATCCTGAATGAGCATGCGCGACTTCACCTCTCTCCTCACCTAAGTCAGCCGCTCCCCCGACAACATGCTCAAGGCCCAGCAGACGAGGAGGCCGATCTTCAAGAGTGCCAAGATGAGGGTAAGAAGCGGCGGGGGGTGCCCAATTGTGTCGGGGGGATGTCGGATCGTGTCGAGGGGGGTGCCCAATTGTGTCGGGGGGGATGTCGGATCGTGGCGGGGGGGTGCCGGTTCGAGGCAGGGGGGGTGCCGGATCGCAGGGGGGGTGCCTGATCGCAGGGGGGGGCCTTCGAGGGGATTAATGCCGGTTCTCGGGAGGGGGGGGGGAACGCATCAAAGCGAGTTTCCATTATTTCCTATGGGGAAACTCGCTTTGATAAACGAGCATTTTGGATTACGAGCATGCTCCTGGAACGGATTATACTCGTAATCCAAGGTACTACTGTACAGTGGTACCTCGGCTTACGAGTGCACCGGTTTGCGAGTGTTTTGCAAGACAAGCAAAACACTCAGCAAACTTTTGTCTCGTAAACCGAGCACTGCCCCGATAAACGAGCACTCAGCAATGGTGGCCCAGGGGTGAATACCTGCCTGCGGGTGCTGCACAGCGATTCCAAAGTGGTGCCTTCCTTGCCTCGGGGTCCCCATGCGGCTGCCCTCCTGCTTCGGCGATGCCTCTGCCGTCCGTCAGCGCTCTCCCGGCTCCCATCTAAACCGGCCGCCATCCTGAATGAGCATGCGCGACTTCACCTCTCTCCTCACCTAAGTCAGCCGCTCCCCCGACAACATGCTCACTAGAGAATGACACGGTGGCGGTTTACCCGCGGCCACCGCATTTTAGCCGCGGGTCACCGCCGAAAACGGGGAAGAAAACTAGCAGTCGCTGCGGCGACGGGGATAAGGCCATTCACCGCCCGCGGGGCGGTGAATGGGTCTTGTCCCCGCAGTGAGGCATGAAGGATCGCGCGGTCCCCGCAGCTCACACCCGCCTGCCCAATCGATTCTAGTGTTTAGCCAGCTCTCTCCCTTCTCCTCACCTTAGTTTGTAGATTTTCTTTTTCGGCGACCCGCACGCTATCAGAGAGCCACGCACCCGCCGCTGCTCAGTTTCGATCTTCTGCTCTGACGCAACCGGAAACAGGAAGTTGCAGAAGATTGAACACTGAGCAGCCGCGCGTGTGCGGCTCTTTGGGAAAGCGTGCAGGTCGCTGAAAAAGAAAGCCTGCTAAATAAGGTGAGGAGAAGGGAGAGAGCTGGCTAAACACTAGGATCGATTGGGCAGGCGGGTGGGGGCTGCGAGGACCGTGCGATCGCTAGTGTTCCCGGCTCAGACTGTAAGGAGGGAGTGAATGGGAAAAGGATTCTGGGCCAAGGTGATGAAAACGGAAAGAAAAACCCACAGCAGGAAAGAAAGGGAAGGACAGGCAGGTGAGCCAGATGCTAGAAGCAGGGGGGGGGGAAGAAAGAGGGAAAAAAGCTAGATGGGGTTGAAAAGAAGAGACACACTGGTATGGAAGAGGAAGATAGGGGAAATCTGGACACAGGAAGGTAACAGAAAGAGGGGAAATTATGTGCATGGGGCATAGGGACAGAGACATAAAGGGGACATGCCATGTGGATGGAATATGGACACAGGGGGGGGCAATGGCAGATACATAGGGGAGATATTAGAAAAGTATATAAAATCGTACCCGTTTGAGGCTTTTATGTATGCAGCAGTGACGGTGACGGGGCGGTGAATGGGATGGCAGTGGCGGTGACGGGGCGGTGAAGAGGATGGTGAGACGGGGACGGGGTGGTGACGGGGATGGTGAGACGGGGACGGGGCGGTGACGGGGATGGTGAGACGGGGACGGGGCGGTGACGGGGACCAATTTTTTCACCGTGTCATTCTCTAATGCTCACCACGTACAAGGACGTCCTGCGTGCTTGTACATGGTGAGCGTGTTGTCGGGGCAGCGGCTGACTTAGGAGAGGAGAGAGAAGTCGCACGCATGCTCTTTCAGGGCAGATGCTCAGATGCTCAAGGCCCAGCAGACGAGGAAGCCGATCTTCAAGAGTGCCCAGATGAGGGTAAGAAGCGGCGGGGGGTGCCCAATTGTGTCGAGGGGGGGGGTTCGGATCGTGTCGGGGGGGGGTGCCCAATCGTGTCGGGGGGGGGGGGTCGGATTGTGGCGGGGGGTGCCGGTTCGAGGCAGGGGGGGTGCCGGTTCGAGGCAGGGGGGGTGCTCGTAAATCGAGCCATGCTCGGTTTCCGAGGCACCGATTTTGCAAATGTTTTGCTCGTCTTGCAAAACACTCGCAAACCGGTGCACTCGTAAACCGAGGTACCACTGTATATATATATATATATATATATATATATATATATATATACATATACAGATAGATCTAATACATCTGTCTCTAGATATACATCATAAGTGATGGCAACTATTTTTTTCTCTCAAAAATGTACAATGCTGGAAATCTAATATATACTTTTGAAAGCGTGTGACATTTACTTCATAATGTTGCCACTAGATAAGAGATGAGTTTAGCGGTCTCTGGTGGGGGAGAAACTAAAAACATGGCATTTGAAATCATCGTAGTATTATGGCATACAGTGTACAGCATGAACAACAAAGTAGAACTAGAAACTATTTAACTGTTTAACATTCTCCCGGGTTGTCGTGTGTGTCATCCAGTTCATGAGGTACGTACTGTGAATGCACAGCATTATAAGTCATTTCTGCAGTATCACCTGCGCCATGCAGCACAGGAGAAACGTCCAGAACTGTTGCACCGTAGCACAATCCTACACGAAAACGCTACAGCTCACACAGCAAACAATTGTTTACAGAGTTGGGGATGGGAGACTAGTTAAACATACTCACTCTCAAGCTGATTGTATGCTGAAACAAATAACATTTATGGTGACGGGACAAAATCGCGTGAGACAACGGCGCGCTGACAACTGAGCACAAGGTTGATGGCGCGCCGAAGAAAAGCACTATTTTAAAGGGCTCCGACGGGGGGTGTGGGGGGGAACCCCCCTATTTTACTTAACAAACATTGCGCTGGGGGGGTTTTGGGGGGTTGTAACCTCCCACATTATACTTAAAACTGAACTTTTTCCCTAAAAAACAGGCAAAAAGTTTGGTTTCAAGTATAATGAGGGGGGTTACAACCCCCCAAACCCCCCCAGCGCAATGTTTGTTAAGTAAAATAGGGGGGTTCCCCACCAACACCCCCCATCGGAACCATTTAAAATAGTGCTTTTCTTCGGCGCGCCGTCAACCTTGCGCTCAGTTGTCTGTACTCAGTTGTCTGCGCGCCATTGTCTCGCGCGATTTTATCTATGAACCAACATTTATTACTTGCTTGTTAAGAAAATGATGATTTCAAAAGTTGTGTTTTTTCCTTCTCATCTGGTGGCAACATTAAGAAGTACATATCGCACACTTTCAAATGTATATGTATTAGCTTTCCAGTATTGGCGCATTTTGAGAGAAAACATTTTTTGCCATGACTTATGAATTGCAGTCAAAAAGTAGTTTTTTGGTTTTTTTTCCAAATCTTTATTCATTTTAATACATACATCAAGTGTACATTAAATACAAACTATCATAATATAAAATTTATCTCGAGATACAATTGGCCAAAGTATGTTCGGGTAAATAAAGTTCTATTGTTGGCATCATAGTTGCACCTTATAAGGTGCACAGCCCAGTGTGCCTAGGTAATTTCTTTGTATATTGTACTGAGATTTCTCTTTTTCAATTCAAGAGCTGCAGTTTGTTTTTGGTTTTTATTTTTTCAGCGAGTTGATTAAGACTGCAGATGGGGGACAGATTTCACTGGACTGGGCTGACAATGTACAAAGCACAAGGTATCCTGACCCAGCCTCTCGCCCCACAGTGCTGTTACTGCCGGGACTGACTGGGAACAGCCGTCAGACATACATCCTGCACATGGTACGACAGGCATCCCAGGAGGGTTACAGGTGAGAGAGCTAGATCTGCAGATGAAGTGATTCCAGCAAACCTGCTTTCTACACACCTCTCATCTGGCTGGCAGACATCCTTCTTGCAGTGCCCTATCTGGTGAAAGGAATCTGGTGGCAAAATCTTATAAGAATTTGGTTATTGTATGGATTTTGTAAAGGCTGTGGATTCCAGATGTGTGCGGAAACTAATTATTCTGTTAGGTGCCAATAATCAATTATTGGAGATAACAGGCACTAATTATGAGTTACGCATGCATCTGCCCTATGCTATATTGAAGTCTACAAAATCCTGAGTAGAGTAGAATCGGTACAAGTGGATCAATTTTTCACTCTGTCAAAAATTACAAAGACTAGGGGACACTTGATGAAGTTAACAGGGAAATACTTTTAATAGGAGGAAATATTTTTTCACTCAGAGAATAATTAAGCTCTGGAATGCATTGTGGTAAGAGTAGATGACATAGCTGGTTTTAAGAAGGGTTTGGACAAGTTCCTGGAGGAAAAGTCCATACTCTGCTATTGAGATAGACATGGGGAAGGCTGCTGCTTGCCATGGATCGGTGGCATGGAATGTTGCTGCGCCTTGGGTTTTGGCCAGGTACTAGGGACCTGGATTGGCCACCGTGAGAACGGGCAACTGTGCTTTGATGGACAATTGGTCTGACCCAGTAAGGCTATTCTTATGTTCTTAAATTTCATAACACATAACTCAAAAGTGTACATGGCCATGGAAGGAGCATAGGCTGGTCGGAAGCATTCCCAGAAATTAAGCACCGTTTTATAGAATGCTTGGATTTCCACATCCAACTGCCATCAGTTGGGTTGGGTGAGGATTTGCACCAGGTTTCAGCAGGCCAAAATTGGGCATGAGAATCTGCTCTAAGCACTAATTTATAAAGATTGTTTAGTATTAAGCAGCCTTTATAGAATTGGTGCTTAGAGGAGATCTTTTTGACACCTTATTTTGGCTACCATTTACTGAATCTGGCCATATGCATACAGTATATGTCCATTTTTTTTTTTTTACTGGTCTTGATTTCCAAAATGTTTTTTTTTTTAGACACAATGGAAATTTAGTAAATCCAGGTCTTCAATTCAGTTTTCTACTTTTAATGTTCCTCTGTCACTGTGATCCTTCATTGTCTGTTCTGGTTCTTAGTAAGGGCCTATTTCTTTCCATGCTATGTCAAGATTCACTTTCCTGCTTATCTTCTAACCATTTGTGTTTACACTTCTCCCTCCAAATCTGCGGTTTCAGTATCTGCGGATTCGGTTATTAGCGATTTTTTGGGGGGGGAAAAGAAAAGAAATGCTGCATCCCTGACCTCCCCGGACCTTACCTGGTGTTCTAGCGGGCTTTCAGGGCAGGAGCAATCTTCCTACGCTCCTGTCCCGTGCAGATCGCTCATACAAAATGGCTGCCGTGAGTTCCCGTAGTCTCTCGAGACTATGACAGGAACTCTCTGCAGCCATTTTGTATGAGTGATCTGCACGGGGCAGGAGCGTAGGAAGATCGCTCCTGCCCCGAAAGTCCACTAGACCACCAGGTAAGGTCTGGGATGCCAGGGGAAGGCAGGGGGTGGGTCAGAGCCGGCCCAAATGTTATTCGCAAATTTTCAATATTCACTGGCTGGCTCTGCCCCTAACCCCCGTGAATATTGAGGGAGAAGTATATATGGAGATTTTGGCTACTTCCAGGATTTAGCTAAGGTAATTCTTGTAGTAGAGATCAACATACTATAGAAATTTAGCTGGAGCTCTCAACTCCTGAGGCCAGAGATTCAGAGGGTATATCTTAGGATCAAGAGAAAAATTGAAAGGAAAGTGTCAGCAATTTTCCTGTAAATTTGAGGTAGAAGACAATTGTGTCATATGACAGGAAAGCTCCCACCTCACTGCTCTATGTACCATACAACAACTTCTTTGTGCAGCTTTCTGTCCTGTTTGTCTGACTTATGATTTCCTTTCTACAGCTCTATATTGCTCCACCACCAACTCTTTCACAAATTTCCCACATATCTGTGCATTGTCTTCCTTCCTCTATTCACTCATGATTCTCATGTTTCTTTTCTGTATAGTTCTGGTCTTTCTTTCCCTCACCTTGTCTCAGATTGTCAGTTTTTCTCTCCATTCTTTCATCATCACAGTCCCCAACTATTTCAGTTTTCCAGTCTTATTCTTCTCCCTTTGCTGTCTCCTCCAGTCCTCCCTTGGTACTGAAAGCTGCTTTAGATTTAATGAGCCACTTGAGAATTGAAGAGGGAATGCTTCGATTCAGATTTTATGAGCTACAGTTGACTTTGTCCTAATGTGGTTCAGTGTAAACCTAGGGCACAAATTGTGTGGCACAGCTACATCCTCAGCACCCTGAGGTTGTGGGTTCAAACCCACACTGCTCCTTGTGACCCTGGGCAAGTCACTTAATCTCCTTATTGCCCCAGGTACATTAGATAGATTGTGAGCCCACCGGGACAGACAGGGAAAAATGCTTGAGTACCTGAATAAATCCATGTAAACCATTCTGAGCTCCCCTTGGAGAACGGTATAGAAAACTAAATAAATAAATACTATCTTTGGAGAACCCTAATTTCTATAATTTTGCATGCACATTTATGTACTTAGGTATAGAATGCTGCCAGTTACATGCTTAAGTTAATTGGTATATTAGCCACTAAGGGCCTGATCTTATATATGATGCCTAAAAATCAGCGTCAACTAGAACAGCATTTAGCACAAGTATAAAAGGTGTGCGTACCTTGCATAGAATCGCGCTAAGCACCAGTGTGTCATATAACTGTTAGGCACACCTATTTAGGCCAGCTAAAACCAGGCCCAAATTCTGTTATGTCCCTACCATACACTAGGTGTTCAATCCCAACCCGAAGTCCGGGTATTGCAGAAATCCACAACTTTTCTGAACACATGCTCCACCCCTTAGCCTGAGAGCTGGTGAACAAATCCAGTTTCACATTCTGCAAGCAGTCCATGCAGAAGTCTTTTGTAGCTGCTCTGCTTCTATTTCTTATTTTTCACTTAAGGTTTGTTTCTTAGTGGCTTCAGCGTCTTGAGATCCCTTCCGGGTGGTCTCCTGTCAGAGGAAAGGTTGCAGTCCCATGGTGCTGGACTGCAGTTTCACAGAGAAGCTCTGGTAGATCTGTAGAGCCAGCCTTGTCTGTGTCGTGAGTTCCTGCAGTCTCAACGTGGGACCTCGAGGCAGCCATTTTTGATAGTTGATATGCATGGGGCAGGAGTGTAAAATGACCGCTCCTGCCCTGCTTTACTGCTAGACCACCAGGCCTTTAAAGGTTATCTTTGGAGGGGTTAGGGTGTGGGCCCTAAAGTCATTCATGATTTTTTTATAATATTCACGAGGAAGCTGTGCCCTAACCTCCACGAATATGAAGGGATACCTGTAGTTCATAACTGTAAGAGGGGCACACACATGGGAGGGGCATGGGTTGGTCAGAAGTGTGCCTGGCATTTAAGTGCTAGGATTCTAGAATGCTGTCAGTTACCTGCGGAATTGTAACATTTTGTCGTGTTCATTTACACCAGCCATTGGCATAGCATAAACAGCCATACCTATATGTTGGCATGTAACTGTTGACTTAGCTTAGTTTTCTATAATGCCAGTTACGTACATAATTTCTGATACAGAATTCATGCTTAGTGCAGCATCCTAGTATTTAAATTTCAGTGATCTTTTCAGAATTATCCCCTTTGGAGTGAGTTCTTTATATTGTGCCCAAAAACACCCCTGCCCAAGTGCTATCCTATAAATGCAGTTAGACACAGTTTATAGGATAGTGTTTTACGCCAAGGAAGTGCGCTGACCATTTGCACCAATGGAAATGTGAGGCAAAACCTCACACCTAAAGCTAGTCGTGGATGCCCTTTATTCTATAATTATGTGCGTAACTTTGAGGAATGCCCATGACCCATTTTCATGCCTCCTTTTTTGTGCTGCGCATACATTTAAATTAAAACCAATTGACGCTAATAATTGCTTGTTAAGCCAGTTATCAGTGCTAATTGGCTCATTATTCAATTAAGTTGCATATGCAAATTGGCCAAATGCAACCAAAGTGCCATTTATAAAATTTGGGTGTTAATGTTTAATTGGTTTAAAGTCATAATTGCAAGAGGACTGAAGAAATGTATCAAGGTGCTCTGTGGTGTCTGCTGAACATTTTCCTTATGATGGCTAATACATTACATTAGTTTCTTTTATTCCGCCAATACCTTGTGGTTCTAGGCGGACTACAAAAGGAAGAGATTCTGGTCATTGCCAGAGGATTACAGGGAAGCTATTGGTTGTAACATTTGGAGTCTGGTGATGGAATGGGGATATTGGTTGTATCAGGAGTTTGTCTTGACATATTTCTTGAATAGCCTGGTTTTTATTTCCCTCCTGAAGGTTCTGTAGTTTGATGCTGAAATCAGTAGATTGAAGATGTGGCTGTCTAGTTTCGCTGCTTGCATGGCGAGTAGTCCGTTGTGTATTTTTTTACGCTGAATGCCTTTGATTTGGGGGTGGGTGACGGATGTCCGAGTTCTCCTTGGTCTGGAAGAGTTGTGCCGAGTTAGGCGAGTGTTCAGGTAGGATGGTCCATTGCCATGTTGGGTTTTGAAGAGCATGCAGTAGAATTTAAAAAGTATTCTTGCTTGTATTGGTAGCCAGTGTGTATCTTGGTATGCGGCAGTGATGTGGTCAAACTTCTTCAGTGAGTAGATCAGTCTGAGGGCTGTGTTTTGCACTGTTTGTAGTTGTTTTATCATGGTAGTAAAGAATTGCTTCCCCTTCTCCTGTGAAGGCATGATAGATGTTTATTTTGCCATCTCTGACTAAGAAAGCTGGTAAATGGGGGAAATTGCTTCTCCTTGTCCAGGGCCTCCCTGCCTCCAACTGTTCAGTTCTGTAAAGTTTTTTTTTTTAGGATAGATTTTAAGCTTTATCATGCAGGGATTGTCTCTTATGTGTTTGTGTATATACTGCATATTAGGGTGATCAAAAAAATTAAATTTATGGGGCATGACCTCCAGAAGTCTATTTTTGTTCTATGTCTGGTCACTGATAATTGTGCCCAAAATTATAAGCCTTTTGGTGAACATTTAGAGATCGCACAATGATTTTTAATTTATTACATAAAATGCAAGTACAGAATTAATATTAATTTTCCATCCAAACCTAAATTGTGAGCAAATGCACCTGGAAAGAAGTTAAAATACATACTGTTATTACTTACAACTGAAAATAGGCTTGTTGGCCTAATGATTTATTATGCATTGTTTAATATTCAGTGATGACTTATAACTAATGTCATTATTCCATAGTAAGTAATAAAATGTTTTATGTGCAATTGCTGAACGGTAGTCCTACGTTCAAGTCAGTATTCATTTATGTAACTCTGGAGCAAGTTGGATAGGTCTTTCTGTGCTGAGCAACAAGGCGATGGAGCTGCTTCCGTACCTCATTCTTTGTGAGACTTGAATTATACTGCTGCATTAAGGCAATTGCCCTTTCAGCAGAGTCATTGACTACTGTCATTGATGATGCAGACTACTTCAAATGCTGGTAGTTTGGATCATCTCTCCAGTTTGCAGGATCTTTAACCAGAAATTGTTGAGCCTTTTCTTGTCCATTGTGTTTAGAACACCCATGACTCAAAGGAAAGTAAGTTCTCTTTGTTATACATAATGCCAGGCCAATGGGACTGAGCGACTTGGAGGACAATTAAGATGTTTCACTGAGCTTATAGATTGTGGAAGCTGAAGGTTTGCCACCATGTTGGACTTTTACTTCATTGCTTAGTCTGTCATCAAAAATGGCCAGACCAGCCATAATTTCTGACAAGTACTGCAGATGTCTGGTGAATGTTGTTGACGCAGCCTTGGCAACAGCCTTGTTCGGTTATTACTGGAGTTCTGAAAGCAGAAGCAAGTCATTGAGTGGTGCTTTTACAGGAAGAGGTTCTTCATGCTAGTAGCGGATGTAGATGAGGCTAACAAAGAGAAGCAGTTCTTTGATGCCCTGCCTTTCTTTGGCAGTAAGAGAGAACTGTTGCTGGAGCAGAAATCTGTTAATACTGTGGATGGCCTTCACCATCCACCATGCATGGTTGAAGGCCCCGAGTGCTCAAAATGATGGCTTTGCTTTATCTGCCTCCGGGCAGCCTCCAAGAAATAATTAAACAGAGCTCAAAAAGCTCCTCATAGTCTTCCCTTGAATGTGATGCATTCAAGACTGTTCCACAGAAAGCTGCAATTTCTTTCTGAAGGACTGATATGTCTGCATCAAATGTCATCTGCAGCAACCTCATATGAATCCTGGTCTATGTATGCCCAATTTTGCTGAAATCTTTTGAACACCTTAATATCTGGTCCTCCACTAACTACAAACAATTAGGTGAAGACACTTCCAAACACCAGGTCCATCATATGATGTCAACAGGTGAGCCATGCTAACTCTTGTCCTACTGATGATTCAATGAAGAATATACCATTCTTCAGGCCTCTATTACTCGCAGTGGTATCAAACACCAGTCCCTGGACTCATCTCCGAAGACTCCATTCATCCTGTACTGTGAGACAGACTTCAACATGCTGTTCGCGGGTTCCATGGCCAATTTTTGGAATTCTGAGTCACCTCTCTTCTCCGTTGCCAGTGACAAGTACTGCAATTCTGTTGACCATTTCTTTACTTCCAGTAATGTCTAGGAGGAGTTTTCCATCCCAATGCAGCAGTAATGGAGTTTCTGTTGCTTTGTCAAGGAATTCATCCCTCAGAGTGACTACCTCCTCACGGTTCTTGCACCGTGAATGTCAGAGTGAGCTTCTTGACAATGTCATTTCATTTACAACATGGCCAACAAAGTACTTTGGCAGCTGGCAGCTGCACCATTGACAAATTTGGCACTCCTATCTGGCAAATTAACACAATCTAACACTCCGGCAACTTCAGGATGTGCAAGAATGTTCACCTTTGGCTGTTTTAACTGAGAACTGAAACAAGGGGGTCTGCTGACTTCAAAATCAGCATCTGAATTTGAACAACTGTCAAGAGTCAACTTCAGCAATATTCTTAGAATCAGCTAATCTACTAGTCAGCTGTTTAGAACTACTGACAGTGACATTTTCTGCCTCCACTTTGGCTGCAAATTTACTAAATCTTTCTTCTCATGCTCTCTTTCTATCTTCCTTCTTTGCAAGTTCAGTGTCGATGCTGGCCATGATGCATGATGAAAAATATTGCCTCTGAATTATTAAAAATTGTCTGTCTTGATTTTCATTGTGCCTAATACATCACTGTTAGCAACATCAAAAAGATGGACGAGACGTTCTTTGAAGGCTTCTTGGTTCTTTTTTAGCATCTCATATTGATCATAAAGCTTCATCAATATTCAAATTCCTGAATCTATTCACTGAAGAGATATTCTTACAAGCTACCAAATTTCCAAGACTTTGAACATGGCTGGATGAGCTGCCTCTTTCAAAGCAGTTTTCTGTCAGTGTGTAAGTACATCAATCGAAGAACATCCCTATTGGTTGGAAGATATGAATTGGACAGTTCATCAGTGCCCTTCCCTAGCAACCATATCTCAGTACTGCTTCTAGTCTTTGACGTTCTTCCTTCTTAGTTTTTATCCTGAAATGTGATATCAACTTGGTTTTCAACTGTCTATCACTAAATTAACTTTCTGCTTTGCAGCAGTACTGGTAGTAAGTTGTTATTATTCAAATAACATCAAAGATGTTGTTGTCAATAAAGCTATTTAGTATCCAACCAATATTAAGTAAGTAACAGTTTCTAACCGTATTACCACATTGTTATGAATAGCCAGCCACATTATGAAGATATTATAGGATCATGAGCGACCTCTAAATTTGGCCCAAACTACTTCAGATTTTAACCATATCTTATCTACTTGAGGTAGAATGTATTTAGACTTATGGAGACATGTTCTGATAAGGTTGAATTTTTACCATAGTCTTATGGACCATCCTGCTGCATATACGTAGTGATATTAGTTTTGGAAGACATTTCTCTATTGCTCCAATGTGGTTTCTCTGGGCCTTTTGGTGGTGACGTTGGCATCAGAAGAGTTGGTTTTGGTGGTTGAAGCCACTGAGAGAATCGAGGAGGTCACTTACTTTGTTTCTGGTGGTGATGGTCAGATTTGGCTGCATTGGAAGAAGCTACAAGAAACTGCTGGGATTTTCAGTTTTACTGGAGCAGAGAAATTGGTGGTTTCAGTTTCCACTTTTGGAGCAGTCTTGTGGAGTTTGTTGTGAGAAGGGACGATTCAAGATCTACTGCACCATGACAGTACTAAGACTGCACATATTATGCAAGGTAGAGATCACTGGTACAGTTACAATGCCATCTGTGCCATCGGTTAACTGTTCTTTGGGTAAAGCTTCTGTTAATGAGAAAGCTATTTTGTCTATCCTGGACTTTAATTTATTGATTGGGCTCTGAGGTGTAGAATCCAATTTTGGAAACTATATTGACAGCACTTGCTCAGTTGGAAACTCTTGTAATTGCAAAACTGGACAGCCAACATGATGTGGTGGTCAAATATGAGCAATGGGTGGAGTCTTGTGAACAATCTATTGAGAAGCTTCAGATGAAGGTCTCTTTCAATAGGATGACATAGGGGCCAATGCAGAAAGCTACCATGGGCAACAATGCGTGGTTAATAAGAGGAATGTGAGCAGATTAGTAGTCAAATGATTCAGAAACAGGCTCAGCACAGGAGTTTCCTGTGCGCCATTGTCTACCATGCAAGCTTACTAAAATGGCAATTAGGCATTAAGCTATTCTACCCCAATGCAGAGAATTACACAGTTTAAGGTGAGCACTATGCAAGAAATATATGCCTCCTCAGACTTGGCGGTAGAAGGGCTAGCTCACTCTCTGCATTAGAGCAGAGAAGCTAGTAGCCCCCCCAAGCACCGGAATGGGACGATTCATTGTGGCTGTTTAAGAGCCGTCAGTTTAGCGCGGCCCTTTCTTCACTACCATTTAAGAGCCACCATTTAATTGCGACACTATTCAGTGAGGCCCTTTCATTGCGGGACAAGTTCAGTAAGCCACATGCTGGATCGAGGTGGAGTGCTGATGGGGTTGTGTGTGTGGGGTGAGGCATTGCCCCCCTCCCGCATCATGTACCACATGCTGGATTGGGGCAGGATCATGAGACATGGTGTGGTGGTGCAGAACGCCATGGAGCAGGTGGGGGCCAAGATGCAGGAGCTGAGCTGGAGAATCTCTTGAGTGCTTTGCAGCTTGGTGCAGGTATGGCAAGTGAGAGTCTAAGACTGGAGGGAAGCTCAGGATAGGCAAACAGCCCTACCGGCTATGAAGAGCCACAATTAACTTGTCCTGTGATGAAAGGGCCACTCTGAAATGGCGGCTCTTAAATGGTGGCGATGAAAGGGCCATGATGAATCGTCCTAGATTCCCCTCCCTTCACTGTTGCCCCTACCATTAAAAAAATTTGGTAGTCTAGTGTAGCCATTCACTCCCCCCCCCCAACATATGAGTATCTTTGGGTAGACTTGCACAGTCTGTGTCCCGTATATGGCCATTCAGTTGAAGATGGGTTGAGGAGGGCTTCAATGGCTGGGACGGTTTAGATGGGCTGGAGTGAGTTTAGATGGAGACTCCATTAGATAGAACCTAAGCATACTACTGGGCAGAACTCTGGGTTTCTGGCCCATAAATATCTAAGAAAAAGGACCATTTAGATTAAGTTATTAATTTATAGGGCATGTGCGGTTGGTCTTTATCTGCAATCATTTACTATGCTACTATGTTCAAAAGGCAGGAGCAATATTACTACTACTACTTCTACTGTTTAACATTTCTATAGCGCTGATAGGCATTTGCAGTGCTGTACAACAATATAGAGCTTACAATCTAAATTAACAGTCAACAAGAAAAGTAAGGGTTAGGGAGTTTCTCAGGGTGCTTAAGGTGAGGGAGTTATGAGTTAAATGCAAGCTCGAAGAGGTGGGCTTTTACTCTGGATTTCAATAGTTCCAGGGACGGAGCGAGGACATAATGACTCAGGGAGTTTGTTCCAGGCGTAAGGTGCAGCAAGAGAGAAAGGAGCAATGCCCATTCACTCCTGCCTCCATGCCACCATCTTGGAAAAGGTGGCTTTTTGCACACCGCATTAATGTGGGATCAGGCATATCCAGTTTTCAAGATGGCAGCACAGAAGCAGGAGTGAGTGGGCATGCCAGAGCTTTTTTACCCTCTGGGGACTTGTTTTAAGTTTACATAAGGGGCTGAATACCCCTACACGTGCATCCCTATAAGTGTGTTAAGCGACTGCCCAGGTGGTCTGTTTGTCTAGTTCCATCTTCTGTTTTGCCCCTAAAGCAGGCACTGGTGCTAAACCTTGTGCACACAAATATGGGTGCACACCAAATTTGCGCATGCAGTTTAATTCAATAACAAGCTAATTAGCACCGATACTTGGGCTCAAAATCAATTATTGGTGCCAATCGGAATCAATTAAAAATTTACATATGCATATTTATGTACCCGTATCTGCACATAAATTTGATGCGGAGCTCCAAAAAGGCATGGGCATGAGAGCCTCCTGGGCAGATCAGGAGTTTTCCTGTAATTTATGCCTGATGTTACAGACTTAGGGGGGATGTGCATCTGGGTTTAATTGGTGTAAGTTGTCACACCTAAATATAGGTGCACTTCCCAAAGCCGAGCGCTATTCTCTATAAACAGCACCTAATTATGAGTGCCATTTATAGAACAGGGATAGCACTTTTTTTTTTTTTTGCATCATTTATAGAGTTCAATCCTAGGTGCTGAAATATGTTGGGGAAATGTAGTGTCTTGGATCTAATAATATGTAAAGTGTCTTGGATCTAATAATTCTACTTCAAATAAGGTTGTTTTCCACTAATTAACTAATTTAAAATATCCACAGGCTCAATATTTACTGCTCTTTGCTTTCGATATACTTGTACTGTAACATTTGGACCTCCTTGTTTTTGTTTTTGTTGGGCAATTACCCTTCACACGTATGATGCCTCAAGTTTGCGTAAAGCCCATATGTATGTTATTTTACCCAGACTGAGCAGAGATGTTCTGGGGATGGGGGAAGGTTTGTTTTTGCGCAGATTTGTAAAAATATGTATGTATTTCTGTGTAAAGTAAGCCTGAAGATTTGTGTGTGTGCCAAAGAGCAGGTGTAAACATGCACACAGAGGGTTCCCTTTTACGAAGCCGCGTTAGCGGCTTTAGCGCACACACCTTTTTAGCACGCACTAACCGGAAAACTATTGCCTGCTCAAGAGGAGGTGGTAGCAGCTAGCGCGGCCGGCAAATTAGCGTGCGTTAAACTGCTAACACGGCTTCGTAAAAGGAGCCCTAAGTTCCTTGGTATTCTTTTCATAAACTGTACAGTTTGGCTTGCAAGTTCAGCCAAGTCCACACAGAGAAAACTGTGTGAACCTTTTAGATGTGCGGGCAGTTGTAAAATTACCTTTAATGTATGCATGTCCCTTTTTTGTTTTAGGTGTATAGTATTTAATAACAGAGGGTTTGGAGGAGAAGAGTTATTGGTGAGTACTTAAGTCTTTGCTCATTTGTACAGCAGCACTCCACTTATCCCTGGGAGTTCCGTCACACTGAATTGTGCACTCTGACAAAATCAGACAAGTTTCAAGTTTATTTTTATTTGATTAATCGCTTAATTAAAATTTTCTAAGCGAGTTACAATATGTAAGAGTAACATATAATTTAACATGGTATTAAAAACAAAAACAAAAAGAAGAAGGAAAAAAAAAAAGGAAGGAACAGAAAACAAAAAAGCAGAAATAGTTTAAACAACAGATATGTTTTAAAAAAATGTTTAAACAATGAATACAACTAGCAGACTTACGGACTGGTACATTGGGTATAAAGAAAGACAAACGTTAAGGGGGGGAAGTTTAAAGAAAAATGCAGAGGAAGGAAGAGGGTCGGAAAAGCAATTTACAAGTTAAAAGCATCCGTAAATAAGAAGCTTTTTAAGTTCTTTTTAAAATGGCTTGGATTACTTTCATCTCTTAATTGTAGAGGTAAAGAATTCCAGAGTTGTGACGCTGTTACTGAAAACATATCCTGACGACGGGTTCCAATAATTTTCAAGGAGGGAATTACTAGAAGTTTTTGGTTAGTTGTCCGAAGAGAACGAGAGGCATTATATTAAATAAGTACTTTATTAATGAATTGAGGTTCGTTGGTATCGAGAGTTTTGAATGTTAGTAGTAAAATTTTATAAGTAATGCAATGATTAATGGGAAGCCAGTGTGATTTAATCAGAAAAGGAGTAACATGGTCATATTTTTTACTATTCTAAATAGAAGGGGGGTAATGATTTAGGGATAAGTGCAGAGCCGGTACAAGAGTATTAGGTGCCCTGGGCACACCTTCAGTCTGTTTTTTCCCCCCTAACACACACAAAACAATTGATTAAGCATTAATAATACCTTATATATAATTTATACTAATATCCCAGTGCAAGGAGTCCCAAAAGTAATTCCAAACAAAGCCACAGTAGCAATGCTGCCACGGTAAATGCACTGTTATTAACTATCATTCAGAAGCCTTGGGTTGCAGGCCTTGTGCTATGCTGATGACATCTTACTAATCTTTAAAGTTTCTCCCTCTTCTTCTGACCTTATTCAGTTACAATAAATCCACACAAAGATATCAGTGCACTAGATTATTTTCTTATCTTTCTTTCATTCATTCAAAGCACCATGCATAGTACTATAAGGCAGTTCAGATTTCTATCTGGGTTAATCAACTCAAGGTGGTGTGATTCTTCATTATTCCCAGTACAGCGTATAGGTGTTTTTTTCTTTGAATTAATTTACCATTCTTTCATACCAAAGTTTTCTCTATTTCATTTTACAAAACTATTATAATAAATAAGTTTTTGTAAATAAGTTCATAACTTAGCTTTATAGTGAGTGATTTCCCATCCCGACGCGTTTTGCTGGACTTTATCAAGGTCAGGGGAACTGGCAAACAATCAAAAATATAAAAGTCAGTTCACATTACTGAGTCAATGTATTGTCTTCATCAATTCATTTATATACCGTTAAAAAAAACAAAAAAAAACAAACAACCCAGTAACATCATAGTAAAGAAATGGCTTACCTTAAACAAAAGCTAAGCTTTTCCCATTCAGAACCACCGCTGGTGATCAAAAGATGGCCGCGGTGTTCTCTAGTCGCGCTAGAAATAGACCCTCCCACCTATGACTTCAGACCGACGGCCCTCACCTAGCAACCAACTCTAATTGAATCTAGTAATTTTATAAAAAGCTCCAAAGTGAAATTCTCAAGATAGAAATCCCATACCACCCGTACTGCAGCTACTTCAACTATCTACCTGAGCCATCCAGTCTGAGGTCTCATTCAAGCCATGGTTTGAAGATCAAACATCCACCTGAGTTCTCTAAGGTTCAGCGTACGCTCAGTGTTGCCTCCCTCCCACCCTACAGTAATGACATCCATAATTCTCCATTTCAGGTCAGACAATTTATTCAGTTGCAGACATTTTTAGAATCAGTTGTGACCCAGTTGACTGATGTCTGGTCTTATATATAGATTTAAAAAAAGTTGCCTGTTAGATAACAAGTCAGGAAGAGTGCCCTAATCTAACTCCCTCCTTCTTAGGGTCACCTATTCCGATAGTAACCAGTTTTTGCTATTTCAGGGTCATCTTTGATTACAAATTAACTTTCTCTGAGCAAGTTTCTTCTTTATCTAAGAAATGTTTCTATACACTTCAATAGTTGATCTATTTAGCATCTCCTTAATGCAACTGCTCACTCCTTACTTCACATGTTATTGATTTCCTGACTGGTCTATGATAACACGGTCTGTGTCGGTTCTTCCCATGCTAATATAAAGCATCTTCAAACTGTTCAAAATGCAGCTTTGAGACTCTTAGGTAGTGCACGAAGTTTGACCCCATTACTCCCTTCTTTTTGCATTTCCATTGGTTGCCAATTTATTGGAGGATTTGATTTAAAACTCTTCACGATTGTGCATAAGGCTTTTTATGAGAAGATCCCAGTTTATTTAAGCAATTTAGCTGTTTCATATACTACCATGTGAGTGATAAGGTCTTTGGAGGATTGGTTATGCTGGCTGCCTCAAGTGCTCTTTGGGATTCTGTATGCACTAGTGCTTTTACCTGGATCGCCCCTACACTTTGGAATAATTTGCCTAAAATGACTTTAAAAATTTAAAACCTGATTGAAGACATATTTCTTTGAACTGGCCTTTAATCCAGTGTGGAATGGAATACCTAGAAAACTACAGATGCGTTTACTTTTTTTTTTTTCTCTCTCTCTCTCTTGAGTAGATTGATTAGGTCTTTCCTTTCTGATTTTAAGGTCTTTTTTTCCTTTTTATATGATTTTTTAAAAATCTTGTTTTATTGTTAGCTGCCTGAATCTTAGTAGGCTAGGTAGTATATCAATTTTAAAAAAAAACTGTAATAGTAATAATAACAACCTTGGACCTTCAGCTCTGCTCCCCCTTCCCCCGGACAGCTGAAGGCCCTACATTTCTGCAGTTCCAGCATCTCTTCTAAAGTTTCAAGTTTATTTAAAATTTTATATACTGCCTATCAAAAATGTTTAAAAGCAATTTATAATAAAATAGCATACAAAAATGTCAAATAAAACCAACTATAAACAAACTTGTACAGATAAGACACTAACAAAGGAAAAAATGAGATGGAAAAATAAGACAGAAAAGAGGGAGGAAGGGGAGAAGGGGAATGTTATTCTGTTGTAATAGCGGAGGAATAGCTTGGAGAATGTGCTTTCAGTTTTTCTTAAAGGAAAAGGTTTTCAACTAACAACAAAGCATTAAAGAAATACCACCTATTCTACCGTATATGATTATTTAGCCTGGTTGGTTGCAAGGACTGGAATTTAAAAATCAATTTTTTGTTCTGAGTGTAATAGATTTTTCTCCCTGTCCCCTTTCCATATGTCTATAACAAAACAACAATGTAGGTCCTCAAATGTTTTTTCCCTAAATGCATCTTTATCTTCTTTAAAAGATTGTAGTTCACCCCTCTTTCCTTTTGTATCGATAATTATTTGTATGTATACATTGTACGTTTATTTATATAAAATTGTTTTATTTTTGTCTCCCAATTTTAAATTGTCATACGCATTGAAGTACTTGACATTGCGTGTACAACAAACTTTTAATGAACTTGAAACTTGTGAATACAGTAAAACCTTGGTTTGTGAGCATAATTTGTTCCGAAACCATGCTTGTAATTCAAAACAACTCGTATATCAAAGCGAATTTCCCCATAGGAAATAATGGAAACTTGGACAATTCGTTCCACAACCCAAAAACTTTAATACAAAATACTATACGTACTTGTATTGCAAGACCTCATTCATTTAGACAGTCACTACACTCCTGCAACGTCAGAGAGAGAAGAACCATCGGCTCAGTTGTGATGATGTGACGCATGTATACTGTATGTACTCGTATTGCAAGACTTTGCTTTTATATCAAGTTAAAATTTAATAAAATGTTTTGCTTATCTTGCAAAACACTTACAAACCAAGTTACTTGCAATCCAAAGCTTTACTGTACTTTAAAACAATGTGATACCAAAGGAGCTTCTTTCTTCTTATGTAGTAAACAAAATCTATGTTCATTTAATCTGATCTTAAACTTTCAAAATGGTTTATAAAGTATACATGAATACTTAATTGCATATATCACATTCAAATTTTCAAGTTTCAAGTTTTTATTAAAATTTGATAAAATCGTGTATCCACTTTCTAAGTGAAATACAAATTAAAAAATACAGGGGAGGCAAAATAAACTAAAATAAAATACGCCAAGACAGTACTTTAAAAAAGAGAAAAACAAAGAAATTCAAAAGGCGTAACTATTCAAAGATAGCTATTACATGACTTACCGAAACAAAAAGGGAAGAGGGGAAGAAATACATTTGGAAAAGGATGGAAAACAAGTAAGGAAAAAACAACGGGGAGGGGGAGGACATTGAAACTTGGTTCTTTGGAAGAAAAAATGGGGGGAGTACAGGTGGGGCTTAGATGTTGAAAGCATCCTTAAAATAATGGCTCTTAAGCAGGCCTTTAAAACGATTTAGATTTTCTTCCTCTCTTATTGGGGCAGGGAGCATATTCCACATTTGTGGAGCGACTACTGAAAAAATATCGTCTTTTGGTGCCTATTATTCTCAGAGAAGGTACAGTGAGTAACTTACGGTCAGAAGATCTAAGGGTGTGGGACAGCTCATATGGGATCAAATATTTGTCTATAAATTGAGGTGATTTTGTTTGCATCATTTTGAAAGTTAGTAAAGATATTTTGTATGAAATCCGATGTTTAATTGGCAACCAATGAGCCTTATGGAGCAAAGGGGTTACATGATCATATTTACTAGCGTTTCTTATAAGTTTAATTGCAGCATTTTGAATTATTTGGAGGCATCTAAGTTCCTTCTGGGTGGTTCCAATGAGTAAGCTATTGCAGTAATCTAACTTTGCAACGATCAATGAATGGACCAGGATGTGCAATGATTTTGGCTCTACAGATTTAGAAATAGATCTTATCATTCTGAGCTTGAAGAAACAGGATTTGACTACAGTGCTTATGTGTTCGTGAAATGACAGTTTATTATCGAACGTCACCCCTAAGATTTTTATTGTGGAGACACGGTCAAGAAGAATTGGGTACGTAGTGAAATGCCATCCTTCCATGGGAAGATCATGGTCGGCGTTTTTGAGGTATTTAATGCTAGCTGGTTCTCGTTAAGCCAGGGGTGCATTAAATCCCTACCGCAGCTTGATAAAAGGACCCCTTAGTGTATATAATTTATTATATTTGACAGGTCTTACAATGGCCATGTTTGATATGACTTAAATTAACTAACCCAAGCAGTTTAAATAACACAAGTCACACAATATATATTACACACCACTTATTCTGGAAAGTACATCTAGGGTCTTTCAGCTGGTTTTCTTTATAGGCCTCAGAATTGGAGTCTACGCACAGTTGTAGTATCACAAACTGGAATAGTCAGCGTAGTGTTTTTGCTCCTTGCTCCAGTCATCGGCCAAGGGATTAGATAATATTATTCTTTTTTCTTTTTTTTTTTTAGAAATATTTTTTATATTTTATCAAAATTTTCTCTTAAACAGTTTATAAATATTTTTCCTTTCTTTTTTTCAACAGTATTTTCTCCACTGCATCTCTGTATCAGTGTCTATTTGTCAATTTTCTAGCATGCACTTATCCACCATGTTGAAAAAGATTGACAACATGGACAAACGATTGACTAGTCCAGTTTGTGATACTACAACTGTGCGTAGGCTCCAGTTCTGAGGCCTAGAAAGAAAACCAGCTGAAAGACACTAGATGTACTTTCCAGAATAAGTGGTGTGTAATATATATTGTGTGACTCATATTTGATATGACCCACATTTTGATTATCTCTGCTATTCTTGGATGTCAAACTTTGTAAAGTTTCAGTTAAAAATTTCTTTACATTTCTGCCTCTCAAATACGTCATTCTTAACTCCTGACCTATTAAAAAAAGGATGGGTTTGAATTATTTTCCAGTGATCTTTCATGATTCATGCTGCTTTAGCTGAACCCTGCATGAATTTCATCACGCATATATGTATTTCAGGATATCCATGATGAATGTGCGTGAACAGGGCTCTCCTCCCCCCCACTTTTACAAAACTGCACAGCAAAAGCCCTTTAAATTCCTATGGACAGTTACCGCAACAGCAGCAGCTGCTAGCACAGCTTTATAAAGGGGGAGGGGGTTAATTTGTAGATGGAAAAGAAATGAAACTGTGGAGCAGGGAGCGGAGGTTGGCTAGCCAGGTGCAGAAGTCACAGGAGAAGAGGAGCAGGGTTAGGAAATTCTATAATCTGCTCCAGGGTCACCTTCTCTTCCTTACAGGCTGTTTGGAAGGGATGGGCTGGAGCAGAACACCCCTGCTGTTCTAGAGTCTGAAAAGAACTAATGACACTGTATCTGGGACATTCCACAGAAGCTAAGCCCCTGTAAATGAGAGAGATCTGCATGCAGTAGAGCTAGTATATGTAAATGTCTCTCATGCATATTCATTGTGAATATACCAAAAATCTGACTTACTGGGCACATTCAGAAGATTTGGTTGAGTACCACTGTTTTACTGTAATGTTGCTGTGTGGGTTATGATTGTAGAATGCATCCTAATTGCAAAATATTATGTGTTTCTCAGACCCACAGGACATTTTGCGCAGCCAATACAGAAGACCTTGAGGCAGTCATCTCCCACTTCAAAAGGAAATATCCACAAGCTCCACTTCTTGCTGTTGGAGTGTCTTTGGGAGGGTAAGAACTCTTACCCACACTAAAAGATAAGAGAGTAATTTTAAAACCTTGCAGGGAGTTTGCAGATCAGTGGCTGAACCTATAAACTACCATATATACTCAAATATAGGATGAGATTTGGGGGACCAAAAAAATGGCCCAAAATGGGAGTCTTGTCCTATATTCAAGTCAACACCCGACCCCCCTCCCGGACTTGATGCAGGTCTCTGGTAGGCCAGGACAGGAGGGATCCCTCCCTTCCCAGCTGATACTAACAATTTTTTTATCCCCCCATGTACCTCTTCTCGCATCCCTGGTGGGCCAGTGGTGTATGGGTAGGGCTGATGTCCTGTGCTGCACCCCTCCTTTTCACCCTCCAATCTAGCGGCCAGCGGAACACTGGCATGCAGGAGCCAGCTTCTCGGGAGACTTGTGAGAACTGGCGGCAGCCATTCAGCGAGTGGCACAGGGCTGGGCGGGAGCTTGAGAAGCTGGCTCCTGTGTGCTGGTGCACCGCTGGTCATGAGCTCGGAGGGCAAGAAGGAGGAACGCAGAGCAGGAGCGCAGAAAGTTCGTTCCTGCCCATACACCGCTGGACCACTAGAGATGCGAGAAGAGGTATGCAAAAGGGGGGTGGGGGTAAAAAAATTGTTAGTATCGGCCGGGATGAGAAACAGGAGGGATCCCTCCTGTCCCAGCCTACTACTAGACCACCAGAGGGAGAAGAGGGTACAGGGCAGGAAGGTGGGACATAGTGTAGAGCCTGGCAGGGAGGGGGGCTGGTTGCATAGCCTGGTATGGCAGGGAGGGAAGGGGGCTGGGTGCAGAGCCTGACAAGTAGTGAGGGGGGCTGAGTGCAAAGCCTAGCAGGTGTGGGTTTGAGAGCGGGGAAAACTGGATGCAGATCCTGGCAGGTCAGGGCACTTGAATATTAAGCCCCCGTCTTATATTTGAGTCAACCATTTTTTCCTCCTTTTGGGGGGAAAATGGGGGTCTCAACTTATATTCGGATTGACTTATATTCGAGTATTATGATATGGTAATTATCAAAAGGCAACCCTCCACAGAGTTTCATTGTGAAAATTCAGGAAAGACAGGGACCACAGGTACTTTGATCCTTGTAGAATTTTAATGTTTTCCTCATTGTCCCACTAGCTTAGTCCAGACATATGCTTTTCTTCCAGCGAATGGGAACAAAGAAACTGGTTTGATGATATTACCCTGTATAGGGGGGTCCTGTGCAGTCCTAAGACAGCCAGTATTTCTGTCTTCAGTAGATGGTAGAATAAAAATTCTTGTAGACTGTGAGAGGCCAGGAGGCCTCAATGTGTCTTGTGCAGCTGTTGCTCTGACAGCCATTCCTCGTAGTAATGTGGAGGGTCATTTTCAATAGGACATTTAAGTCTGAGTTTGGATAATTTGAGAAAGACGTCCAGAAATCCAGTAGAGAAAATGTTCATTTTCAGAACTGCGGCCATTCTCGATTATAAAGACATCCACATGAAAAATGCACTAAAGCAAGCTTTTCAGATGTCCAAGCAATCAGCATTCTTAAAAACAAACTGTTCATAAATAGCTAAGCACAGCAGAGTGGCAATTTAAGAGGTACTATAGTGAATGTCACATAAAAAGTCCTAGGTACACGTCACTATAATTGCTTATATTGTATGTTGAGCCCTCCAAAACCCACTCAAAACTTAACTGTACCCACCTCTATACCACAACAATAGCCCTTATGTCTGCAGGTATAGCAGGTTTTATAGGGCTCACTGTGCAATATAAGCAAGTTATAATGACATCTGACTTTTAATGTGATATTCACTGCAGTAACCCTTAGAGTGCCCTTCTGCTCTACTGTGAAGATGTATATGAGCCATGTGAATCTGTAAGACAGGCTAGAAAGTACTGTTTTTTTTTCACATATTTGGGTGAGAGGGGTTTCGGTGACCACTGGGGGAATAAGGGGAAGTCATGCCTTAATCCCTCCAGTGGTCATCTGGTAAGTACTTTCGACACTTTTGATCCTTTTTTATTTTTAAAACAAGTCTAGCCCCAAACATCTAAATGGTGCCCCAGACATTTTGTTAAAAGTTTGATTATCCTTCAAGTCCTAAGCCTACCCAAAACATACCTCTAACATACCCCCTTTAGATGCACTGGAGAGAAAGTGACCAGAAAGATGTCTAGAAAGTTTGTTTTGAGAATGCCCGCTTGGACGTTTTGACTAGTAAGATATCCAAGTGCTGGTTTATGCTTTCTTTTGGATGTCTGTCTTTTTAAAAAATGAGCCCCATTAAGTCTGCAAGAGGGCTTAGGCTGGTTATAGTACCCTGGAGTTATAAAACCCATCTGAGATGAATACCTCCCCACGTCCCTTTAATTTAATAGATTTATATTCTACTTTAACTGCAAGTTCTAAGCAGAGCACAAAATGTAGAAGATTAATACAATCATAGCTAATGGATATTCCAAAAATAAATCATAGTCTTTACACTCTGATAAAAAGACATATAGTTCTTAATGTCTTGAATCCTGACTGGAAGAAGACTCCAGAATTCAGCACCTTTACCAATTACTGTTTTCTGTTCAGTGCTTTTCAGCCTGCATACAATTTTGGATGGTTAACCATTCATAATTAAATAAGAAGAATGAAGATTCCTAAGAGGAGCCTATATTGTCAAAAAGTTCTTCTTATAGCTAGGGCTAAAACCATACAGAATCTTAAACATAAAAGTCAAATCTTGAATTCAGGCTCGGCATACACTGGAAGCCAATGCAGCTCAATTAAATAAGGTATCAAACGTTCATACAATTTCTGTCAGAGAAAAGGCCCTGCCAGGGCTGGCTGCGAGCAGCCTGTTTTGAGCATTGCCTACTACTGACCAGCTGCTGCTTTGGGTAAGGGAGGGAGGGAGTGAGAAAGGGGGTTCACAGCTCAGGACCGCCACAGCAGGCATGTTTCCAGTTCTATTTTGCTGGAACTCTAAAGCAGTGGTTCCCAAACCCTGTCCTTGGGGACTCCCAGCCAATCGGGTTTTCAAGATATCCCTAATGAATATGCATGAGAGAGATTTGCATACCTGTCGCTTCCATTATATGCAAATCTCTCTCATGCATATTCATTAGGGATATCTTGAAAACCCGACTGGCTGCGGGGTCCCCCAGGACAGGGTTTGGGAACCACTGCTCTAAAGAGATCCAGAAAGGCATATGGTGTCTAAAACTACTGTGACCTGTTGACTCAAGTTGATCATTGCTTCAGCTACATTTCTGTAGGTTGCTCGGTTCCAGAAGAACAATGAGCACATTTGACCAGGGCAAAGGCTTCTGCAAAGGAAGTGGAAGTAGTGGGACCATTGGGAAACAGCGATCATAATATGATCAAGTTCAAGGTTGAAGTAGGAATATCGAAAAGAAAGAGAACCATAGCGACAACTTTCAACTTCAGGAAAGGAAACTACGAAGCAATGAGGGAAATGGTAAGGAAGAAACTTAGGAACACTTCCAAGAAATGCCAAATGGTGGAACATGCCTGGTCTTTTTTCAAGGACACGGTGAGCGAGGCTCAAAATATGTACATCCCCAAATTCAGAAAGGGGTGCAAAAAGAGTCGAACAAAAGATCTGGTATGGATCACTAAAATAGTGAAGGAAGCGATAGGCATTAAGAAAAATTCATTCAGGAAATGGAAAAAGAACAAAACTGAGGAGAACTGGAAAGAGCACAGGAAGTATCAAAAAGAATGTCACCATGTGGCTCGTAAAGCCAAAAAAGAGTATGAAGAGAGGCTAGCCAGGGAGGCACAAAATTTCAAACCGTTCTTCAGATATGTTAAAGGAAAACAGCCAGCTAGAGAGGAGGTGGGACCACTGGACGATGGAGACAGGAAGGGAGTAGTGAAGGAGGAAAAAGAAGTCGCTGAAAGACTTAACATGTTCTTTTCGTCTGTATTTACGAACGAAGACACAACCAACATACTGGAACCTGAGCAATTCTTCAATGGAAATCAAGCAGAAAAATTAACATCCATGGAAGTGAGCCTTGAAGATGTGCGCAGGCAGATAGAAAAACTAAAAACTGACAAATCCCCGGGTCCGGACGGAATCCATCCAAGGGTTCTGAAAGAATTAAAGGAGGAGATAGCAGAACTACCGTATTTTCACGCAAATAACACGCACCCGTATAAAACGCGCACACGTGTATAGCGCGCAGAAATCACGATGATAAGCACAAAAACTTTGGTATAACGCGCTCACGATTATACCGCGCATGCTGCCCGACTCTCCGTTCACCCCCCTGACTTCCGTGCACTGCCCCGCCTCTCCGTGCGCTGTCCCGACTCTCCGTTCACCCCCCCCTGACTTCCGTGCACTGCCCCGCCTCTCCGTGCGCTGTCCCGACTCTCCGTTCACCCCCCCTGACTTCCGTGCACTGCCCCGCCTTTCCGTGCGCTGTCCCGACTCTCCGTTCCCCCCCCCTGACTTCCGTGCACTGCCCTGACTTTCCGTGCGCTGTCCCGACTCTCCGTTCACCCCCCCTGACTTCCGTGCACTGCCCCGCCTCTCCGTGCGCTGTCCCGACTCTCCGTTCACCCCCCCCTGACTTCCGTGCACTGCCCCGCCTCTCCGTGCGCTGTCCCGACTCTCCGTTCACCCCCCCCTGACTTCCATGCACTGCCCTGACTTTCCGTGCGCTGTCCCGACTCTCCGTTCACCCCCCTGACTTCCGTGCACTGCCCCGCCTCTCCGTGCGCTGTCCCGACTCTCCGTTCACCCCCCCCCCCGACGTCCGATTCATCCCCCCCCCCGGCAGGACCATTCGCACCCCCACCCCGAAGGACCGCCGACTCCCCGACAATATTGGGCCAGGAGGGAGCCCAAACCCTCCTGGCCACGGCGACCCCCTACCCCCACCCCGCACTACATTACGGGCAGGAGGGATCCCAGGCCCTCCTGCCCTCGACGCAAACCCCCCTCCCCCCCAACGACCGCCCCCCCAAGAACCTCCGACCGCCCCCCAGCCGACCCGCGACCCCCCTGGCGACCCCCACGACGCCCCCGCCCCCCTTCCCCGTACCTTTGGTAGTTGGGCCAGAAGGGAGCCCAAACCCTCCTGGCCACGGCGACCCCCTAACCCCACCCCGCACTACATTACGGGCAGGAGGGCTCCCAGGCCCTCCTGCCCTCGACGCAAACCCCCCTCCCCCCCACCGCCCGCCCCCCCCCCACGCACCTCCGACCGCCCCCCCAGCCGACCCGCGACCCCCCTGGCGACCCCCACGACCCCCCCACCCCCCTTCCCCGTACCTTTGGAAGTTGGCCGGACAGACGGGAGCCAAACCCGCCTGTCCGGCAGGCAGCCAACGAAGGAATGAGGCCGGATTGGCCCATCCGTCCTAAAGCTCCGCCTACTGGTGGGGCCTAAGGCGCGTGGGCCAATCAGAATAGGCCCTGGAGCCTTAGGTCCCACCTGGGGGCGCGGCCTGAGGCACATGGGCCCAACCCGACCATGTGCCTCAGGCCGCGCCCCCAGGTGGGACCTAAGGCTCCAGGGCCTATTCTGATTGGCCCACGCGCCTTAGGCCCCACCAGTAGGCGGAGCTTTAGGACGGATGGGCCAATCCGGCCTCATTCCTTCGTTGGCTGCCTGCCGGACAGGCGGGTTTGGCTCCCGTCTGTCCGGCCAACTTCCAAAGGTACGGGGAAGGGGGGTGGGGGGGTCGTGGGGGTCGGCCAGGGGGGTCGCGGGTCGGCTGGGGGGGCGGTCGGAGGTTCTTGGGGGGGGACGGTCGTTGGGGGGAGGGGGGTTTGCGTCGAGGGCAGGAGGGCCTGGGATCCCTCCTGCCCATAATGTAGTGCGGGGTGGGGTTAGGGGGTCGCCGTGGCCAGGAGGGCTTGGGCTCCCTTCTGGCCCGAGATTGTCGGGAAGTCGGCGGTCCTTCGGGGTGGGGGTGCGAGTGGTCCTGCCGGGGGGGGGGATGTATCGGACGTCGGGGAGTCGGCCGGGCAAGAGGGCTTGGGCTCCCTCTTGCTCCGATCGTGGATGCGGGTGCGGGTGGGAGCGCGTGCGAGTGGTCGTTCGGGGTGGGGGTGCGAGTGGTCCTGCTGGGGGGGTGAATCGGGCGTCGGGCGGGGTGGGAACTATGTTTTAAAACTTTCGTATACCGCGCTCACGCATATAACGCGCGAGGGGTATGCGCGGTAGGTAAAAACGCGTATAACGCGCGCGTTATATGCGTGAAAATACGGTACTGCAGCAAATTTGCAACCTATCCCTGAAAACAGGAGTGATTCCGGAGGATTGGAAGATAGCCAACGTCACGCTCATCTTTAAAAAGGGATCAAGAGGTGACCCGGGAAACTACAGACCAGTGAGTCTCACCTCGGTTCCGGGGAAAATGGCGGAAGCACTGATAAAAGATAACATCGATGAACATTTGGAAAGAAACAAACTTCTGAAAACAAACCAACATGGTTTCTGCAGGGGGAGATCGTGCCTAACTAACTTATTGCACTTCTTCGAAGGAATTAACAAACAGATGGACAGAGGAGACCCCATAGACATCATATACCTGGATTTCCAAAGAGCCTTTGACAAGGTGCCGTCTACTCCGGAAACTGAAGAACCATGGGGTGGACGGAGACATACATAGATGGATCAGAAACTGGTTGACGGGTAGGAAACAGAAGGTAGGGGTGAAGGGCCACTACTCGGAATGGAGGAGGGTCACGAGTGGTGTTCCGCAGGGCTCGGTGCTCGGGCTGCTGCTATTTAATATATTCATAAATGATCTAGAAACAGGGACGAAGTGTGAGATAGAGAGTTGCGCGGGGGCAGAAATCCCACCCATCCCCACTTGTCCCCGCCGAAATCCTACCCTTCCCCACCCGTCCCCGTGAGGAATCCCACCCGTCCCCGCGAGGAATCCCTCCGTCCCCACCCATCCCCGTGAGTAATCCCCTCCATCCCCACCTGTCCCCGCGAGGAATCCCCTTCGTCCCCGCCCGTCCCTATAAACTTCAGAAATAGTTATTTCATTTAATTATGCTACTGAATTAAAGGCTCTGGTAGAGACCCATTTACAAATAAGCAAACACACTTTATTAATTTGGAAATATTAATTGGGAAGAATGCATACTTTGTAAATGGGTTTCTACCAGAGCCTCTAATGTAAATATAAAATATAAATACTCAGCTGATGAGAACCCCCAAGCTTCAGCTGAGGACTCTCTTTGCAGTTGGCCAGGGGTCCCTTTTGCCAAGCTTGGCAGGCAGCAGTAATGTCCCTGAGTCACAGATGCTGGCACCTCAGTGGCTCATGGATGCTGCCATTGACTGCTGTGCTTGGTGGAGGGGAGTTCTAGCCGTCTCTAGAGGAGGTCCTCTGCTGGCGGTGCTTGGGGATCCCCACCAGTCACAGCAAGGGTCAGCAAGTACTTCAACACTGTAGAAACAAAACCAGAAATGCATTTCCTTTTCTTTTGAACACAATACAAAGACATCTGCTATATACATTTCCCAAAGCTAACATATTTTAGTCAATAAATTCAGTTTAAGTTAAGTGGACAGGTTGTTTAAGGTAATTGGACTTAAAATGTTTCTGCACAAATGAATTAAGTACTACTTTTGTCATGTCCTGGATTGTATTTATTGCACATCTATGACAGAGGTGCCTTTGCCATTATTTCATGCTTTGAAGAAAGGAAAATAGCCATCAAACTCAACCCCTCTCCCATATTTGATAAGCTGGGAACATCTTGCAAAGTATTAAAAGTCTGCTCTAGCTTAGACACCCTGGACTACTTACTCCTAGGGACCCCGGGCACGTCACTTAGGGCTAGAGTCACTAAGGACATCTGAACCTTAATCCTTCACTGCCCCAGGTATATTAGATAGTGAGCCTGCCAGGACAGATATGGAAAAATTATTTAAGTACCTGAATCTAAACCATTTAGGCTATAGGTGGCATATAAATACTAAAAATAAATAAATATGTAAAAAATGGCATTAGTGCAATAGTGGCTTTCTTGCATATGATTTTTATTTATCCAATTGCATTTTCATGCCTTTGTGCATTATTACTGTATTAATTAATAACATTAAAAAAATACTTAAAAGGACTGTAAGATAAGCAATTTATCTTGAATAACATCAGAGCCTGATCTGAACAAACTGTCAACATGAGAAACGTTTGGTCCTAGAGTCTCCTGCTCCCCACCCGGTGGTAGCAGGTCCAAAGAGCTCTGAGGGAGTTCGGATCGCAAATTCTTCCTGCTCTCTAGTAACTTTTTTTAAGTGTGTGTGTGTGTGTGGGGGGGGGGGGGGGGGCGTAACAACACGTGAGCCAGATCAAAACTTCTAGGAAACCTACTACCCGGGATCCCACCTCCGATCAAGATTAACTTTTTCACCAGACAATACAGCAGAAGAGGAGGCAGGCAGGCGAGGGCGGTTTGCAGAGGGCTCGCTGCTGATTCCAGCGGCAGCGAGCAGGAAAGGAAGGCGAGGGGGACGCGGTGAGCCAGGGGCGGGCGAGAGTTAGCTCCGCCCACCCACACCGCGTCAGCGGCTTCAGCCGGGCTCCCCCTTAAAAGGCGGAGCCGCGGCAAGGAGACCAACCAGGCGAGGAGGCAGGCAGGCGAGGGCGGTTTGCAGAGGGCTCGCTGCTGATTCCAGCGGCAGCGAGCAGGAAAGGAAGGCGAGGGGGACGCGGTGAGCCAGGGGCGGGCGAGAGTTAGCTCCGCCCACCCACACCGCGTCAGCGGCTTCAGCCGGGCTCCCCCTTAAAAGGCGGAGCCGCGGCAAGGAGACCAACCAGGCGAGGAGGCAGGCAGGCGAGGGCGGTTTGCAGAGGGCTCGCTGCTGATTCCAGCGGCAGCGAGCAGGAAAGGAAGGCGAGGGGGACGCGGTGAGCCAGGGGCGGGCGAGAGTTAGCTCCGCCCACCCACACCGCGTCAGCGGCTTCAGCCGGGCTCCCCCTTAAAAGGCGGAGCCGCGGCAAGGAGACCAACCAGGCGAGGAGGCAGGCAGGCGAGGGCGGTTTGCAGAGGGCTCGCTGCTGATTCCAGCGGCAGCGAGCAGGAAAGGAAGGCGAGGGGGACGCGGTGAGCCAGGGGCGGGCGAGAGTTAGCTCCGCCCACCCACACCGCGTCAGCGGCTTCAGCCGGGCTCCCCCTTAAAAGGCGGAGCCGCGGCAAGGAGACCAACCAGGCGAGGAGGCAGGCAGGCGAGGGCGGTTTGCAGAGGGCTCGCTGCTGATTCCAGCGGCAGCGAGCAGGAAAGGAAGGCGAGGGGGACGCGGTGAGCCAGGGGCGGGCGAGAGTTAGCTCCGCCCACCCACACCGCGTCAGCGGCTTCAGCCGGGCTCCCCCTTAAAAGGCGGAGCCGCGGCAAGGAGACCAACCAGGCGAGGAGGCAGGCAGGCGAGGGCGGTTTGCAGAGGGCTCGCTGCTGATTCCAGCGGCAGCGAGCAGGAAAGGAAGGCGAGGGGGACGCGGTGAGCCAGGGGCGGGCGAGAGTTAGCTCCGCCCACCCACACCGCGTCAGCGGCTTCAGCCGGGCTCCCCCTTAAAAGGCAGGGAGCCAACGGCGCACAGCCGTTCGGCGCGTGGCGAAGGCGAGCGGCAAAGGCGCTCGCCTTAGCGGGATCGCCTTTGCGGAGGTGCCTTAGGGAGGAGCCAGGAGCACAGGCAGCCCAGTAGAGAAATTCCTGAGGTACATTTTCTCTAATTTATTCTCTATTCATTCTCATTCTCTTTCTCTCTCTTCTCTTCTCTTACAGAACATAGGAAAGAAAACAGAGAATGGAGGCTGCAGGAATCCAGCAGGGCTACCCAGTATACTGCATCGCATGTCATATGTATGACTACCTCCCCTCTGGGAGGCGGGCATACATATGCAATCGATGCCAGGAACTGGATAGCCTGAAGAGGGAGGTCGGAAGGCTGCAGGTTAGAGTACAGGAGCTGGAAGGACTCTGCACCATAGAGGAACAGTGTGGGGAAACGGAGGATACTACCAGACAGAGCCACTTCACAGAACAAGTCAGAGAGCTCGAGAAGTACATAGAGGAGGCCTGGCAGATGGCAGAGGCACAGGACCACCAGCGTATCAGACGGGAACCGGAAGCTGGAGGTCAGGATCCGCCAGATACCATGGGAGTGGGACCTTGCGTAGGGTCTGAAAAAGCAAATGATGGTACCCAACAGGACCTGGTGGAAGGATCAGCGGAGATCCAGCAGAGCCCGGAAGACACGGACCTGAGACCAGTGAGACATCTGAGAAAGGGGAAATCTGCTGTTGTAGTGGGAGACTCAATCCTGCGAGAAGTGGACAGTCACATTGCCGGAGGGAGGGAGGACCGACTAGTGACATGTCTCCCGGGGGCGAGAACAACAGATGTCATCAGCAGAGTTGAGAGAATCCTGGAAGGAGCCGAGACGGAGGAGACGGCAGTTATAATCCACATTGGAACCAACGACGTCAGCAGGAAAAATTTCAACCGGACTACATTGACTGAGCAGTTCAGGATCCTGGGGCGGAAACTGAAGCTGAGATCGAGGAGGATAGCCTTCTCGGAGATCCTGCCAGTACCGAGAGCAGACGCAAGGAGACAGAGCGAACTACAGGAAATGAATGGATGGCTGAGGAGATGGTGCGAGGAGGAGGGTTTCCACTTTGTCCGAAACTGGACGACCTTCTTGGGGAAGAACAAGCTCTACAGGAGAGACGGACTGCACCTGAGCACGGCTGGGGCGAGGCTGCTGGCAAGAAACATCCAAAACGCCATAGACCTAGCTTTAAACTGAGGAGCAGGGGAAAGCCGGAAGTCGATCTGGCCTCGACACACCGGACATTGGTATCAAAAAATGATACTGAGCAAGGGCATCGCAAAAGAGAGCTTGGGACCGAGTGGGATCTTTTGGACAAAGGGACTGAGAGGAAATACTTGGGCAAAGGGACTATGAGGGGCTTCTTGGACAAAGGGACTGAGTGGACACTTTTGGGCAAAGGGACTGAGTGGGAACTCTTGGACAAAGGGGCTGAGAGGGACTTTTTGGACAGAGGGACTGGGAAGGAACTTTTGGACAAAGGGGCTGAGTGGGAACCTTCAGAAAAGGGACCCACAGATGGGACTGAGATGAAAATCTTGTACAAAGGCACTGAGAGGAAACTTTTGGACAAAGGGATTGGGAGGGAACTTTTGGACAAAGGGACTGAGTGGAAATCTTCAGAAAAAGTATCCACAGATACAATGCAGGGGCCCAGTGCCCAAATGAATCTAACAGGCAGGGTCGAGAGAGTAAAATGGGAGCCAGGGGACCATCCAAAAAAGGGGATACTGGCTGGGGGCAAAACGGACACGCCACGGGAGGTGGATGACCGAGTAAAGGCAAGCCAAGTGGATGCGCCGAGCCATGGAAAGAAAACAGCAGGGCGGGCGACAAATCAGGACCTATATTGCCTCTACACAAATGCGAGGAGCCTCAGGGCCAAAATGGGAGAGTTGGAAATTATAGCCAGTCAAAAAGCCCTAGACATAATTGGAATCACAGAAACGTGGTGGGCTGATGACAATAAATGGGATGTAGTCATACCAGGGTACAAACTTTACAGGAGAGACAGGACGCACAAGAAGGGTGGAGGAATAGCACTATACATAAAGGACTCCATACCCTCAACCAAAATGGAAACAGCAGTAAGGGCGGACGGCTTGGAATCACTATGGGTTAAGCTACCAGGAGGATCTGGAGCAGACATCAAATTGGGTTTATACTATCGTCCGCCTGGCCAATCGGAAGAAATCGACCGGGACCTGGAGACTGAACTGCGGCAGGTATGTAAAAATGGAAATGTGGTGATGATGGGGGACTTCAACTACCCTGGGATAGACTGGAGTATCGGGCACTCGAGTTGCGAGAGAGAGACCAAATTCCTGGAAGCCACGAGGGACTGTTTCCTGGAGCAGCTGGTCACGGAACCTACACGAGGAGAAGCTACTCTTGATCTAATCTTCAGTGGACTGGGGGGACCTGCAAAGGAAGTAATAGTATTAGACCCACTGGGAAACAGCGATCACAACATGATCCAGTACCGACTAGAACTGGGATCATCCAGGGTGAAAAGAACCACAACAACAGCGCTCAACTTCAGAAAAGGGAATTATGATGCAATGAGGAAAATGGTGGGGAAGAAACTCAACGGCAGCACAAGAAAGATAGAGTCCGTAGAAAGCGCCTGGACTATGCTCAAGCGTACGGTGCACGAAGCACAGAACCTGTACGTCCCCAGGTTCAGAAAAGAGTGCAAGAAAAATCGAATAAAGAACCCAGCATGGATAACGGCTGCTGTAAAAAAGGCGATCAGTGACAAGAAAGCATCGTTCAAAAAATGGAAACAGGATCAAACGCAGGCCAGCCAAAAGGACCACAAGGAAAAACAGAAGGAGTGCCACCGAGTGGTTAGGAGAGCAAAGAGGGAATATGAAGAGAGACTAGCGAGAGAGGCAAAAAATTTCAAATCATTCTTCAGGTACGTAAAGGGAAAGCAACCAGCGAGGGAGGAAGTGGGGCCCTTGGATGACGGGGATAGAAAGGGAGTAGTGAGGGAGGAAAAAGAAATAGCTGACAAGTTAAACGACTTCTTTACATCAGTCTTCACGAGGGAGGACACATCCAACATCCCGGAACCAGAGGAAATAGAAAATGGAGATCAAGATAGCAAGCTGATCCAACTAGAGGTGAGCCAGGAGGATGTCCTCAGGCAGATAGACAAGCTAAAGAGCGACAAGTCGCCAGGTCCAGACAGCATCCACCCAAGGGTGCTCAAGGAATTAAGGAATGAAATAGCAGAGACACTTCAGCAAATATGCAACCTATCCCTAAAAACTGGAGAGATCCCGGAGGACTGGAAAATAGCTAATGTCACGCCCATCTTCAAGAAGGGTTCAAGGGGCGACCCGGGAAACTACAGGCCGGTGAGCCTCACATCGGTCCCGGGAAAGATGATGGAGGCACTGATTAAGGACGGCATCTGTGATCATATCGAAAAAAATGGACAGCTAAGGTCGAGCCAGCATGGGTTCTGCAAGGGTAGGTCGTGCCTCACAAATTTGTTATACTTCTTTGAGAGGGTAAATAGCCAGGTGGACAAAGGTGAACCCATAGACATAATTTACCTAGACTTTCAGAAAGCCTTCGATAAGGTACCACATGAGCGATTGCTCAGGAAACTATGGAATCATGGGGTGCGAGGGGAGGTCCACCGATGGATTAAAAACTGGCTGTCGGAGAGGAAGCAGAGGGTTGGTGTAAAGGGCCACTACTCGGACTGGCAAGGGGTCACGAGCGGGGTTCCTCAAGGGTCGGTGCTGGGACCGCTCCTGTTTAACATATTCATCGACGACCTGGAGGCAGGAACAAAATGTGAGGTCATCAAATTCGCTGATGATACCAAACTATTCAGCAGGGTTGAAACCACGGTAGATTGCGAGGATCTCCAAAGGGATCTTACGACACTGGAAGAATGGGCAAAAAAGTGGCAAATGAGCTTCAACGTGGGGAAGTGCAAGGTCATGCATGTAGGGAGAAGGAACCCGATGTTCACTTACAAAATGGGGGGAACAATGCTAGGGGTCAGTAAGCTGGAAAGAGACCTGGGAGTGATGGTAGACACGACATTGAAGGCGTCGGCACAGTGCGCCACAGCCTCGAGGAAAGCAAACCAAATGTTAGGTATCATTAAGAAGGGTATCTCGACCAGAACGAAGGAAGTCATCCTGCCACTGTACCGGGCTATGGTGCGCCCCCATCTGGAATACTGTGTACAGTACTGGTCACCGCACCTCAAAAAGGACATGGCAATGCTTGAGGGAGTCCAGAGAAGAGCAACTAAACTGATTAAGGGTATGGAAAACCTTACATACACTGACAGACTGAAAAGGCTGGGGCTGTTCTCCCTGGAGAAGCGGAGACTCAGAGGAGACATGATAGAGACCTTCAAGATCCTGAGGGGCATCGAAAAGGTTGACAAGGACAGATTTTTCAATTTGAAAGAAACCACAAAAACAAGGGGCCACTCGATGAAATTGAAGGGGGACAGGTTTAGAACAAACGCAAGGAAATTTTTTTTCACACAGAGGGTGGTGGACACATGGAACACCCTTCCGGAAGCCGTGATAGGAAATAGCACAGTACAGGGTTTCAAGGAAGACCTGGATAGGTTCCTGGAGGACAAAGGGATTGAGGGGTACAGATAAGAGCAGTGGAAGGTTTAGAGATAAATGTAGAGGTAGGTATAAAATTAGTCAGGGACTGCTGCTCAGGCAATATGCCTGATGGGCCGCCGCGTGAGCGGACCGCTGGGCGGGATGGACCTCTGGTCTGCCCTGGCGGAGGCGACTACTTATGTTCTTATGTTCTTAAGAGAAAATAAAACCATGAGTGAACCATGTGCCGCAAAGCTCATCTTCTATTTCCTGCCTGCCCTGCCCCAGCACACATAGCCGACAGGAAATCTTCCCCGATGTCAGCGCTGACGTCGGAGGGAGGGCTTTGCTTAAGCCCTCCCTCCGACGTCAGCGCTGACTTCGGTGAAGATTTCCGGTCAGCTGTGTGCTGCGGCAGGACAGGTAGGAAAAAGACGAGCCTTGCGGCTCGATTTGAATCGAACCCCGCAGGATCCCTGCGACCATAGGTGGCGTCCCCACGGGATCCCCACGACCCTAGGGGGCGTCCCCACAGGATCCCCATGACCCGAAGGGGGAACCCGCGGGTCCCGTGGGATTCCTGTCTTCCCGTTCCCGTGCAGCTCTCTAGTGTGAGATAATAAAATTTGCGGACGACACCAAACTATTTAGTGGAGCTCAGACTAAAGAGTACTGCGAAGAATTGCAAAGGGACTTGAGCAAACTAGGAGAATGGGCAACGAGATGGCAGATGAAGTTCAACGTTGAGAAATGTAAAGTATTGCATCTAGGAAGCAGAAACCCGAGGTACAACTATACAATGGGAGAGATGTTAGTGAACCCAAGAAAGGGACTTGGGGGTAATGGTGGACATGACAATGAAGCCGACGGCACAGTGCACAGCGGCCGCTAAGAGAGCGAATAGAATGCTAGGTATAATCAAGAAGGGTATTACAACCAGGACGAAAGAAGTTATCCTGCTGCTGTATCGGGCGATGGTGCCGCCCGCTTCTGGAATACTGCGTCCAATATTGGTCGCCGTACCTTAAGAAGGATATAGCGTTACTCGAGAGGGTTCAGAGGAGAGCGACACGTCTGATAAAAGGGATGGAAAACCTTTCATACGCTGAGAGATTGGAGAAACTGGGTCTCTTTTCCCTGGAGAAGAGGAGACTTAGAGGGGATATGATAGAGACTTATAAGATCATGAGGGGCATAGAGAGAGTAGAGAGGGACAGATTCTTCAATCTTTCAAAAAATATAAGAACAAGAGGGCATTTGGAAAAACTGAAAGGGGACAGATTCAAAACAAATGCTAGGAAGTTCTTCTTTACCCAGCATGTGGTGGACACCTGGAATGCGCTTCCAAAGGACATAATAGGGCAGAGTACGGTATTGGGGTTTAAGAAAGGATTGGACAATTTCCTGCTGGAAAGGGGGATAGAAGGGTATAAATAGAGGATCACTGCACAGGTCCTGGACCTGTTGGGGCCGCCGCGTAAGCTGGCTGCTGGGCACAATGGACCTCAGGTCTGACCCAGCAGAGGCATTGCTTATGTTCTTATATTCTTGAATGCAATATTTGCAGTTCTGTAGTGTTTCTAAACAGAAAACAAAATTTTAAGGTCCTTCTCTGATTACTTCTGCTAATCACTGTTTGCTCTTGTCATGGTGCCTACCTGTTGACGTAGACTGAGCCTCCAGTAATGTTATCCATTGCTCACTTGACAATGTGAATCCAATTTCCAAGTCCACAATCTGCCGCTCATTTCCAGCAAAGATCCATGTACTGCTCCTTGAGCACCCAGGTGTCTCAAATTGTGAAGCTCTCACTGGTTCAAGGTCCTCACCTGGAGTTTCTTCTCAGACAGGGTGAGCTCTGGATCCTTGATTTATTATTTATTTATCAAGTTTTTACATTTTACAAATCAAGTATCCACTTGTACAGAAAGTTGAAAAAAAGCAAGCAAATAATACTCAAGAATTAAAATACATAATAGTCAAATAACATAAATATTTAGCTTAAATTCAGCTCAAGTCCTCCATTTAGATCCAAGAAAAATTAGGCGAACATATTAACAAATATTAACAAAATATTGAATCAAATATATAAGAAAACAAGATACCTTTAGCTGAGAAAGGATACCATTAAGTTCAATTTGCACTTCACTTTTATTTCCCTTCATCCAGTCGAGTTCCTGCCAGAAAGGCTGTCAACTGGAAGAGCTCAAAGAACACATATTTTTTCATACGATATTGTATTACACATTTACAAGGGTGCCGTAGAAAAAAAGTCCCTCCAAGGGATGTACCCCTGACTTCATCAAAAGAAATTCTCGCCTTCTTGCCAAATCTTGCCAAATCTCCGTGCCAAATCTGGAAACATTAAAATTTTATATCCAAGAAATTCTTTCATTTTATTTTTAAAGAAAAGTCTAAGCAACCAGTTTTTATCTGGTGCAAGAGCCACAGTGAGAAGCAATGTTGCCGGAGATGCGGCCTCTCTGTCCGAGAGTTCCAGCATTGCTGAAACATTAAGTGGTTGATTATCCTCCTGTGGTTTAGATGGTGATTTAATAGCTTTCACTGGCAAATAATAGACTTGAGTAAGTGGTGGTAATGTATCCTCTGGAATACCTAAAATCTCCAACATATAATGTTTCAGCATATCCCTAGGTGTCACAGAAGCTATCCTGGGAAAATTAATCAGTCGAAGATTATTATTACGAGAAAAGTTCTCCAAAGTTTCCACTTTTCTGCGTAAATTTGTATTATCTTTTACTAATACATCACTAAGCTGTTTTGATACTTTTAATTCTTGTTGTATATTCACAATAGAATTCTTGGATTCGTCAATTTCAACCTTTATATTTTTTATCTCTGTTTCTTGAAGTATAATTTTACTTTCCAGCTGCAAAAGCTGGGGCTTTACTGACTTGGCCAGATCAGCAACTAGGTCCCAAATTGAATCCAGTGTTACTTCTCTGGGTTTTTCTACAGCATATGAAACATTAGTAACTTGAATAGTCTAACCAATTGTTAGCTGTTCCTGGCAATCCTTCTCCTGGACTGGGGTAGTCCCTGATGTTTCCAAGTCCTCAGTACTTCTTGGACTCACCTGAAAACTCAGGGAGTCCATCTCCTTGCTCCTCTCCGTGTTCTTCCTAGCCTCCGAGGGTAGGTGCATGCCTTCTTCCGGTAGCTCCTCCACTCGTGGGGAGCTAGTAACCTGAGGAGGTGGGGGAGGTGCCCTAGCGTCGGGGCTCACCGTTGTCTCTAGCCCCAGGGAGATCGCCTCATTTCCGCCCCTCTGAGGCGTCTCCAGCGGGGGTGCCGACGCTGCCGGGATATCCTGCATCCGACGAAGGAGTTCTTCAATATTGCCGAAAGAGGACACCGCAGAACGCCGCGAGGCTCCAGCGGCGCTGCGACCTCTCCTCTTCGGCATGTTCGGGTGAGTAACTTCCCTCCAAGAAAAGTTTTAAGCAATCTCCTCCGGCGTGCTGCTCAGCCTCAGAGACCATCGGCCATCTTGGATCGTGAGCTCTGGATCCTTATACCCTACTGTTCCCATTCCAGATTCCAGGATAGAGAAGTCAATCTGTCCTCCATACCCACCCTGCCCCTTAGGTCCTAGCATGGATGGCTTTTTCCCCTCCTTTATCCCACTTTTACTCCCTTGACCAGGTCTATGCAAATGTTATGCTGATTTCTCTATCCTACCTCTTTCAATCAGTCTAGTTTTACAACCATTGTTCAGGGAAATGAAATAACAATAATCTCAAGGGTTTGGCTCCCTCCCCTTGCCACCTCCCACATAGTTCTTCCTGCTAAGCTACAATCTCCCATGTAGGGTCTTGGCTTTCACCCTGACTGAACAGAAAGGCCTGGGAACTCACTTCTACCATCTGCTGACACCCACACCAGTCAATTCAAATACCTCCCATCACATCTCTGTTCAGTTTTATCCAACGGCCAGATTAGTTTCTTCTCAGTTCCTCAAATTTCCTTCCTCAAGATTTTTTTTTCTCTTTAGCTTGCCAGCTCATTAGACTCACTAATTCTCTCTTTTGCTTTCTTCTACTTTAAGCCAATCAGTTTATCTGCCAGACTGAGATTTTTCTTCTTCTGCAGTTGTTGCCTTGACAACTGTAGCTTAATTCTATTCACTTGAGAAAATGTTTTAGAACATGCTTGATAAAGGAACAGAATTTTTTACATTTTTCCAAAATGTTGCATGTCCTCAAAGACTAATACCTGGCAATGCCTTTAGTAATGCATGCATTTATTACATTATAGTTATGTAACAAGCTTAGCACGATTGATTGCTAGGGTTTTAGAGCATATTTTTGTACCCAATTACAATGCAAAAAGAATTAAAGTCTACAAAATAAAGTGTGTTGAAAAGCACTTAAATGTAAGGATACTTTACATGCAAATGATTATTTCCAGTGCAGGTATGCTAAACATAAACTACATTTTTACTTACCTTTAGTTAGGGTTACCAAACATCTGGATTTACCCGAACATATTAGAGGACTGTCCAGGTGTCTGGGAATTTGTCCGAGTTTTGGTCTCACTCTCTGTAGTCCAGCCCCCACCTCTGAGTTAGGTATGGTGTTCTGAGTCTCCCCTGTCCTCACATATCTCCTCCGGTGATACAATTTCAAAACTTCAGGCAGTCGGCAGCGTTAGCGACATGATCCTGCTGCCATCGGCCAGCCCCGGAAGCCTTCACTCTGCGGCATCCCGCCTAGGCGGAAACAGGAAATGCTGCAGAGTGAAGACTTCTAGGGCAGGCTGAATGCAGTAGGATCATGTCGCTAACACTACTGGCTACCCAAAGTTTTAAAATTGCAGCACCAGAGGAGGTATATGGGGACAGGATAGGCTCAGGGCCATACCCAATTCTAGGGGTGACCCGGGTGGGGGCTGGAGAGAGAGAGAGAAAGAGAGGCTGCACTGTGGGGGCAGGTTAGGGGCCAGTAGGACTACCAGATTTCCTTTTTTAAAAAAGAGGATACCTGGTCTTGCCCTGTCCAACCCCAGACCCACTTCCATAAGAACCTCATGTCTCCTTCCTTGAGCTCAGGGCCGTCTCTTGAGGACCTCCATTGATTCACGAACATCGTTGCGATGAGCTCAGGGCCTTTTAAAACCTGGACAAACTGCCATGTTTTCGAAATCCCTCCAGGCACCTGGACAGTCCTCTAAAAAGAGGACATGTCCGCGTTTTCCCAGCATCTGATAACTTGCAGAGCAAGACACTATGGATGGGGTGGGGCATGGGCAGGTGTCGTCTTTTTTTTGGGGGGGGGGCTTGACAAAAATGGTAACTTTTCATAGTGCTTTTTTTTTTCTGGTGGGGCCGTTAACTCTCCCACCACACTGTCACCATATTTCTAACAACCCAAGAAGTAAAGTAAGGATTTTAATTTCCATTTACTGCTATGGAACTTGGAGGGGATAGAGCCATCCATAGACTTGGGCTTCCCAAGCTGGCATCCTGTTGATCAGGATCCCCAATTTAGGGATCCTTTATCCCAACAAACCCAAATGTGGGTAGCCCATACAGAGGGATTCTGTGTTCTAGACCGGTAGTCTGAGGCTAGAATGGGTCACAGTCCTCTCCTCCCCCAATTGCTTAATCTAATCTAATCTAATCTAATCCTTAGGTTTGTATACCACATCATCTCCACGTTCGTAGAGCTCGACGCGGTTTACAGTAGGAGAAATAGGAAGGAACTACAACAGAGGGTTAGAGGGTTAATATACTTCCATTGGATGGTATCACCTATGAGTAAGGATTTCTATCTTGTCTTTGTAGAACACACACAGACATGTAACTTTCCTGTACTAGCTGTCTAGACAGGTGGAAGATAAGCATACCTGTTGAATTATTTTAACCACATTTGCTTCTGGGGGAATACTTCATTTGATTTAGCAAACTGAACAGTAGTACTTAGCATGTGAAGTACTCTTACAGTAAAGTGCTTTTTAACATACTTTTTGCAATAGGTGAGACATTCTAGACAGTAGGGTTATTTCCCTGTAGTCATTTGGTTGCTACCTTAATGTGATCTATGCCTCAGGAGCCGGACACCTTTTTAACATTTTTAAAATTTTTGTGCTCTGGATTTTGGACCACTGTGTTCTCATCCTGCGCAGACCCAATCCGCCTACACAGCATCTCTCAGTGGTGTTACTCCTTTGGGTACATCCTAGACTCACCCTTCCACTATGGGCTCCTTTTACAAAGGCGCTCTAGGGCCTTAACGCGCGGAATAGCACGCGCTAAAATGCCACTTGTGCTAGCCGCTACCGCCTCCTTTTGAGCAGGCGGTAGATTTTTGGCTAATCCGGTGCGTGCGGTAAAACCCATAGCGCACCTTTGTAAAAGGAGCCCTATGCTTTTGCTGCCTGACCCGGATCTGGGGGATTCCAGATGCGGATGATTTGCTTGCTGATCCCTTATTTACAGATGTAGCGCTTTCCGGGATGGGAGATCAGGGACTGTGTGCTGGATCTGTGGATCCCTCTGGGGTTTTGGGAGCCTGGAAATGCTCTCATGAGCCTGCGCCTGTTTGAATTTGTAGCTTTGCTAGACCTTCTTTCTGAATCTTTACAGGGGGTCTTTTTGGTCACTCAGCCGTCTCCAACCACTTCTTCCTCCTGGCTTTGTGGTGCATACTTGCTAATTTTTCCTGGTACCCTGATATGTGTGTTCTGGTTTCGGAGCAGTTTAATTCTCTGGAGAGTACTCTGAGTTTTGCTAGAGCTATGCCACGTTGGGATTTTATGGCTCGGGAGTGTCAGCAATTTTGAATCAGCCCAGGGTGGATTTTGGTGGCGTAGGTAAAAAATTGCACCTTAACTCCCAATGTGGGTGGTTTAGTATTGGAAGCTAGACAGGACTACCTTGTGGAGGTGGTCCTCAGGAAGCTCTTTGATACAGCTGCTTTAGGCATTAAAGTTGCTTTGGTGACGTCTTGTGTCGCTTACGCACATCATGCTCAAAAGCATGCTCTGAAAAGTGAGACGGTGGTTCCCTCGCCTCAGTTTTTTGGGGGCAGGCACAGTTTATATGCCGGATGCATTGTATGCCCTTTGCAAGTTTGACTCGGGTGCCAGAGTAATCCGGAATGGATTCCTTCTCCAACCATGCGATTAAAGGGAAATAGCCCTATTGTCTAGAATGTCTCACCTATCTACTGGAACAGAGCTTACCAGGGTAAAGTACATCATCTGTTTTTCCTGGATTAAAATTTGTGCATTGTAAATAATTTTTGTGTACAAAAATGTGCCCTAAAACTTTAGCAATCAATTGTGCTAGGCTTGTTTCATGCCTATAATGTAATAAGTGAATGCTTTACTAAAAGCACTACCAGGTATTAGTCTGAAGGAGTTGACAAATTTTCTCAAGAGCAATTATGCCTAGACTAACTCAGTACCTGTGCTTACATTGCACTTGTCTAGATATGATATAGAAGTGTTCATTTTTTAAAAACCTGTCAGAGAATGATTAATATGTATGTGTGTGTTTGGAGGTAGGTCTGAGGGTCATTAGGTACAGTGGGTTGTACAGTGGGTAGTGCTTTATTACTGGATGCATTAGTGTGTCATTAATTTACCTTATTTGGCATTAATATGGGATTGTTTTTTAATGTACAAGTTCAGTATTGGTGTAATTTTCCCTCATGTTTATTACATTAATCTGATAATCAGAAAGAACTTACCATATATATTGTCTGTTATTATGTTACTATGATTTCATTTGTGGACTTCATACAGATATGAATTGGTTTACTCAGTGCTTTATGTATGTAGAAATAATGATAATGGGTGGGGGAAGGAAAGGAAAAAATGTAAAGGGCCAATATTAAAGAGGATTTTTTTGTATTGACCACTTAGAGGGGAATTCATCAAGGGGCACTAACAGATCTAGCATGCACTAAAGGCTAAGATGCCCATAGGCAGTGGCATAGCGAGGATAGGAGACACACAGGGTGGTGGTGCCCCCCCACCCTCTTCTCCATCCTCTCACTCGTTCCTCGGCCCCCACCTCACCTGCCATGTGTGTGACTTACCTTCCCCCTATACCTTTTTAATTCTTCGCTGGCACAAGCGGCATCTCCAACCCACTGCCTGCGCTGGCCTCGGCTCTCCCTCTGATGTCACTTCCTGGTCCCATGACCAGGAGGCATATACCAGTGTAGGCACTGTAAGTGCATCTACAGTAGGACGCCCAACGGTGCCTTACGCCTATGTGGGCGTGGATAGGAGTAGAGCGGGACTTATGCTCTTTTAAGAGTGATTCACCAAAGGACTTGGGCATCTGCCATGTAGGCTAGTAAAACCCTTGCCTGCATTGCAGATGCCTATGTTTTTTGTTGGCGCCGCTAGCCACGATTCTGTAAACGGCACTTGAGTGTGACTTGACACACGGTTTTGTAGGTGGATGCCAATTTAAGCACCGTTTACAGAATTTGGCCCTTAGTTTCTAAAGCCATAAATCTCTTACCCATGGATTTTTAAAAAAAGAAATATACAGATAATTTAAGACTATTTAGAGATTTAAATGGTCTGATATTATTTGAATACTTGGGGATGGGGGGCTAAAATATTTGGCTATTCAATGGATAGTGCCACAAAGTGACAGCACTCTTAGTATGTTTAGGGGCCTCTAACTATATGGATAGCAGCACTGAAGATACAGATTAAGTTAAACACCATCATTTAACTTAACCCATTCATTACACCATCTTCAATATTGGCCCTTAAAAATAAATATACATGGGACTTTTTCCCTCTGGATCAGACACATGTAACCATACAGACCTACACTATACATACATCCATTGATACCCAAACACACCTGCATACATACAAACACCCATAGACATACTAGCCCACAAAGCAAACAGATACCCCCAGTCAAAATAGAAGCACCCACTCAGAAGCAGAGGTGTTGGAGATAATTTCATGAGCCATGCTATCCACGCTTTTACCCATGTGCTTTTATTGTGGTGTTAATCTTTTCCACACACGTGGCACCATGTTTGATGTTGTACTTTAAGGTTTCCAAGTTTATTTAAAATTTGATAAAATCACTTTTTCAGAATTTCAAAGAGATGTACAATAAAAATAGGGGAGACAAACAGTTTATTGGGGGGAAACACTGACTTACTTCAAATGAGAGGAAAGTAATGGGAGGAGCTACAATCAATATAGGAAAGAGAATGAAGAAGGGATAAAACATAGGGGAATGCATTGATGGTGCCTTGCCTGCGTTAAGAGTCAATGTCAGACTAAACCTGGGATGAATTATTCAAAGGTGTCCCTGAATAGGTAACTTTTTAATTTCCCTTTAAACTTGTCAAGTGTTTTTTCCTCCCTTACCTGGGCCGGTAATAAGTTCCAAATTTGAAGAGCTGTGACTGAAAAAAGTGTGTTACTCCTGGTGTTAATTGTTCTCAAGGATGGAATTGTGAGAAGGTTTTTATCCTTCGATCATAGACTACGAAACAGATTGTAAGGAATAATTACTCTATCTAAGAATAGTGGGGTTTTGAATAGTTGTACCTTAAATGTGATAAGTGCCAGTTTATATGTCATTCTATGATTGATGGGTATCCAGTGTGTGTTCATAAGTAAAGCCGTAATGTGATCAAATTTCCTTTTTCTTTTAATTATGTTTATTGCAGTGTTTTGTATTTGTCATGGATCATCCTTGGCAGTAGTAATATAGTATGCTCTAGCCCTTGCTTATCTCTTGTCTCCCTGCACTCTAGAATGATGTTGTTGAATTACACAGCTCAAAAAAGAAAAGATTCAGGCCTTATCGCAGGACTCACGTTTTCGGTCATCTGGAATACTTTTGAATCCAGCTCCTCGCTGGAAGAGCCCCTCAACTTCAGGTTGTTCAACCAGCGTCTGACATCCGGCCTGTGCAAAACCATTGACAGGTACAGCATTTTTTTCCTCCATTTACCTCCTTTGGTTTGTCCAGCTTTCCTGGTTTTAGCAAATACCAGCTGCTTCTGGGCTTCCTTTCTGTGAGGCCAATGCAGAAAGCCTCGCAGGAGAGCCTGCTCAGAGCATGGCTTTTCCATGAAACTAGTGTTCCAAAACCACCACAGCGTGCTTATAAGCATTGAGCATACAAATTACTGCCATGTTAAAATTGCAACAGTAGTCTACCACTCACTGCGAAATGTCACTCTTCCTGACAGTGCCTGAGCCGTGCTTGGCTTAAGTCCCAACTAGAAAGGTGATATTCTGGGGAGAAACCCCCCCCCCAAAAAAAAATAAAAAACAACAACAACAAACCTTTCAAAAAAACCTTGTTGGCAGTCTGCATCAGCCTGATCACCCAATTCCACTGCCTCCACCCAAACTAAATGGACCACTATCCCACTTCAGAAACCTTTCCTTGATATTCTAGTGTCCCCACCTTACCCTGAATAAAAAAAATAATAAAATCCCTAGTGTTTAGTGGCACCTACTTGCTATACCTTTAAGTAGGAGGGAGGAGTGATTTCCCCCTCGCTCCTAGTCCTAGATAATGCCATCTTCAAAAATGGCAACACCTTCCCTGCACAGTGCATTCTTGGGATGCACCTGGCAGGGTCAGTCTGCCATATAAGGGATAAATTCCATGCGGAAAGTTTTTTAAAAAAATTCATCAGCCCCTATATGTGTGTGCATACTTCATAGATGCATGTGCTTGCATATTCATGTAAAGATACCTCAGAGATTTCTAGATATAAAGCATATGTTTTGAACTATCTTTAACATTAAAAAAAAATTACTGGATTTATCTCAAGTGTCCAGTTCTGTTTGAAAGTTTGAACATAGAACTGGATGCTTGGAATAATAATTTCTTTCCCTTGATTCAGATTTTTTGAAACATTGGCCTCAGTCAGAGATGAGGATTATTAGATAACTGGGACCATCAACAAATGCCACTGAAATTATAGTCAAGATAAGTACATTAAAAATTCTATGATTTGTGTTCCAAGCAGCATTGCATATAAATTGATAGTATTATATGAATGATCTAAAGATTGGAAGACTTTGATATACAATCCAATCCATACTATATTTCAACTAGTCAATAATACATTTAATATATCAAAAAAGAATCAATCTTCTTGGTTACCTCTTCCATCTTCAGATGATTTAGCCAATTTTTTTTAGTTCTAAGGTACTATCCTTGAGATCTACATTTTCATCTTGTCCCCTGAATGTAGACTTAAATCTCAGTTCTAATGAAGACGAGGTTCATGCCGATCTGTATTGGTCTACTTTTGATAAACCAGAATGGCACGATTTTTCAAAATTATTCCATAAATATGCACAATCATATTGCTGGTTTGACTCTTGCCTTCCTGATTTGATGGTTGTTGCATCTTCAAATTTTAAATTCAAATTATTTGAATGGATTACTGACTCTCTGGATGCAGGAAAATTTCCCTTAGACGATGGCAACATAATCATTACCGCGATAATTAAAAATACTAAGGAATCTATTTCGCTGTTCTCTAATTATAGACCAATAGCATCGATCCCCTTCTTTGATAAAATTATGGAAAGTTTGGTTCATGTCCAACTGACTAAACATCTTGAGCAACACTCTTTACTCCACGATTCACAATCGGGATTCAGATCTTACTTTGGTACTGAAACGGTAATAGCTGCACTATTGGACTATTTAACAAGCTTACTGAGTAAAGGCAAAAGCGCACTGGTGCTCCAATTCGATCTTAGTAGCGCCTTTGATCTTGTGGATCATTCTACTTTATTGATCTGTTTGGATGCCCTGGGCCTTCAAGGAAATGTCTACTCGTGGTTTAAAGGGTTTCTGGCGTCCGGATTGTACCATGTTAGGTTTAGGACCCACCTTTCTTCTATCTGGAAAAACCCATGTGGTATTCCCCAGGGATCTCCACTTTCACCCACATTATTCAATGTTCATCTTTCATCATTGGGCTCATGTTTGAATAGTCTGGATGTAGGACTGTTTAGTTATGCTGATGACATTACTATTGTCATACCTTTTACTTCAGTTTTATCTCAGATTACCACTAAAGTTGAAATTGTAATGAAACAGATTGATTCTTGGATGCAAAAATTTAAACTCAAACTTAACTCTGGTAAAACAAAGTTTTTTGTGGCCACTTCTAATAAAATTCCCTTTGAACCTTCCATCAGTATAAATTCAGTTTTGTACAATTCATCCAACGATTAAACTTCTGGGAGTAATTTTAGACCAGCACCTTACAATGAAAGCCCAGATAGATGCTGTAGTACGTAAATGTTATTTTACATTATGGAAATTATGAACAATCAGATCTTATTTTGAACCTACTGCTTTTAGATTATTGGTTCAATCGCTACTACTGAGTCTCCTCGACTATTGTAATATCATCTATCTGACAGTCACTAAGAAAGAATTAGCAAGACTTATAATAATACAGAATACGGCAGTCAGAATGATTTATGGCTTGAAGAAATATGACCATGTTACACCCTTTTACTGTGAATTGCATTGGTTGCCTGTGAAGGCTCGGGTGTGGTTTAAATTGGGCTGTTTCTGCTACAAGGCTATTTATGGTATAGCTCCTTTTTATTTAGCCAAGAGATTTTCCTTGGCTTCTTATAGACATAGTAGAAGAACTCATCCTTTGTTTAACTTTCCATCTGTCCAGGGTTGTATGAGTAAGAAATTACTTAACCACACTTTGGCATTTCAAGCAGCTCTTTAGGATAATGATTTTCGAATATTGTTGCTCACTGCTCGTTCCTATAGACATTTTAGAAAACAATTAAAGATCTATCTCTTCTCTAAATATTTGACTGACTAACTAATTTTATGTAACATGCCTATTTTCATAATCTTTTGTAAACCGCAATGAACTTCTGGTTACACAGTCAATAAGCACAATATTATGTTATGTTATTCAAACCTGGAGCATAGGAGCCAGCTCTTTGGGGTGCTTGAGCCCCCCACTCTCCATATTGAGGAAATCCTTGTGTCCAGGGAAAGGTAACTTCCACTAAGTTTGGCACCCCAATCATTCTGAAAAGTTGATTCGTATGAACCTGTGGTGTCACTGTATTTAAGTGATAAATCCAGCTTTGTTCTAAACGCAAAAGAGCTTTTCCAAATCACCTTCATGTTGACTCTTCCTCACTCTGTCAGTCACAGTGCATTTAATCATGGTCAAAATAATCATGGCACACCTCAACACAGTGCAAGACCATAGATGCTTCAGATTTTTTCTTAGTGATAAAAGTATTTCTGCTCCAATCTCACTGTCTTGTAGTCTTCCCAACATAGATTTTCTTGTTACAATGGTCTCATTTGCATCCAAAGCTCCCTCTCTTCTGCATGCCTTTTCTTTACTGGCTCTAAACTACTGGAATTGCCTTCCCTTATAGTAAGCAGCCTTCATCCATCCTTTCACTTGTCCCGTTCTCATTGAAAACTCTTTTGTTCAAGAATGCATTCTTGTTGATTATTTGTGACTTATCTTGTATCTCCCTCAACTTTCTCAAATGTATAATTGTTTTACAGTTACTCTAGAACTAGGCTGCAAGCTTGTAATTTATTGTAACACACCATGATTTGAAGCATATTAATAAAATAGTGTGTTTCCTTTCAGACACAGGAAAGTGATGAAAGACAAGGTAGATGTGGACTTTATTTTGAAGGTAGGCTGCCAAGTCTGTCTTGCATGGCCCCTGCACCTTCTATATTTTTTTTGTTTGGGGCACACTGCTTTTGCCATGATGATATTACCTTGGGAAATCAAATCAAGTCATACTATTTCATTTCTAATTTACCAGGCTCGGTCAATCCGTGAGTTTGATGAAAGGTACACCTCTATAGTATTTGGATATGAGAACTGTGATGCCTATTATCGCCAGGCAAGTCCTTGCTACAAGTTACAAGACATCTCTATTCCACTGCTGTGCCTGAATGCTTACGATGACCCCTTCTCACCCTGCCATTGTGAGTATCCAACAGAACAAACATGAGATGAAGTAATATCCCATTCATTTCTAAGTAATCTTCAGGTAGAATAATAATAATAATTTATTTTTATATACCACTATACCAGAAAAGGTTCAAAGTGGTTCACAGCAAGATAAAATACATACAATCAGTAAAATTGAAATGACATAATAAAAACAATCAATTAAAATTGGAATACATCAATTAAGAATCAGTTAGAATTGAAATGCTACTCTCCTATGAGCCCTGTTTATGCCCAGGTTTTTTTTTTTCCTTATTGTTGAGTTGTGAAGACTAATCTGCAGTATTTTTATGTTCATCTTCGATATTTTGTGACTTCTTGAATAAGTTGTTGCTGTGCCCTGGGAATAAATTTGGCAGACTGTGTCCGCTCCTGGGAAAGTTCACTACAGTTACAAGTCTTCTTCATTTGGAAATAATGGCTCTCACTGGGGTTGGGTGGAATCCTAGAGCTTTAGAAATTGCTTTGTAACCCTTTCCAGACTGATATATTTCAATAATTTTATTTTTCTCTTCTCTTTTGGCATTTCCTTTGATTTTGGATTAGTGTAGAAATCACTTCACACTCATGGCAAGGTTCCTATTGTGTCAGGACCACTAGACACATTGCACTAGAAAGCAAGCTTAGGTTCTTACCTCGGTAATCTTTCTTGTGGATGTGCCTAGTGGTTCTGAAGCTCCACCCTGTTGTTCAAGGAGATGTAAACAATGCTGCTTACTTTTCCCTGCAGCTACAGGTCTGGAAACATCTTTGTCTGGACAGTACATCCATCTCAATCTTTGGCATTAGCAGAGCTTAATAGAATATTAGCCCCCTGTGCTGCTCCATTTATTGCGAGACTGGCCCTACTCAGCAGAGGAAGTTAATAGGCTATTAAGCACTGTTCCTGCTGCCATCATGGGGTAGGATTGGGATGACAAGACAGGCGCCTGTTAAGGGGTGGGGAAGAATCAAAAGAATAGGATTGACCTTGCCAGTTTACTATGCTGGAAGGGAGGAAATGTCCTAAACCAGTGGTTCTTAACCTTGTTGGAGGTACTGAACCCCACCAGTTTCATATGCGTGTTCACCGAACCCTTCTTTATTGGAAAAATAAAATATGATTTTTACAAATTCAAAACATAGGTATACAGTGAGGGAAAAAATAATATCAATTTTGAAAACAAAAAAGTTCTCCTATTTTTCGAATAATAATAACAACATAATAATGAAATTTATTGCAAATCAGTGTGACTTCTGCTGTTGCCTCTCAGAGGGATTAAAATATTAAGATAGGTATCACACGACGTACCATCACAACAGTTACAATTCGACTACTGTGTGCATCAAATCCCCTGCAGCACAGATAGGCCAAGTGATGTTGCGTGATCACCTGCAGCCAATTATGGACAAGCGGGGCATATCATCACGAATCATAAGCGCTTCAGTCACGTTCAATCATCTATCAGTTAAATCACAAATTTTGATCAGGAATTGGTTGATGTATATAAGGCGTTAGTTACAGATTGATAGATCAAGAAACCAAGTACACGATCAGTCTTGATCAAAATCACTGAATAACTGATAGATGATTGAACGTGACCGAAGCGCTATATGAGTCGGAGGTGTATTTTGACCTCCGCCGAACCCGCGAGACTGACTCACCGAACCCCTGGGGTTCGGTCGAACCCAGGTTAAGAATCACTGTCCTAAACTTTTGTCCTTTAATGCTCCCTTTAAGTAGGGTTACCAGACATCCGGATTGCTCCGAACATGTCCTCCTTTTGAGCACATGTCCAAAGCAGGCAACGGGGAGCGGGACTGGGGCGGAGATGGGCGAGACTGGAGGCGGGGTCTAGGGTGTCCAGATTTTACAATCATAAAATCTGACAACCCTACCTTGAAGGGATGGCATGCACATTTTTTTTCTTGTCTGTTACAGTTTCTAAAAGCCAATGAATATGCATGAGATCTATTTGCATGCACTGCTTTCATTGTATGCTAATAGAGCTCATGCATATTCATTAGGGAAATCCTGAAAACCCAACTGGATTGCGGCCCTCGAGGAGGGACTTTGACACCCCTGGACTAAAGTGATGGAGATATACAAGGAAACAGAAGACTGCATGTGACTGTGGCAAACTATATTATTAAAATATGTTTAATTTATAAAAAGAGCAGCGCTCTTATAATCTGCTTTTGTTTTTTCTTCTTTGCAGCAATCCCATTAGAACTAGCTCAGAAGATGGCTAATGTGGCTCTGCTGGTAACCATGCATGGGGGGCACATTGGCTTCTTGGAAGGCTTCTACCCGCGCCATGAAAATTACATGGACCGTCTGTTTCGACAGTTTGTCTATGCAGCATTTGAACATCAGGAGGAGCTGGGTCTAATCCCCAATGATGGAGACTTGATTAGCAGAAGGAAAGAAAGATGAGGAAAAAATGTATTCTCTCTCTCTTTCGTGAAGTCCCAGTTCTGATGATCACATGCCAAGAAGTCAAAATCCTGGCAACCATATAGAGCACATTGGAAAAATTCAGTCTTCTGTTTATCTCTGAAGGATATGCCATGGCATAGTCATAGTCAATATGATTGAATCAATCCATCTTGCTACTGGTCTTCAAATGCCTCTTGCCTTTAACCTTGCCAAGCATAATACTTTTCTTGAAGGAATCTGGCTGTTGCATAATATGTCCAAAATAAGATAGGTTATTTGGGCCTGGAGTGAAAGTTCAGGTTTGATCTGGTCCAAAACTCACCTGTGTTTTGTTTTTTCTCTCCTGTTTCTTGATGGTTTAGTTCTCGCATCCATAGACTATAATAGGAAAAAAAACCCCATGGAACATGCAATTTGGGTCTTTGTTTGTAAGACCCTTATAAATTTTCTCTATCCCCTTTATTGCAGCTCTACCCAGGTGCCAGTCACTGTCATATTTCTTGATTGCTGGAGCCTTTCTCAGGAGACAGAAACTGTCCATGACTCCTGTGTCTTCGTTATCAAATCTGAAACTAGTGGTTGTACTCGTCATAACATTTTGTCTTTAGATTTAGTTGCAGTCTTATGGCCTCTTTTACAAAGCCGCTCGGCAAAGGCCCCAAAGCCCTTTAAATCTCTATGGGCTTCGGGGCCATTAGCGCAGGGCAGTCGCTAGTGCGGCTTTGTAAAAGAGGCCATTAGTCTTTCTTTCTTAACTTTGATCAGGATGATCATAAAATCATTTTCACTTTCTGTTGTAAGTATGGTGTCATCAGCTTATTAGCGCTTCTTAATGTTCCTTCCTCTTATTTTGAATCTGCATTCATCATCTTGCAGGCCAGCTTCTTTCATGTTGTATTGAGCATACAAGTTAAACAGATATGGTGAAAAAAAAAAAAGCAACCTTGTCTTTCCCTTTTGTCAGTGAAAACCAAGCTACAGTATTTCACCATGTTCTGTCTTGACTGTTGTTTCTTGTCCAGAGAAAAGATTCCCCACTATAGTAATAAGATGTTTAGGAACACCCATTTTCCTAAGAACTTTCCATATTTTGTGTCAGTGTAGTCCAAAGTATAGCCTCGGAGAGTCTCCAGCTAGGCTTGATTACGGAACAAATTTCTAAAGGGGGAATCTAGCATTCAGAAATTCCTGACAAGTTAGAAACATAGAAAAAAGCAGCAGAAAAGGGCTATAGCCCACCAAGTCTGCCCATTCCAAGTATCCCCTCCCCTGAATTTACTCCCTTAAAGATCACACGTGAGTATCCCATTTTCTTTTAAAATCCGTCACGCTGCTGGCCTTTATCACCTGGAGTGGGAGTCTGTTCCAATGATCCACTACTCTTTCAGTGAAGAAGTACTTCCTGGAGTCGCCATGAAACTTCCCTCCCCTGATTTTCAGCGGATGCCCTCTGGTAGTCGAGGGTCCCATGAGCCAGAAGATATCATCTTCTGACTCGATGCGTCCCGTGATGTACTTATATGTTTCAATCATATCTCCCCGTTCTCTTCTTTCTTCAAGTGAGTACAGCTGCAATTTTTTAAATCTTTCTTCATACGTGAGATCTTTGAGCCCCAAGACCATCCTGGTGGCCGTTTGCTGAACCGATTCGATCCTCAGCACATCCTGGTCAGTCAATTCTAAGTTCTGCAGCTGGTGCTGCTGTGGGAGTATCTGTTTTATAGTATAGCCACAGAGCAGAACTATGCACCCGGCTAGCCCAGTGTGGGAAGTGGAGAACAGCATGCTTGGTTGAAAACTTTAAAACAACTTTATGTAATTCATGAGAATTCTTTGTTGCAGTGATTGTTGCAGTGATTCCAACAAGCACAGATCCAGCATAGTTTGAAGGCAGAATTGAAGTAGCTTGACACTTTCTTAAGCTGGGTATGTTTTTGCCTTTTTGTGTGAAGCAAGACGTTGTGCTTAAATGTGATGCCCATGAAGTATGTATGACCCTTGTGAATTTTAGTGTGGGATCCATAGCATGCTATTTTGGTATAACAAGTATGAATTTCCTGATAAATCTGTGACAAAACCCCCACAAGTCCTAATGACTTTACTATAATGAACAGGTTTACAATCTAAAAATCAACCAACAAGTTTAGCATATTTTAATTGTAGATTTTAAATTCATCTAGGACCGCAGAGATTTTCTTTAGTGTAACATTATGTGCTCTTGGGCTCCTGCTATGTTGGACATTTTTTTTGTTCCTGATCTTGTTAGGTGTCATCGACTTGTGTTCGAGTCCTAGCGACATGATGAACATTGTCAGGTTTTTGAGCAGAATACGGAAGCAGATGGCTGGGCCTTTCTTCTGATCTTGCGCCCCTCCCCCCCCCCCCTCTTTTTTTTTTTTTATCAAGCTGCGCTAGAGGTTTTTTGTGTGAGCCGGTAAGGTAAGTGCTCTGACGCTCATAGGAATTCTATTGTGCTGGCTTGCGCTAAAATCCTCTACAGCAGCTTTTTTTTTTTTTTCCAATTCTTTATTCATTTTTTCTTTTTCCATCAAGTATACAATATTACATCAATTAATTCATACACATCACTTGAAATTCTTTCTATTGTCATCTGAAGTACATAAATTATCCCCCCTCCCCCACCCACCCTTTTCACAGATATTATAATCAAAAATTAACATCTCAATGGCCACGTATTTGGTCTTGGAGGATAAGATGTACAATGTCTGCGTCTATGAGGCAAACATGGTTTTTCCTGTTGCATAGAGCACTCTGGACCCCTGTTCGCTTACAAAAATTGGATTGCTCTAAGTCTAATAGATGTTGGCATTGTCATCTTGAGGCTGGAACTCTAGATCATTTATTATTTTATTGTCCTTTTATTAATAATTTTTGGAAATTGATCTGGGGTCAAATAAATTGTATGTTAGAGAATCCTGTGGCCCTATCATATGACACAGTTTTGTTTGGAATGTCTATGAGGGCCAAAAGTCAAATTTCATCGAATAATAACAAACTGTTAATGATTTTAACAGGAGTTGCCATCCAACATATAACACATAACTGGAAAGACTATAGAGGATTGAATTATTGTTTCTGGTGGAGTTCGGTTTGTCAGGTGTATGAAATGGAAAAAACATTGGCAATCAAGAGAGGTTATTATAAGAAATTTAAAGAGGTGTGGAGACCATTAATTGAGTATTATAATAAATAAATAATTATATTTATCCCCATTAAATATATGTAGGGGGGAGGAGGGATGGGTGGGTTTTATGACATTATGAGGGGTAATATATGAAAAGGGAGGGAGGGGAGATAGTTTATGGTATAAAATGAATGTAGAGTTTCAAGTGAAGAATGTATAGTATGATTTGAATTATTGTACACTTGTTTGCATAATGTAAAAACGAATAAAGATATTAAAAAAAAAAAAAAAATTAACATATATATGCTATATTCATAAATATTGATTAAACCTATATTATAACTATAAACCCCCCTCCCATAATTATAATTATACTTTCAGTGTAGAAATTAGTGTGTTTACACTTACTAGGCAATAAGGGCTCACATGCTAATCTTGTGCTATCCAGTTAGTGCTCATTAACATAGCTGCGCTGATTAGTGCAGGAACATCCACTCTCTGCTCCCTGAAAAAGAAATTAATATTTTTAGCGGGTGTATATTTGGCACTTACTGCATGAGTGCCTAATGCAGCTTAGTAAAAGGACCTCTACTGCACTTTTCACTGAAATTTTTATGTTAAAATCTCTTTAAAGGAGAAATTAAGTTCTTACCTGCTAATTTACTTTCTTTTAGCTTCTCCAGACCAGTGGAGGTTAATCTTTACGAGTGGGACGTACCAAAGCAGTCCCCATCACGGGTGGGACCCCCGAAGGGCCGACACCAGAACATGCTCACCGAACACCTCGTCTCGACGCGCCTGAACATCTACCCGGTAGTATCTGACAAAAGAATGCAAGGAAGACCAAACCGCAGCCTTACAAATGTCCACTGGAGACACTAGCGAAGACTCAGCCCAAGAAGCTGCCTGACCCCTAGTGGAATAAGCCTTGAGAGACTCCGGAACAGGCTTTTTCAGAAGAAGATAAGCGGAAGCAATAGTCTCCTTGAACTAGGGCGCAATAGTAGCCTTAGAAGCACCATCCCCCTTACGAGGACCCGCCAGAAGGACAAAGAGATGATCTGATTTCCTGATCTCCTGGGTCTGCTACACATAAGAGCGAAGGACCCGACCGACATCCAACTCGCTGTCTTTGCTCAGAAGAGCCCTCCTGCCTACCCAACACCGGCAGGACTACAGATTGATTGACATGAAAAGGAGAAACTACTTTTGGCAGAAAGGAAGGAATAGGTCTCAAGACAAACCTGCTCCTTAGAAAACTCCAAGAAGGGGGCCCTATAAGAGAAAGCCTGCAGCTCAGAAACATGGCTAGCTAAAGTAATGGCAACCAAAAAGTCCGCCTTCAAAGTAAGGTCCTTCAAAGAGCAGCCGCCCAACAGTTCAAAAGGCGGATGTGACAGAACCAGATTGAGATCCCAAGATGGAACAGAGGACCGCACGGGAGGCCTGATCAACTTGGCCGCCCGCAAAAAGCGAATCACATCAGGAATGGCTGTCAAACACTAACCTTTCACTAACCCACGAAAGGCTGACAAGGCCGCAAGCTGAACCCAGAGAGAAGACCAAGCCAGTCCCCTATCCTGCAAGAACTCTAAGATGTTAGGCAGGGAAGCGCAAAAAGAGACCACTTCACGCGCCGCACACCATTCCTCAAACAGACACCAACCCTCACATAAGCCCGAGAGGTGGAAAGCCTCCAGGACCCCACAAGAGTTGAGATCACCTTATCCGAATACCCTTCTTACCTAGTCAACCCCTTTCAAGAGCCAAGCCGTAAGACAGAAGGGACCCGGATCGAACATTGGAATGGGACCCTGCATCAGAAGGTCATCCAAGAGAGGTAGAAGAAGAGGATCCTCCACCAGGTATCACACCAGAACCACGTACCACGGATGTCGAGGCCAATCTGGAACCACCAGAACCACAAGACTCGGATGGTGAATGATGCGGAGAAGAACTCTGCCCACTAATGGCCATGGAGGGAACACATACAACAGCCCCTCCGTTGGCCATGGTTGAACCAGAGCATCCAGGCCCTCAGCCAGACCGTCTCTGCCACTGAAGAAGCGGGGCAGTTTGGCATTGCCACTCGTGGCCATCAGGTCCATCAGGGGCTAACCCCAAGACTGCACTAACAACTGAAAAGCCACGGGACTTAGACACCACTCTCCGGGATCTAATATCTGATGACTGAGAAAGTCTGCCTGAACATTCCCCACGCCGACTATGTGGGAGGCCAAGACATTGTCTGACAGAACTCTGACTGACTTGCCTGACAAGAGGGAGCGGAAGGCTAGCAGCGCCAGACGTATGGCTCTTGGCTCCAACACACTGACCAACCAGGACGCCTCCACCATGGACCAGGAGCCCTGAGCTGAGTGACCTAGACTCCCCAAGCAAGGAGACTGGCATCCGAGAGAAGCACCATCCCCTGCACATGATGCACTTGTCCCCTGAACATGATGCACGGTCTAGAGTCACCAACGCAGACTGCAGCGTGCCAAGCCGCACAGTGGAACTGGGAGATCCAACCCGTGCCTCTGGGGTGACCACCTCTGGAGCAGAGCATACTGAAGAGGACACTTCACTACATCCAGGAAAGCCGCCATGGCAAGTGGGCCTGCGCCCACCTCACTACATCCAGGGAAGCTGCCATTGACCCCAAGACTTGGAGGAAATCCTGCGCCTGAGGACACTGGGACGCCATAAGTAGGCAAATCTGAGATTGCAAGTAGCTTACCCGGGCTTCCAGAAGGAGGACCTTCCCCAAGGAGGTGTCGAACAGAACCTCCCAAGGCACTCCAGATGCTGAGATGGGACCAACCGACTCTTGGAAAAGTTGACCACCCAACCCAGAGACCGGAGAAAACTCCACCACCTGAGCCATAACCTGGGTGCTCACCTGCAACAACTTCGGCCGAAGCAACCAGTCATCCAGGTAGGGATGCACCATAATGTCCTCAGACCGCAAGGCCGCCGCAACGACCACCATCAGCTTGGTGAACATCCGGGGAGCCGTTACCAGGCCTAAGGGAAGCGCACAGAACTGATAGTGCTGACCCAAGATCGCAAAGCGAAGGAAGTGCTGATGGGAGGACCAAATGGGAACATGCAAGTAGGCCTCTGTCAGAGCGAGAGAAGTGAGGAACTCCCCCGGCTGAACTGCCAGAATGACAGACTGCAGAGTTTCCACGCAAAAAGAGGGAATCCTGAGAGCCCTGTTGACCCCCTTCAGGATGGGCCAAAAAGTCCCTTCCTTCTCGGGTACCACAAAGTAAATTAAGTACCTGCCTGCACTGCCCTCCAGAGGGGGCATCGGAACAACTGCTTTGAGATCTAGCAAGCATTGAAGAGTCTGGCGAAAAACCTGGGTCTTCCATGTCATCTGACAAGGAGAGGCTACAAAAGATCTGGCAGAGAGCGGGCAAACTCCAGAGCATAATAGTCCTGCACCACCTCCAGGACCCTCTGATCAGACGTGATCTCAGCCCACTTGGGAAACAAGTCACATAGCTGAGCACCCAACGGAACCAAAGGGGGCGCCAGCAAAGAGCCATTGTGCAGGACGGGCAGTGGGGGAACCAGCAGGGGGATTCCCCAAAAGGACTGCATGCGATGAGCAAACTGACCCCGGGGCAAACCAGAAGCCTGGAAATAAGTAGCCCCACGCCCAGGGCGATACTTGCAAAATTCCCACAGACGCCCCCAGGTGGGCATGGTCCTCAGGCAGACAGGGCACCTTAGAGTCCGTCAGAGTCTGAACCAACTTATCTATGTCCTCTCCAAACAAAAATGACCCCTGAAAGGTAAATTTTGTAAGTGTTTAGTTTTGGACGCGACATCCGCCGACCAAGTGCAAAGCCACAAGGTACGGCGCGCGGGCACACCAAAAGCCATAGACTTAGCCGAAGTCCGCACCAAGTCATAAAGAGCATCCGAGAGGAACGAGGAAGCCATCTCAATCTTCGCCACCTACTGATCCACTAAGGACCAGTCATCAGACTCACGATCCAGGACACACTCAGCCCACCGAAACATGGCGTGAGCCACCAGCCCCCCACAGACCCCCAATGCAGAGACATCAAAATTCTGTGTAGGAAGTGTCTCTAACTTACGCTTCTCACAGTCCCAAAGGGCAGAATGCCGCGTAGCAATCGCTAAGCCCACCGCGTCCACAATTGGCAAAATTAAGGTAGCCCTATCCCCTTCCAGGATGGGAAACCCACAAGCCATGGCACGCGCCAACCGAAACGGTGCCCCCGGCATATTCCACTGCGCCAGAACGATATCCCGAAAAGCCAGACACATAGGAAAAGAACGGGAAATAGGGCGGACCCCTTGAAGCAGAGGGTCCCCCATACGCGGGGTCTCCGGTGGCACATCTTCAAAAATGCAGCACCGAGGAAGGAGACCTGCTAAATCAGGTCGAAAAACTCATCCCTCCCATGGACGCCTCTGTGCTGGAAGGCGGGAAACCCGACGCCCAGCTGCCAATGGCCATCCCCTCTAGAGGATCCCGGAAGTCCTCCAAAACATCCAAGTCTTCATCCACCCCAACACGCTCCTCCGACAACCAATCTGCAATCCAAGCCCCCCGCGGGCACTTGGATGAGAGAGGAGGAAGAGGGGACTCCAGATGAAAAGAGGGAATCCCCCACCTGAAACACCCCAGGTGCACATGGGACCCCCAATTGCCTGAAAATAGGCTCTGCACAAAGAATAAAATAAATCAGGGGGAAAAAACCCCAGGAACTCCCTGCCGAAACCTGCTGCTGTGTTTACAAAACGGGGAAGGTCACCTGAGGTTGCAGACAAAATGGAGGGGGCTGTCTTAAAATGGCGAAGATCCTGCCATAAATAACCCCTCCAGGGCCTGTAGCGGCTGGGAAGCCTGAACTGTCCCAGACGCTAAAGCAGGGAAGCCGGCAACGGCTGATAGAAAAAGCGGTTGAGAAGGAATCCTTTTACCCCTACTGTTGGGAAGACTGGGTTGCTTCACTGCCTCCAGCCGACTCGCAAGGCATTAAGGCCGGGGAGCTCTGGACGCCTGTAGCTGCTGCCGACGGATCTCCACGACTGCACCAGCCCAAACCGCTGAGTTCAGGCCGGCCGCGAGTGCATTGCGGTTGGACTAAATTGTGTACCTCTCCCCCTGAGAGGTGCACAATTGCCCCAATATGTGACCTAGCTGAAATTTAAAATTCTGGTTAGTAGAAAAATACAGTAAAAAAACAGTAAATTGATAGGGAAGCAACCCTGCAGACCGGCACTACCTCAGGATTTTTTTTTCCAGAACAGACTCCACAGGCTTTCGAAGCAATATGCCTTGCTTGATTTAGGGGGCAAGGTTTACTGGACAGACTCCTCTAAAAAAATGTGGGGAGGTGGAGGAAGTGGGGGTAAGGACCCTGCTCGAGACCCACCAGGCTTGACACCCCTGAGGTAGGACGGACCCCCAAACAGGGCCCACCCAAGCTCTGTCCAGCCAAAAACAGGAGCTAGAAACCCCCTAAACAAATTCCAACAGCCCTACCAAGGGAGATGGGTACAGCTCTCTCAACACCTGCTAGAGACTGAAGAAGACTGATAGGAATAGGGGAAGGTATCCTTTATGTACTATTCCACAGTTTTGTTTCAGTCTCCACCTGCTGGTCATGATGAAGTATATAACCCACTCGTAAAGATTAACCTCTACTGGTCTGGAGAGTGCTAAAGAAGCACACATTCAGCAGTGGATTTACATGTTAACCTGCACTGAGATGGCTGGCAGTACATGAAACTGAAATATAGTTAAGTGCCATCAGGAAATACGGGTTGAAATAATTCTAAATCATTGTGTAGATTATGGTGGTAAATATTTTTGTGGCAATCAAACATAATTACCCATACATCTTCAGAAAGAGGACATATTGAAAAAAAAAAAATACTACTTTGAGAATCATTTCCTTCATTCTCTTAAATCAGGGGTCCAAACACATTGCAGCTTCAGAGCGCGTTTTCTTGCTCTCCATGTTCTGTCCCCACCTCAAATCTGGACCACAGAGCAAGAATTTTTTTTTTTGCCCATGCTCTCTATCCTGCTTTTTTCCCTCTCTACCCTGGGGATTATAGTCAGCAGTGTGTGAAAAGCCCAGCCACCTTCTCTGCTAGGAAAGAGACAGCAGCCCCAGAAATAAGGCGCATGAGGGAAGAGGCCAACACTAGCCACTGCTTCTGGAACTCAGGACTGCTGAAGCTACCAAAACTGAATCTGCCTTTGATTTCTATGATTGTAGCTACTGGAGGAGGATGTGCTTCCTGTACTGGTAATGTGGGGGCTAGGGACGTGTGTGTGTCTCCTTGATCCCAGGCTGCAGAACCTGAAGTGTATTCAAATGTTTTTGGCTCCTGAGGCAGGACTGAGGCGTGTGGGGAAGTGTACCCTAGACCAGAAGAATAAAAGGGAGATAGAAGAGAGGGAAGGGAAGAAGATGAGAAAGGGGTAAAAGGGAGAAGAACGAAAGTGTTGTGTGAGTGGGAGAGAATAAGCCTCCCACTTTCTTTACCCCAAAGGGCAAATGCTGGGGAAAGAGAGTAGGGGAAGCCTTAGAGTTATCAGCCACACCTCCATCTTTTCACTGCATTTGAAAACATGATCCTCCACCCTCTCTTCGTTCCTCAGCTCAGCCACTGGCATGCCATCTTCTCAGTGATTTGAAAAGGCCTCTGTGGCTTATCATGTGAAAAGAGTAGGAACCTTTGAATTAATCTTCCAGCCTCACCATTCTCCATCTCGTGTTCAATTAGTCATCTGTATCCTTTTACAAACATTTTAAAGAGGGAATTTTGAAAGTTCTAGAAACAGATAAGCACAATTGGGCTTACATATGGTTCTATTGGTGTTAAGCCCTGAATTTACAGAGTTCGCTCTAGACCTGAAGAGCACAGGCAAAGAATGTTAAGCAATCTAAAAACAGTATTTCATACAGCATTTCCTACTTATGTTTTAAATTGTTTGGTTTCTATTCTGGCTATTGAACAGACACATCTTCTGGAGATAGTAAACAGTTTGTGCAAGTTTTGGGAATACCACTACAAAGCAGCTACTAAATTAAAGTCACAATGACTGAACTAAGGATTCTAGTTAATAGACTAGCCAGAAGTGGATGTCAGCTTGATTTATGCCCATCTCACTCATACTACAATGTATCTGAAGATGTACTTACCTGCTTAGTTAATCTGGTTAAATCCATACTACGACAAGGATGGTTCTCGGAGGAATTTGGAGAAATATTACTTAAGTAAGCGTGCCCTTTCTGACAATGTTACACCAATGTTTTAAAAGGATTCCAGGGTAGATCTGGGAAGTTAGACTGGTAAGCCTTACTTCAGTGCCAGGCAAAATAGTGGAAAAAATTATAAAAATAAAATTGTAGAATAGGTAGAGGTGAGTAGTGGAGCCACTCAGGGTTCGGTGCTGGGGCTGATTCTGTTCAATATGATTGTGAGTGACATTGCTGAAAGATTAGAAGGAAAAGTTTGCCTTTTTGCTGATGATACCAAGATTTGTAACGGAGTAGATACCGAGGAGGGAGTGGAAAACATGAAAAAGGATCTACAAAAGTTAGAGGAATGGTCTAAAATCTGGCAACTAAAATTCAATGCAAAAAATGCAGAGTAATGCATTTGGGGATTAATAATCGGAAGGAGCAGTATATGTTGGGAGGGGAGAGGCTGATATGCACAGATGGGGAGAGGGACCTTGGGGTGATAGTGTCCAAGGATCTAAAGGTGAAAAAACAGTGTGACAAGGCAGTGCTGCTGCCAGAAGGATGCTGGTCTGTATGAAGAGAAGCGTGACCAGTAGAAGAACGAAGGAATTGATGCCCCTGTAGAGATCATTGGTGAGGCCCCTCTTGGAGTATTGTGTTCAGTTTTGGAGACCGTATCTGGCGAAGGACACAAAAAGGCTTGAAGCAGTCCAGAGGAGGGCGACAAAAATGATAGGAGGTTTGCGCCAAAATACGTATGAGGAGAGACTGAAAGCCCTGAATATGTGTACCTTAGAGGAAAGAAGGGACAGGGGAGATATGATTCAGACGTTCAAATACTTGAAAGATATTAACGTAGAACAAAATCTTTTCCAGAGAAAGGAAAATGGTAAAACCAGAGTACATAATTTGAGGTTGAGGGGTGGGAGACTCAAGAGCAATGTAAGGAAATTCTTCTTTATGGAGAGGGTGGTGGATGCCTGGAATGCGCTCCCGAGAGAGGTGGTGGAGAGGAAAACGGTGATGGAGTTCAAAAAAGTGTCGGATGAACACAGAGGATCTAGAATCAGAAAATAATAGTAAATATTGAAGAACTAAGGCCAGTACTGGGCAGACTTGCACGGTCTGTGTCTGTATATTGCCATTTGGGGGAATGGGCTGGGGAGGGCCTCAATGGCTGGGAGGGTGTAGATGGACTGGAGTGAGCTTTGACGGAGACTTCAGTAGTTGGAACCTAAGAACAGTACCGGGCAGAGCTTTAGATTCTTGCCCAGAAATAGTTAAGGAGAAGAAACCCCCCCCCCCCAAAAAAAAAAAAAAAAAAAGTTAAATAGCACCGGTTCCAGTACAGACCCTTGTGGAACTCTACTAATTACTTGGACTATTGGACTTCATCATGTGGTCTATCATAATGGTCTCCTTTCTCACCACTACTATATAACATCTTTATGACCACCCTAAACACAATTGTGCTGAGGCCTGGGGAATGGCTATTTCCAATGCAAATATCTTCCTATTAATCCCTGCGAACATGAACATGGCTAATGTGGCTGTGCAGCTGTCTTAAAATATTAACCAGAGTACAAGAATGAGCGTCAAAATCAAAAGTGGTGTTAAGTGCTGTAAAGTGCCTCCGTAGGCAAGATTTACATCAAAGGTAATTGGTGAAAATATAGGCCTTGAAAACCCTGTCCTACATTTCTGGTGCCTACCTTTCCCAAAGGCGCAATTCTGTAAATGGCGGCATGATTGACAAATGATCAGTGGTCTCTTTTAAGGCAGCCACTGACAACAGCACTGTTCATAGAATTCAAGCCTGGTGTTTTCAGGCATGTTCAAAGATTGTTCTCTGCTATTTTTTTTTTTTTAAATATCTTGTAGGTTTTCTATGCAAAAGTTTAGGCACTCCTGTTCAGATGGTATGTTTGAATTAATTCTTGGATGAACAGAAACTTAAATCTTAGAGCTTAAATCTTTCTGCAGCAGTACTTTATGCATAATTAAAATATATATGCAATTTTTTTTTTCTTTTATAGCTTCAAAACAAGAAAAAAGTGAATATATATTCAGAAAAGTTTGGGCACCCTTTCAGTTAATAGTTTGTTAATATCTCCTTTGGCAGAAATGACTGCATCCAAACATTTTATGTAAGTAGACAAAAGTCTTTCAGTTCTTACTTTTGGACATTTCCCCCTCTCTTCCTTGCAGAACCCTACTCAGAAATATTCATAGTTCTCTCACGTGCACTGCATGTTTAGGAACTCCATATATATTTTCAATATTATTTAAATATGGGGACTGTGAAAGCCACTCCAAAACATCCATATTTCTTTCCTGTAAGTACGTCATAATTTTCCTTTACTGTCAACTCTAGACTCCATCCCTTATATCTTTCTACACTGTATGCCTGGAACAGACTGCCTAAGTCAGTGTCAAGCTCTGTCTCTGGCAGTATTCAAATCTAGGCCAAAAGCCCATGTTTTCGAGACTGCTTTTAACTCCTAATTCCCACTTGTAAAGTAAGGGGAAAGGAGATGGGACTTGTATACCACCTTTTTGTGATTCAAAGTGGTTTACATATGTATACAGGTACTTATTTTATTCCTGGAGCAATGTAAGATCAGGGCTGAGGCAACATCCCTACCACTAGGCCTCTCCTTATCCATCTCTTTTTTATCATTTCCTCTGTGAGAAATTTCTTAACCCCTACATATCCTGTTTGTTTGTTTTAATTAGATTGCAAGCTTTATTGAGCAGGGGTTATCTTTTACATGTTTAATGTACAGCATTACATACATATAGCAGTGTTATAGAAATTAGTGGTAGTAGTAATTGATCTTGATGTTTCAGTTGTTTGTGTTGCTGAAATATCCAGCCTCTCTTCAGCTTCAGGTTTTTCACTGATTGTTGGACATTAGCTTCTAGAATATGCTGATATTAATTAACTTGATTCTTCCTGCCACCCGTACAATATTTCTTCATCAAGATCATGTTTATGTTTTATGTTCCATTGTGCTCTCTCTACTCTTCACAGCAGGATTTGCTCTGTGTCCCCATGATTCATTGATTTCACTTTGAACGTAAGCGCTTTACAGTTTTTTTTCTGTTATAGCCCCTTTGTTGCGGAATAAACTTACACCATCTCTCTGTAAAGAACCATCTACCGCTTCAATTTGTAATTTTGATTTTTTTATATAGATATATTAAAAACCACTCAGATGGCACTGCTGATGTGCAGTATATCAAACAAAAAATAAACTTAGAAACTTGTGCTGCTGGCTGTCATGCAACCCCCAAAGCATAATAGCTTCATATGCTTAATGGTTGTCAAGATGTTCTCTTCAAATGCTTCATCATTTTTGTTTCTGTGAATATATCTTGTGTAGCTGTGGCCTGACTCTTTAGTTATCATTGCATATAGAAACATGATGGCAGATAAAGGCCAAATGGCCCATCCAGTCTGCCCAACCACAGTAACCATTATCTCTTCCTCTAAGATAGTGGTTCCCAACCCTGTCCTGGAGGACCACCAGACCAGTAAGGTTTTTGGGATAGCTCTAATGAATATGCATGAGAGAGATTTACATATAATTGAGGTGACAGGCATGCAAATCTGCCCCATGCATATTCATTATGGCTATCCCAAAATCCCGATTGGCCTGGTGGTCCTCCAGGACAGGGTTGGGAAACACTGCTCTAAGAGATCCCACGTGCTATCCCATGCTTTCCTGAATTCAGACACAGTCTCCGTCTCCACCACATCTTCCAGGAGACTGTTCCATACATCTACCACCCTTTCTGTAAAAAAGTATTTCCTTAGATTACTCCTGAAAGAGACTTGACTCATGCACATTTACATCACGTATGTATTTAAACATCTCTTATCATATCTCCCTTCTCCCACCTTTCCTCCAAAGTAAACAGATTGAGATCATTAAGTCTGTCCCCATACTGCTTATGATGAAGACCACACATCATTTTAGTAGCTTTCCTCTGGACAGACTCCATCCTTTTTATATCTTTTTGAAGATATGGCCTCCAGAATTGTACACAATATTCTCACCAGAATCTTATACAGGGGCATTAATATCTCCTTTTTCCTACTGCCCATACCTCTTCCTATGTACCCTAGCATCCTGCTAGCTTTCACCATCACCTTTTCAACCTGTTTGGCCATCTTAAGATCATCAAACAATCACACCCAAGTCCTGCTCTTCCGTCGTGCACATAAGTTCTTCACCCTCTAAACTATACCGTTCCCTCAGGTTTTTGCAGCCCAAATGCATGACCTTGCATTTCCTGGGTACCAAATTTCAGCTTCATCAGGTCTTTCTTCATGTTATTCAAACCATCCTGGGTGTCTACTCTATTGCAGATTTTGGTATCATCCACAAAGAGGCAAATGTTACCCGACAGCCCTTCAGCAATATTGTTTATAAAAATGAATAAACCAAAGCACATTATTGCAAAATGTTTGTTTCATCATGTTTCACTTTTGCATACTTTAAATGAGTCTGTGACGATGTCAGTATTGTAGAAAAGATTTATTTCCGACAGTAACTTTGCTGTCAACTGTGGCTTCTGTTTTATAAATGAGATCAGTTTTTGTCTTCTAGATCTTGCCTTCACTCCAGCAGTTTCATGTAGATTCCATGTGTTGTGTTTTTGACAGCTGAAGTTGCTAGTTAGAAGCATTTATAGACTTTTAAAAAAAGTAGCCTTTACCTATTATGTACAAGTGAGTTATTTTCATTTTCAGATTGTTATTTGCGTATGAGGCTGTTGCTGAGAGTAAAAAGAACAAACCCAAGGTGCTATAGAAATGATAAACAGGAGTGAGAGGTTAGAAGGGGCAGAGTATTTATTCAAACACAAGGTTATCTTTACCTAACTGAAGGCCTAAACCCCCAGATTCTATAAATAGTACACAAATTTCCTCATGCAAAATTGGGCACTATCCTGAGATGTACGTACAAATAAATTGGTTAATGAGCTGATTAGCACCAATAATTAGCAACAATTTGGATTTGTGTCTGCATCATGCTGCGTGCTTTTCTATAACGATCTGCATGCAAATTTTATAACGCACAGCTCAAAAGAGGGCATGGGCGGGTCAAGGTTGCTCACTAAAGATGCATACAGTATTACTTAAGATGAGGGATCTGTGCCTAAGTTTCATGCTAGAATTTACACCAGCTTCCAGTTACTGTAAATCCTCCTGCCCAAAGTTTGGTGCAGAAATTGATGCCCAACTTGGAGAATCATTTATAGAGTAGCGCTCGACCTGCTTTTATTTTATACCATTTTTGAGCACCCATTTAGTGAATCTAGCCCAAGAGAGTCAATCGACATTTTGGGCCTTAATGGAAAAGAATAAGTAATAATTCCCCTAAAGGGGGTTCAAACACATGCACTTGCAATATTTACTTTTTTCTTTCAATCTTTTAAAATTAGCTAATGCCAATTTTGCATTAGAAGTTATAGAAAAAGGTCATGTTTAGGTTTTTTGTTTTCCATTTCTTTATTCATTTTTTCATCTTCCACCAAGTATACAATATTACAACAATTAATTCATACACATCACTTGAAATTCTTTCTATTATCATCTGAAGTACATAAATTATCCCCCTCCCCCACCTGCCCTATTCACAGATATTATAATAAAATTAACATATATATGCTATATTCATAAATATTGATTAAATCTATATTATAACTATAAACCCTCCCTCCCATAATTATAATTATACTTTCAATGTAGAAAAGGTGTCTTATTACAATAAGTTGTCAATGACCCCCAAATCTTCTTAAAGTTATTATAATTCCCTTTTTGTATAGCAATTATTCTTTCCATTTTAGATATATGGCACAATGAATTCCACCAAAAGGTGTAATTAAGTCTTGTGTCATTTTTCCAATTTTTGGTGATATGCTGAATGGCGACTCCTGTCATTATTAATAAAAGTTTATTATTTGATGAAATTTGACTCTTGATTCTCATTGATGTTCCAAATAGGATTGTATCATATGATAGAGCTACATGGTTTTAACAATAAAGAATTAATTTGTGACCAAATTGATTTCCAAAAGGCCATGATACAGGGACAAAAGTGTAATAAATGATCTAAAGTCCCTGCTTCCAGATTACAATGCCAGCATCTATTAGACTTAGAGCTATCTAACTTTTGTAATCTAACTGGGGTCCAAAATGCTCTGTGTAACAAAAAGAACCAAGTTTATCTCATAGATGCAGACACTGCACATCTCATTCTCCAAGACCAAATTCGTAGCCATTGAGACGCAGAAATTTGATGCTTAATCTCAATGCTCCAAATGTCTCTCAGACCATTCTTTGGTTTTTTTATTCATAAATCCAGATATTAATTTATCCCACAACATTTCTATACTGATATCATCTGAAGTTTTAATTTGAAAGAATTCAATCATTTTTAATTTAAATTCTTCAAGGAAATTTGAATCCGTAATCAATGTATTATCAAATCTCCATACAGACTTACAACAATCTTGTTCATCAAACTGAAATTCAATCCATACACCACCATGATCAGATAAAATGATAGGATCTATGGTGGCTTTTGTCACTCGTTGAACAATTTGATTCGAGACAAAAATATAATCTATTCTTGAAAAAGAATTGTGGACTTGTGAACAAAAGGAAAATTCCCGATCATTAAAATGAAGTATACGCCATATATCTACTAAATTACAGGATTTTACCAGATTATCTAATCCTAATGACTTCATAACTTTACTTGGTTTTTTATCCAATAATGGATCCATTACAGCATTGAAATCTCCAGCCACTATTAAATTAGAAGCAGCCAGTGGGAGTATTAAATGTTGTAGATTTTTAAAGAATTCCATTTGATTTGTATTTGGGGCATACACATTGAACAATTCCAGGGTAGTATTTCCCATGCTCATTCTTACATGTACCCACCTACCCAAAGGATCCGAATCAATAAACTGAAAATTAGCTGTACATTTTTTATTTATTAATATGGCAACCCCAGCTTTCTTACCAACTGCAGGGGCAAAAAAATTTGTCGGACCCTACCCCCTTCCAGTTTTCTTGATTCAATCATTGATAAGTGCTTCTCCTGGATATAATATAGATCAGCGTTCTGTTGTTTTAGAAAAGCTAAAAAATAAAACGGAGAGCTACAACCAATAAACAATGGGATTCAAAAGTAAATCTCAAAGATAAGAAAAAGAAATCCCTGAAGGGTATATACCACAGAACAATACTATAATATCAAAGCAATGTACTCAAATTACAAAGTTAGAAATATTGTACATATTTATTGATTTAAAATTTGCAAAAATGTCACAAAATTTTCGTAGAAGAGCATACACAGAATACCATACAAACACTACAAACAAACCAAATAAACCAGACAAGGTATAACAACATATAACATATAACAAGCACTATCAAACCAAGCTGGAAAAGGCCACACAAAAAATCATACAATGATATATAAATATAGCTGTGTTCAAAAGTTCATAAATCACTTAGCTTGAAAATTTGAAGTCTTCCTGGAACAATGTCCACGAGGAATATAGCAAGCAAGATGATTGTGGGCCATCCAGAAAGGAAAAAATCAAAAAACCAACATCCCAAACAGATTAGAGTTCAAATCCAACCTCCATATCACAAAGTGCAGGTGCTAGTGCAAACGTGCTGTCAGTAAACAGTATAATAAGTTAGATAATCAAAAAAGTCTCAAATCAAGAGGACAGAGAACATTTTCAAAGTCTTCACAAGCAGAGGTGAAATGCCCTAACAGGCAATCAATCTTCTAACATCTCCTCACACTTCCTCATTTCCAACACAGGCCGTGTTTCAATGAAATCTTTGTCAAGAGGAAGAAAGCAACAGGCAGGGAGCCAAAACCAAATACAAAAAGCAATGCTGAGTACACAGCCACACCCAACAGTAGGGCATTTCACCTCTGCTTGTGAAGACTTTGAAAATGCTCTCTGTCCTCTTGGTCTGAGACTTTTTGGATTATCTAACTTATTATACTGTTTACTGACAGCACGTTTGCACTAGCACCTGCACTTTGTGATATGGAGGTTGGATTTGAACTCTAATCTGTTTGGGATGTTGGTTTTTTTATTTTTTTTTCCTTTCTGGATGGCCCACAATCATCTTGTTTGCTTTATTCCTTGTGGACATTGTTCCAGGAAGACTTCGAATTTTCAAGCTAAGTGATTTATGAACTTTTGAACACAGCTATATTTATATATTGTTGTATGATTTTTTATGTGACCTTTTCCAGCTTGGTTTGATAGTGCTTGTTATGTTATATGTTGTTATACCTTGTCTGGTTTGTTTGTAGTGTTTGTATGGTGTTCTGTGTATGCTATTCTATGAAAATTTTGTGACATTTTTGCAAATTTTAAATTAATAAATATGTACAATATTTCTAACTTTGTAATTTGAATACATTGCTCTGATATTATAGTATTGTTCTGTGGTATATACCCTTCAGGGATTTCTTTTTCTTATCTTTGAGTTTTAGAAAAGCTAACATTTTTTTTCTTTTTATTTGATGGTTAAGGCCATTGACATTCAATGAAAATATTTTAATCTCCATCTATTATCAAGTATATATTCCAACAATAATATTTAAATTTATCTAAAATAATTATTAGACACCTTTACACAGATAAGAAATCTTAAAAAAATAAATTTTCCCTCTTTAATCCCTTCAGTCCCTATCCTCCCATCTCTGATTTTAAAGAAACTCCCCTCCCTTTTCCCTCCCCCACCCCACATAAATTGATTGCCTTGGAACACATATAAGATTAGTAATCACAATACCCCCTTCCCTAGGCAACTTCCATCCCACCTTTCCCCTAACAGTATTTTAAAGTAATAAACTTATACTTTGATATATATATATATATATATATATATATATATATATATATATATATATATATATATATATATATATATATATAAATATAAATCAAGAATTCCTTCAATAGTTAACCTTGCTATAATGTAATCTTACTTGCTTATATTAAACAAGTTTTCATAAAGTCCAATTAAATCTTTTCCAATTAACCAGTTATGAAAAATTATATCTGACCATTAGCATAAATAATTTTACTACAGTTTACAATGGAAGAAATAAATACATAAAATCAACCCCTAAACCTTCAACTAAAATCTATTCATGTTTTATATGACTATCAATTCAAAACATTTGACATTAAATCAATTCCCTGTTTGCATATTAAAATTAAACTTCATATAACCATTGAAATCAAAGAAAAGAATCACCTTTTCAATTAAACAAATCATATTCCAAAAACAGAATATGAAAATTTTTTCCTTTCCCCTCCCCACACTTTAACATCTTATAAATAAAAATTTAATTAATAATTTCCTTAGCTTCATACAACAGTATTCAACCATACTCCGATTTGGGTAGACATTTATTTAGATGCAGCGTATCTACATACGCCTTTTTGGTGGTTCCCGTTCTATCTTGCTCGGGATAAGGAATTCCGAACTTTTTTGCAGGCTCAATGAGAGGATTATTCTACAAATAATGCTCTGCATGCAGATGATCCTATTTTGTTTTGGGAAGTCGCCAAGATGGTGATTCGGGGCCATATCATTTCTTTTTTGATTGCTCGCAATAAACGTATTCACAGCGGTATCCTTACCTTGGAATGGGCCTTACGCGTAGCCAAGCGGTTGTTTCATTTGAATCCTTTGAGGGAAACTCGGGAAAGTTATTTGACTACTCAAGAGGCTCTCAACTCTTTAATCCATTCCCGTACTCAAAAATGGGTAGCTTTTCATAAACATCGTTTCCAATGTTTTGGCAACAAGCCCGGGCGTCTTATGGCACGTTTAGTGAAGGGTGAGACTCGTAGGAAACCGATCTTGTCTCTTCGAACCCAGGGTGGAGCTAGAGTGACTAGTACTGCTGACGTTTCCGCGGTCCTGTATGATTTTTTAGCCGATTATACGATTCCCCTGATGATGTTTCTCCGGATTTGCTGATGGACTATCTTCAGTCATCTGGACTTCCTCACTTACCGGAGGATGTAGTGTCCTCTCTTAATAGTCCCTTTAGAGCGGCGGAACTAGAATCCGCTATCAAAGCTCTTCGTTCCGGTAAGGCCCCCAGGTCCGGATGGATTTTCGGGAGATTTTTATCGTCTTCTCTCTTCCCATCTCTGTGGTCCCTTACTGGCTTACTTTAACACTGCTATTGCTAGGGGGTCGTTTCTGCGTTATGGTAATGAGGCCCTTATTTCCTTGCTGCTGAAACCTGGTAAAGAGGCGGATGCACCGGGTTCTTATCGTCCTATCTCTTTGTTCAACGTGGATCTTAAGCTCCTCTCTCATATGTTGTCTGATCGTCTTGCTCCGCATCTCCCTAAGGTTATTCATGGGGATCAAGTGAGATTTGTCCGGGGACATCAATCAGTTTGTAATGTTCGTAAAGTTCTCTTTGCACTAGCCCATTGCCAATCTCATCACATTCCTGCTTTGTTTGTCAGCTTGGATGCTTCTAAAGCCTTTGATAGTATCCATTGGTCCTTCTTGTTTCGCACCCTGGAACATGTCGGGTTGGGTGGTTTTTATCTTAGGGCTGTGCACTCTTCGGAGGTTTGCTGAGGTGCGGGGTCTCTGTGTTGCTGGGCTTGAGTTAAAGACCTTAGCGTTTGCGGATGACATGTTCTTGATTCTTACTAAGCCTGAAGATTCCTTACCAATGGCCTTGGACCTTATTTCTGATTTGGCTTTTATTCTGGTCTTTCTCTTAATCTGGACAAGTCCATTGCCTTACCTTCCTCCTCCGAGTTACGCACTAAGTGGAGAGGTGTATTCCCTCTTCATTGGGCTGACTCTACGTTGAAGTATTTAGGGGTCTCAATTTCCTCGGATTTATCTAGCCTACAGCTTTGGGAAGCCCTTCCGTTTTCACTTTTGGGTCAGGTGCACCTTTATAACATGCTCATTGTCCTGTGTTGGCTATATGTCTTCCAGGAACCTCCCTCTTTATTTCACTTCTCAGAATGAACGCCGTCTAATACGCTTGGTTCAGAATTTTCTTTGGGCTGGGAAGCGGCCTTGTCTGCCTTACAAATGGGCGGCGGCTCCGTGGTACAAGGGTGGACTGGGTTTGTTGAACCTTCGTAATCATCCTAACTTACCCAAATCTCACATTCTTCAACATCATACGGATTGTAACTCTCAGGGGGTAGTATATATGATCATATGCCCGTGCAAGTTGTTATATATTGGTCACACCACTCGTAGTATTAAAGTACGCATTACTGAGCATTTGAGTAAAATCAGGAGGGGTGATATGGGAGCCCCCCTTAGTGCAGCATTGGCACTCAGCTTCACATCAGTTAAACGATCTTCAGTTTGTAGTTTTGGAAGTGGCCCATTTAATGAGAGGAGGCAATGTTCAAGCTTGGTTGTGGAAACAAGAACAAAGATGGATATTCCATTGGAAGACATTGACTCCTACTGGACTGAATAGAGAAGTCGAATGGTGGGCGTTTCTTCATCGATGATGGACAGTTTGACATATCATAAATATAGGGTGCTCAGCTGAGCACTGACGTCACAGGAAATGAGACTTTTTCCTTTGACGAGAGTTTGACTTTTTCCTGCGTCGAGAGTTTTATCCACTTATTTTATAAAGATTCACCTTCTTTTTGTTTAGGAAGAATTTAAAACTGAGTCGCACACAGCGCAGCAGGTTCTCTGAGGAAGCCTATTCGGCGAAACGCATCAGAACCTTGCCAGACCAACGCTGTATGGACATTTAAGTTAAGTTTGTTTGTTTTCACTATTTTTTGAAGTTTCAAATTGTTGGACATTCGATTCACTTTATGGACATGTAAAACACTATATTGTTTTTTAAGAAGCATTTTTAATCACCTTTCTACCACATAACTTGGTGCAATGATAGATTCTGTGAAAAACTCTTTAGGGGTTTGTTCCCCAAGCTGAGCTTTTTCCATTCCATCCTTGGATTCTGAGCGCCATCGGGGTTAAAAAAGGTATTAAAAGTTCTTCAGTTTTGTTCCTTTATTGTTTTTTGTGGTCTTTTCAATATTAAACATTCGTACACATACCCCTGTAAAATTTGGTTGGATTTCCTGGTCCACTTGACATGGAATGACCAAAACAAGGATAAGATCTCCATGTGAAGGATGCAATCAATTTGCTTCAGCAACTGGGCACCTCAAGCCCAGCAATCTACTTTAACTAAACCTTATCAGTGAGAAAGAGACAAAAGGCATTCCAAACCTGCTCAACTAAAGCAACAATCTACCTTTTGATTATCTTTCACAGGCACAGCCAGCCCCACTCCAAAATATGTTTCCTGCCCCATCTGTAGGAGGCTGGGTCTAATTCTTTCTTCAGTGATGAGAATCCAGAAATCTGAGGCGATTCTTCCAAACACTGCAAAAAATGGGTAATCGAATCAAATTTCGGTTTGTATACCGGGCCATCTCCCACTGGAGCTCGACTCGGTTCACATATAATTAAGATTAGAGTACATGGAGAAAAGAAGCAAGAGGGAAGGAGAATTATAGTGTTAGCTTTTCATTGAGACTGTTGTTCTCGCAATCCTTAGATGTTTTAATCGCAAAGTTTTCAGGGTCTTGCAAAATAGTTGCAGCTGGCCTATAATCCTAATGGAGTCGGGGGAGTTTATTCCAAATCTCTACCACCTCAGATTTCACTTTCACCTACAGACTGGCCTTGCCTTTAACAGATGGTCACAAGCCTCCTAAAGTCTAATGCAATAGTCTGTTCCAGTTCAGTAAAGAAACCAAGGATTCTACTCCGGATATTTCCCGATCCCATGACAGCACCATCACCCTGAAACAAATCACATTATAAACTAAAGCACAAAAAGAGAAACCATGGAAAATCAGTTTTACCTGCGTTTTCTTTAAAAAAAATTCAGTACTTATTTTTATGGCTAGTTTGTACTTGAATACAAAAAAAAAAACCACCACAAAACCCAGATACCCTTCACCAAACTTACATCAAGTAGTGATCACAAGAAAACACTGTTCTCTTTTCTGATTTCTTTATTACAAATGTTGCACAACAGAACTTGCTGCAATATTCTTCCACTTGGGAAAGACATAAAAATATACATATGGATCATATCCTCACTTGTGCAGGTTTCCAAGAAACCAGAGCAAGGAAAGACAGGGTAAAATAAGGAAGCAATATATTAGTTTAAGACTAGCATTTATTTCTGGGATTTTCTACTTCATAAAGGGACAAGGCTAAAAACTTATTCCATAAAATTTCATATTTTCATTCTATATTGAAATGTTCAGAAAAGAATCAGATCTTTAGGAATGAAGAACTGGCAGCAGCACCCCAATCTCCAAATATCAGGAATCCCAGATTCTAGCTGAGGGAGGAAAGGCTGGTAAGCTGAGGGAACATTAAAATATAAAATTCTACTTGTCTAAAATTGTGACCTTTTCCAAAATATTTTTGCTTTCCTGCTGCAATTTTTTCCTTATACACAAAAAGACTGACTCCAAAAATAGAAAACAGTCTGCAGAGAGTGATCAAATCTTATATACTCTGCTCAGAGATATGAAACTCAAAAAAGGAAGGCTAAAAAGCCACCCTTGTAAAAAGAGAGTTCACCTTCCAGTCATTGCGATGTTTACAAAAGATCACTCTCCGAGACTAGATGGAAATTTTGTTTCAAATGTTTGAATAACTTAGTTGCTACTGTTTCAATAGGCAAAGTCTTTAGAAAAGTTTCAATGACTTTCAACAATCATAGTGTTCATAGGATACATTGTCCAAAACTAATTGCATATAGATAAAGGCACTTAGCTTGATTGTGGGGGTCCCAACGCGGTCCCGTTTTGATGTCTGCTTCAGGAGACCCGACAAGCTGATTCAAAAAATACTTGTTCTTCATATAGCTGTTGAATATCCGTGCCAACTGTTTTTAATGTGTTCCCCATGTGAAAATGGTGCCTGTTGCCTTCTTGTCTTTTGCTGGAGAGATCTGCCCCCCTTCAATGGCTTCCAGAGTGCTCTTTTGTAAACATCGCAATGACTGGAAGGTGAACTCTTTTTACAAGGGTGGCTTTTCAGCCTTCCTTTTTTGAGTTTCATATCTCTGAACGGAGTATATAAGATTTGATCACTCTCTGCAGACTGTTTTCTATTTTTGGAGTCAGTCTTTTTGTGTATACCAAATCTCTTTTCTGATCTCCTATTTATGAATTGGTCCCTGATTTTCTAAGGCAATTTTTTCCTTGCCAGGTTTACAGGATGCGCTTATAGAAAATCAGTGAAAGAGGGCACCAGCCATAAGAAGGCAAGAAAGACCTGAACACCTGCAAGGTGGGACGAAAGGGTGACGTGTTTTACATAAGATAAAGCAGAGTAAGGAAAAGTTGTGCTCTAAACGGTAAAACACTAACACTGAATCAATGTCCCTTAGCAACGCTCAGGTTTATTTTCATTTACTTTATAGTTTATCTTTCACTTTTAGTTGATTTCTTTAAGCAGCAATTTAACATAGCTAAGAAAAGCTAGTTATGCTGAAATGCACACTTCTCTCACTCATTCAGTGACCAGACCAAAAAGAAGCATGTCTCCTCATAGGCCCTAGGTGACAAGTTTCAGTATCAAAGATAAGGCAAAAATAGAGAGAGCAAAAGAGTGCAACTCTGTTTTCTCATGAAAAGGCAAAGTAATAGCTTGAGCTGAACTATGAGAACAGCAGTAGGTGGTGTATGCAGGATAAAAATAACTGAAAATTAACAAAATACCAAGACCTGTCTTTTGGCATCTTCTGCCTGAGTTTCAGAAAAAGGCAATAGATAAGATTCTGCCATCTAGTGTCCCAGAATAAAATGAATAAGCAAAGGAAGCTCTCTATATTATCTATATGCTGAAGACACCTGGAGTGCAGGAAACTTTTTGGACAAAGGGGGATATCTTAACCACAAAGGGAGAGATTCAACATGATATCTGGAGCCTTGGACTGATAGCAGGATAGCTCCTAAACAAAGGAAAAGAACTTGTCATAGGTCACAGTTAACTACTTTTTCTTCAAATCATTAATTAGACTTCATCTTTCCCCTTTCCTCCAGCACAGCTGGGTTAAAATTTCAGACATAGCTGAAAAAGTTAAAAAAAAAAAAGCCCCCCCCCCCAAAAAAAAACCAACCATCCCACCAATACATGTCACAAATTCAGTCTCTGTTGAAATCCTCTTCTCGTTTTCAAGTTGCAGAAGTGCTGCAGGATGCTGGCTCTGCAATTTTCCTCATGAAACCACAGACGTGAAGCAGAGACACAGACTGAACTAACGCACCAATCTGATCATGGCTCCTTAATTTACCGGTTCCACTATCCTGCCCTATTCCTCTATTTTTCCTCCCATTTGGATATCAAGGGCCAGATGTGATGCTGCACGAAATCAGGAGAAGACAGTTCAATCATCCAAAGTGCTTTGAGTGTCCTATAAAAATCCTGGGAAAATGTGCTGCAGCAGCAGAACAGCAGCAAAGATCATCAGAGCACACAGCACCAACAGCAGCCAAACTGGGAACATATCTGGGAACAAAGGAGAAAGGATTCCCATTGGTTTTATGACAGACATCTTTGCACCATAAAAGCTATGTGAGCAATATTTATGTTAAAAAAGAAAATCCCCTGAAAATGTCCAATTGAGTCTTACATTTTAGCCAATTCCTTCTATCTTGTCAACATCCTCTGGTCTATATTACTTCCAGAAGTTTTCACAGTGGGGTTTTCTCCTACAAATACTGTTATATAGTTTTTGGGAAGAGACGAGAGCATGATTTTTTGGCCCTGAAAGTTCATCTTGCTTCTTAAGGTTTCTAAGGTCTATCAAGTACTAGTGTTTGTGGAGGCTGTAGACCTTCTCTCACAACTACCCACCATCTTCCCAATTTTTTAAGCTCTTTCCTAGCCACAGTGATAGCCCTTAAAACCACAATAGCTCTCACTAATACTCCCCACAAGTTCATTTTGAATCTGGCTACTACCATGTTCCCCAAAAATAAGCCCTAGCATGATTTTTGGGATAGGTCTAAATATAAGCCGTACCCCAAAAATAAGTCCTAGTTAGATCCCCTCCCGAATGTCCTCAACACTCCCCAACTCCATCTCTGGATTTGCCAGCAGCAGCGCTCCCCCCCCCCCGAACCCCTGCTGATCATCCCATCTTTCCATCTCTCTCTCCCATCCGAACCCTGCAGACTCTCCCACCGTGAGACTGACATACCTCCCACCAAACAGCAGCATCGGCAGCACTCTAAACAGGCTGGTTAGCAGCCTTCTCCCGCCGGGGCCTTCCCTGTGCCGCATTGCTGATGACAATCAGTGATGCAGCAGAGGGAATTTGATGCACAGGGGGATGGGAGGGAGGAATAGAAGCTGTGCAAAGATTCTGCTGCATGGGGGGATGGGAGGGGTAGAAAGATGCTGCAGAGGGAAGGCACGAGGGGAGGAAAGATGCTGCACATGTGGAGGAGAAAAAGGAAACATTAGGATTGCCTTCTGATTGCCAAATTTCACCATAATATTAAAAACCATTTCCAGTAATGTTGTGTAGTACCTGTGTTTTATTACATACCAGCTGGGGTAAACGCAAACGCACTCTCTGTACCTCAGATCTCAAAGAATTTTAACACTGTAAGCACATGTATTCTAAAGCAATATGTAACACAATACTGATATCCTAAATGCAATTTGGTACCGAGCATGGAATATTTCAGATGAACATACATCGTCTGGGTATAAGATGCAGTTTGCAGCAACTGTCCACAGCCACACTCAGCAAGGCAGCCTCATTTTCTCCCATGAGCTCTCTTCCACGCCGTGTTTCTGGTAGAAAAGTAACATCGGTCACCACGATGCCATGGGCTTCCTTTACATAATACACCTTCTGAGGGACACAAGAAGAGAAAACAATACTTCAGCTAAAAGCAAGCTGCTTTAATCACTCAAATGACTACAGGGAACTAACAACCTGAGCTAGGGTTGTAAAAATGTAACTCCCTCTGAATGTGTCCAATGGAAAAGGGGCAGAGAATTCACTTCCATCTACAATCCTTAAAGTTCCACACTGCCAATACAGATATTAAACAATAGACATATCATGGGCTTTGATATGTCATAACACAAAATTAAGGCTAATGTTATTACTGCACTGAATTAAATTCAACAAAGCAACACCACAAGAACTATGAAACTCTAGGCAAACAAAGGGCATTTACAGATAAAACAAATTTAGAAGATAAGTATACCTGAAGGGAGAAAGAGATGTAGATTGTGACTGATCCTGTCACTGTGCCCAAACCAAGAAACGTTCCAGAGTCACTAAAAAGAATGAAGCCATGTTTAAAGTAGCAGCAACAGTTATTCTACTCACCTTCTAACCCACTCAGTTTCCTCCAGGCCTGATGCAGCTGCCAGAACAGCACCAGATTAAAAATAAAATGGGCTGATAAAGTCAGCATGACAGGATTTAAGATATCTAAGAAACCTCCTACCCATTAACATACTAAAAATATTGGAAACCTAACAGATTCTCAAGGAGTCCTGAAATATATCATTATAAATTCTGGAGGTTCCTCACCCAGGATTCTGTCAACCTGCCAACATTAGTTTTCTAAACGATTGATTTTGTTTCAGGACAATTGTGATATGCGATTCTAAAAGTGGAAGCAAACTGGGTCCTTCTCTACCATTGTACTGTCCATAAACTCACCAATATGGCAGCTGTCTTAATACAAAAGATGCCGAGACTGACTGATATCCACTGAGCCTGTCTCTAAAGCAAACAATATGGGCTGCTTGAAAGAGCCCATCTGATTTTAATAGGACAGACCATTCCTTTATTACCCGAGTTTGTCCATCAAACCCCTTTCCTTATTTAAAAGCAGACTGAAAACCCACCTTTTTGATATAGCCTTCAATCCTTAACCCTACTCCTCTGCCCTCCAACCCAGCCAGCTGATTAACCGTTCCCCTTAACTGTATCCATGACATCCTGTTTGTCTTTGGGAAGCAAAGCTGAGATTGTGATGTCATAATGCCTCCTTCCACCAATAAGACACAACCTCATTAGCGATGTCACAATGGCTTGATTGTCCTGTACTCCCCTCTGCCCTCCAACCCAGCCAGCTGATTAACTGTTCCCCTTAACTGTATCCATGACATCCTGTTTGTCTGTTTAGATTATAAACTCTTTCAAGCAGGGACTGTTTTCTTATTCTTTGTCACTCTATGCAGCACTGCGTGTGTCTAGTAGCGCTACAGAAATAATAATAGTAGTTGCAGTATTCTCATAAGTATAAAGTGGCAAAACATCTAAATCAGTCTGACTTATGTATCTGTCCTCCAAAAATCTGTCTAAAAATTTTTTTAAAAAAATTCAGCTACACTACTTGACTATCACATTCTTTGGCAACAAAATCCACAACTTGTGTGTTAACCTGAATTTTTTTACATTGATTTAAAGCTGCTATTAGTGTTGTTTCATGGAATGTCTTTTAATCTTAGTATTGTTTGTAAGGCAACAATCTTGTAACTATCTTAGATCCTTCTCCCCATCATTGTGTTTCCATATTGCAGATAGTATTTATAGACATAAGAATAGCCTTACTGGGTCAGACCAATGGTCCATCAAGCTCAGTAGCCCTTTTTGACGGTGGCCAATTCAGGTAGTACCTAGCAAAAACCTAGAGAGTAGTGACATTTTATGCTACCGATACAGGGCAAGCAGGGGCTTCCCCCATGTCTGTCTCAATAACAGACTATGGACTTTTCCTCCAGGAAACTGTCCAAAACTTTCTTAAAACCAGCTCTCTATCCGCTCTTATCACAACCTCTGGCAATACCTTCCAGAGCTTAACTATTCTCAGAGTGAAAAAAAATATTTTCTCCTATTGCTTTTAAAAGTATTTCCCTGTAACTTCATTGAGTGTCACCTAGTCTCTGTAACTTTTGATGGAGTGATAAATCGATCCATTTGTACCCAGTTCTACTCCACTCAGGACTTTGTAGACTTCAATCATATCTCCCCTCAGCCGTCTCTTTTCCAAGATGAAGAGCCTAACCGTTTTAGTCTTTCCTCATACGAGGGGAGTTCCATCTCCTTTGTCATCTTGGCAGCTCTTCTTTGAACCTTTTCTAGTGCCGCCGTATCTTTCTTGAGATAAGGAGACCAGAACTGAACGCAATACACCAGGTGAGGTTGCACTATGGAGCGATAGAGGCATTATAACATTCTTAGTCTTATTAACTATCCCTTTTTTAAAAATAATTCCTAGCATCTTGTTTGCTTTTTGGGCTGCTGCCACTGCATATTGGACAGAAGGTTTCATCATATTGTCTTGTCTACAACACCACCTGAGTCCTTTTCTTGGGCATCTACCCTAAGGTCTATAAAATATTGAATAGAGTGGGTAAATGTTTACTTTTTCCAAACACACTAGTACTAGGGAGCATGCAATGAAGATACTAAGAAGTAGATTCAAAACAAACTGGAGAAAATATTTCTTCACTTAACATGGAATTCATAAGAACATAATAACCTTACTGGGTCAGACCCATGGTCCATCTAGCCCAGTATCCCATCTTCATGGTGGCCAATCCAGGTCACAAGTACCTGGAAAAAAAATCCATAGTACTATATTCCATGCTACCAATCCAGGGCAAGCAGTGGCTTCCCCCCATGTCTGTCATAATAGATTATGGACTTTTCCTCCAGATAATGTGGTGAAAGCAGTTAGCTTAGCAGGGTTTAAAAAAAGGTTAGGATAACTACTTAAGAAAAGTCCATAAACCATTATTAAGATGGACTGGGGAAACCCACTGCTTATTCCTAGAATAAGCAACATAAAATCTGTTTTACTCTTTGGGACTTTGCCAGGTACTTGCGAACTGGGCCGCCCCTGTTGGAAACAGGATACTGGGCTTGATGGACCTTAAGTCTGTCCCAGTATGGCAACTGTTCTTATGTAATCTCTCATTTTAACACATCCTTACTAAAGGTGTACTCCATTAGTTATGACGTCTCACTAGGTCCCAATTTCAGACACATTACTTCATCAGGATATACTTTTAATGCAGTTGCTTGGATCAAAGCCAAGCTGAAAATTTTATATATGCTGATAATATTAATGTCTTATTCCCTGTGTTAAAGGATTGTCAGAGACTAACAGATACAAAATTTAATTGAAGGAAGGGCCACATTGCACTGTCTTAAGTTGAAAAGGGAGAAGACAAACTTTTGTGGATAGATTCAATAATGATCTTCTTATATAACCAAATTTTCTCTATTGGCTGTAATTAATTTTCATTTGAGTCTATTTGAATTAGTTTCAAAAATCTAGGAGTATATCTTGACAATTTAGTTTCAATGAAAATCTATGTCCAGACGGTAGTGAAACCGCCCCCCCCCCCAAAAAAAAAAAAATAAATAAATAAATTTTTGGAAGTGGTAGTTTGATATACCTGACTGACAGACAGGAAATGACTTCATTGCCACATGGCTGTGTGAGTAATGCCAAATAATTCTTGCCATCCCACTTAGTAATGTAGCAGGAAAGAGGCTTGCGCTCCCTTTTGTAGGGAATTTGGACCGTATATAGCCGAAGGGCGTCCTTGTTATCCTCCACCTTACCAAACCTAGAGGAAAACCAAAAGCAAATCAAAGTTACCTTTTCTTGCTATAAAACACAGATCTACAACAACGCAAGAATAACTTAGGGCATGGGGACCATATAATGAAGAAGTGTTTACCTTATGAAATCAAAAAGAAAAACACACACAACTTCACAACAAATCTTGAAGAATACAATTTCCTCCAATTACATCTATCCTCAATCTATTCTGATTGAGGTGTGCAGGGCACTCTTCCCTGGAAATGAATCAGATAAACACTTCACTAAATACTGGACTAGGAGCTTAAATATTCTCAGTATCCCTTATGGCAGTAACAATCCCATCTGATACAAGCTTCTTTTTTTTTTAAATCAGGAAAGCCACAGGAAGAACCATCGAGTGTGCACTGGGCTCCAGTCCACTGCCTAGAGAAAAACTGTAGCGAGCTCTCATTTTTAGAGAACAGATGCCAGTAGTTTTGAATTGTTTCAATCTCTTTCCATAACAGAACTTCTGCCTAAAGTTATGACTGAAAATATTTTCTACAATAAAACTTCATTTTTTATTGAGAGCTGTGGTATACAAACCTAAGGATTAGATTACATTAGATTAGCTGTGGCTTTGAAGTCCTGTAGGATAGTTATAAGTCGCCAATATCATAAGTTGACCATCAATGTGATTGATGGCTCACAGGATTTATATAGCTTCTTATAACTGGAGAAGTACAGGTTCTTCTATCTGTCCCTAAGATAACACCATTTATTTACTGTCCCCCAGCACCAAACATAGAGGACAGATTATGTCTAAGTTTTAAAACAAAACAAAAAAACCCAAAATCCCCCGACTCATGAGGTCAGTGCTTTTGAACATTGCAGAACAGATGGAATCAATAAGACCCAACAGCAAGTATCTATATATTTTTTTAAAAAAACCAAAAACGACTCAGACACTGCTGAGACAAACTATTACCTGCAAGCTTGGTATCTGTATACTCTGTCTGAGATTGCTGGAAGGTTTTCATTCCATCGCAAGCCAGTCACCAGCTGATCTTTCTTCCATACACAGCACTGAAAATCATGCCCCACTGTCACTATCTGGCAAAAGAGAGGGCCAATAACATATTTCTTCTCGTTATCAAGGAAAATTCAAAACCGAATTATCTAGTTTTGAAGAAGTAAATACCCACACAAGATATCTTGCAACTAATGATTCTTCCTAAATATATTGCAAAATCCAACCCCCCCCCCCCCATGTTTTTATACTTTTTCTGCTAACCTCAATCCTGGGAGGAAAAAATGAGCAGGCAGCAGTCCTATATCCACCACCATCAGCCTGAAGAGAAGGGGGGGAGGACACACTGGGGAGGAGAGGCTGCATACAGGATGTGTCTCACGGCAAGAGACGTGTCCTGTTGGCAATCAGCCAGAGCCAGCCTCTCCAGCCCTCTTCCCTACTAGCACCCACCATTGGCGGCTCAGGACCTGTCTCTGGAGGGGTGACATCACGACGATATCTGCGCATTTCCAGATGCCTCGAGCTGCAGCCACTACATTTAGTGAGCAGCAGTTCAAAGTTTGCGCGACATTGTGCTAGAGGCAGAAAAATACTGACAGGATCCATGTTTCTCCATCACTTATACTGATGTCATTTGAATTTTCAGCTTCCTTGCCTCTATTTGCTGGTAAGGGAATGTAACCCACTAGTATGGACTAATCAAGTAGGGTAGTAAGGAAATAGACATTTCAAGATTAATTCCATAAAAAATGCATAACAATGCATGTGATGCTATGCTAAAATGTCAAATCTATTGAAGATGCTTTCACAGGACTATGATGTAAAACTGAGTGAAATACTATATTTCCCAAAAATCTGTTGCTAGATATTCTCAACAGAATGCAAAAATTGTTCCAATTCAGTGTTCCATTAAGCGCAACAAATGGAGCAGGAACTCCTAATTAGACAGACTATGCTTTTCTTTCTGATTCATGAGGGTAGAGGATATCCCCTTAGTAGTGCAAACAAGGTTATAATCACTAGGCCAAAATAGGGTTCATTTAAAAACATGTCAAGTAGAAAGTCTAATCGGTTGGAATGTTTTACAAGACTCTGGAAAGGGCTATTAATTTAATCTTTTGTCTTATATACCATATTAGCCTTAAACTATAGGGTTCGACATGGTTTACAGTAACATTACACAATAACATACTTATACAATTTACAATAAGATTGAAAATATCAATTACTTATATTTAAATATATTTATTGATTTTTAAATCATATAATCAAGAATTATCTTGTACAGAAAGCAAATTAGCAATTCCACATAGAGCAAGAAACATTCCAATAACATATAAATCATGTATAAACTAAAATGCTCAAGTCCTCAAATTTGAATCCAAGATTTCTTAGCGAAAACAAAAGAAAAAGAATTGAACAAAATGTACACTCTTTCATATAAAGTTAGCTAGAGGGCTGATTGCTGGGATTAATCTATAATCTTAGAGCTTATGATTTTTCTGCCTCCAATCGGGAGAGCGCTAAAAAAGAAGTCAACTGATTAGGCTCAAAGAAAACATATTTAACTGATCGGTGATGCACTATACACTTACAAGGATGTCGTAAATAGAAAGTAGCACCTAAAGATGTAACACCTGGCTTCAACATAAGAAATTCACGGCGACGCTTTTGGGTCTCTCGTGATAAATCAGGAAATATCTGCACTTTACAACCCATAAATTCTTTGTCTATTTTTAAAGAATAGTTTTAACAACCAAACTTTATCAATAGAGAGAGCTACTGTTACAATCAAAGTACTTGGTTCTATAGCCTCTTTATCAGATTTTTCCAATAACTCCGATACATCCAATAATCCTTGGTCCGACGATTTTTTTAGCAATTTATTCTTATTAGGTAAGTAGTAAACTCGTGATAAAGGAGGTAATGAATCTTCTGAGGCCCCCAAAACTTCAAGAAAATATCTTTTAAACATTTCTCTAGGTGGTGTTAATGGTAGCCTAGGAAAGTTAATTAATCTTAAGTTATTGTATCTGGAGTTGTTTTCCAAATTCTCCATCTTTCTCCTAAGATTTATATTATCTTTCATTAAAGTTTCCTGTAGTTGTTTAGAGGATTTAATTTCCTGTTCAAGCTTTTGAACAGAAGAATTAGAGGCAGTCATTTCATTTTTCAATTCTTTAAGTTCAATAGAATGTTGAGACAGTTTCCCCTCAATTGACTGAAGTTTGGGACTTATGGTCTTCACTAGTCCGGCCATAAGATCCCATAGTGAGTCCAGAGTTACTTCTGAGGGTTTTTCCAAAGAAATTAAAGGTAAAGAAGTGTCATAGTGCTCACCGTCCAGTTGATTAACTTGTCGCTGTCCCTGAAGGCTGATTCGCCTCTCCTTAGATGATTTTTCCTCAGCTTCTTCAAAGGAGCTCATATCCATGAGAGCTCCTGTCAGCAGGCTCTGTGTTGGACTACTTGCCTCAGGGGAAGGCAAAACCCCGACATCCGGGGTTCCCTTACCCCTTGGAGAGCTGCTTAGCTGAGGCTGCGGGGGCGGCGCCCTAGCGTCAGGGCTCAAAGATGTCTCCAATCCCGGAGGAATCACCACGGCCTCTCTGACGCCGCTACTCCTCTGCGGGCCTCCCTCAGACGCCAAAAATGCTCCCTGCATCCGTCTGAGGAATTCCCCGATATCGCCGACCGCGGGGGTGGCAGTGGGCCGCGAGGCACCAGCGGCGCTACGGCCCCTCCGTATAGGCATCGGGTAAGTGATATAGCCGCTAAGAAATTATTGTTAAGAGAAAGTCCTCAGAGCGGCTCCTCAGCGCGTCTAGCCTGACGCCATCTTGGATCGAAAATATCAATTGCTTAAAGGATAATGGAATAATTATTCTAATGAAGCAAACAGTAAAGTTTTCAAATTTTTTCAAAAGTCTAGAAAAGACATTCTTATATCCAGCGGTAATTCTGCTGCCCCTCAATATCTCCCCTCGCTTCTCTCTCCTCAGATAAATCACTCTTTAATGTTACCCTTCTCCTCCACTGCCAATTCCAAACTTTGTTCCTTTCATCTAGCTGCCCCCTATGCCTGGAATAAATTACCCGAGTTTGTCCGTCAAGCCCCTTCCCTTGTTTAAAAGCAGACTGAAAACCTATCTTTTTGATATAGCTTTCAATCCTTAACCCTATTCCTCTGCCCTCCAACCCAGCCTGCTGATTAATAGTTACCCTTAACTGTATCCATGACATCTTGCCTGTTTAGATTGTAAGCTTTTTCGAGCAGGGACTGTTTTCTTACTCTTTGTGAATCTTTACAGCACTGCGTGCATCTGGTAGCACTATAGAAATAATTAATTGTAGCAGTAGTAATAGTAATGAGAACCCAAGTTTTAGACTGAATTCCCTGGGGCTGGCTTCCTTTTGGGTTTCTCTTTGTTGCTATGCTATACCTGTACCATTCATGTACCTATTAGTGGAGAGTGTATTTTCTTGTGTATATACTGCCTCTTTGTATTTGCGCTTTTGATATTGCTGTTCCTGTTATCCGGTTGTACCTTTTCTAATAAAAACTACAAAAAAAAAAAGGAAAAGAAAGTGTAACCCAAAATTCCATTTTGATAATTTCATAAATCATGCTATCCTTTTAACTAATTGTTAAAAAAGAGTTAAGAGATTTGTAGACACCCAAGACCTCATTTACCTATACAGCGTGGGAATGATCTCTCTTAGCTAGAGTAAGGACATGCCTTTCTGTATTAAGGTGCATAAGAAAGAAAGTTAAGGGAACACAGTGTGCAGAGCAAAGAGGAAAACAAAAAGGCTGGATGGTTCACAAGTGATGAATGTGAGATTCTAAGCAATTTGATTGATGTTATTCTCAGCATCAAAAGCTTGATTCACAAAAGTTATTTCCCATTCTGTGACCAAATGAGGTAAAAAAAAAAAAAAAAAAAAAAAAAGATTAATAGATCATCCCTCACATGATATTAACAATGCCATACCTTGTTATCTGGGTCTACAGCAATGTCTTCAATTTCTCCATTATGGGCTTTAAAATCCAGCGCCTTCTTCATACTGGGAAACTAAAACCAAGTTTACCAGATCAGAAAATTCAAGCAGAGGCTGCAAAATAGCATTCTTTTTACAAATGAGATATCCTTTTAATTAAAACAGCACTGTATAAATACATATTTAACTACATACTTTGTCATTTGCAACCATTAACATCTTTAAAATGCCAGATATGCTTCCCTATCAGAACTAGCATCAGTACCACTTGCCACAAAATTGCTGGGGTCATGGAAGGCTGGGGTATTAAAAGGCTTGCATTTGTAGCTTAACACCACCTTTTCCTTTTTCATCCAGCTCCATGAGGTGTTAATACCACAACCATTGTTTTTCACTTCTCTGTTTCCGAAATTGGATCCTCTCAAAGATCACTCTACCCCACCATCTACAACTCTTTCTCCCAGTAAATCTTCCTGTGATTCTCTCTCCTTTCCCTCTGTGGTTGGGTGCTCTCCTTTCCTTCCCTCCCTCTAACCTTTTATAGCCTGCCAGCAATGCTAGCGATTAGAGTACTACCGAAAGGCTCACCGGCTCCACAGTCTCTTGCAATCTCTTCAGTCCCTGTTACACTGGAACACCTGATGTAACTTCCTGTTCCAGTGTAGCAAGGACTGAAGAGACAGCAAGCTGGCCTACCACGGTGAGGCACAGCAGATAGAACAAAATAATAATAATATTTCTTATATACCACCCAACCAGAAGATCTGGGCGGTTCACAGCAAGAGAACTGAGGCATATCAGTGAAGATGCAAGATATAGTAGGAATCGGTAGAATTCAATGTTATACAATACAATAAAATACAACATGATACAATGTAGAGTGATACAAAGCAAAATCATTGCAAAAAGGTGATTAGACAGCCTGAACTGAATAGTCCGGCACGCAGACACTGCACCAGCAAAGAATGTACTAAGAGGAGAATGTACTAAGAACTTGAATGAGATCATAATGGGCGCCTGGCATCTAATCCACACCTACCATCACCAGCAGATAACAGGCATGCACCTCCATAGAGCACGTATTACGCAGGCACGCGCAATAAAGGAAGTGGCCACTGCTGCTCGGCTACCTGAAGATGCCGCTAGAAAAATGTTTTGTAACATAACATCCAACCTGTGATCCTGAGAGTCCTTAAACCTCATTCCCCCATCACTAGGAAGGGCTGCACGCTGGATGGGATGCACCACGGTGGAATCTACCTCAGGCTGTTCAAACCTGCCAAAAATCAGGATCCAGGTGATAAAGTGTAGACAGGGCCAGAAAGAGCTTTCCAGGGTATCACATTGTTCTGAAACCAGACCAAGGAGTTGTGGACTGAATGGAAAAAAGGCACAGGAGAATGGTCCGGGACCGAAGCCTGAGAATGAAAGGTGGAGAATCCAGATGGATCTCTTTCAGATCATCATCTGTAAAGAGGCGGGCAGAAGCCTGCTTAAAAATCTGCAAAGAGACAGCACCCAAATCTGGATGCTCAGGGCAGCCGAGGAGACCAGTCTCAGCAAAAGTATCAGCCATTTCCAAAATAAGGACAGTGGCAGGAGACAGAAAAATCAAACTCTGCATGGCAACTACTGCAATCGAGGTCTGGCACAGCCAGAAGAGGGCTCCTGAACAGGAAAGCTTTGCCACAAGTGCAACAGACCGAAAAAGCCCCAACACGCCCACCGGCTGCGTCAAAATGAGCAGAGTCTGAGGAATAACACCTTTCAGAGGAGCCAAATAAAATGGTGAAAAGGCCCACGCAACCATGGCAGGGTTGAGGTACATGCACCATGCCAAAAGAGTCCCCAGACTTGGAATGCAGGTGTTTTGCACCAGACTCCAGGACGGCCTCTGGTCGAGATATTCTTCAGAAGGCACAGACTCAGGCCAGCTCCCCAGCCCAAGGTTACTCGGAGGAGATGAAGTCTGAAGATCCCGCCCCCTCCCCCAGCATGTTATGGCACGCAATAAACAATTGCTGATCCATTGCAATCAATGTCCACATTCACCAGATTAGAGGCTGGGAAATCCATCCCAAACTATTTTGTGGTAAATCGAGGGGTTTTTGAGGCAGAAATAAGTTAGAAAAAAAGATCAATTTTAAAATCCAAGATGGCTACAGTCACAAATTCATGCCAAAAATAAACAAAAACCAAAAATTAAAAAATAGCAAATTTGGGGTCTGGGGAGGTGGGGAACCTGAACCCTAACCTCAGAAACTGTGAAAAACGTCTAGTAAAACAATTTTAAAGCCACGCTCAAAGTTCCTATAGGAGATAATGGAGGTTTACTCACAGTATGCAGTGCCAGACTGTCAGAAGCTTTAAACAGCATTTGAATGGAGGAAAAGTATTTTCTGCCTTAAACAGCTCCGAATGGATCCAGACTTGAAATCTTCAGACTGCCAGCTGCCAGAGACCGACTATGACCTCCACCCCCACGGATCCTCGTCCACGCAGTTGGGGGCATCCAGATATCTACTCGTTTAATGGCCAACTCAGACTATGCAATTATTCTAATTACATCCTAATCTAATCTAATCTAATCTTTGGTTTATACCGGGTCATCTCCCAGTGGAACTCGACTCAGTTCACATATAATTAAGACTAGAGTACATAGCAGAAAACATAAGCAAAGGAAGAACTAATTAAAAACTAAAGTACATAATAAAAGCATAGGAAAAATAACTATAATATCATCATTTCGGTGAGACTAAAGTTAAACCATTTAAAAATTGAAAGAACAAAGTTTTCAAGAATTTATGAAATAATTGCAGCTGGCCTAAAAGCCTAATGGAGTCAGGAAGTTCATTCCAAATCTCTACAAACTTGAAAACGAAAGAAAGATCGACAGCTTCATAGCAAATTTAATTCCCTTAAAGGAAGGGAAGAATAACTTACATCTTTGTGTGTTTCTCAAATGGCAAAGTCTAAAGGTATTCCAACATAAGGGGACAAAACATAAGAACATAAGAATTGCCACTGCTGGGTCAGACCAGTGGTCCATCGAGCCCAGCAGTCCGCTCACGTGGCGGCCCTTAGGTCAAAGACCATTGCCCTGAGACTAGCCTTGCCTGTGTACGTTCTGGTTTAGCAGGAACTTGTCTAACTTTGTCTTGAATCCCTGGAGGGTGTTTTCCCCTATAACAGCCTCTGGAAGAGCATTCTAGTTTTCTACCACTCTCTGGGTGAAGAACTTCCTTATGTTCGTATGGAATCTATCCCCTTTTAACTTTAAAGTGCCCTCTCGTTCTCTCTACCTTAGAGAGGGTGAACAACTTGTCTTTATCTACTAAGTCTATTCCCTTCATTATCTTGAATGTTTCAATCATGTCCCCTCTCAGTCTCCTCTTTTCAAGGGAGAAGAGGCCCAGTTTCTCTAATCTCTCACTGTATAGCAACTCCTTCAGCCCCTTAACCATTTTAGTTGCTCTTCTCTGGACCCCATAGAGAAGCTTGAAGATTATACATGCGCATTTAAATTGGATCCTAAAGCTTCACTGGCTCCCAGTTCGCTTTATCAACAAAGGGGAAACATGATCATATTTTCGTTTCCCAAAAATGAGCTTAGCTGCAGTATTCTGTATTAATTGAAGTAGTTTTAGACTGCCCTGCTTAATGTCCAGATAAACTGAGTTACAATAATCTAGCTGAGAAAGCACAGTGGATTGTACCAACACTGAGAAATGTTCTTGAAGGAATAGTGATTTGACCTTCCTCAACATGTACAGACTAAAAAAAAAAACAACATACTTTTTTGTCAAGGAATTTATCTGTTCATGAAATGTAAGTGATGAGTCTAAGATGACACCCAGGACTCTAGATGAAAAATCTATATGTAGTGAGATACCCGTTTTCTTTTTTTTTTTTAATTCTTTATTCATTTTCAACACATTCAATAAGTGAAAAACAGAATAAAATTAAACATTTTACACTTTAGACATCACTTAAGTTTTACAAGATTCATACATATTAATACCCTCCCCGACCCAACCTAATCTTTATCATTAAAATAACTATAAAATTTTCCATAGCTTCAGAAATATACTATACATATTTCAAACAGAAATTACACACATATAACCATTCAGACTTATTTATTAAACCACAAAAATTTACCACCCTTCCCCCCTATTTCTATCCATAAAAATGATCAATAAAAACCTTGTATACCTCCCATCCCTCCCCTCCCTGGATGTGCATTTTATCTAACCACAAAAACATAACTATAGTGATTCTACAAAGGACGTCAATGGGCCCCAAATTAAAGTTTTTATTATTCCCTAACAGAACAGTGTTTATTTTCTCATATTTATAGATTAGACATAAACTTGCCCACCAAAATGTAAAGTTGAGACGATCCCAGTTTCGTGTAATCAGTTGTATAGCTGTACTTGTCATAATTAAAAAGAAATATATTTTATGTTTATCTAGGGGATCTTTGATATGCAAAATGGTACCACAAATTACTATTTCATAAGTTGTTTTCAACGTAACAGAGGAAGGGAGGTTTTCTAATCTTGGCCCAATCCAAAGTAATTTGGTTTTGGCAGCGTTCAGTTTCATTTGAATAGACAAAGCCCATAGTTGAAGTTTAGAAATGCAGCAGTCTATACTAGGGATCCAGCTATGAATATGGGAGGATGACTTCCCTTACTGAACCAACAAAGGTAGCACCCCTCATTTGTACAAGGAGCCCAAGCCCATCTAGCTCCCAGACGTGCATGAACGTAGGCCACTTAAAGTACAGCGTGGTAAGCATGGATCAAAATTACTATTTTTTCATCTACAATGACCATTCAGCAGACATAACAGATGCTTCCATATTAGCACTTTATATCAATAAATAGTAGTCTTACCTCCCAAACCCTCACGAAGCCATCTGCTCCACCTGTGATAAGTATGGAATGATCCTTGTTGAAACAGACTGACTTTTGCAACAACTCCTGACTGAAATCTGTTTGTACCACTTGCAGTTTGTCTACAGAGACTTCAGCTGTCTCATTTTTGGTATCACCACCTCCATTTTTTACAGTACTATTAGATGACTTCCTCTTCCTAATTCCTTTCTCATTTGGTCCTATAAAACAGAAAAGAAGTTTTGATTCACAAAAGCCAGCCTTGAGTGGCCTCAGAACATCTTTACCACCATGCTATTCCCTTCAGTAACAGAGACTGGTACTCCTTTAGTGACTTCATGCCCAGCTCTATTACTTTATTGCCATGATGTCAATTAAGTTGTCACTTTGCAGGTATATTTTTAATAACCAGAACCCCAGCTCCACCTGCAACTTGCACTCCTAGCACCATCTAGCTCTCAGCTCCACTATAGCAAATAGTCTTGCTCTGCTACCACATTTTTAATGCTGTCATATTATGTGCACCTCCAAATCTAGTAGTTCCACACAAATCTGTGTTATCACCTATCCCAGAGGTAGACAATTCCGGTCCTCGAGAGCCGGAGCCAGGTCAGGTTTTCAGGATATCCACAATAAATATGCATGAGATAGATTTGCATCTCAAGGAGGCAGTGCATGCAAATCCATCTCATGCAATGATGCCAAACAAACAATGTTCAGAAGCTAGGGTAAGGGAAAATTTAGGGTAGGATAGCACCCCCACCCCCAAAAAATAATTTATTAAATGTTCTGAAAAAGTAAAGCAAATGTACTTAAGCATGACTGACAATGGATGACAAACCGAGAACATATAACAAAGACTATTACATTTAAAACAGAACCCTAACAGTACTATTAAAATTCACAGTTTACCTGGCTTTCCCTGGTTGCTGTTAGCTTTCTTTGCCTCCTGTTTCTTTAAATGGAATTTGAACATTTGACAATATTCATCTTGTCCTGTTGCAATCACATTGCCAGCCAGTGCCATGTTCATAGGGGCACGAGTCTCTGTGTCATGTGAGTGAATGAGAGAAGCGGTGAGCTGTCTGCCAATCAATTCCAAACGCAAAAAGTGCTGTGAAAAATAATACATACCACAGATGAGAGTAGGTAGAAGTCCTGAACACCATTAATGTGCAAGTTGCCAGAATGGCAGCATGGAAAGATTAGGTACAGACCATGATAATCTTCTTTCTAGTAAATATGCACTAGAGAATGACATGGGGACAAATTTGTCCCTATCCCTGCAGGAACTCAATTTCCCTGTCACGTACCCTATCCCTGTAAGCTCTGCCTTAACTGCACAAGTCTTGAACACGTATGATTTTAAAGTGTTTGAGGCTTGTGCAGAAGAGGACAGAGCATGCAGGAATGGGACGGGACAAGAAAAGAACTCACAGGAATGGGACAGGAAAATGAGTTCCCGCAGGGACAGGGAAAAATTTGTCCCTGTGTCATTCTCTAATAGGCACATCATTCTGGAACACTTTGGTAGTCAATCCCTGGTCACGAGATCCTATGTTTAGCGTCATTAGCATTTTTCTACTCTGCTTCCCATCCCTCTGGGCTGTCCAGTACTACCTTAGCTCGTATCAAAGCATATGGTCAGCCCTTGAGGAATAAACAGAATAGGGCGGGGAAAAAAAACCCTCCCTGAGAAGCAAGTCTGTTCTGCTCATATCATAACATATAACATTAAATAATCATAAGATGGTGGAACAAACAGGCCACCTACTTGGGTCAGGAACTGGTTGAGTGAAAGGGGACAAAAATGCTTAAGTATCTGAATAAATTTATGTAAACCATTCTGAGCTCCCCTGGGAGAACAGTATAGAAAAGTGAATAAATAAAAGGGTAGTTTTTATCATTGGAGATCTCTCTGAGGAAAGGGATGTTACCAGTGGCATGCCTCAAGGTTCAGTTCTTGGGCCTGTTCTTGTTAACATTTTTGTAAGTGATACTGCTTAAGGACTGTAGGGTAAGATTTGCCTCTTTGCAGATGCTACCAGAATCTGCAATAGAGTAGATACCCCTGATGGTGTGAATAATACGAGGAAGGACCTAGTGAAGCTTGAAGAATGGTCTGAAATTTGGCAGCTAAGATTTAATGATAAGAAATGCAAGGTCATGCATTAGGGCTGCAAAAACCCGAAGAAACGGACAGTACAGTTTAGGGGGTGAAGAACTTTTGTGCACAAAAGAGGAGCAGGACTTGGTTGTGATAATATGTGATGATCTAAAGGTGGCCAAACAGGTTGAAAAGGCAATGGTGAAAGCTAGAAGATGTTAGAGTGCATAGGGAGAGGTATGGCGAGTAGGAAAAAGGAGGTATTGATGCCTTGGTATAAGACTCTGGTGAGACCTCATTTAGAATATTGTGTACAGTTCTGGAGACCATACCTTCAAAAAGATAATCCACATATCTACCACATTTTTCTGTAAAAAAAGATTACTTCTGAGTCTAAGGAAATAATTATCACCTCTTAACTCATCCTATGCCCTCTCATTCCAGAGCTTCCTTTCAAATTAGAGAGATTTGACTCATGCGCATTTATGCCTTGTAAGTCTTTAAATATCTCTTATCTTCCCTCTCCCGCCTTTCCTCCAAAGCATACATATTGAAATTTTTAAGTTTGTCCCCATGTCTTATGATGATCATCGACCATTTTAGTAGCCTTCCTCCAGACTAACTCCACCTTGTATAGTCTCCGGGTGGAGGTGGTGGAGACAAAGAATTCACTTCAAGATGGTTTGCATTATCTACAAGGCAATCTATGGGGAAAACTCTTGGCAATGTCAGTGTCTCCCCAACCTTCCTCAATGCACACATGAACCAGTGCTTCAAAATTCCCTTCCCCCCCCTCCCCCCCAGCAAGTATGTTGGAAAAAGGCACACGAGTCTACATTTGAATTCCAAGGACCACTTATATGGAATAAACTGCCAGCACATATGAGAATCTAGTACATACCTTCATTTCCAGAAAATGCTTAAAACTCACACTAAAGACCAGAATACCTGGCATAAGTACCTAACCGTATAAGTACCTAAATTAAATCCCCAACTTCTCTTTTCTGCATATACTTTACAGCGGTATAAAAAATGATAAATAGTAGTAGTAGTAACTGAGGTGAACACTTAAGCTAATGGTTTTAAATGTATCCAATCATCACTCTATTGTGAGCCACAATGAATCCAAGCAGAGAAATACAGGATATAAGAACCACATGAGTTATGTCTTGAGTTAAAGACAGCATGGGACAGGCACATGGGATCTCTTGGGGAACAGCAGAGATTATGAATGCTTTGGATGGGCATACTGATGGGCCATTTGGACTTTATCTGCCTTCATGTTTTATGTTTCTATTGAGTGCAACCTGCACTAACAGTCCTGGAGTTCTGAAAGATACTCCATGGTCTCTTCACAGTAGTAGTGGTTCCCTGTACTGGACAGAGGAAAGAAACAAAGGTATCCAGTATTACAGATGTATCTTAAGACAGCAAATAGACTAATGAATATCTGCTAGAACAAGCTTCCAGAATGATGTGCCTATTTACTAGAAAGATTATCAAGTACCTACCTAATCTTTCCTTCTAGTGCAATAGGCACATCATTCTGAAACAAATGGAATTCCTCAAAGCAGTCCCCTGGAATTTTAGGGTGAGACAGATGAGCCTGCTGAAAGTACCGATGATATGAATGTGGTATCCAGTTTAGCCACTACATCCATCGTATTAAAAAAAACAAACAAACTTTGTGAATGTATATTCTTCAGGGGAAACAGTTCTGGACTCTGCCCAGGACGCTACACTCCTAGTGAAATGGGCCTTTGTGGCTGGCGATTGCTTTCTTCTGCCAGCGTAAGCTGATGAAATGGCCATATGAATCCATCTAGAAATCGTTGCTTTTGAAGCTGGCTGGCCCCAGCCAAAACTCATTTGTAACTTCCAGATAGTGAAGAACCACTCTGCCAACATCCAGCAATATTAGAGCTTTGTCACTCTTCTTGGACCCCTTGGGTGTGAAGGTCGGCAACTGTGCCTCCTAGTTGATGTGGAGACTACTTTCGGCAAGAAAGAGGAGACTATTCTCAGTGAAATGCCCATCTCCAAAATCCTGAGAAAGGATTACTATACCACACCATTTCTTATACCCCCCAAGTTTTGGCAAGGATTCACTGCGGTTTATAAAATATTTTCAGATATTCGTTGAAGTCACATTATACTCGGTTTAGCTTATAAACAAGTATAGATCAGAAACATTATGAAGAAAAGAGATATGTCTAACAGTTTCCTGACATGGTAATAGGAAAAGAGTGGACGCAAATAGTCTGGTAGGTTCCTGACTTTGGGTCCTTGAAATTCAAAGGTACGGTAGATGTGAATAATTTTTTCCAACGGACTTGTTGAGGTGATGGAAAGGTCAAGTTTATTAATAATAATAACTTTATTCTTTTATACCACCATAACCAAACGTTCTAGGCAGTTTACACTAAAAAGAGCTGGACAATCAGCGAAATACAATACTACAGTAAAAAATACAAATAAAATAGAATTTCAATAATAAAATTCACTAAATAATAAACTTATCAAGCAAAGTGGTCTTAATTAATTTCCAAAAACTGTAATAGGATAACATAGCTTGCTGAATCCATTTACCTAACAAAGATTGTTGCCTACCAGCTTGAAACGCTAGGGTCCTATCTAAGAAGGTCTTATATCTACACCCATTAATTTTTGGATAAGCAAATAAGTAGAAGTTTCTAGTTTCTCTTGATGGTCTATGCAACACAAAATGAGGAAAAAGGTAAGCTGGAGACAATCCCAATATCAGCTTAAAGCAGATACAGGAAAATCTGAGTAATACTCTTGCTCCAAAAGCAGCCAATGAAGTAAATGATAATATGGACTAATATGGTCGTTCTTTTTTAAACCAAGAATGCAGAAAGATGGATAAGCCTCACTGAAAAATACAATGATACTTTAACAAAAGATGAACAGAAGCAATTTGTTCTTTGGCTAGCGACTGAAAGGCATTTCCTTCTGCATCAAAGGTGGCTCTTATGTCAGACTGCTGATTTGTCGAGTGCAAAAAACTCAAATTTACTGTTAAGCTTAACAGTAGTTTAAAAAAAAAAAAAAAAAAAGTGAGGTGGGGCAACCCCTAAACTTTGTTTTTAAGTCAAATTTTACATTACATTAGTGACTTCTATTCTGCCTGTACCTTGCAGTTCTAAGCGGATTACATTAGAAGATGACTGGACATTTCCAGGAAGTTACAATTTAGGATTAGTTACATAGTAGAGGCTTTGAGGAGCAATTGAGGATAGATAGAAATAAGAGGATTAAATTTAGGGAAGTTGCAGTTTAGGGGCTGGTTACATGACTGAGTTATTGAGGAGAAATTACAAGAGTGGTAGGAAGACAACGGGGAGATTGCAGGGAAGGTGAGGAGAACTCTATAGATTTTTTGAATAGCAGAGTTTTGAGTTATTTTCGAAATGATTTAAAGTCACTTTTTGCTGTCAGCAGGTTGGAAATAGATGGATCCAATTTTGTGTGTTTTTCGTTTTTACATAAAGGAATAAGATAGACAGACAGACATGCAAATAGTGGTATTTGTCCTATCATGTGGGAAGAAAGGTTTATGCTGTCATTTGGTTTATAAAGTAAGAAAATCAGCAGTTTCAACTCTTGAAGATGAGAAACGAAACACAGATCTTATATTGAGTTGGGCAAGGTACAGGTGACCTGGATTGGCCACCGTGAGAATGGGCTACTGGGCTTGATGGACCGTTGGGTCTGACCCAGTAAGGCTATTATGTTCTTAAGAAAAAGTTATGTGAGACTTGCACATGATCCTAATGTGAATTTTGATTGCATAGTTTGTCGTTTACATGCAAAGGGACTACAGTGGTCAGCATTTGTAATGAGTTTTAGGGCTCCTTTTAACTAAACTGCAATAGCGTTTTTAGTGTGCGCAGAATTTTAGCACACGCTAAACCCACGCTACATGCCAAGAACTAACGCCAGCTCAATGCTGGCGTTAGCGTCTAGCACGCGCTAAAACCGCTATTGCAGCTTAGTAAAAGGAGCCCTTAATGTATATGTTTGGGGAATGTAAAGTGAGTGTGATTTATGAGTATAGTGGGTTATTAAGATTAAATTGGATAACATGGTCAGCAGCAGTGTCGAGAGAGATCGAGAGAATTTGCTGCATGGGCTGGGAGAGTCTGCTGCAGGAGCTTGGGGGGGGGGGGAAGGGAGGGAAAGAAAGATACCCCAAATTGGCTGTCTGCCTACATCACTGGTGTCGTGACCTGTTACACGAAGATATGTAGCAACTCTCCTTCAGCTCACTGGATCCAAAGGGGCCCTGACTTAGTGAACACCATTGCTCTAAACTGTCTAATATCTAATAAATGGCAACCCTGACAGATATAAAAATTGGAATCTGGGGGTTTTTTTTCACCACACCTGAACATTCTAATCATACCATCACATTGTAATTATACAAAATGTCAAATTAGGCAGGACTGGTATTTGTCCATTTGTCCAAATGTATTTAAATTACTGTATAGTCTTTGGGGTCTTTTCCAGATAAGCCCCGCCACTAATGCAAAAAGTGCACGGGCGAAAACTTAAGCCCCGCCACCACTAATGCAAAAAGTGCACGGGCGAAAACTTAAGCCACGGCACCTTATAAATTATGAAACTATTGAAGCCCTCCGAGGAAATTATGATTTTAATAATGACTCGGGGGGGTTCAAGGAGGGGCAGAGCCCCCCCTTGTATATCACTTTCCCCAAGTAGTCACTTAGCATGGTGTTAGCTAAAACTGTGGCGGGGGTTAACTTTTTGGCGGGGCTTATCTGGAAAAGATCCAATCTTTGTACTGTCCAAATGTACTCCACTGTGAATGTTTGCCTGTAGACCGTTCTGAGCTACTGGGAGGACGGGATAAAAATCTAAATAAATAAAAGTCTCCAGAGAACATTTAGGTGCAATATGAAGAGATGATGGGGATTCTGTATGGAGCCCTATGTTTCAAGTAGCAGAGCCCATGTTTTTAGAAAACCTGCCTTTCCAATGAGATCAGATACTAATATTCACTCAGTAGTATATCTATATGAAGAATATTACAAGATTTAATGGTAATCCTGTGCCATGGATAACTACAATATGACCTACTAAAATTTTCAAAAGGGGTCACAACCTGGGCAGGCCCTCCAAAAGATGTCATTGGTCCATACCTCTGGGGGCCACAGAGAAAGATTGAAAACCACCGATCTAATTGGCTTCAGAGACTTTTCCCATTGCTTTATGTATTCTGTGCTGACAGAACAGTGTTTAAATAAAAGCAGTTCATATATACACTATCACTAACCCCCTCCTTTACAAAGCCGGCCACCATTCATAGAATTCCTATGAGCATCTGAGCTGATACCACCATGGTCGGCATGGGGGTAAGTGTTTGCTAGCTGGAATTCAGATTTTATTTAAAACATTTCTAACCCACACAATCATCCTTAGCAGGTTACACCACCACATACATAAATCTAAAGTTGTTGGGGTTTTTTTTTTGCTCTGTTTAAGGGTACTGCATTTGGAAGATGTATTGATAAAAATTTTATAAGGGTTAGTCTTGTAACCATGTAGCAAACTCTGTGCACTGTTTGATGATTTTCCAGGCTAGTGAGAGTGGGGAGACAGTAATCACATAAACCTTACGTGTATGAATGCAGGGTTCTGGATGGAGCTCCAGTGCATGACCCCATTGCCATGACTGAGCTAAGAGTACTAAGGATAAACCTAGAGTGTTACATGTGAAAGTTTATAGCAACACATGAAAAATTTGGGTAGGCAAAAAAAAAAAAAAATAATAATAATCAGACCTTGTAAGAAAGACCATACACGTGTATAAAGGAGAGAGAAGCTGCAGATCAACGATCAATATTCAGGTTTCTAAAGGTGCAGTACAGCACCAAGACAGACATTTAAAGAACAGATATCTGCTCATTATTTTCAGATGTTTCCCCAAAGGTTCAATTTACATCAAGCATACCACATATAGAATGACAGCATTTTAAACAAAAGAGATGGATATTCTCCTAGTCAGAATACTCCGCTGCAACCATAAAATTATAAATGAAGAATAGCAATCATATAACTGTGGCTTTTATCATAAGCGCAGGTGTTCCACAGACACACAAAAAAATCAGCCCGTTACATTTCTGAACACAGAGTCCCAAGATCCTTGTCTCAGAAAGTCTTCTTGCGCTCTAAACAAAGCACATATATACTCAAGATCGTTTTCAGGAGGGTCCATGTGTAACCAGCAGAGAGAACAGTTCACAAGACACCTGCCAAGCAGGACTAGGAGCTTTTCCCTCTCTGGTTTTTAACACACTGCATTCCCACCCTAGCCAGGGAAAACTGTGGTAGGAGAAAAGAAGCTACAACAATAGGCCTAATTTAACAAACTGCCCTTCCCCGACTACATTAAATCAATGCTCTTAGAGTAGAAGCATGGGCACACTTTGTTTCCAGGTTAAACGAGGACTTTGGACTACACAAGAGGCAAGATTTACGAGTGCCCACTTTAGCTCTGTGACTGTGGGAGCAACTCATGAAAATTTTGTCCCTATGTACTGTGTATGTACAATTCACTACTCAGGTGCTAAAATGCAGACGCTTATTAATATTGAAGGGGGGGGGGGGAGAGATGTTAACAGCTGGTTCTTCTCCTCCTCTCCCTCCTTTATCGATCACCCCAGTCTAATCTCTCTCACCACGCCATTCTTGATGCCCGTCTGAGCAGCGCCTCCGCCACCTGCAGTAATAACGAGCCCATTCTCAGGATGTATCTGCAGGGTATAAAGAGGAAAGGGGGCCCGATACAGCTCGGGGTGCTTGCGACGGCCCATCCCCTCCCTCTGCTGCTCACAGAACCGAGGCCAGTACCGGGAGCCAGAGAGAAAACTCTTCTTTCATGCAACGGGAAGGAGGGGGGAAGCGCAGACTCTTAAGGCAAGGGGCGCCGAGTCCTGCGCTAAGGGTTAAAGCGCTAGCAGGGTTAAAGCGCTCGCGACTCTGTGGCACTCGGGACCCCCAGTCCCGGTAGGATCCGTGCAGCAAGCATGCCCCGTCCTGCACACCCGAAGCGGAACACTCAGTGCCCACCACGCAGACGCTGCCACGCCAGAACCGGTTCAGCACCAACGCTAGCCCTCCGTGCCAACTACCGACCGGCCCCCAGCCACCGAGCTGCGCACGCGCGCAAACGAATTAACCTTCTGCGCAGCCGCCGGAGAAAGAACACGTCAGCTCCCACGCAGGCGGCTAAATACTTCAGAACCCCCACCGTTAATTGGACGTATGAAAGCGCGTGGCCTTCCCACAGTCCTCCAGGAGCTGTTTACTAAGGGGGGCTGGACTTTATTTATGCTGCGGTGCTGAGGAGGAAGACCACAAGCTAAAAGTCCACTTTTTTTGAAACGGTTTTCAACGCTTAACTCCCACTCACTGCTGTCAGATACCTATACCCACTGTATTCATTTCCTCTACCATAATCTCCCTAACCCTGAAATGTCCTGTCTAAATTAGATTGTAAGCTCTTCTGAGCAAGGACTGTCTATTGCAGGGATCTCCAAAGTCCCTCTTTGAGGGTCGAAGCCAGTCGGGTTTTCAAGATTTCCCCAATGACTATGCATGAGATCTATGTGCATGTACTGCTTTCAATGCATAGTCATTAGGGAAATCCTGAAAACCCGACTGGCTTTGTCCCTCAAGGAGGGACTTTGGAGACCCCTGGTTTATTGTATGTTAAAATGTACAGTGCTGCATACGCCTTTCAGTGCTATAGAAATAATAAATAGTAGTAGTGGTGGTAGTTATGGAAGAGTCTGATAGTCAGGTGGAAGGTGTAAAGGATGGATAAGGATAAATGATAATTTCCGGGATGGCTATATAACTTGGCTCACCAATTTAAACTTTAGGGTTGCCCGGTGTTGTATTTGATGGGATAGTTCACTGTATTTATTTAGAAAATAATCAAATCTCCATATTTTTTTAATTTAGAGTGTCCTGGTGTTTTTCTAAAGATGCTGCTGTATGTTCTGCATAAGTGAGAATAGGATACACTACAGAGACAGGGTGGCCCCATCCCACCAAAATGAGTGAGATTTTCTAGTGCTACCTGCATCTGAGTGTGAATGTTGACAGATTTGCATGGTGTTTGTTTTCTTAAATGCTGCTGAAGCTAGGGCAGTAGTTTAGGGATACCTAGTGGAGAGGGTAGTAGTCTTGCTGCACCATTGGGGCAGGGAGAAGGGAAAGGGAAGATACATCTCTCCCTCTCTCTTACTCATCTTCTTCTGGTCCATTATCTCTTAGTGCTCTCTTTCATCCCATAGTCCAGTATCTCTCTCTCATAAGAATTAAGCCTCGCCATACTAGGACAAACCAAAGGGGTGAGTACCTGGCAATATACCATACCAAAAGAATAAAACAGATGGATTTTATGCTGGGAGGGGCCAGAATTGTAATAGACTCGCACACAGACATGCCGGCAGAGCAGTGGGACACCTTAGAGGGCACTGCTGTGAACTTCACAGAAAGGGTGACAAATATGCACCATTATAACCCCCTTATAATTTGTGCTGAGCCCTCTCAAACTCCCCCAAAACTTATTATAACCACCTGTCGCTCACCCTAATAGCCCTTATGGCTGCCGATGGTCAATATATGGTATATAAATTTTTTAAATAAATGATACCTATATGGCAGCATAGGAGGGTTTTGGGGGGCTCACACTTTCCATCATAAATGTTGTGTTTAGACTGACTAATGGGCTAGAGTCCTCCTTTCTATGGTTCATTAGCCCACCCTCCAGGCTACTAGGCTTTACTATACCAGGTGCTGCTGTTCTAGAGACTAGTATGTACTGTTTTATTAAGATCTTTGTGGGGTGGGAGAGGGTTATAGACCATTGAGGGAGTGATTGGGGGGAGGGGTCATTACATAATCCCTCCAGTGGTCATTTGGTCAGTTTGGGTACCTTTTTGGCACTTTTAAAATTTTGTACTTATGTATATCTACAATTCACTGCTCCAGTGCTATAAGGCAGATGTTTATCTGTATGGGGTCTAGCCTCGGACGTCTAAGTTCCATCCTGGACATCTTGAGAAAGGGTTGATTATCACCATAAGATTTCTTAAGTTCTAAGCCTGCCCAAAGTCCACCCATATCACCTCCAACATGCCACCTCGAACTTTGGATGCACAGCGGCTAAGAAGCTCAGCTAGACATCCAGAAAATCGGCATTTAGATGTTTTGGAGAAAAAAACGTCCAAGTGCCGATTTATGTCGTATTTTTTAAAAAACATCTTAATGTTTTGAAAATGCCCCAGATAGTGGAATTAGAAAAGGTATAGAGAAGGGCAATGAAAATTATAAATGGGATGGAATGACTTCTCTATGAGGAAAGGCTAAAGTGGCTAGGGCTCCAGCCTTGAAAAGAGATGGTTCTGGGGAATATGATGGAGGTCTATAAAATACTGTAGAGAGGAACAGGTAGATGTGAATCGCTTCTTTACTCTTTCCAAAAATATTAGGACTAGGGGGCATGCAATATCTACTAAGTAGGAGATTTAAAACAAATTGGAGAAAATATTTCTTCAACGTGTAATTAAACTCAGGAATTCACCGCCGGAGAATGTGTTGAAAGCAGTTAACTTAGCATGATTTTAAAAAGGTTTGGATAATTCTCTAAAACAAAAGTCAGTAAGGCCTTATTAAGATGGACCTGAGGAAATTTACTGCTTATTCCTAGAATAAGCAGCATAAAATCTGTTTTACTCTTTGAAATCTTGCCAGGTTTTTGTGACATGGATTGGCCACTGTTGGAAACAGGATACTGGGCTTGATGGACCTTGGGTCTGTCCCAGTATCCCTTTTTTTAATTCTCTGTTGGTGTAGCCAACCAAAGGGAGATAGTCATATAAATATGTACATACCTGTATTTACATTTAAATTATGTACACTATTTTATTAAAATAATGTCTGACATTTCTTCTGTGTCCTGAGTAAGGTAATTACATTTGCAGATGACAACATAGTTCAAAATTGTTAAATCATGAGTGGGTTGTAAGTAATTGCAGGAGGACATTGTTAGAGTGGGGGACTAGACAGCCAGAAAGTTAATGTGTGCAGATGTGAAGTAATGCATATGGAGAATGATCCTAACTATGGGTATGTGATGCCAGTTCTATATTAGGAGTCAACCCCCAGGAAAACAGGCTCCTGTGGTCACAGTGGACAATATGTTGAAATCTTCAATGCAGTGTTCAATACTGTAGTAATGAAAAAATAAAGCAAGAAGAATGTTAGGACTTATTTGGCAAGGAATTGAGAATAAAAAATGGAATATCATACAACTTTCTGTTCAGTCCACGGTACAACGGTAACTGTATCACCATGTCTCAAAAAAAAATGTATAGTGGAACCAGAAAACGAAGAAGGGCATCCAAAATGTTAAAAGGGTTAGAATGGATCCTTATGAAGAAATTAAATAAAATAGTTAAAGGCTAAACAGAGATTAGGAAAGAGACAGCTGAGAAGTATGATTGAGGTTTATAAAATCACAAATGAGCTGGAGTGGATACTTAGGGGATTATTATTTAACCTTTCGGATAGTACTAAGGCTAGGGTCCACTCCAAGAAATTAACAGGCAAAACTTTTACAAACAAATCAGAAAATATGTTTTTGCATTGAATGTACAATTAAACTGAAAATTGTTGCCAAAGATTTAGCTAAAACCATTAGCATCGCTAGGTTTTGCATTAGACACATCACTAAGGGGGTCTTTTACTAAAGATTAACCATGTTAACTGAGGCAGGACCAATAAAAATAAAATGGGTCATGTGGCAGATAACATGCACTATGGTAATCTTTAGTAAAAGGCCCCCAAATTGTCACATCTGTGGGGGTGGGGAAAAAGAGGGATTGATGCACATTAGTATGCCTCACAGGTCAAACCAAGGGCATAAGCTGAAAACATTAACCCCCACCCAAAAGAAGCATAAGAATAGTAACAGAACTGACAGCAAAGCCTTTTCTCTTACACCAGTGTGCACTGCCATATCTGAGATATCAAACATATGTGAAGGATCATTTTCTATAGGACATCTAAGTCCAGCTTTGGATGTTTCCCGCAAGAAGTCCAAAGTTGGAGGTGTAGAAACGGTCATTTTCAAAACTGGCAACATCACAATATGCCCAATTTTTTTTTAAATCCTATATTAGACATCTTGGCTGCCAGATGTCCAACCCTTAGGATATACAACTTTATTTGCCATTTTTGACCACAAAACCATCCAAGTTCAAAATGCCTGGCCTACTGCCGATTCAGCACCCCGCCCCGGTCCGCCGCCGCTGCTTGCTGCCCGCTGCAACTGAAGAAAAGTAAGGTCTAGGTGCCGGCCCACAAGCCTTCTTCCCAATGTCAATTCTGACATCGGAGAGGAAGTTCCGCGCTGGCCAATTATGGCTGGCCCGGAACTTCCTCTCCGACGTTAGAATTGATGTCGGGAAGAAGGCTTGTGGGCCAGCGCCTGGACTTTCCTTTTCTTCAGTTGCAGCGAATCTGGGGGGGGGGGGGGGTTTGAATCGGTGGTTGTACATAAAAGAAAGACGAGAGAGAAAGGCCTGGACCAAAGGAGAAAGACAGAGAAAGGCCTGGACCAAAGAGGAAAGACAGGAGGCAGATAGATGCAGGACTATGCGAGGTGCAGACAGAGGGGGAGAGATCCTGAGGAAGAGCAGAGAGAGGCAAGATCATAACAGAGGAGGAAGAGAGAGGGAGACCTGGAACAAAGGTACAAAGGAGAACTGACACTGGATCTGGGGAGGGTAACAGAGGGAAAAGAGATAGAAACCCGGACCCAAAGGGGATGGGGCTGGATTCTGAAAGAAATGTTGGATGAGAAAGAAAAAAAGAAATATATATATATATATATACAGTGGTACCTCGGTTTACGAGTGCACCGGTTTGCGAGTGTTTTGCAAAACGAGCAAAACATTTGCAAAATCGGTGCCTCGGAAACCGAGCATGGCTCGATTTACGAGCGCCCCCTCCCGCCACAATCCAGCATTCTCCCCCCCGTGATACGGAACCCTCCCCCCGCGATCGGCACCCCCGCCACGATCTTGCACCCCCCGATGCGATTGGGCACCCCCCGCCACGATCTGGCACCCCCCGCCACGATTGGGCACCCCCCCGCCGCTTCTTACCTTCATCTGGGCACCCCGAAGATCGGCCTCCTCGTCTGCTGGGCCTTGAGCATCTGTGCATGCTCAAGGCCTGCGAGTTCACGTTCAGAACGTCGGGGGAGTGCCGGATCGTGGCGGGGAGGTGCCAGATCGCGTTGGGGGGATGGGGGTGGGTGCCGGATCGCAGGGGGGCCTTCAAGGGGAGCAATGCCGGTTCTCGGGGAGGGGGGGGACGCATCAAAGCGAGTTTCCATATTTCCTATGGGGAAACTCGCTTTGATAAATGAGCATTTTGGATTACGAGCATGCTCCTAGAACGGATTATGCTCGTAATCCAAGGTATCACTGTATATATATATTGGATGCACAGAAAGAAACAAGTGCAACCAGAGACTCATGAAATCACCAGCCAACAAAGGTAGGAAAAATTATTTTATTTTCAATTTAGTGATCAAAATGTGTCAGTTTTGAGAATTTATATCTGCTGTCTATATTTTGCACTCTATGTGTCTATTTTTCTATAGTTACTGAGGTGACATTGCATATTTTAAAGTCATCTGCCTTGACATCTTTGAAACCCCCCCAAATATAAATGATAATTAACATTTTCTCTGCATACAGTGTGCTTTGTGTGTTTTTTTATTTTATGGTTACCATTATGAATTAATAAGATATTATGTGTACGTGAAAAATGAATAGAAGAAATTGGGGGCAGAGCTAGGACAGGATTGACAATTAATAGATGTCCCGTTTTGAAGAAAAAATAAATGGTCACGTTAACCAAGCACAAGTGCTAGGGGAATTAGCCATTCCCTGAACAAACTTTTAAACTGCCAGGAAGCAGCAAAGGGGTGCTTGAAAACTTGGGGTGGGGTGGGGCATAGCACAACTGTATGCACAGGAAGGGTTGTTTTGTTTCCACCCCCACTGCTTGGGCAGAACAGAAGTCCCAAGAGAAAAAAAAAACACAGTGAAAGCCAATGAGAACTCTTTTGCTTTATTATTGGAACTGGCTATACTATAATAGAGCAGGCATTGCCTGGAGAGAGGGGGGTAAGCCAGGAAAATGCTCCCCCATGAGGGAACCCAGCTACCTGTGGGGGTCTCAACAGAGACTAGGGGTCCCAACAGAAACTATAATATTATTTGGACAATTAGTATTAGAGGCAAATGAAGCCTAATAGCAATGAATTTTGAAATGAAGTACAATAAAGGATACTTGACCCAGGTGGCAGTGATCTGCATTGAACCTATCACTGGATTTAAGTCAGATATTTTTGGTTTGGTTTTTCTTGCGGACAAATAAAGTGTAAACCTTATTTTGAACTGAATCCAGAAAATTTCCGTGTTTTTCTTTTCACCAACCAAATCAAAGGCGCCCAAAATCTTGCCTGCAGTCCAAGCCGGGTCTTTTGCTAGCAGAGTGCCTGGCCCGGCCACAATACACATGTAGAGTTGAGTTAAGTATACCATTTAGTCATTTTTAGGTGTTTTTCTAAGTTTGCATACAGTTTGTATGCAGAGGTAGGATAAATAAGGATTTTTGGGGAAAAGATAGGTCTATATTGCTCTCTTAAAGTTAAGAAGTAAGCCCTGTTTAATCTTTAACAAAATTTACTTTCCTCGAATCCAATATCCTTCCAACCTGCTTGGTCTCATCTGGCTCATGATAGTGGAAATTCCCTCTTCTCAGAGGCATGAATAACCCTGTCAGCTAGGGAATCCTATATGTCCTGCCTGCTTGTCCTGGGATAAGGCACAGTTACCTTTCTGTAACAGGTGTTATCCAAGAACAGCAGGTACTTAATTCTCACAACCCTCCCACCTCCCCTTATTGGCTTCTTAGCTTGTAACTGAACTGGGGATCTCTTGAGCTGCAGGGAGATATGGGGAGCTGACACATGAACAAGCCTGAGGCTCTTAAAGTTGTATCACACTTTTCAAATGTTTGTGCCCGGGCTCCGTTAGAGATGTCACCTATATGTGAGAACATCTGCCTAGAGTCTTCGGATAACACCTGTTACAGAAAAATAACCCCTAGACCAGGGATCGGCAACCTGTAGCTCGCAAGCCACATGCGACTCTGCCATTTGGCTGCGACTCATTGGGTCCCAACCCCACAATTTGACCCACCCCCCCTCCGGGCCTACCGAGGTACCTGATAGTCCAGCGGGGGTCTTTGTGGCAGGTGCGTGGCCCTCTTGCTTGACTTCTAAAATGACTGCTGCAACCTCTTGTGGCAGCTCATGGTACTACAGAAAATGCTGTGAGCAGCTGAGACAGCATTCATTCTAGAAGTCAGCCACATGGAGGCAGGAGCGAGAGGGCTCCCCTCCTGCCATGAAAACCCCTGCTGAACCACCAGATACTGTGGTAGGCCCAGGAGGGGGGGGGGTCATGGGGTTGGGAGATTAAAGGGTCGAAGCCTAGAGAGGGGATAGAACCTTGGCTATGGTCTGGGTGGAGAGGGAGGGAAGAGAGGTGCAGAGACCTGTGAGGGGTTGGAGGGAAGAAAGAGAGGAGAGAAACTAGACCTTGGGGAGGGAAGAGTGAGAGACCTGAAATATCTCAAACTCCCTTCTCTACCCATTGCAGCTTTGTAAATCTTAGGATAAATTGTCTTTTTGTTTTAAAAAGGTTGCCCGACCCCTGCCCTAGACACTGAAGGAATCTGTTCAAGCACCCATTACATTCACAAAGTTAATACCTGTAAATTTATCTATAGTCTAAATGTGCAAATCTAACAAGGACTTTAGGATAACATCCAGCTGTTCCATCCTCATCAAGGTTCGGTCTAAGAAACCCCCAAAATAAACCAATATCCCTGAAAACAAAAAGCACCATGATACTGTTGTTCAGGTTGGCTTTGTACACTGGAAATGAGCGACAGGACATTTAAGTTTAACCCGACTCTCCCTAGCTCTGCACAAATTAGAGATGAGCGTTCTTTGACCTGCTTTCACTTTTAGCAATTTGGGAACGCCCCCAGCCTCCTTGGCAACAAGGTGCAAAGACTGGTTTGCTTGGAAGCTGGGGAAGAAGGAAAAAGAAAAGCGCAAGTAATGCTGACGTCATTGTCCAAGGTGCGCTCGAGACGGGCGGGGGTTGTGCAGCTGGTTCCTTTCTACGTACAGAACCCGAATTATGTAATAGAGAGTTCGGGAAAGGGAGAAGGAATAAGAATAAGATACACATTAAATCAACAGAACATTAAAAACAAACTTTGGGTGAGGAAGTCCGGCCTCTGCACACGGAAGGAATGCGTGTGCTCTTGCCCACAGCAGATTAATTTCTTATTCCACGTGGATTCTTTAAATCAGTTCACTGTAACTTTAGATCGTTTTCGTCATGCTGTTTCCTGACTGTACTGAAATTGGAACTATTCGAATTGCTTGCCGTTTTCTTGCTTCATCTTTCCTCCCTGCATAAAGGAAAATTTTGCGAGGCAGCACAGAACGTTTTCTTCTAGCAGGTAAAACTTCTTACCAGTTATCCTATTAGACAGGGTCTGGGGCTAGTGTAATTGTACTAGATATATTTCTACATCCAGTTGATTTGAGAGAAAATATTTACAAAGTCCCACTTAAGTCTAGGGCTGTTAGTGACGGGGTCACATTTGAAGATATCACATTATACATTTACAACATGCACAGGTAGCAGAATGGGGCCACTGGAACCATAGCCAGAACAATGTTTTTAGTCTCAGGAGATATAGGAACATGGTAAAAAACCAGGATCGGCAGAAATAATGCTAAATTTGTAAACTCATCCGTTGAGGGCACGATCCTGCAAGTTTTCCCATGGTTATCTGCACGGCTATTCTCGTGTCATTCTCTCTCCTGCCTGGAAAGCTAAGGAAGGGCTTTGATGTAGAGAGTTGCGCGAGGACAGAAATCCCACCCGTCCCCGCCAAAGTCCCACCCGTCCCCACCCGTCCCCGTGAGGAATCCCTCCGTCCCCACCCGTCCCCGCGAGGAATCCCCTACGTCCCCGCCCGTCCCTATAAACTACAGAAATAGTTATTTCATTTAATTATGCTACTGAATTAAAGGCTCTGGTAGAAACCCATTTAAAAATAAGCAAAAAGACTTTATTAATTTGGAAATATTAATTGGGAAGCATACATACTTTGTAAACGGGTTTCTACCAGAGCCTCTAATGTTTATAAATTTTTATCAACACAACTAATATACTACTTTATCCTTAAGAAAAAAAAAAAGAAAAAAAAAGAATTTTTTTCCTACCTTTATTGCCTGGTTTCTGCTTTCTTCATGTTCTCATTCAATTCCTTCCATCCACTGTCTCTCTTCTCTCTGTGTCTTCCATTTGCTCTGTTACTGTGCCTCTTCCTTTCTCCCCCCTCCCAAATTGGTCTGGCACCCATCTTCTTCCCGCTGCTCCCCCCATAGTCTGGCACCTCTGCCTTCTTCCCTGCCAGCGTCTTCTTCCCATTCCCTCTTCCCCATTTCCTTTCAGTGTCCTTCTCCCCCACCATCTTCCCCATGGCCTGTCAGGCAGCATCCTTCTCCCCCCTCTGCCTTCCCCATGTCCTTTCAGCGTCCTTCTCCCCCCTCTGTCTTCCCCATGTCCTTTCAGCGGCCTTCTCCCCCCTCTGTCTTCCCCATGTCCTTTCAGCGGCCTTCTCCACCCCTGTTTTCCCCATGTCCTTTCAGTGGCATTCTCCACCCCTTTGTCTTCCCCAGTGCTTTCAGGGTCCTTCCCCCCCCCCTCCTCCCGTTTACCCCATGTCCTTTCAGCGTTCTTTTCCACCCCTTTGTCTTCCCCAGTGCTTTTCAGCGGCCTTCTCCCCCCCTTAAGCGTCTTTTCTTCTCCACTCCACCTTTCCTCCCTCCCTGCCTCCACCTTTGTGGCGCTTTTGCACCGGACCGACAACAGAACAGGCCCGGTCGGACAAATCTCCCTGTCCTGTAGCCGCGAATCTAAATTACCTTCTTACAGCAGCTGGAGTAGTGAAGCTGCTGTAAGAGGTAATTTAGATTCGCGGCTACAGGGCAGGGAGATTTGTCGGCCGGGCCTGTTGTCGGTCGATCGGGGGACCTGACCGGCTGTGCACATTCTCCGGGGCGGACCGCCCCCTCCCCCCTCTTTCATACACCATTGCCTTCTCCCTACCTGCCCTGCCGCACACAGCCGACCGGAAGTCTTCCTGATGTCAGCGCTGACATCGGAGGAAGGGAGGGCTTTGCTTAAGCCCTCCCTCCGACGTCAGTGCTGACATTGGGAAGATTTCCGTTCGGCTGTGTGCTGCGACAGGGCAGGTAAGGAGAAGGAGACTACCCTCGCGGCTCGAATGCACTGCGATCCAACCCCGCAGGATCCCCGCGACCCTCAGAGGCATCCCCAAGGGATCCCCGCGACCCTAGGGGGCATCCCCAAGGGATCCCCGCGACCCTAGGGGGCGTCCCCACGGGATCCCCGTGACCCAAAGGGGGAACCCGCAGGATCCCCGCGGGTCCCGCGGGATTCCCGTCATCCCCGTTCCCGTGCAGCTCTCTACTTTGATGACAGAGAGAATATATTATGTAGAACTGTTTGGGGGAGGGGTGAGGGGGATGATTGACTTGTCTCTTACACACACTTTTTTCTGCCATGCTGGTTGAAGGTCTCCACTGGGTTTCCTGATAATTAGGATTTCTGATGTTAGATTAGGTCCAGCATAAGAGTAAAGAGATGATGTTGGAAATCACCTAGGGCAGGGGTGTCCAACCTTTTGGCTTCCCTGGGTCGCATTGGCCGAAGAAAAAAGTTTCTGGGGGCCGCATAAACGTGCAAACACTGCAGCAAGACAGAGGAGAGAGCCGGCAAGACGGTAAACACCCGAGGGCAGCAGAGGAAAACACTGCATCACCCTCGACCGGGGCTGCACAAAATACTTCACCGGGCCGCAGGTTGGACACCCCTGACCTAGGGTAAGATTCTCAAAACTTTAACGCGGTCGCTAAACAGTTTTCCAGTGGTTTAGCCTGTACGCATTTTAGCAGCGGATTATCAAAATGAATTATCTCGGCTTTAGCGAGGTTTCTGGCAGTCTCCAGCAATAGGCATTTTCGAAGAGCAGCGTTGGCTTTTGGCAACATAAAGCAGCGACCGTTATAGTGCCAGCACTTGTGTTTTGACTGTGGCTAATGCAAAAAAAAAAAATGTGTGTGTATATATTTTTAGTGGAGGGTAGTAAAATCACACTTCTTTTGAGTTTTTGGGAGAGACAGGCATGTTTCATGCGCGCTTGTTAAAAGCCAATCTTTCTTCTTGAGCACGTGTATGATACCCTTGTCTTGTGTGTTGCTGGCAGTGGGTCTTGATTAAATTTTACATTAAAAACAAATTACAAGATTTACCTGAATTATAGTAATTTTTTTTTCGAGAGAAAGGCATGTTTTAAGTGTGATTGAAAAAAGACGACGTTGCTTCTCCCCTCCTCTCCCTTCCATTCATCCAATGGTGCAGCAAGAGAGTGGGGTTTTTTTTATCAGCGTTTTTCTGTGCATGTGCCCATGCAAATGTAGGAAATCTTTGCTGCTGTCCGCCAATTTTATTTGCATGCTCAATTTTTTAAGAATGTCTCAGGTTTTTAGATTCGGTATCAAAATGGCTGCGGTAGCAGACCTTGGTTTTTTACGCGGGTTTTTGAAAATCCTGCCCCTAGTTCTGTTCTTTTAGCATACAGGCTGGAATTTTCAAAGCCTGCGGTCCTGATGAGGGTGGGCCTTCACTATGTAAATCCAGGCAGAGGGAAAATGAAGGTGTGGTAGAAAAAAGTGCCATTCTTTTAGTAAAGGAGAACTTTCCTGCCAGCCATACTTTTTACCAGTGAAACAGACACAATATTGCAGAGAAGCCTATGATTAGCTTGGAAGTGCAGGGAAGAGGGGACTTACAGATCAATTTTAAGCATCAAGGAAGTCTAGATCTTTTTGTGGGGAAAGCATCAAATAGACCAGGGGTGCCCACACTTTTTGGGCTTGCGAGCTACTTTTAAAATGACCCAGTCAAAATGATCTACCAACAATAAAATTTTTAAAAAAAACACAACGCACACTATACGCATAGAAAATGTTAATTATCATTCCTATTCCAGGGTTTTTCAAAGAGGTCAAAGCAGATGACTCTAAGCACTATCACCTCAGTAACAACCATACAAAAATAGACAAATATACCCCCTCCCTTTTTACTAAACCATGATAGCAGTTTTTAGCGCAGGGAGCTGCGCTGAATGCCCAGCGCTGCTCTCGACACTCATAGGCTCCCTGCGCTAAAAACCTCTATTGCGGTTTAGTAAAAGGGGACCTTAGTGTAAAATATAGACAGCAGATATAAATTCAGACACATTTTGATCACTAAATTTAAAATAAAACCATTTTCCCTACCTTGTCTGGTGATTTCACGAGTCTCTGGTTGCACTTTCTTCTTCTGACTGTGCATACAATCTTTCTTCCCTTCTTTTAGCCTGTATGCTTCTTCTCCTCCAGACCTCATTCCTTCCCCCCAACTTTTCCTTCCTCTTCCCTGCCCTTTCTTTCTCTCTGCCTCCCTTTCTTTATTTTCTGTTTCTCTTCTTTCCTTCTTTCTCCCTGCCCTTCCCCAAGCCACTGCCACTGCCATTACCATCGGGGACCAGGACCCAAACGCCACCAATAACAGGCCCCAAGCTCTCCCTGCTTCGGCCAACCAGCATTCCTCTCCCCGACGTCAATTCTGCCATCAGGAAGAGGAAGGCTGATCAGCCCAAGATCATGATCAACCTATTGGGGGAAATGCTGCCGGGTCCTGCCTTCGCGGAAACAGAAAGTAGGCAGGACCCGGCAGGAACAAGAACAAATGTTTCACTAACCTGTCTCCCGCATTAGCCCGTAGCGAACGCTTGCTTCAGGGCTCTCAACATGTGCGTGCAGGCTTCCCTTCTTCCCCCCTCCCCCTCCCCGGACATAACTTCCTGTTTTGGAGGGAAGAGAAGAGAAGCCTGCATGCACACGTTAGAGCCCGGAGCATAAGTTCGCTAGGGGCTGAAATCTCCAAGCCGGTTTTTTTGTTTTTTTTTTAATGTTCAGCAGCGGCAGATGACAGCTGGGCAGACCGCCCAGCTAAAAGGCCCTAGGGAGAACACTGGAGAGGAAGGCTGATCGGCCCGTAGACCAGGACGGCGATCGACTCGAGTTGCCTTCCTGAGCTACTGGTCGATCGCGATCGACGCGTTGGGCACCCCTGAAATAGACATTCCTCTGGGTTTAAGGACCCCTACAAGTAATGTGTGGAATACTGTTCACAAATCCTGAGAGAAGAGGGATGTCTGATGGAACCCAGGTGTAAGAAGACTTTGCACATTAAGAAACCACGCCTCCGATCCAGAGCAAGCAGTGGCTTCTCTCATGTCTGTCTTAACAGCAGGCCATGGACTTTTCCTCCAGGAACTTGTCCAAACCTTTCTTAAAACCAGCTACGCTATCTGCTCTTACCACAACCTCTGGCAACACTTTCCAGAACTTAACTATTCTCTGAGTGAAAAATGTTTTCCTCTTATTGGTTTTAAAACTATTTCCCTGTAACTTCGAGTGTCCCCCTAGTCTTTGTAATTTTTGACGGAGTGAAAAATCGATCCACTTGTTCCCGTTCTACTCCACTCAAGATTTTGTAAACTTCAATCATATCTCCCCTCAGCCGTCTCTTTTCCAAGCTATAAGAGCCCTAACCGTTTTAGTCTTTCCTCATACGAGAGGAGTTCCATCCCCTTTATCATCTTGGTTGCTCTTCTTTGAACCTTTTCTAGCGCCACTATATCTTTCTTGAGATAAGGAGACAGAATTGAACGCAGTTCTCCAGGTGAGGTCGAAACATGGAGCGATACAGGGGCATTGTAACATTCTTAGGGCTAGATTCACTAACATGACCGATCGGTGTCCAATCCGGGCAGGTCCGATGGATTCACAAACCGACAATATTCTAATGGGGCGATCGGAGAAACGCCCCCATCGGCCAACACAGATCGCTAGTGTGCGATCCTGAAGCATGCACAGACCATCTGTAGATGGTCTGCGCATGCGTCAAAGACCCCTCTGAGCCACGACTTTTTTTTTTTTAACTTTTACTTTACTTTTAGTAGCCCAGTGAGCCCATTTAAGCCCGCAGGTTAAAAACATGGGCTCGCAGTTCAGGGAATTCCTTAAGCCATGATTGAGATGTTCCTAGGATAAGCAGCATAAAATTGGTTTTACTCCCTGGATCTTGCCAGGTACTTATGACCTGAGTTGGCCACTGTTGGAAACAGGATACAGAGCTCAATAGACCTTCGGTCTGTCCCAACATGACAACTCTTATGTTTTTAACTGATGTTACTGAGGTCTGCAGTACTTTCAATGGTCTGGGATGTTTTGTGAATTCCTGGATGAGTTTCTGCTCTACACTTTTAATAATTTTGGCAGTCCAGACACTCCAGGGAAGGTTCATCACTATTCTAAGACTTCACCATTTGGAGGTAATGGCTCTCATGGTGGTTTGTTGGAGTTCTAGAGCTTTAGAAGTGGCTTTGTAATTTTCTAGATTGATGTGTTTCAAGAGCTTATTTTTCTCATCTGTTCTGGAATTTTTTATTGTTACATATAAGCGTTCTAAAAACTGTATAGTACCTCTTCACTCTCAGACTCTGGTTCAGTATATAGTGAGGTTTTAGATTCAACAGGGCTGGCTGTAATCAAGTCTAGCTATGTTCAATCAACTGAATCTAATCGATTACATTTGATCAATTGGTTGAGAACTAAGGAGGCAGCTACTTTTTCACATAGGTGAATACGGGTGTTGGATAACTTTGTTGCTTTAAATCTTATATAATAAAACCATAAGCGCACATGCGCACTTAGGGTTTCATGTTCCCTGCCGCCGTGGTGTGTGATCCTTGGCCGTGTTCCATTTTAGAACCCGGCTGCAGGGAACATTCTGACCACTCCCCTCCTCCCGCCCTCACTCACCATTTGGCCAGGCAAGCTCTGTCCCTGCCCGCGTTCTCAGCAGGGAACACACCTCCCGTCCTCACTCACCACTGCCGCCGATCCTCCTCTTCAGAGCAGCCTGTCCTGCCCTCACTCGCCGCCGCTGCTGCTGCATCTGATGCTCTTCTAAAGAGCAGCCTACAATGGTGGCCAGCTTTAGCGAACCTCGCAGGCCGCTCTCCAACCTCAGTAGCACGTTCCCTCTGACGCACGGGGGGAGAGGTGTGCTGGGGACAGACAGTTTTGCTCGGGGGGGAGAAAGAAGGGGCCATGGAGAGACAGGGAGAGGGAAAGGGGATTGCTTTGGGGGGAGGGGTGTGCTTGGGGCAAACAGTTTTGCTCTGGGAGGAAGACAGAAGAGGGCCATGGAGAGACAGGGAGAGGGAAAGGGGGCTGCTTTGGGGGGAGGTGTGTGCTGGGGGGCAGACAGCTTTGCTCGGGGGGGGGGGGGGGGGAAGACAGAAGGACACAGACAGCAGCCAAGGAGAGAGAGATAAAGAAACACAGACAGACAGACACATCTATTTTAGCACCCGTTAATGTAACTGGCTTAAAGACTAGTTAAGTAATAATTGAATAACTGTGTTGTCTGTTTACTCAGGTTCTCTTTGTCTAATATTATGTTTTGTTTAAAGGTCAGATACCATTTAGTGTGACATATATGCAATAATAAGGGAAATTGGTTGGGTGGTAAATACAGCAATGTGAAAAAGTACCTTCCCTGACTTGTGCTTCAGGATTTTGATTATTAGATTATCTTCTTGTTTTCTTGTTGCTCTGCAGTTTGAAAGTTTGGAATTTCAACAATTCTAAACATGTTTGGAAGGATTTGACTGCACATGTAGGAAAAGGAGTGACAGGGTGTATGTGAGAAAAGGGATAGGTCAGAAAAGGCATCAGTTATGGTTTAGTCTGTTTCTAACTGAAAGAAGTTGGCTCAAGTACCGAGAGAGCACAATATTTTACATCTAGATCTAAGGGAGACCTACTATACAATCTTTTGTTTGGATTCAACTTATCCTACCTTGCTCAACAATTGCCAAAATTGCCTGGGTAGACTGAACTTGTTACTTCTTGGAAGCTACATATTAAATCAGATTTGTTTTAGAAGTATTCTTGGAGTTGAAGGTGTTCATTATGTGTATATTCTGAAGAATCTTTGCTCATCTACCTTTCCATGACTTCACCATCTCCACCTCCTTATATTCCTTTCCCTTCTTCTCTACTACTGTCTTTCCATCACTATTGCAGGATCTCGACACTCGTAAGGAAGATTGGATGTGGATCAAGCCAGAGCTCCCTCACATCTTCATAAATAGCTAAAATGGAGCATCTTCAGGTGAGTGTTGGGAGGGGCCTAAATGCTGTTAAGTGGCTAGGCTCTGGTCATGTACAACTTATCCATCCACATTCTCAAAAACTGGGAAACTTAAGGCAATTCAATTTTTTTTTACACAGTTGTGTTTAACATTCAAGAGTCCTATAATCTGTTATACTGAAAAGAATATAATTTATTTAACTCATTCTACTTTGGAAATACTTGTATGTAGCTTTAAATAAAGGGGAAGGGATGTGGAAAGACTTTGTGGCAAAATTCCTGTTATGGAGTAGGCTGGGATATGGCAGACCTTCAGAGTATGCATAGAGTAAAAGGCTCTGTGCTCCCTCTTGTCTTACCTGTCCTTACCACAGTTGAGCATGAAGCCCAGCTGTAGCTACAAACAGAGCAGAAAAGATGATGTTGGCTGTCACAATACAGGGAAACCAGAGAAGGCAAGAGGGGAGATACTGGAGGAGGAGAGTAGGGAGGACAGGGACAGAGGATAGGATGAGCAAAGGTATATTGCTTTTCTGTGGTATAACCAAAGTGATTTACATATTATCTGAAAGAACTTTCTTTGTCCCTGGTGGGCTACAATCTAAGTTTTGTACTTGGGGCAGTGAGGGTTAAGTGACGGTCTAGGGTTACACGGAGCTGCAGTAGAAATCGAATCTGGTTCCACTGGTTCTGTTCACTGCTCTAACCATGTTGGACTGTATGAGAAAAAGAGAAGAGCAAAGGAAGATAGGAATATGCGGAAGGCGGGAGAGGGGGGGTATGGAGTGGAGAGATGCTGAACCATTGAGTAATGTATGGGGAAAGAGAGGGACTGGTTAATGCACAGGAGAAGAGGGAGATCGGGGAATGCTGCACCATGGTGGGAGAGGGGCTGGAAAGTATATTGATTTATGTTGGGGGATGATGGGGAATGGAGAGGAAACAGGAATATGTTAGACCATGGGGGAAGGAAAAGGAGAGGAGATGGGGAGATGTATAAAGCATGGTGGAACCATGAGGGAGAAACCAAAGGAGATGAATGAGACAAGGATGGGAATAGAGCTGGGAGATGGTGAAAGGATCTAAATGGAGAGTGAAAACATAAGATTTGTCGCTGCTGGGTCAGACCAGTGGTCCATCGTACCCAGCAGGCCGCTCACGCGGCGGCCCTTAGGTCAAAGACCAGTACCCTATTTGAGTCTAGCCTTACCTGCTTATGTTCTGTTCCAGCGGGAACTTATCTAACCTTTTCTTAAATCCCTGGAGGGTGCTTTCCCCTATAACAGCCTCTGGAAGAGCATTCCAGAGTTCTACCACTGTCTGGGTGAAGAAGAACTTCCTTACGTTTGTATGGAATCTGTCTCCTTTTAACTTTAGCGAGTGCCCTCTCGTTTTCTTCACCTTGGAGAGGGTGAACAATCTCTCTTTCTCTACTAAGTCAATTCCCTTCAATATCTTGAATGTTTCTATCATGTCCCCTCTCAGTCTCCTCTTTTCAAGGGAGAAGAGGCCCAGTTTCTCTAGCCTCTCATTGTACGGCAACTTCTCCAGTCCCTCAGCCATGTTTGTCACTCTTCTCTGGACCCTTTCGAGTAGTACTATGTCCTTTTTCATGTACGGCGACCAGTGTTGGATGCAGTATTCCAAGTGGGGGCATACCATGGCCCAGTACAACAGCATGATAACCTTTTCAGATCTGTTTGTGATCCCCTTCTTAATCATTCCTAGCTTGATTAGGCTTGATTAGGCGGTATAAGAAATTTTAAATAAACTTGAATTCTGTTTGCCCTTATCGCCACCGCTGCGCATTGCGCGGACGGTTTCATTGACTTCTCTACAAGTGCTCCCAAGTCTCTTTCCTGGGGGCTCTCTCCAAGTATAGCACCAGACATCCTGTATTTGTGCATATGATTTTTGTTACCGACATTCATCACCTTGCACTTATCCACGTTGAGCCTCATTTGCCATTTCGCAGCCCATTCCTCGAGTGTGTTTATGTCTCATTGTAGGAACTATAAGGGGTGATCAATAGAGAAGGGGCTAGGATGAGAGCTGAAATGTGGTATTTAGTAGATAAAAGAAGGGAATAGGCTGAGGAAGGAGTAAGATGAGAAATTGGGAGGGCTGGGGAGAGTGGGGAGATGGAAAGTTGATAAGCAGGTGAAAAAAAAGGAGATGCAACATGAATTTTGAATAGATATAGAAGAAAAGAGAAAAAGAAAGTGAAAGGTAGTATCAGAGATGGTTGTGAGGGGAATGGAAGAAGATATGGCAAGTGGACTAGAGATCCTGAACAGAATTAAATAAAAACAACAAAACCCCCAGGAAAACAGAAGAAAGACACTAGGACCAAAGTGAATGGAAAAATAAAATGCTCAGAAATCAAAGGTAGGAATAAAGAATTTTATTTTGAATTTATTAAATGGGATCTGTCAGCTTTAAGAAATGCAGATCTCTCAAAACTATATTTTGCCCAGTACAAGTGGAAATGCATTTCTTTTTCTATTTCTCCAGTGTTACTGTGCATGCAAACTCGGACTTCTTGATGTTCCCATTTCAGCTTTTGCCTTCATCTCTTTAATACTAGTGGAGTGGAGGAATAGCCTAACGGCTAGAGAAGTGGGCTGAGAACCTGGAGAACTGGGTTCATTCTGACCTTTCATTGCCCCAGGTACAAAAACTTAGATTTTGAGCCCACTAGAGCAGAGAAAGAACATCAGTATAATATGTAAATCACTTTGCTTGTACCACAGAGAGGTTTTGGCCAGGTACTAGTGACCTGGATTGGCCACCGTGAGAAAGGGCTACTAGGCTTGATGGACCATTGGTCTGACCCAGTAAGGCTATTCTTATGTTCTTATGTTAAATCAAATGAATGATCATTACCTTATCCTTATTAACCTGTGACCCTTTGTTTCATGTTTGGTGAGGACTTGTCTGTGGGGCTGATGCAGAAAGCTACTGCGAAATATACACACACATTACTGACTGAGCAATGCAGTAACTGGGTTGAGCCCAAAGAAGAAGCAGAGCAGTCCAGGTCTTCAAACTCAGGGAAATTTAATATAAAAAATGAAGATAAAACAATATCAAGACTTGACACGAGCCATGTTTCGGCTAAACTACTACTACTACTATTTATTATTTTTATAGCGCTGAAAGGTGTATGCAGCGCTGTACATTTTAACATACAGTAGACAGTCCCTGCTCAGAAAAGCTTACAATCTAATTTAGACAGGACATTTCAGGGTTGGGGAGGTTATAGCGGGTATAGGTATCTGAGGGGAGAGTTGAAAGCAGTTTCAAAAAAGTGGTCCTTTAGCTTGGATTTGAACACTGCCAGGGATGGAGCACGACGTATTGATTCAGGTAACCTGTTCCAGGCATACAGCGCCACAAGAAAGAAGGGACGGAGTCTGGAGTTGGCAGTGGAAGAGAAGGGTACAGATAAGAGGGGCTTGCCTGACGAGCGGAGATCACGGAGGGAAGCATAGGGGACGATGAGCGAGGAGAGATATCGTGGGGGCTTCAGACCGAACGCACTTGTAGGTCAGCAAGAGGAATTTAAACTGTATTCGGAAATGGATGGGGAGCCAATGAAAGTGATTTGAGGAGAGGTGTAATGTGAGAATAGCGGCTCTCACGGAATATGAGTCGCGCAGCAGCATTTTGAACGGATTGAAGAGGCGAGAGACAGGCGCATGGGAGGCCCAAGAGAAGTACGTTGCAGTAGTCTAAACACGAGATGATGAGAGCATGGACAAGGGTTTTGGTCGTGTGCTCAGAGAGGACGTATTTTGGTAAAGTTATAGAGGAGGAAGCGACAGGATATGGCGGTCTGTTAGATCTGAGCAGAAAAGGAGAGAGAGGAGTCAAAGATCACCACAAGGTTGCGAGCCGACGAGACAGGGAGGAGGATAGCGTTATCCACAGAGATAGAGAATGGCGAGAGGAGGAAGGTGGGTTTGTGGGGAAAGATAAGGAGTTCAGTTTTAGCCATATTCAGTTTGATATGACAGGCAGGCTGAAATTCGGACCTGAACTCCCGCAGAGATATCCGGCGTGGAGAGGTAGATCTGGGAGTCATCAGCATAGAGGTGATATTGAAAACCATGAGAGGAGATCAGCGTACCAAGAGAGAGGGTATATAGGGAAAAGAGAAGAGGGCCCAGGACAGAGCCTTGGGGTATGCCAGTAGGTAGCGGGATGGCGGCAGAGGAGGATCCACCATAACATACGCTGAAGGTATGTCGAGAGAGATAGGAAGAAAACCAGGAGAGAGTGGAACTCCGGAATCCCAGCGAGGACAACGTGTCGAGAAGGAGGCGGTGATCAACAGTGTTAAAGCAGCAGACGGATCAAAAAGAATGAGGATAGAGTAGAGTCCATCGGATTTGGCCAGGAATAGGTCGTTAGATACTTTAGCAAGGGCAGTTTCTGTAGAGTGGAGAGGGCAAAAGCCCGATTGAAGTGGGTCAAGAATATTATGAGAAGAAAGGAAGTCCAGGCAACGGCGGTGAACAGCACGTTCGAGTAGTTTGGATAGGAGGGGGGACATAGGATCAAGCTAGGGCTTTTTAAGGAGGGGCATAACTATAGCATGTTTGAAGACATCAGGAACCGTAGCAGTGGAAAGCGAAAAGTTGAGGATGTGACAGATGGGAAGGATCACAGCAGGAGCGATGGATCCGAGTAGGCAGGTAGGAATCGGATCAGAGTGCTTCAAGTATCCTAGCATCTATAAAACAAAGTATATATAAAAACCAACATGAAAAAGATACTAAACAGCATGAAAAAGATACTAAACTTTTAAAAAACCTATAATCTTATTTTTTATATTTATTTGAAGATCTGGACTGCTCTGCTTCTTCTTTGGGTTCATTTGTGTCTGTGCAAAGGTTGATATTCCCTATTATCTAGTGGATTATGGTAAACTAGTGTTTAAACCCGTTACAATAACGGGTGCTAGAGTAGATGTCTGTATGTCTGTTTTTTGTTTTTTATTTGTCTCTCTCTCTCTCCCTGGACGCTGTCTGTCTGTCATTCTTTGTGTCTGCGTCTCTCCCTGGTCCCCTGTCTGTGCGTCTTTCTTTCTGTCTGTCTCCCTGGCCCCCCTGCTTGCCAAAGCAGCCTCCTTTCCCTTTCCCCCTGTTGTGCAATGCCTGCCTGCTTCTTGGCCCCCTTCTGTTCCCCCCCATGATTGCTGTCTGCCCCCAGAACAACCATCCCCCCAAAGCAGCTCCCTTTCCCTCCCCCCCTGGCCCCCAGTTGTGCCATGCCTGCCTGCTGTGTGGCCCCCTTATGTCCCCCCCTATGATTGCTTTCTGCCCATCCCCCCAAAGCAGCCCCCTTTCCCTCTCCCCCTGTTGTGCAATGCCTGCCTGCTCCGTGGCCCCCTTCTGTTCTCCCCCATAATTGCTGTCTGCCCACAGCACAACTCTCCTGCCAAAGCAGCCCCCTATCCCCCTGTTGTGCAATGCCTGCCTGCTCCATGGCCCCCCTTCTATTCCTCCCCCCATGATTGCTTTCTGTCCCCAGAACAACCATCCCCCCAAATCAGCCCCCTTTGCCTCTCCCCCTGTTGTGCAATGCCTGCCTGCTTCGTGGCCCCCCTTCTGTTTCTCCCCCCTCCCTGATTGCTGTCTGCCCTCAGCACACCCCTCCCCCCAAAGCAGCCCCCTTTCGCTCTCCCTCTGGCCCCCTGTTGTGCCATGCCTGCCTGCTCCGTGGCCCTCTTCTGTACCCCCATGATTACTGTCGGCCCCCAGTACAACCATCCCCCCAAAGCAGCCCCCTTTGCCTCTCCCCCTGTTGTGCAATGCCTGCCTGCCTGCTTCGTGCACTCAGCACATCCCTCTCACCAAAACAGCTCCCTTTTTTGCCTGCTCCATAGCCCTTCTTTTTTGGCTTCCCCTCCCATTCTTACCTCCCTCCATCCATCCATGGTTCCTGCCGCCGCTGCCGCTCCTATTCCTGTTCAAAGCGGCCTGCTTAGGTTCATGGGCGGCTGTATTGAACCTCGCAGGCCGCTCTCCATATGGTAGCATGTTCCTTCTGATGCGATCGCGTCAGAGGGAACGTGCTTCATGTGGAGAGCGGCCTGCGAGGTTCGCTACAGCCGGCCGCGAACCTCATCAGGCCGCTTCAAACAGGAGCGGCAGCGGTTGGTGCGGGAGGGGGGAGTCGTCGACTTGTTCCCTACTGACACTGCTGCGGCGCAAGGGGATTGGGGGCCATGCTGCCAGCGGGACAGCCCCCAGCCCTCTCCCTCCTCCCCTCGCGGGCTTGGCAGATAAGTAATTCTGCGCTGTGGAGGCAATCGTTGGCTGGCTGCGGCCCCGGTTTGGAGAGGGCAGAGGGTGCTAGCGGCCGGCAGCCGCCGCTCCGCAGGTGGAGAGCAGGGAAGGGCGCGCATTTTCACTTGTCTTGCGTGAGGCCAGACCGTAAGCCACGCATGCGCACTTCCTATGGATCGCTACAGCTCACGGAAAACGGACGCACACATAGGAAGTGCGCATGCGCGGCTTAACGTTTTATTATATTAGAAGATAGGTTGAGTGCAGGTTTGACTCGCTTGACAAACATGACCTTACATTTCAATGAAATAAATTCATATGAGATCATTAAGTATGCTTCAGCAATGCAGATAGAGAAACAATGACTTTTGTGTGCTTACCACTAGAAGTTTTTTTCGCCATGTGCAGTGCACCATAGGTACTGATAGCTTTCTGCAATGGCAACATCCCACTCCTATTGGACCAGACTGGACCTGGCTCTCCTTCTCCTCAAATGGTATCTAGTGACACTGGGGGGGGGGGGGGTGTTACTAGACACCATAGAGAGGAGTTTAAAAAAAAAAAAGAAGTTGTTGGCAGGGGCAGAGGGTCAGGTCAGTGGGGTGATGGGGGACATCACCCCACTGACCTGACCCTCTGCCCCTGTCTTAATAAAAAATACTTTCTCTCGTCTCTAGGGCACCCAACTTTACTGCACTACTTCAAATAAAATCCTTGGTGTCTGGAGCACCCCTTTCCTTCTCGCACTATAAAAAAAAAAAAGACAAAAGACCCAATCCCTTGTATCTGTTGGCACCCCCTACTCACCCAATGCTCTCTAAAGGAGGCAGAAGTCTTGGGTTGTCTCTCTGTCCCAGACCCTGATCTCTTTGGATTTGGATAAGTGTACAACAGGTTTGGAGGTTGCTTTAGGGATTCAAATTATTGAAGGGGGCAGGGAGGGGTAAAAATGTTAAAGTGAGACCTGCAATGTGTTTGTTTTAGTATTTTTGCTTTTCTTAATAAAGATGAAAATTTAAAAGTAAAGGAGGTAGAAGTGATGCCCATTCACTGCTGCTTCCAGAGCCACCATCTTGAAAAATGGTGGCTCCAATCAGTCTGCTGTATACGGGGAAGTTTCCCTTATTTGATAGGTGAAGACATGATTGATTAAAGCTAATGTTCATTCTTTGCTTTCTCTACAATTTTCAACTTGGATATTTATAAACTGAAATACCTGTAGATATAAAAAGAAAAAACTTGAGATACCCGGTGTATATATATATATATATATACCTGTTCTCTTAAGATTTATAAAGCATATGTCATAAAGCAAAGTTGAAGATATGTGCTAGATAATGGTAATTAATTTGTATTAACATCAACCAGGATTTTAGGCCATTTTGTTGAGATGAAATTCTTTGTAGTATCCTTCTATCTGGTTAGGTTTAAATTAAGTTCTCTTTCCTGTTAGAACAGTCCAGATTAGTGAGTTTTATGTCCTTTTAGCAGTAGATGGAGGCAGAGAAAAATAACCCCAGAAGATTCTAATGCCATCGCTGGTATAACGGGTGGTGCAGCCTGGATCCTGTTCATATGCTTCTGCCTCCATCAGATGGTTCAGGTTGGACTGATGCAGCAGGAGTTTTGTGGTAATAGGCCTAAAACCCCTGGATGCATCCTATGGTCTACATCAAATGGTTGAGGCTGGTTGCTACAAGCTCTCAGGGGTCAGATTAATACTTCTGCTAGTTGAGCCCAGAAGGATTTGCTTCTATTCTCGAGCTCTGTGCCTTGGCCCAAAAGATTTTGTTCAACAAGGCTAACTAGCATAGGTTCATACTGGGCCTTGCCAGAAGGGATACCTCCCTTCCTATCTTTCTTCCTTTTGTAGAATTAAAAAAAAAATTATTTGGGCTGTCATTGCTTTATTTCCTTGCAAAAATTGTCAGGCAAAGGAATTGGATTACAGCAGCAGCTGTCAGCCCAAACAAGAACCAGCCTTGTTGCATCTTAATGGGAGAGTTGCCTGAAGCAGCAGCCATTTTTAGAGGTGTCTTTCTGTGACCAGTTTTGGGGGCTAGAAGCTGCTTGGTGCTAATCCAACCCTAGTTCTCTATAGACCTTTTCCATTGGTGACTTTTTGTTATATTATGGAGAATTGCTCCGAGAGGAAGTGGACGATTCCCCAGTAGTTAACCAGGAAGAGTAACAGTTGCTTATTAATCAAATTGTTTTTGCCTTTCATATCTCTATGATTTCGCAGGGGTAGACTGGGCATCTCAGATTTGGTGCTCAAAGGTTCCAAATTTATGAATAAATGGTACTCTCGTACCCAGGTGGATCTGGATTAGTTTGTTTTTTTATGTCCCAAGAGTGGATGCTTTGGTAATGACAATGACCAAAAGAACACCACTTCCAGCTTGAGGTTCTGCCCTGAGAAATGCTTATGACAGGAAGGCCTAGATCAGTGATCTCAAACTCAAACCCTTAGTGGGGCCACATTTTGGATTTGTAGGTACTTGGAGGGCCGCATAAAAAATAGTTAATGTCTTATTAAAGAAATGACAACTTTGCATGAGGTAAAACTCTTTATAGTTTATAAATCTTTCCTTTAACAGTTAAAGGAAAGATTTCTAAACTATAAAGAGTTTTACCTTATGCAAAATTGTCATTAACTATTTTTTTCTGCGGCCCTCACATTTAAAGTTTAATATCTTTCCTTTCTCAAAACTGACACATTTCAATCACTATATTGAAAATAAAATCATTTTCCCTACCTTTGTTGTCTGGTGACTTTATTTTTCTGTGCATTTAACTATGTTTCCAGGATCTTCTTGTCCTTTGACTGTTTTTCTCTCCGTCTTCACTTTCTGCCTTGCATCCATCTTTGGTATTAACTTAATATTCAATTTTTCTGCTTTCTTTTCAAAATCTATGTTTCCATGTCTTACCTTCCCTTCAATATCTCTCTTCTTCTGTCCCTATTTCCATGGTCTGCCATCTCTTTCTTTCCTTTCTCTCCATCCCTCCTTCCTTTCTTTCCCCTGGTCTGGCACCTGTCTCCTTCCCTCCCCCAACTTTTTATTTCTTTCACCCTGCCCCCTTCTTTCTTTCTCTCTCTATCCATGCCCCCATTCTTTCTATATGTCTGTCTTTCTCTCTCTCCCCATGCCCCCTTTCTTTCTTTTTTTCTTTCTTTCTCCATGCCCGCCTTTCTCTCTCCAGGCCCCTTTCTGTCTGTGTCCCGTTTCCCTTCTTTCTTTCTGTCTCTCTGTCCCATCCTCCCTTTCTTTCTTTACTTTTCCCTGCCCTCTCCCAAGCCACCACCATTGGGGAACAGGCTGTCACCGCCGCAATCAGATAACAGGCCGCCACCGCCGCAATCGGGGAACAAGCTGCCGCCGCCACAATCGGGGAACAGGCTGCCACCGCTGCAATCGGGGAACAAGCTGCCGCCGCCACATTCGGGGAACAGGCCAGTGCCGAGGTCTTAACTCTCCCTGCATATCTTCCCCAGCGCGGGGCCAACCAATTCATGCCACCCGACGTCAATTCTAACGTCGAGGAGGAACTTCCGGGCCAGCCAGGCAGCGAATATTAGAATTGAACGTTGGGTGGCGAGAATTGGTCGGCTCTGAGCTGGGGAAGATATGCAGGGAGAGCTAAGACCTCGGGCGCTGGCCTGTTCCCCGATTGCGGTGGCTTGGGGGAGGGCAGTGGGAAGGGAAGCAGATTGGGGACCCCTGCTTTAGGCAAGGACAGATCGCGGGCCGCATGTTTGAGACCGCTGGCCTAGATGTTCCTTAAACATGCCTTTAGTTCATGGCTGTTGTGGTCAAGGAGTGACTATTGTTATTTGTCTGAACTCCCACCTCCTCTATCTGAGTGTTTAGCTGGCCACTCGTATACCATGACTACAGATTTGTTGAAAAAGGAGCTGCAACGCTTGGGCCAGAGTGGGCGGGGTTACATTATGTAGCTTGGATGTTGCAGTTTTGGAGTCGGGGAAAGGGGGTGGCATTTTTGACTGATTCTCCAGGCTGCCTTGGTAATAGTGGCCTGATTACGGTTGTGGAATTGATTGTCTGAGTCTAACTCTAAGACTAACTTCCTTTTTGAGTAGTCTGCTTTTGGGGAGTTAATTAAAGAGTTGTTCCCTCTTTGTTAGTAAGAATATAGCTAGTATATACACTTGGACTTGCATGCCTAGTGCCTCATCCACATGTTAACCTTGGGGACCCCTAAAAAAAAAATCAGTTCTAGCTAAAGCATTATCCCAAATATTTTAACTGAACTATCTCTGCACTGCACTATCCCTGCCCTGATTTAGCCTCTCCAAACTTATGAATCTGCGAATCAGGCAGCACTACTCCAAACAACTGAATCACTGACACCTATGTATAAGCAGCTTGTGTAACAGGAAGCAAAGCCTTCCCAAAGTAATTTCCCTGTGGCAGGATTAAAGGAGAGACACTATCACCATAAGTAATTCCCTTATCCCTTATTTGTCCTGCTTGGCTGTCTTGATTAAATTGTAAGCTCTTGTCAGTCTCTTACATGTTTAATGCACAGTTTGAGTGCTGTGTCCATCTAATAGTGCTATAAAAATGATATGTCGTAGTAGCTGCTCAAGCTGATTCCATTGGCTGTGGATGAGTTATGTAAAAACAAGTTAGCACTGCTCAAATATTTTCAAAAGTTGTGGGCCAGCTGTGCTACTTTTAGAATACAGAATATTAATACAGCTGACCTGCTAATTTTGAAAATGCTTCATGACAGCTTTTGAAGGAGGAGGTTATAATTGGAAGAGCAGGGTGGCAGAGTGGAGGAAAGAAAAAATGAAGGATTTTTCTTTTAAGGCATTTATATTCAACTAGTGTTTAAATCCGTAACGTTAACGGGGTGCTAGAATAGATGTGTAAACCTTTAGCACAATGGGGCACTGAGGCCTTTCTTTATTTCCTTCTTTGCTTCCTGTTCCCCCTGTCCAGCAGTAGCCCTTCTCGCTTCCTTTTACCTCCACCCTGTGCAGCAGCACCCCTTCTCTGCTCCCCCTTTCCAGCAGTAGCCCTTTTCCCTTACTTTTACCTCCTCCCTGTCCAGCAGCACCCCTTCCCTGCTCCCCCTGTCCAGCAGTAGCCCTTCTCCCTTCCTTTTACTTCCCCCCCTGTACAGCAGGAACTCTTCCCTACTCCTCCTGTCCATCAATAGCCCTTCTCCCTTACTTTTACATCCTCCCTGTCTAGCAGCACCCCTTTTCTGCTCCCCCTGTCCAGCAGTAGCCCTTCTCCCTTCCTTTTACTTCCCCCCTGTACAGCAGCAACTCTTCCCTACTCTCCCTGTCCAGCAGTAGCCCATTTATCTACCCCCTATCCAGTAGTACCCCTTCTCCCTTCTGTGCTCCTCCTGTCCAGCATCCGCTAGCCCGAGCAGCCTCGGGGCTTTTGCTAGGCCGGCCCGCCTTGCATTATCGAAGTGGGCCGGCCTAGCAAAGACCCCGCGACTGCTTGATGAAACTGCAGCTACTGCTGGTCCGGGGGTGAGAAGAAGAGGGGTCCCAGCAGTGTAGGTAGAAAAAAGGAAGTCAGCCGGCGTCAGTGATTGGAGCAGAAGGCAGGAAATCAGCTGAGGTAGGCACGGGTGATCAGAGGTAGGCACGGGTGATCAGCGGCAGGCGAATTATTATACACTTCTCCCTCCATATCCACGGTGGTTAGGGGCAAAGCTGGCCCGTGAATATAAAAAAAAACTGCGAATAATATTCGGGCTGGTTCTGCCCTTAACCCCCGCTTCCCCACGGCTATTTTAAGCCCTGTAAGCCCCCCCCCCTTAAGCCTTACATGGTGGTCTAGCGGGTTTTCGGGCAGGAGCGATTTTCCCACGCTCCTGCCCTGTGCAGATCGCTTACAGGAAATGGCTGCCTTGAGCTCCCGTCGTAGTCTTGAGAGACAACGGGAGCTCAAGGCAGCCATTTCCTGTGAGCGATCTGCACAGGGCAGGAGCGTGGGAAGATCGCTCCTGCCCGAAAACCCGCTAGACCACCAGGTAAGGCTTAAGGGGGGCTTACAGGGCTTAAAATAGCCCAAAAAATGAAAATGATTTTTTTGGCATAAAATCGCGAATAATCGAAACCGTAAATATGGAAACCGTGAATACGGAGGGGGTAGTGTACTGCACATGCATGGCATGGTAGCACAAAACACGGACGCATGGAAATTAAAGTGCGCATGTGCACTGAGGGTTTTATTATGATAGATACCTTCCACAATTCCAGGCAGCTAACAAAATATAGACATAACTAGTCTTATAACCCGTTACATTAACGGGTGCTAGAATATATGTGTGTGTGTCTCTCTCTTTATTTCTTTCTCTCTCTCCTTAGCCGCTTTCTTTCTTTCTGTCTTTCTTTTTCCTTGGCTGTCCATCACTACCCCTTGCCTGCTCCCCCTGTCCATTCTCCCTTCCTTTTACCTCCCCTGTGTCCACCACCACACCTTCACAGCTCTCCTTATGCAGCAGCAGCCCTTCTCCCTTTGTTTTACCTCCCCTCTGTCCAGCAGCACCTTCCTTCTCCCCCTGTCCAACATTAGGCCTCCGTTCCTTTTTCTTCACCCACCCCCTGTCCATCAGCACCTCTTTCCTTCTCCCCCTGTCCAGCAGTAGGCGTCCCTTCCTTTTTCTCCCCCCTCCTCCTTCTTATCCTTATGATACACTTATCTTGCTCTGCCCCTGATCAGAAAATGTCAGGTTTGTTAGTGGCCCCCACAATATTAGGTGGTAGGGGTTAAGTGAGAGGCGCCCTGACAAACGCCAGGTCCCAGGTTCAGTTCCCTCACAGATGACTCACCAGGAAGTAGAATCAAAGAGGCACAGCCAGAGGTGATTGCTTAAAGAATATATTATAGAAATAGTCTTATAGAAAAGCAATATTCATAAGCATTACAACAATTGAGCATTACAATTAAGTAGAGAGCAAAGCAGTTTCCCTGCCTTACAGAGTCCAGAAGGAAGTGTGAAGTTCCAGGGAAAGGCAGAGAGAGAGAGAGAAAAGGGGGATGGGGTGATGCTTCGTGTTCCACAGATAAAGAGAAAGATAGACAGAGAAAGAGAGAGCTCAAGAGATAGAAGAGAGGACCAGAGTGCCAAGAGCCAAGAGATTGATAGATATTTGTAGGCTTTTATAGCTTGGAATCTTATTCTGAATATAGAAACTATATGTCCCAGTATCTTTCTGTTTAGAATTTGTAAACTGTTTGAAACAATGGTTAATTTAATTGCTAAGGAGGGTGTGATACTTGCAGGCATGCTAGATGGGATTAGTCTCTGGCTTCTTTGTCCCATTCAAGCCGCCTATCTTCTTGATGTGCACCTGGACCCATTGTCCTAAGCACCCTCTTAATCAGACATTAACATCTTTTAGCTAGTCATGATTCAATCAGGGCTACTTGAAACATATCAGGGATACTTAAAACCGTCTCCCTGCCCTCAGGATCTATCTGCATTCACATTGCAGAGTCAGATTGATATAATTTCCCATAGGCCTTCGCTGACATAAGTAATGCCAACTGAAAATGCTGAATGTTAGTGATAGCTATGCTGACAAGGTTCCCGACAGCCGCCCAGTTGCACCCATTGGAAAAGTTCCCTCTGCGGCATCCCGCACCCCTCCTGATGCGACTCCCGCTGTCTTTCTTTCTGTCTGTCTCTATCCCTGGCCCCCTTTGTCTGTTTGTCTTTCTGTATATCTCCCTGCCCCTGTGTCTTTCTTCTTTTCTTTCTGTCTCCCTTCCCGAAGCAGCATTCCCTCCCCCTCCATTTCCCTCCCCCCACACCAGTTCCCTGTGCACCGGCCCCTGTGTCTTTCTTCTTGTCTTTCTGTCTCCCTTCCTCCCTCTGTCTGTCCAAAGCAGCATTCCCTCCCCCCACACCAGTTCCCTGTGCAGCAGCATTAGCGTTTCCTCTACCCCCCTTTCCCTTCCCACAGTCGCGACTACAAACGCGGGCCTGAGTCCTTTGCCGCCGCCCCCCCTTCCCTTCCCACGGGCCCGACTACACATGGCGATTCAAGCAGCGTGTGCAGCAGTCTTCACACGCTGCTTCGGGTCCTTCTACTGCCCTGATTTACTCTGGCACGTCCGGAGAAAATCAGGGCAGTAGAAGGGGCCGAAGCAGCGTGTGAAGACTGCTGCACATGCTGCTTAAATCGCCAGTCGGGCCCGCGGTAAGGGAAGGGGGGGGACGGCAAATGACTCGGGTCCCGGGCAGCAGAAATCTTCTTCTACCTTGCCTCTCCTCCACCCTCTAATGCTCGTCTCTCCTGATTCCCCTCTCTGGTGCTGCCCCACCCGTGGTTGGCACCCATTGGCTGCTGCGCGCGAGATGTGCCAGCGGCCTGATCCAATGGGAAGCAGCCATCTGTTGGAGGCTGGAGGCTGGAGTCGGGAGTCAGCGCCAGGAGCTTTAACGGCTGGTGGTTCCGCTTTAGAAAGAATCCCGCGCCTCTTTGAAAACTGTAACGCCGCTGGAGCCAGGAGGCGACGGAGAGGGCAGGGGGTGCTAGCGGCCGGCAGCCGCCGCTCCGCAGGTGTAGAGCAGGGAAGGGCGCGCATGCACACTTGTCTTGCCTCGCGTGAGCCAGACCGTAAGCCACGCATGCGCACTTCCTATGTGTGCTACAGCTCACGGAAAACGGACACACGCATAGGAAGTGCGCATGCGCGGCTTACCGTTTTATTATATTAGATAATCTCATAACTAGCCAGCAAACTTTACTTTAAATTCATCTGTATCACATTTATACTTTGTGGAAGACTCGGTTCCCATATAAATTTTCTTGCTTTGAAGGGTTGCAGAGGCAGTGAAGTTAAGTCATTCGGAAGCTTGGACAAATCTATTTGCCAGTGGACAGTAGAAGATGTGTGTGAGTGGCTGAGTCATGGCTGCTTGGAAGAGAGGTCCTTCTTGCTGGAAGCAGTCACTTATCATGCCATTTCAGGTACAACAGATTATTATTATTTAAAGCAAAATATTTCCATTAAAATACCTTAACTAGTCAAAATGCATAGTAAAAATGTATGGTAATTTTCTAAATTGACAGAATCTGTAGTTGAAGGTGATTTTTAATATGAATATAAATAAATGATAAATTATATTCTTTATAAATTGTTTCATTAGCTATTATCATATAGGCAGCAAAGTGAAGCAGGTATGGTCTGTACTGGATACTGAATGATTTGTGATAATGTAGTTTGATTTATATACTATCCTATATAATAAAACCCTAGCCACGCATGCACACTCCTATCTGCGTGCTTCCATGATCCGTAGGTCTGTGGCCGCAGGAGTGCGCATACACGAGTCCCCAGCCTTACACCTACCTACACTTGCCGGCAGGACTCGCCGCCAGCGCTGGATTCCCTGCTCTACAAAGCCAGGGGTCGTAGGAGGCCCGAAATCGCCCGAACTCACAGCCACATACTGGCACAAACCTCCCTCCAGCATTGGCAGCCGCAGCACGCTAAACAGGCTGCTTCACGGCTTTCTCCTGCCGGTGAGTCTCCTGCTGGTGATGTCATCAGTGACGCGACAGAGGGACTCAACTGCAGAAGAAAACTGTGAAGCAGCCTGTTTAGCGTGCTGCGGCTGCCAACGCTGGAGGGAGGTTTGTTAAGGTCATGTCGCATGAGAAGGAGACATAAGAGAGTCACCGGGGGTTGGGCTGGGAGGGTAGAGAAGCGTCTGCCTTGGGTGCTTCAGGCAGCAGCAGCGTTTACAATTCACTGCTGTTGCCGGCTTTAGGCCTTCCTCTCTGGCGGGTCCTGCCTAAGGACCCGCCAGAGAGGAAGACCTGAAGCCGGCAAAAGCAATGAATTGTGAATGCTGCTGCTGCCCGATGAAGTTCAAGGAGGAAAGGGAGCAGAGGGGGAGAGAATGGCTTGGAGGGAAGAAGACATGGCAGGGCATGGAGGGAAGGAGGAAGGTATGCCAGACCAAGGGAAAAGGAAGGGGGAAAGGAAGGAGGAGATGCCATATGGAACAGAGAGAGAGAGAGGGCGGACACTGGATGGAAAGAGAAGAGAGAACAGTGAATGGAAGGGGCAAGACAGAGGGTGAACAGTAGATGGAAGGGGTAGAGAGAGGGAGACGGACACTGAATGGAAGTGTGGGGGACAGGGGAGCAGACGTTGGAAGCAAGTGGAGAGGAGAAAGAAAAAAGGGCACATGCAGGATTGAGGGAAGAGGATAGAGAGACAGAGGGCTAGGAAGAGACACAGACAGAAAGAATGACAGACAGACAGCGTCCGAGAGACAAATAAAAACAAACAAACAGACAGACATCTACTCTAGCACCCGTTAATGTAATGGGCTAAAACATATATATAGTTTGGTAATGTGTGGTTTCAGCGGCGTACCTAGGGTATGTGGCACCTGGGGCCCATCATTTTTTGACACCCCCCCATGTAAAAAAATATTTTTTGTAATAACCATGAAATGGAATAAATGTTCAGAATAGAAACAGGCAGTGAAAATTTTCTTTTATTGAACCTCATATATGTAACCATTATTCCAAACATAACATAACATAAATTATGTCTAAATTGTCATGACATTAGAATTACATATGGAGTAGTTGCAGGTGATGCTTGGGACATTTCTGATTTGTGTTAGTTCGGTTTTATGTGTTTTTTGAATAGAAGGATTTTTATTTCTTTTTGAAGGTTTTGTAGTCTGTGGTCGAGGTCAATAGGTTGTAGAGTTGGGGGTCGAGTGTTGCAGCTCAAGTGGCTAGGAGGTTTTCGTACAGTTTTTTTCTTTTGATGTTTTTGGTTGGAGGGTGTGTGAATGATGTGTGGGTTCTCCTATGTCTGGTTGAGGTGGATTGAACTAGTCGATTGTTCCAATAGGCTGGGCTGTCTCCATTTATTGCTTTAAATAGTAGGCAAGAAAATTTGAAGTGTATTCTCGCTTGCATTGGGAGCCAATGTGAGTCGTGGCAGTTTTACAAGATTACCACTAGAGGTCATAATAGTTATTTTGAAAGCAGAGCCAGTATGCTCAGGAGCAACAGGGGATTACTCCTGCCCTGACTACATCCTAGAATGCCAGGCCCTAGGGCAGGGGTGTCAAACTCAGGACTGCGTGCCAAATTTGGCCTGCAAGTAAATTCCCTCTGTTCCTTCCCTCCATCCCATTGTCCACCATCTCTCTCCCAGCTTCCCAATCTCACCTTCAAAACACCCTGCAGAGGATCGCCGGTTGGCTGTAGCAAATCTAGCAGGCTGCTGTCGACCTCCACAGCACATTCCCTCTGCCGTGGTCCCGTACATCAGAGGGGGCGGGACCGCGGCAGAGGGAACATGCTGCGGAGGCCTACAGCAGCCTGCTAGATTTGCTACAGCCAACCGGCGATCCTCTGGAGGCTGCTTTGAAGGTGAGACCAGGAAGTCGGAGGACACTAAAAAGAAGGGGAAAAACATACAGGCCTTGTAGGGGGGGGGAGCGAGGGAACCCTGGTGTAGAAGTACACAGAAGGAAGGAGGGAAGGAGGGGTCCGAAGAGACGTGCATATGCAGGACTGAGGGTGGGGGGGAGGGAGAGAGATGGTGTACAATGGGATGGAGGGAAGGAACAGAAAGGGAGAGAAGTTGTATGATGTGGAGGGGGGATAGAGATACTGGATAGGAGGGTAGTTGGGATCAAAGGGAGAAATGGTGGACCCTGGGGTGGTGGGGAAGGAGGGAGAGAAGCTGGATAAAAGGGTAGTTGAGAAAAAGAGAGATGGTGGATCTGGGGATGGTGGGGTCCATCGCTGCAGCTGCGGGGATGGAGATGAAAAATAGAAATGATGGTCAGACCTCTGGGGGAGGGAAGGGAAATGGAAGGAGAGGACAGAGATGGAAGATGGATGGTTAGAATGGAGAAAGAAGGAAACAATAAATGGGCAGGAGACCCTGACAAGCGAGTCATCAGAAGACAACCAGAGCCTGGGACCAACATTACTTGAATAATGACCAGACAACAAAAGGTAGAAAAAATAATTTTATTTTTTGTTTTGTGATTACAATATGTCAGATTTGAAATTGTGTATCTTGCCAGAGCTGGTGTTAGATATCAAGTGTGAACTAGGAAAAAAGAGAGGAAAAATCTTTTTTATTTATTTTGTTTATATCACAGGTTGTAGAGGGTTGGAGAGGTTGTAACCCTATACTTCTACTAAGACTAAGGGGTCCTTTTATTAAGGTGCACATTTATCGTGTGCTAAATCGGTTAGTGTACCTTATTAAAAGGACCCCTAAGTATCTTAATAAAAAATTCAGCCCGTGACTTAGTCTATGTTTTAGATTTCAGCCCCTTATGTGATTGCATTTGACATCCCTGCACTAGGGGAAGATCCTACAGGTGAGAGTCCCTACAGGTGGGCAAGGGGAAGGCAGCTTCTGTTCAGAGGGAAGAGGTGGGGGATAAATGGTACAAAGCACAAATTTTCAATTTCCACTGAAAATGCATGGTCAATTTCAACCAAAACCATGGCTACAGCCTTTTCACCAAAACAGAAACCAGGCTAAAAAAGGATTTGGGGGGGTCAGTTTCACCACCGTAACTGAAACCGAAATTCAGTCAGCTTCTACTTTTATACATTTTACACTTACTCTTTGGTATGTACACATTCCCCAATTATCAGATGCTAGGTTTCACTTTAGGATTCAGCACCTAAGAAAAAGATTTGGGTGTCATTGCAGACATTATGCTGAAATCTTCCACCCAGTATGCAGCAGTGGCCAAAGAAAACAAACAGGATGCAAGAAATTAAAAAAGTGATCATAAGACTATAAGAATAGCTATACTGGATGAGACCAATGGTTCATCTAGCCCAGTATCCTATGACCTGGATTGGCCACTGTGGAAACAAGTACCTGGCAGAAACCCAAAGGCTAGCAAATAGAACCAAGAGTATTATAATGTCTCTGTATCACTCCATTAGTATTGCGCTCAGTTCTGGTTGCTGTACCTCAAAAAAGATATAGCAGAATTAGAAAAGGTTCAGAGAAGAGTGACTATGATAAAGGGGATGGGAATCCTTTCATATAAGGAAAGGCTAAAGAGGTTAGGACTTTTCAGCTTGGAAAAAGACAGCTGAGGGGGGAATATGAGTGAGGTCAACAAAATTCTGCATGGCGTAGAACGGGTAAAAGTGAATCAAATTTTCACTCTTCAAAAAGTACACAGGCCAGAAGACACTTGTTAAAATGTCATGGAAATACTTTTAAAACAAATTGGAAAACATTTTTTCACTCAAAGAATAGTTACGTTCTGGAACTCATTGCCAGAGGATGTGGTAACAGCAGTTAGTGTAGCTGGGTTTAAAAAAAGGTTTGGACAAGTTCCTGGAGGAAAAGTCCATAGGTCTGCTATTGAGACAGACATGGGGGAAGCTACTACTTGCCCTGGCATTGGTAGCATGGAATGTTGTTACTATATGAGTTTCTGCCAGGTACTTGTGACCTGGAGTCCGCCACTTTTGGAAACAGGATACTGGGCTTAATGGACCATTGGTCTGACTCAGTATGGCTATTCTTATGGTTCTTTTTTTACATTACATATGTTTTGTAAAGTTTGTGCATGAATCCAAACCTCAACCCAACCTCATGCCTTCTGCTTGGGTTATACAAACTGATGTGCACAGTCAGGAGAACTACTGTGTTTCCCTGAAAATAAGACAGGATCTTATATTAATTTGTGTTCCAAAAAACGCACTAGAGCTTATTTTCGGGGAATGTCTTAGTTTTTTTTTTTTTTAATGTACAACAATCATCTCTCCCTTTCTCCCCTCCACCCTAATTCTTCCTCTTTCCTTTCTCTTCACCCCCCCCCCCACATGTGCAGCATCTTTCCTCGCCTCTCACCCATTCCCTTGTGCAGCAACTCCTGAGGCCTCCAAAAACAGCAGCGCTCTGAACAGACTGCTTCGCAGCCTTCCCCGCTGGGGCCTTCCTTCTGCCGCGTCACTGTAGTCCTAGCCCCAAAGCAGAGAGGACACTGAGAAAAGAGCTCCTCTATGAACCCTTGAAAAAGCTCTTTTGGGCAAACGGGTCCCATCGGGGCATGATAGAGACACTGCATTAAAAGGATAAGTTTTTATTTAGATTTTTCGAAAAAATGATATGTTAAACAGCAGTAAGCAAATTATCTACACTCAATCAGAAGGCTATGATATGAGCCAAGTAGAACAGCCACACGGGCTCATATGCCATTCTGCAATTGAACCCAAACCAGTGAGGTTTATATTTGTTGTGGTGGTCTCCGATTTGTCTCACTTTCTCATCTTCATCATTCCTTTAAGGCAGTGAAGCAGCCCATTCAGAGTGTGGCCACCGCTGCTGTTTTGGATTCTTTTGGAGTGGAGGTATGTCAGGCTCATGGTGGGAGGGTCGGTGGGGTTCCGTTGCGCAGAGGGAGGGAGGGAGGGATAGAAAGATGCTGCAGAGGGAAGGCTGTAAGTCAGCCCATTCAGAGCGCTGCCACTGTTTTTGGAGGCCTTAGGAGCTGCTGCACAAGGGGATGGATGAGAGGCGAGAAAAGATGCTGTACATGTTGGGGGGTGGGGGGGGGAGAGAAAGGAAAGAGGAAGAATTGGGGTGGAGGAGAGGAAGGGAGAGATGATTGGCAAATTGGGCAGCACTAGTGTCAGGGGTGGAGTCAGGGAGTGTTGGAGTGGTTTCAGGGATTGATCTTAACTGGGGCTTATTTTGGGGGAAACACAGTATGATGGATTAGCAGTGTATTTTAGGGTGGGAAACAGTCAGTTCATTGTTTTTTAAGAGTAATCTTATACATGTATATCGCCACTAGAGGACAGTGGAACACAAAGAAAGTGCAGGCAAACCCACAGAATTTGGAGCCCTGTAGTTAAAAATCTGCAGCTAAGTGTGTGAAAGTCTCTATATAAATTTTGTTCCTATTTAAATTAAATAAATGCAGTTTAGGAACAGAGATTTCATAATGCATTTGCTCACTTAATAGACCTGATGGTTTCCAACTGTGTGCTAAATCTATGGTAATGGCCTAATAAATGAAGGACCAAATCTGTTGTTTCAACTAAGAGTATGATTTCAGGTTTTTAAACCTGGATTGTAAAATGTTCTCTGATGTTGCCACATTTAATGAAATACAGCAGGAGTTTAGAAAATATAACAGGGTAGCCATGACCTAATGTTGAAATATTAGCAGAAAAATTTGGCTTAGTACATATCTTCCAGAATCACTGAGATTTCTTTCAGTTTATAAAGTTCTGAATAATTTGAATTCAATATTTTTTTTATTGTAAATTTGTCTTTACCATCTAATAAGGACGCTTAGATCTTTTAACCAAAATTTATTTGAAATGTCAACATATTCGTAAGACTACATTAATGAATATCGTTTTTCCTTATTTAAAGTGATGGGACAACAACTTTGGAACAGTTTACAGCCCACTTTACGTGGACTACAAACTTGCAGATTTTAAGAAAGCTTTGAAGAGTTTCTTATTTCAACAGGCATTTGGAAATTAGATTAACTTATCGTTAACTTCTTTTAAAAGATTACGGCTAGAAACATTTTATGAATTAGTCATGTAACAGAAAAGTACTCACAGTATCAGCACACAACAAAAGATCTTTTCAATAGGCAGCAGAAGGGACATTGTAGCAAAGATATAGGCAAGAGGGATAAGACAAAGGCATTGGGATAAATAAGTGGATGGCTAGATTAATGGAATAATGCACAGGCAAATAAGGTTTTAAGTGTAATCAATACTTAATCACTAACCTAAGAAAACTGAGTTACTTCTGTAGATAGGTCCAGGAGTTCTTGCACAGATGGTTGGTGTGTGGTATTTGGTAGACCATGAAAAGCTAGGAAATTAGTTCCTCATCTTCTAGCTAGAATAGATTAAAAGGCATTCTGATTCAGATAGCTGGGGGATGGTGATTTTGCGCAGTTTATCTTGTACATCAAGGCAGTTTTCCCTATGCCCCTCTTCCCTGGACCTGGCTGATGCTGGCTAGTGAATCATATTGAGCAGGATTTAGTAAGTGTGACACCTCAGGTTTTGTCTTGCTGGATCAGTTGTTCCCAAGATGTTCAGGTGATATTACATAAGAACATTAATTGCCATACTGGAACAGACCGAAGGTCCATCAAACCCAGTATCCTGTTTCCAACAGTAGCCAACCCAGGTCCCAAGTAGAAAAACAGATTCTATGCTGCTTATCCTACGAATAAGCCATTTACTTTTCTTTTCTTTGTCTTACACAGGCATACTTGCTTCTGATATTCTTTACTTCCTGCCTAGTAACTGGGGTAGATGATATGGGTCTTTGGAAGGCAGAATGTTCTGTTAGATGGGGATCTTACTTCTCTGGTGTACTATAGAATTAGTTCTGGGTGTGCTTCATTATGGCTGTCCTGCATGAGTGATATCATTTGTGTGGGAAGGTATGCATTGGTCCATTAGAGGAAGACTCTTCTAGGGCAAACTGCAGAAATAGGTGTTAATAAGTTGACTTTGCTTCTTTGGAATAAGACTGTAAACCTTTAAGAACTTTTGAAATAAAAAGCCATCATAAAGAAACTGGACTACTATACACAAGGGACAAAAATGCTTGGGGAGGATAAGGAAAGAGCAGAAAAACCAAAAATGGATTCTTCACCTCAGTCTTTATTGAGAAAGATCCACAGTGAAAACCTTTGACAGTGATGATGCAGAACAACTAAATCAAATCTCTGTACCTCTAGAAGTCATAGAGCATACTGTAGCAGGGTCAAGTCACTTCAACCCCCACCACGTGCACACTGATCATTTCTCCACAGGGTGGCAATGGGGTTTATGCAGAATTTTTTTTAGACACAAATAGTCTCTGAGCCTTTTCCACTTTCCAAAACACAACAAAAGCTTTATTTTCTTTCACATTATTTCCACACAAGTCAATGGGTACAACAATCGCCTCTTCAGCACTCAACACACAGACAGACACACACAGACAGACACACAAACACACTCTCTCTCTCTTTGCCAGCAGGCAACACTAGGCAGCACTTCTGCTTTCACATCTCTTCATAAAGGTTTTGTAGCTATAGTGGAGCACAGATCACATCTCTGCACAATTCTTTACCCTGACCTCCCCACCCCCTGCCTTTGGGTGCCCTCGTTTCTCACAGTCAGCTTTTGTAAATCCACAGAATCTTCCCCTTCCCAAGCTAAACTCCCTCTGGGATACGGATACCTTTCTTTCCTTTTTGCTTCTGGCTGAACTCTCCTGTGGGGTAGAGGAAATGGAGTATAAACTCTCTCGGAGTTTGTCCTGGGAGATTTCTCGGCATCCAAGCTCTGGACTGCTGCTCCTCCACCCAGCTCTGAGCTATAGGAGATTTATTCTTCCCGGGCTTCTGCACTTCTTGGTGCATGTCATGTCAGCTCTGCTGGTTCCTCCCCTCACTTTAACCCTTTGTTTGTCAGCCTGTACTGCTTTAGGATTAAAGTGATTCTTTCCCTCTGCAGATTTGTATAAAGAATAATAGGGTAATAAAGTGGAGCTCTTGTACTGCTGCTGCACTATTGCCTATTCCCTGCCTTTCTGAAGTGCCTGCAGTCTGCTTGTCAGACTTTAAACTCCTCTTTCTTTCCCTAGGAATGCGCACTGGTTTAGCACAGGTAGGGCTAGCAGCAGAGTTTATGGATGTGACAGGGTCTCTTGCCTGTCACATATCCCCCTCTCAAAACGCTATTATTTATTTTACCAACGGGAACCTCTTTTTTCCCCCTTATTTATGCAAGATAGGACCTCCCTTCTACCCCCTGCTCACTTGAGGATGAGCTAGTCCAGTGGAACCCCAGCCTTGCCCCCCCACATAGCGTGACATCCACCTTCTGAATCTCAGGGAGGGTGATCCTTTCACATATCAGTTGGGCCACCCTATCTCCTTCTCTCACCCTATACTCTTCTTCCCCAAAGTTAAACAGTATTATCGGTAGGGGACCCCTAAAGTCAGGGTCCACAACTGCAATGCTCAGCCCATATTTGAGCATTAAACCAGTCCGTGGAGCAATGTGCCCATAGCACCCTGCTTGCAAGGCAACCTGCAAATCTGTCCTTATAATCTTCCTACCCCCTTTTGGGATTGTTGCATCCTGGGCACTACATAAATCCAGGCCTGCAGATTGATCCATAGCTCTATAAGGTGGCTGCATTTTTGTGGTCACCTGCACAAACTTTAGAACAGGCCTGCTTGCTTCCCTCTTCGTTACAACCACAGGAACTTGGACACTACTCTCTTCCCCGATCTTCCCCATATTTCGGTGTAACAGCTCCTTGGCAACTTGCTGACAAGCTCCACAATCTTTACACCAGGCTTCTATTTCTTGGGGCATGGCAGGCCAATAAAACCTCAACTAAAGCTCTTTTACTGGTTTGTACCAAAGATAAGTGCTTTGACTGGGGATCACGTTGAGCCACCCAAAACATTTGTTTCCTAAAGGCCTGTGGAACCACCAAATGTTTGTATCTCCGGTACTCCCCTGGATTCCAGGTCATGTAATACAGGAGACCTACCACCACCTGGAAATGGCACATCCCATTCTTAACCGCCTCCAAGCATAAGTCAGGGTAGGGTCAGTCCCTTGTTCCCTCCTCAGGTTGAGAAATCTCTCTAATACTTCTCATGGGACCCACAGTTTCCACATAAGGCCCCCTTCCTCCCCCCACCTCTGAGAGTAGACCTGCTTCTCCCCCTCTGCCCTCAGCCTTCAGGGAGGGTGGCTCCAGCAGGTCATCTGCTAAGGGAAAGATGGTCCCCAGAGGCTTGTTTTCAAAACACTTAGACACACAAAGTACTGTGACTGGGCGCAGCCAACCTGGGCTCAGCAAGTGGCCTTACCCGGAGCACATAAACCTCAGCCGAGCCGTTATGCAAGGTTCTAATGGTAGCTTGGTATTAGAATAATGGAAAAACAATCAGTTCAAAGTCAGAGGTGCAATTTTTCTGGAATACTTTATTGAACAAAAATCAAAACAAAACCTTCAAATCTACTTACTTCAGGTTTGTTTCACCTGGTATCCTGGCAGCATTTAGAACACAAACAATTGTCAGCTTCCAGCCTATTATCTCAAAAGAGCAAAGAAAAAACTTGTTCCTAATATAAAGCTTTCTTCAAACACAAAACTTTCAGCCTTCTCTTAGGGTAGTACACATTCCACGTTTTCCTCCCAGTTTCCCAAACAGGGAAAAGATTAGCTTGTTTCTATGCTTTCAATAATGGGCTGCTCTGTTTCCTCTATCTCCATATCATATGCAAAGTCTTCATCAGCCAACTCAATGTCCTGCCCAAACCCAGTCTCATCACTCTCTGTGACTTCTATATCACCCATCTCTGCCTGGTCTGGTAGCCAGGAGGTAGACTGTGGCTTCCGGATTCCCTGGCCTGGCAATATGTGATTTGCAACTGGCTGACTGGCTCTGGCTTGCTCGGTTGGGAGCCGACGTGTACTCTCAGGCTGGTGTTCCAACTGCTTCTGAAGCTGGCTCCCCTTGCTTTGAGAAAACTACTCCCTTTCCTTTCACTGCAGGAAGTTGATTAGTCTTCCCTGCAGGTGTATTAGGGTAGCCTGCTCTCAGAGAACTTCTCATTTTGCTTAAAAAAATTTGAGCCTGATTGGGAGCGGCTTGTATTCCAGCCTTGTTCTTTCCTTTCCCTGGCTCTATGCCTGCTGGGAGATGTAGTCTTTCCACTTGTTTTCTTATAACTGGCTTAGGTAAAGCTAAACCAGATCTGCCTGCTTTAAGCAGGGCTTTAGGAGGTTTCATTGCAGGAAGGCTTGGCTTGTAAGTATTCCTAGGAGCTGCTTTGGGACTTTCCTTAGCATTTCCCTTTTCTGGCAAAGCTTCCTTACCAGGCACGCGGGCAGCCCTGTGACAGTACCTATGCTTTGAAAATGAGCTCCTTAGAGCCACATTCTATAAACAGTGTCAGACCACTGCCTAACTTAATTGTTTTAATTGACTTTAATTGGCATGGTAATTGACCACGTTGTTTAAAACCACTTATAAACTTGTTAAAAATGAAGTAGTTGCTGGGATGCGTCTACAGTGTAAGCGCCATTATCACATTTACATCGAGATGTCTAATGGCACCTTAGGCTTAAGTGAGGGTGGTTAGGGGTGGAACGGGACCTAGACGCTGTTAGGTGCGATTCACTAATGAACTTAAGACGCCTGCATTGTAGACAAGTAAAACTCTGGCCTACATTGCAGACACCTAAGTTTTAGGGTAGGTACCATTAGCCACGATTCTGCCTAAGTGTGATTGATATGAGGTTTTGCATGCAGTTGCTGATTAAGACGCCATTTACAAAATCTGGCCCTTAGTGTATTTGGATTTTTAGAAAGTGCATGATTCCGTACAAACATAAGGAAGTTGTTCTTCACCCAGAGAGTGGTAGAAAGCTGGAACACTCTTCCAGAGGCTGTTATAGGGGAAAACACCTTCCAGGGATTCAAGACAAAGTTAGACAAGTTCCTGCTGAACAAGAGCATGCGCTGGTAGGGCTAGTCTCAGTTAGGGTGCTGGTCTTTGACCAGAGGGCCGCCGCGTGAGCGGACTGCTGGGCACGATGGACCACTGGTCTGACCAAGCAGTGGCAATTCTTATGTTCTATATATGTTGCCTAAAAAATTGGTGCAAGCTAGTGTGATGCTAAGTGCAATTCTATAAAAGTTATGCACACTGTACAGAATCACACTTAGTGCCACTTAAACACCATTATGCTTTTAGGTACATCTTATTTATGCCAGGGTTTTCTCGGCCTGTGCTGAAGTTGTGCACACATTGACGTATGTCAAAAAACATTCACATATCTCAAACACCCACAATCTGCCCCTAACCACCTTGACTTTTAGTTGCGTGCATTGGACAAGGCGCCTGCCAAGTTAGGTGCCTAACTTTCAATTATCACCAATTAATTGCAATTATGAATTAATTGCCTTATTGGTGCCGATTAAGTTGTGCACTTCCATTGGCTAAGTACATCGATGTACGCCCACCGATGTACTTGCACAACTGTAGGTGCATTATATAGAATTTGAGGGTCAATGTTGTCTAAAAAAAAATATCGATGCCACCTAGTGTAGCACCGAGCGTGATTCTATAAAAGTTAGTTGCATTGTATAGAATCACGCTTAGTGCTGCCTAAGTACTGTTAGGCATCGTTATGTGTACTAACTTTTAGGTGCATCCTATTTATGCCAGGGTTTTCTTGGCTAATTTGTGCGCACAACCTGAAAACGTGCACACAATCCACCCTTAACCATACCCACTTCTAGGTAGGCGCTTTGGATTAGATGCAAATCGGCACAGATTGATCACTATCTCACAAGCTCAGTACCGGTTTTCCATGTTGGTTTAAACTAAACTAAACTAAACCTTAACTTTGTATACCGCACCATCTCCATAAAGATAGAGCTCGGCACGGTTTACAGGTAATTCAATAAATGAGGGAAGGACATAATAAGAAATTAGAGGTTATGAAGAAGATAGCTAGCTTTACATTTTAAATAGATAGCTTTACGTTTTGGAGAAAAGCCAGGTTTTCAGATGCTTTTGGAATAATTGGAATGAGCCTAGGTTCCGCAGCAGGGCAGGGAGGTTATTCCAAAGCTCAGTGAATTTGAAGAAAAGGGCTTTCCCTAATTTACCTGCATATTGAAGAGTGGCTCGTGGACTGTAGGGGGCGATATCTGTGGTACGTTAATGGAATGGACAGTGCAGGACATGATGGTGCAGTATTTTGTGGAGTTTTTCTACAAAAACGCCTGCTTTTCATATGGCTCTGGGTAATTCTAGTTAGATACAAGCATATGTGTTAGTTAAGGCCACGCCCAATAGAAGCGTACAAAAAGTTGGTGAATAAAAATCTGAATAGGGATGTAGCCAAGGCCAGAAAAACACACCACAGATTAATATTAAGGAAAAGCATAATAATATTCTCCTTATATACTTTGCTATTAAGCCAGACCACAGAGGAAATTAGGTAATGCGTAACATACATACATAGAAATATTAATGACTCCATTTTGTTCTTTGTCTTTCTGTATCCTCTGCTTGGCTTTGCTCCATTTTGTGTTCGGCCTATGTCTCTCTCTGTCTGTTCTTTGTTTCCCGCCTTAAGCCTAATTGATACCAGATGTGCTTAGGCCGGTTAGGAAGAGCATATTAGATTACGTATCCCAAAATGGAGTATAACATGCTTTAAATATGAATGAAATATATGGTGTGGATCTGTGGATGAAACGGGCCCCAAACGAATGAATGATATATGAATGATGTGTGAAGGTTAACTAAACATGAGAGTGGGTTTTGAAAATCATATTTTATATATTTGCAACCTAAAGAAACTTAAAGGAAGCCTGGGAGGCAACATCTGGGGTTTCTGAGTTTGTGTGAAATTTGAAACTGTCAGTTCTTGTAAAGAACAGAGCAGGAGGGGGAACAGCCCCTTCTCCTCCTTTTCTGTGCTGACAGGGAGGGACATGAACTTTTCAACATTTTGAAATGCAGGCTCTCTTGAAACAGATAAGCAGGTTTAGATTTAAAGGTTTCTTTGGTTATATGTTTATGCATATTCAGAAATTAATGTAACAAAAATATCACTTTAAAAACTTTGTTTTGAGTTTGAAAAACATGTAAAGGAAGTTCTTTGTCCAAATTTAAGGACAGCCTCTGTTAATGGATTGGCTGACAAGTAATGATGTCATTCAGGACAAAAGGTACATATTGAGGAGCAACGAATTCTCAGATTGAGATCTTTGTCAGAAAGGCCAGTATTTTGGCGTCTGTAAAGATTTCCCAGATGACGCAATAACCTTTTGAGGTCCATTATGACCATTAATAAACGAAATTACTATTTTAATAAAATTTGCGTCATGTGTTATTTTCCATGTACTTTTTACACACCTAGAGCGAAAGCTAGCAGCTTAATTGGCAACTTCTGCTTAGAGCGTGTGCTTGTGTACCCATGCTCAATACATGACGCCTTTTAACAAGGGGAAAGATAGTTTGAGTATGTGGGCAGATCTGGTAGTGTCGGGTCTCGAAGAATTCCAGGATAGTGGGATTAGGGGAGTTTATTGTGTGTAAATTCATGCGTTAAGAGCATTTTGTTTTGGGGGCCATAACTAGGTGGGGAGTAGGAAAGGAAGCTGCAGGTAGCACATGGCTTGTACTGCACACTAACTAGCACCTGTCCAGCTAGCACGGGTCCATTTAGCATCTCCTAATTAGGAGCTAAGTGATCTGTGCTAATTGTGAGCAGCATATTGCATTCTAATGGGCATTGTGATGTACGCCCCAATAGTTGCTGTGTTAGATATGCGTTTACTGCATGTTTTTTGCGTTAAGACACAGTAAATGCGCTTTAGTAAAAGGGCTGACAAGTCTGTCAAACACAGACTCCAGGAATTGGAGGCAATTGTCTTTGTTAAGCCTATGTTGATTAAACTGTTTTTACACAAAATATTGTCAGTAATTTTAGAATAGCTTTTACCATTTTGCCGCTGACTAATATCTGGCTATCATTTCCCTGGATTAATCCTGGAGCCCTCCTAAAAAAATCAGTTTTCTTTCAGTCCTCAGGTATTGTATCTGTTTTAAATGATAGGCTACAGATTACTGATAACATGTTAGCAATTTAATGCCTGAGCCGTCCCAGAACTCTGGTGATTTGTTATTCTTTAATTTGTCAGTTTGATCTATTACATTGTCTAGATTTACAGTGGTTTGCTTTAATTTCTGATTCATCACTGTCATAGAAGGTTTTTGCTTTTTGGCATGCCTTATTACTGTTTTACATCTAACTTGCCAGTGATTGTACTCATCCCAGTTTTCCTCATTAGGATCTGCTTTCCATATTCTGAAAGAAGCCTTTTCCATTTTTACTTGTTTCCACCTCAGCAATACACCACCCTGACTTGGGGCTCGATTTTCTAAGTGAAATGGGGGGGAGGAAACCAAGATGGCGGCAGCCCCGGGATGGCGTCTCTAATCGCCATCCATAGAACAGTCCCTTCCGATTCCTAAAAACTCTAATGCCGCTTTCGAAGCGTAAGGGGATGGTCCAGACTGATCCCTCCTGCACCCCGGACCCCGACCCCTACTCAGCGCTCGATTCTGGACTTTGTTTCTTACCTGGGAGTTCCACACCAAATGTCGGAGGGATGTCTGGCGTTTCCTCGGGGGGAAGAGGACCCGAGGTATCAGACTGGGAGATTTCTCTCTTCCCTCCGGCAGCTGTGCCTCCACCATGCCCGGACTATCCTGCAACTGAGTTGAGGGACCCCAGCGAAATTTCTCTTGCAAGGGAGACCCCAATTGCAGGGGCAGAAGCAGCGGAAGTTCTGGTTGAACAATGAGATTTGGAAGGGAAGGTGGCAACCTCCACTCCAGCAAGATCATCTCCGGTGGTTACATTAGAGAGCATTTGGAATGCTCTCTTGAAGCTCAACTCTTCTGTCGACAAATCTTCACAGGAGCTAACAATGCTTGTGAGTACTGTTAAATCTCTATCTGAAAAATTTGAAGGAACTAAACAGCAATTAACTTCAGAGGTTAAGCAGGTGAAAGAAAAAGTAGAAGATCTCCAATCTTTATCCTCAGGATTGGTTAAAGACAAAATTCTTCTTAACAGAAAAATAGAACAATTGGAAAACTATAACCGAAGGCTTAATGCTCGCTTGTTAAATTTTCCAAAATCATTAGGAGTGACTCCCATGGAAATGTTCAGGAAATTCTTGATTGAAGTTTTCAACTATTCTGCTGACTGTATTTCACCAGTCAATAAAAAAGGACATGGGAGCCAAAACGGATGAAGGTGTCCAGAATTGATCAGAAGCTGTTTTGAATCTCACAGATTTTCTTGAGACTTCAATAGCTGAGACCTCAGAGCGTGCCACTTTAATTGTTTCCTTTGTCTTTGAACAGGATATGTCTGATTTACTTAGGCAATATTTATGTAATTCTCAAGAACCATTCCTGGGGGAAATGGTCTGGATCTACCCAGACGTTACTAGACAGACGCAAGAGCGCAGGAAATTATTTCTTGTTATGAGAGTTGAAGTCGTAAAGCTGGGTGGGAATTTTATTTTGGCTTACCCCTGTAAGTGGGGACAAAATATGTTTTTTTTCTCACCTGAACAACTACGTGCTTTTATAGATATGAAGAAATTGTCAACAGGGGGAGTTTAGCGTTTACAACACAGTAATGTGTAAAAGGTTGGAATTTTCTGTGAAGCCAATACCTGTAGTTTGCCTTAGAGGGTTCTCTTCACCATTTTCTGATTCCTTTCCCTGGAGGGCTCCATTGTGGTCTAAGGAAGATATATCTTTTTCCTATTTATGTTTAAATATGCCTTATGATTTTCCTATCTGTATTTCTGTAGCAAGAGTTATCTTGTATATTATTTCTAAACTTAATAAAAAATGAAAATTAAAAAAAAAAATTCTAAGTGAAATGTTGTGGTGGCCATGTTAGTCCACTCTTCAAGGTAATATGTAGAAATAAAACAAAAACAAAGGAAAAAAATAACTTTTGCATTGGACTAACTGTCGTAGTTTATGATAGGCTTTTGAAGGTAACCCCTTCTTCCTCAGATCAGAAATAATTTCTCATCTGAGGAAGAAGGGATTACCTTCAAAAGCTAATCATAAACTACTTTAAGTTAGTCCAATTTTTAAAAGAGGTGGTATTTTTTCCTTTGTTTTTGTTTTATTTCACCAAAAGGCAACAAAGAAACTCAAAAAATACTGTCAAAAAAGAAAGTTCAAGAAAACAAAAATATATAATGGCAGGACCCTATATTAAACGCTCAAAGGGTGTTCACCAGCAACAAACAATCATATTACCTATAAATTCTAAAAAAAGTGCCGACTAATGTGCGATTCTATAAAAGTTAGTTGCATTGTATAGAATCATGCTTAGTGCCGCCTAAGCGTTGTTGGGCATCATTACGTGTACTCAATTTAAATTCCATTCATCATGGAATGAAGGAATAGCTTAATGGTTAGAGTAGCAGGCTGACATCCAAGGGAGCACAGTTAAAATCCCATTGCAGCTCCTTGAGATCTTGGGCAAGTCACTTAACTCTCCATTGCCTTGGGTTCAGACTATGAGCCTTCCAGGGACAGAAAAGTTACCTACAGTATCTTAATATGAATATACACTGCTTTGATAGCCTTTGTGATTGCAGACAGACAGTATATAAAAAATAATAATTATAAAAAATGACCCTATGAACCATTCCTTTGATTTTTTTTCTGTACTCCTCAATTTATCAGTCTTCCTTGTTAAATAACTGCCATAGCATTTAATTTTTCTTTAGCATGAACATATCAGGGATTATGAGAGATTTTGATCACACTACTGTATCGTCACTGTCACCAAGTGACCTCAGTTCAATTGACAATGCACTAGGTCTTGTATTTAGTAAGGAACTAGATCTAAAGCAGTTTTCTCCTCCATAGAACTTAACTCTCCAGCCTGTTCCAATGAGATATTTACTCAGTAAGTATTGAGATAGTTGAAATCTTTAAAACAAACAAACAAAAAAATAAACCCCCAACCAGAAAATCTAAAATATTCTGGCTGGCCATTCATAGAAACATAGAAATAGACGGCAGATAAGGGCCCACGGCCCATCTAGTCTGGCCACCTTAATGTCCCTCCCCTACCTTTGCCCTGTGAATAGATCCCATGTGCCGATCCCATTTGGCCTTAAAATCAGGCACGCTGCTGGTCTCAATCACCTGTAGTGGAAGACTATTCCAGCGATCAACCACTCTTTCAGTGAAAAAGAATTTCCTGGTGTCACCTCGTAGTTTCCCGCCCCTGATTTTCAACGGATGCCCTCTTGTTGTCGTGGGACCCTTGAAAAAGAAGATATCTTCCTCCGCCTCGATGCGGCCCGTAAGATACTTGAACGTCTCGATCATGTCCCCCCTCTCTCTGCGCTCCTCGAGCGAGTATAGCTGTAATTTGTCAAGCCGTTTTTCGTATGGTAGATCCTTGAGTCCCGAGACCATCCGGGTGGCCATTCTTTGCACCGACTCCAGTCTCAGCACATCCTTGCGATAATGCGGCCTCCAGAATGGCACACAGTATTCCAGGTGGGGCCTCACCATGGATCTATACAATGGCATAATGACTTCCGCCTTACGACTGACGAAACCCCTTCGTATGCAGCCCATGATTTGTCTTGCCTTGGACGAAGCCTGCTCCACTTGATTGGCAGACTTCATGTCCTCACTGACGATTACCCCCAAGTCTCGTTCTGCTACCGTTTTTGCTAGGATCTCGCCATTAAGGGTATAAGACTTGCATGGATTCTGGCTGCCCAGGTGCATAACTTTGTATTTTTTGGCATTGAAGTTGAGTTGCCATGTCCTAGACCATCGCTCCAGTAGGAGTAGGTCGTGCATCATGTTGTCGGGCACTGAATCTTCGTCTGTTGTGCATTTGCCCACTACATTACTCAGTTTGGCGTCATCGGCGAATAATTCCTGTTGAGTAGCTGTTTTAAAAGCCACTGTCAGTAGTAGACCTTTGAGTTTCTTGTGCACATGTGCTCAGAGCGTGCCGTGTTTATTCCTCTGTCAGGAGGCAGCAGGCCTTTATTGTTGTTGTTATTATTATTATTATTGATAGACTGGATGCATTTTCTTTGACATTATCATGATTTGACCTGTGCATTTTGAGTTTTGTTTACATGGAATGTGTTTGTCTTTGTGTGTTGTCAATGTGTTTTAATATTGTATTTGTGGCTTGGATAAAGGCGGGTTATAAATAATAAACTATTATTTATTTTTAGTGTATATATATACCACTTATAGCCTAAGTGGTTTACTTTCAGATACTTTACCATTTTTCCCTATCTGTCCTGGTGGGCTCACACTCTATCTAATTTATTTATTTATTTATTTCGATTTCTATCCTGTTGTCCCAGAAGCTCAGTTTGGGTTACAAGTAGACATTCACAATCGTTTGAAAACAGATTAGTCATGACAACAAATAGGTTACAGTAGACAATAACAGAGCTTATTCTAGAGACCAAACTGGTCATAGCAAACAGTACTAGGAGAAGTATATTGAGGAGGCAGTTTTTAGTGGCCCGATTGACAGAAGAGGAAGGTCTTTACTGCTCTGCGGAAGGCCATTAGTAAGTCTAGCGACCTGATCTGTTTGGGTAGTACCTGGGGCAATGGGGGATTAAGTGACTTGCCCAGGGTCACAAGGAGCAGTGTGGATTTGAACCCACAACCTCAGGATGCTGAGGCTGTAGCTCCAACTACTGCGCCTCACAGTCCCAGAGCAGAGCTGGGTTTTTGCTAGAATTTGCTGTTCGGAGTGAAAAGCATTCATTTGAAGTTGTTTTCCTACAGGGCGTGTTCTGCTGAGGCTGACAGACAAGACTCTGATGAGGATGGGACTCCATCAGCAAAGTCAAAGACATGAAGTGTTGCAGGCAGTGCAGGAGCTACGGTTACAGCAAGAGCTGGAGGACCTGATTGACATCTCTGGTGGTAAGTGTGAACTGCAGGAGACACTGGGTTGTTTAGTAATGCCTTACACATTACAAGAGAGCACACAATATGAGTCACTAGAGAGAGAGAGTGTGTGTGTGTGTGTGTGTGTGTGTGTGAAAAGTATATTTTGATCAGACCGGTCTTAAATTTGGATCTCCTGTTGGCATTAATGAAATAGAGAATATGATGGCAAATAAGGACCCTTTTAGTCTGTCTAGTTTTACTCCCGATATAAAGGTCATATACCCAAATTGAGGGCAGTCACTGTTCCAGGTAGAGGATTGCTTTTGGCACCTCCTTCCCTTTCAGGCTCACATGTTTGCAGATTCCTAAACTGACAAAAAATGTCAGTATAGTGCCCCCATTCAGGTTTATTACATAAGAACATAAGAATATCCATACTGTGTCAGACCAATGGTCTGTCTAGCCCATTATCCTGTTTCCTGGCAGAAACCCAAATAGTAGCAGCATTTATATTACCAATCCCAGGGCAAGCAGTGGCTTGCTTCTTGTCTATTTCAATAGCTGATTATGGACTCTTCCTCCAGGAACTTGTTGTTACCATATTAAGAACATAAGAACTGCCGCTGCTGGGTCAGACCAGTGGTCCATCGTGCCCAGCAGTCCGCTCACGGGGCGGCCCTCTGGTCACAGACCAGCGCCCTAACTGAGACTAGCCCTACTTGCGTACGTTCTGGTTCAGCAGGAACTTGTCTTACTTTGTCTTGAATCCCTGGAGGGTGTTTTCCCCTATGACAGACTCCGGAAAAGTGTTCCAGTTTTCTACCACTCTCTGGGTGAAGAAGAACTTCCTTACGTTCGTACGGAATCTATCTCCTTTCAATTTTAGAGAGTGCCCTCTCGTTCTCCCTACCTTGGAGAGGCTGAACAACCTGTCCTGATCTACTAAGTCTATTCCCTTCAGTATTCTCTGGCAATGAGTTCCAGAGCTTACTATTAGTTGAATGAAAAAAAAATATTTCCTTCTATTTGTTTTAAAAGTATTTTCATGTAACATCATTGAGTGCCCCCTAGTCTTTCTACTTTTTGAAAGAATAAAAATTTGATTCACTTTTATACCACTCAGGATTTTGTAGACATCAATCATATCTCCCCTTGAGAGACAAATGCTCATCTGCCCAAAGTGGTATTCCCTGTTTCCTGTTTATTCTGCCCTTTTGACTCCTCTGCGAGTTAGTCTGTTTTTGTCTCCATAACCTTCAGTAGTAGACTGCTCCATGCTTCTATTCCCGCTTCAGTGAAGAGAGATTTCCTGATTCTGTTTGAGTCTACTCTCTTAAAGCCTCACACTGTGACCTCTTGTACTTGTCTCTCATATTCTCCATGTCTCTGCTCTCCTTTTCTTCTAGGACAGTGGTCTCAAACTCACGGCCTGCGGGCAATTTTGCAGCCCGCGGTCTTGTACCCGATCTCGCACTTTGGGCAAGAACAGAAGTGCCGGGGTCAGCTGACATGAAACTGCCTTCTGCTGTCGCGTATGTCAGGGCTCCTGCCTTCGCGTATCTGGCAGATACATGAAGGCAGGAGTCTTGGCATACGCGATGGTAGCAGGAAGTTGCAAGTCAGCTGGCGCCGGAGCCTTTTTTCCTGCCCAGAGTGCGAGATTGGGTACAAGACCAAGGCTGCAAAATACAGGTACTGCTGGATAGGGGAGAAGGGGAGGAAGGAAAGGAGAAGGGTACTGCTGGACAAGGGGAGCAGGAAAGGGAGATGGGGTACTGCTAGACAGGGGAAGCAGGGAAGGGAGAAGGGGTACTGCTGGACAAGGGGGAGGTAAAAGAAGGGAGAAGAAGTGCTGCTGGACCTGGCAGAAAGGGAGGGAAAGGAAAAGTGCTACACACTGGAAGGGAGGGTGAGATGGTGCATGGGGAGAGAGCATGTTGGGTTGGGGGAAGGAGGGATGCCACTGAGGGAAGAGGCAAGGACAGAGAGAGAAAGAGTGCAGGAGGCAGAAAGTGTTGGACTCATGGAGAGGGCAAGATGGATGGGGAGGAGAGAAAGGAGAGAAGGAGAAATGTTACACTGGGGAAGGGGGAGAGGGCAAAGAGTGAAAAGTTGGACTCATGGAGAGAGAGAGAGAGAGAGAGATGTTGTTTGGTTGAGGGAAGGAGGACCAGAGGAGAAGTATGCAAGAGGAAGAGAGAGAAAAAAATGGACTGGTAGAAAGAAGGGAGAAATGTTGGACTGGGAGGGGGGCCAGAGAGGAGGTAGGGAAGGAAGATGGACTGCAGGGAGCAGAAAGGAAGAAGGGAAAGAGAAATGTTACACTAGGGGGGGAAGGAGAGAGATGTCAGACCATGGAAATAGGGAGAGAAGGAGAGAGAGATAGGAAGGGAAGGTAAGACATGGAAATGTAGATGTTGAGAAGAAAGCAGAAAAATGGAAAAATTGAATGTTAAGTTAATGTAAAGATGAATGCAAGGCAGAAAGTGAAGACGGAGAGAAAAACAGTCAATGGACAAGAAAGCGCTGGAAACATAGTTAAAAGCACAGAAAAATAAAGTCACCAGAGAACAAAGGTAGGAAAAATGATTTTATTTTCAATATAGTGATTGAAATGTGTTAGTTCTGAGAAAGGAAAGATGTTAAACTTTAACTGTGAGGACTGCAGAAAAAATAGGGTACTTGAAGGGCCGCAGAAAAAATAGTTAATGTCTTATTAAAGAAATGACAATTTTGCATGAGGTAAAACTTTTTATAGTTTATAAATCTTTCCTTTAACAGTTAAAGGAAATATTTATAAACTATAAAGAGTTTTACCTCATGCAAAATTGTCATTTCTTTAATAAGACATTAACTATTTTTTTCTGCAGCCCTCCAAGTACCTATAAATCCAAAATGTGGCCCTGCAAAGGGTTTGAGTTTGAGACCACTGTTCTAGGACATACATATTTATTTAGTTCAGAGTGGACTACTTTCAGTCTGTTCATAATCTTTATGGGTTAATATTCATAACCATACACAATGTTTTTGCCAAAGCCTTACCAAGAACCTATACAGGTTGTATCATCTTTTATTTTTTTGTCTTTGCCTCTCCCAATGCTCCTAGAGGCAAATTTTATAACCAACGCTTAAATTTAGGCGTTGGTAGGCATCCTGCCAATGGTCAGTAAAGGCAGGGTTGAAGCACCTACCAATGCCTAAATAAAAGGCGGCTGAAATGGCTGCTGGAATTGCAGCGAGGAAGCCGCCTTAGCCCGCAGAATGCCAAAGTAGGCGTGGCCAACCCCCGAAGTGACGTTAGTAAAATGTAGGCCTGGGAAACCCTGGCCTACATTTTAGCCTCCTATCTTTGCCTAGATTGCAGCAGGGAAATTCCCCCCTTCCCCATCAGCTGAGCATCAGGGACTCCCCAAAGCCACGATTATGTAAGTGGCACCCAAGTTCTGCGCTGGTTACAGAATCACGGCTTTGGGGAGTCCCTGCCACTCAACTGATGGGGGAGGGGGAATTCCCCTGCTGCGATCGTCTGAGAGCGGCTGAAGCAGGGAGCCCCCGAACCCCACCACAAATCAGCTGGTAGGAGAGATGCCCACTCGTCCTTCTCCTGGCACCCCCATTCCCGCTAACACCCCCAGCAGGAGGAATGCCCAGTCCCTCCTGCCGCCACCCCCGCAACACACCCAGCAGGAGGGATGCCCAATTCTTCCTGCCGGCAGCCCCCTAACATCCCTGATAGGAGGGATGCCCAAGCCCTCCTGCCACCAACCCCCGCTAACATCCCCCGGCAGGAGAGATGCCCAATCTCTCCTGCAGGCACTCCCATCAACTCCCCCCTGAAACCCACCTGTACACTCCCCCATACCTTTTTGTAGAAGGCTGGCTGGAGAGATGCCCACTCCTTTGGCTGGCAGGCCTGTATCTTCCAAATGGCGGGTCTTTCCCTTAGGGCCCCTTGGCCAACTGGAGTTTTAGGCCTCCTTCCCATTGCATTCTGGGATGCAGTGAGAGTGGCCTAAAACTCCGATTGGCCAGATCCCTAATGCCACTCCCATGGCATCTTCCCTCTGCTCCTCTTCCCCTCCCCTAGGTTTAGCATATCTCCCTTCTCTTCCCCTCCCTTGGTGTCTCTCTCTCGCTTGGAGGATCATAGATCAGCATATCAGGGGTGTGTGTGAGGTTATGGTACCCTTAACCTTTTCCTATCGTGTGTCCCGGATGACAGGACATTCCAAAAATGTTATTGCCATCGTATGTCCCATACTAATAAAGAGCCAGGAACACAAAATATTTGAATTTACAGACTTATGACTTATTTACATTATGTTTACAATAGCCGTAAATGATAACGGTGAATAATACAAAACTTTGCCAAAATAATTACGATTGGAACCAGCGTAACATAAAATGTATTATGATAGGAAAAGGTTAAACTAGTTCGCACTGAAGAAAATATCACAACAGTTGAAGATAGGATGTACCTGAAGCTCACAAGTCCATTTATCAAATTAGTTGAGCAACCAACATTTCTCAGTCAATGGTGTTTCAAATCATCCCCAATGATCTTAATGGTGTCTTAAGCAGAGGCAGTGTTGGAGGCGGAGGATCGGGTTTGATGCAGCAACAGCCTGGCAATGTATATTCCATAGCAAAGCAGCAGATGAATCCAGACTAGTGGGTATAGCTCACATCGACCAGCAGGTGGAGATAGAGAACTGATTAACAGTTGGCCTTAAAGCCTGGTGTTCCTCTTGTTACTTCAGTTTTGCTCTATCTCCCAGCAGGAATGGAGCTTACTCTACTAGCTCCTGGATTCTGGCTGGGGCCGGTTTAGGTGGTGTTCCTGTGGCTTCCTCTGTTGAGACTCTGTCTCTTCAGTAGGACAGGGGTGCCTGGCTGATCGGTGCCGGCTTTGGGAGCTACACCTGGGCCCTCCCAGGTCCCTTCTCCACCCTCCCCTCCGTTTGTTTGAGCGGGTTCTTGGGCCACTGCAGGAGGTTTGTGCTTAGGTTTCTTCATTCCAGTAAAAAAAAAAAAAAAAAACAACGACTTCCTGCTTGTGCTGAGCCGTGCTGGGTTCGTGTGGCTTTCAGTGCGATTACCAGCTGTTACCCGACTGCAGTTAGAGCGGGGGACCGGTTGGTGAGTAACTTTGTTTGCTGTCTGCCTCCTCTTGCGTTCGTTGGTCGTTCGGGTCGTTCCGGCGGTAGCGGGGGGTGGGCGGAGTCGGCGCGGCGGCGTGTTGCCGCGTTTGTGAAAAAAAAAAAAAAAAAAAGTTTTTTGTATCGCCGTTTTTAGCGATGGCGGCAGAGGCTACTCAGCGGTGCTCGCGCTGTGGGAAGCGCCGAGCACTGTCGGGCTTCTGCTCTGCAGGGTGTGGGGATACACCGGCAGAAGATGCCTTCCTGCAAGCGTGTGACTTAGCCATCTCCCGTGTCAGCGGGGCACGGTCTACTTCCCCGGGCCTCGAGGGCGACTCGGGGGGACTGCAAGGCTCTGCCGCGGCTGAGGGGAGGTCAGCGGCGGTCGGGGAGCCAGGGTCGCTAGGGGACGGCGCGGCTGCGCGCCCTAGCATTGATCAGGCCGGTTCTTCTTTAATGGGGGTGAGTTCCTTCTCCCCGGAGTTTATGATGCTATTGCACCGAGCTTTTCTGCTACAGGGCTCGCAGTCGGCCCAGTCGGTACCGGCGACCTGGCCGTCCCTCCCTGGGCCTTCTACCTCCACGGGCTTATCCGGTGCTAATGCCGGCCCGACTACGGGTCCTGTGCTGTCGCCTGGGCGGTCGCAGGGGGCGAAGAAACGCAGACTTGCGACCGTGGACGCGGAGGGTAATCTTCCCTTATCACCTTTCTCCCTTCCTGAATCATTAGAGGAAGGGGAGGTCTTAGATTGGGAGGCAGAGGATCCCCCGGGCAGGGAAGTTGATGATCCTTCCGCGCTCCGGCTGTTTCATAGAGAGGAGCTGGCGTCCTTGATTTCCAAGGCTTTGCAGGGTTTAAATATCTCTCAGGAGGATGCTAAGGTGTCGGGTAACCCCCTGATGGCAGGTACGCGTAAGCCACCTAGGTCCTTTCCGGTGCATGAAGCCATGCAGGAGCTGATCTCGGCGCAATGGGATACGCCGGAGGTCAGTTTACGAGTGGCAAAGGCCATGCGGCTCCTGTATCCGGTTGACCCGACCGAACTTGAAAAGTTTCGGTTACCTAGGGTGGACGCTTTGGTGGCAGCGGTAACGAAAAAGACTACCTTGCCGGTGGAAGGGGGGGTGACACTAAAGGATGCGCAGGATAGGAAGATTGAATCTTCACTAAAAATGTCCTTTGAAGTAGCTGCGGTTACCTTACAGGCCGCGATTTGCAGCTCGTATGCGGCGAGGGCATGTTTGCAGTGGTCACAAGGGATGACCGATAATTTAATGGAGTCCGGGGGTTCTGTCCCTTCGGAACTGGCTGATTTGGAGTCAGGCTTGGCCTATTTGGCAGACTCCTTATATGACATTATTCGAGCATCTGCGAAACAGATGTCTCTGTCAGTGGTATCGCGCAGATCCTTATGGCTCCGACATTGGGCAGCAGATGCTGCATCCAAGCTTAGGCTGGTGAGACTCCCTTTTAAGGGAGGTTTATTATTTGGAGAGGACTTAGAGAAATTGGTGAAAGATTTTGGGGATACCAAAACACAGCGTCTACCGGAGGATAGGGCTAGGCCCCCGGTGAGGTCCTCCTCGTCTAGACCGCGCTTCAGAGATGTGAGGCGGTCCAGGCCTGGTAAACCATTCTTCAGATCAGCATATGGTTCTTTCTCTGCGGCGAGGCCTAGGTTTCAGCAGAGGAGTTCCTTTCGTACGACGAAACCCTCTTCAGGTCAGCCAGCACGTGCCCCACCAAGTCGCACTCCGCAATGACGGTGGCTTGGCTCCCTCCGCCCTTCCCTTAGGGGGCCGGCTTTCGGCGTTCCGGGCGGAGTGGGCCACAATCACGTCAGATCAGTGGGTGTTGGACATTGTTCGGGAAGGGTACAAGTTGGAGTTCGCCTCTCCCGTCGAAGATTCTTTCTTGGTGTCCCCGTGCCATGGGGCGGCCAAGGGAGAGGCGGTCCGCATGACTCTTCAGGGGCTGCTCGATCTGGGGGCGGTGGTACCGGTACCCCCGGAAGAGGTAGGCCGCGGGATATATTCCCTGTACTTCATTGTTCCAAAGAAGGGGGGGGTCGTTCAGACCGGTGCTGGACCTCAAAGTGGTCAACAGATTTCTCAATGTTCGCCATTTCCGGATGGAGACGGTACGCTCGGTCATTGCGGCAGTTCGACCGGGAGAGTTCCTCACGTCCCTAGATCTCAAGGAGGCGTACCTACATATCCCGATCTGGCCTCCGCATCAGCGGTATCTAAGGTTTGCGATTCTTGGCCAGCACTATCAGTTTCGGGCAATGCCCTTTGGCCTGGCGACGGCTCCCCGCACCTTTTCCAAAGTCATGGTCGTGGTAGCAGCCTCTCTTCGCAAGGAAGGGATTCGGGTACACCCTTACTTAGACGACTGGCTGATCCGCGCCTCGTCCAGACAGGAGAGTTTGTCGGTTACTCAGAGGGTAATATCTCTCCTTCAGTCGTTAGGGTGGATCGTCAATTTTCCCAAGAGTTTTCTGTCCCCGTCGCAGTCTTTGGTACATCTGGGGGTCAGATTCGACACTGCTCTGGGGAGAGTATTTCTACCCCGAGACCGGGGAGAGAAGTTGCAGGCTCAGATTCGCCTACTTCTCGGGTCGCCCAGACCTCGGGTTTGGGATTATGTGCAGGTTTTGGGCTCCATGGTAGCGACTCTGGAGGTGGTCCCCTGGGCTCGGGGCCACATGAGACCCTTACAACAGTCGCTTCTCTCTCGCTGGTCCCCAGCTTCTCTGGACTACAATGTGCGTCTCCGATGGAGTCCTCGGGCGGCTCGCAGCATGCAATGGTGGCTACACGAGTTGCACCTGTGGCGGGGCATGCCGTTAGCCACACCGGAGTGGGTGGTGGTGACGACGGATGCCAGTCTGAGGGGCTGGGGGGCCCAGTGCCTGCAAGCATCGGTGCAGGGAGTGTGGTCCTTAGAGGAAGCACAGTGGCCCATCAATTTGTTGGAGTTAAAAGCGATCAGATTGGCGCTGAGGGCTTTTCAGTCCCTGATTCAGGACAGACCGACCAGAATCTTTTCGGACAGTGTCACGGCGGTCGCATATGTCAATCGTCAGGGGGGCACTCGGAGTCCGCAGTTGGCCGAAGAGGCAAGGATATTGTTTCAGTGGGCAGAAGGGCATGTTCCGCTTCTGTCGGCGGCATACATTGCAGGTCACGAAAACGTGCAAGCGGACTTCCTCAGCAGAAATCTTCTAGATCCGGGCGAGTGGGAGTTGTCGGCTCGAGCGTTCGACCTGCTAGTCCGTCGGTGGGGGTTGCCAGAGTTGGATCTCATGGCTTCGTCCCGCAATGCGAAGTTGCCTCGCTTCTTCAGCAGGCGCACGGAGAAGGGCTCGGAGGGGGTGGACGCGTTGGCCCTCCCATGGCCTCCAAATTCCCTTCTGTATGTGTTCCCGCCTTGGCCCATGATAGGGCGGGTGTTACAACGCATCGCTCTCTTTCACGGCAGGGTGATCCTGGTGGCTCCGGATTGGCCGCGTCGACCGTGGTACGCAGATCTCGTTCAGCTTTCAGTAGGCGATCGGGTGACGTTCCAGGTAACTCCGGACTTACTAACTCAGGGCCCAATCTGGATGGAAGATCCGGCCCGCTTTGGTCTTACGGCCTGGCTCTTGAGCGGTCAAGGCTAAAGAAGAAGGGCTATTCGGAGCAGGTGATTGCCACGCTTCTTAAAGCTAAGAAGATTTCGACTTCGACCTCCTATGCGAGAGTCTGGAAGATTTTTGATGCTTGGTGCGGTCGACAGGGAATCGCGCCCTTCCATGCATCTCTGGCGGCTATTCTTGCCTTTCTGCAGGAAGGCGTAGAGAAAGGATTAGCCTATAACTCTTTAAGGGTTCAGGTGGCGGCCCTTGCCTGTTACAGGGGCCGGGTGGCTGGCGCATCGCTGGTGTCGCAGCCGGACGTGGTCCGTTTCCTCAAAGGGGTTCACCATATCCGCCCGCCGGTAAGGCGAATTTGTCCTTCCTGGAATCTTAAACTCGTACTGGGGAGGTTGCAGGGGGCACCTTTTGAACCCCTGTCAGCGGCCACTTTGAAGGATGTCACGCTGAAAACAGTGTTCTTGGTGGCAATGGCTTCGGCGAGGCGAGTATCGGAGCTTCAGGCGCTTTCTTGCAGAGAACCCTTTTTACGTTTTTCTGAGACGGGGGTGTCAGTGCGGCCGGTGCCGTCCTTCCTGCCTAAGGTGATTTCTTCATTTCATGTGAACCAGAGTGTATTCCTCCCGTCCTTCCGGAAGGAGGATTGGGGTAAACGATTTTTGTCTTTGCGTCGACTGGATGTGCGGCGTATGCTTCTCCATTATTTGGGAGTGACGAATGATTTTCGTAGGTCGGACCATCTCTTTGTATTGTTCGCGGGTAAGAACAAGGGGATGGCGGCGTCTAAAGCGTCCATTGCGCGTTGGGTCAAGGAGACGATTGCTTCGGCTTATGTGTTGACAGGTAAGAAAGTACCGGAGCACCTTCATGCTCATTCCACTCGGGCATTGGCTACGTCTTGGGCGGAGTCCGGGGGGATGTCTTTGGAGGAAATTTGCCGAGCGGCCACTTGGTCGTCGGGTAATACCTTTTCGAAGCATTATCGCTTAGACATAGCAGCCAGTGCGGAGGCAAGTTTTGGCACTGCGGTACTGGCGGAGGCGGCATTGGCGTCCCACCCGGTTTGAGTTTGCTTTGCTTCATCCCACTAGTCTGGATTCATCTGCTGCTTTGCTATGGAAGGTAAAATTATGGTCTTACCTGTTAATTTTCTTTCCTTTAGAAGCAGCAGATGAATCCAGAGCCCCTCCCCAAGTGCACTGTATGTGTGTAGGGTGTTTGTTTATGGTTTCAGTTGGGATATGGTTGGTAATTGTATTATTTAGGGGCCCATTTTCTACTGGAATGAAGTTTTGTGGATGCTCATGCTCCTTTCGGGCTGCTTGGGCAAAATGCATAACTGAAGTAACAAGAGGAACACCAGGCTTTAAGGCCAACTGTTAATCAGTTCTCTATCTCCACCTGCTGGTCGATGTGAGCTATACCCACTAGTCTGGATTCATCTGCTGCTTCTAAAGGAAAGAAAATTAACAGGTAAGACCATAATTTTACCTTCTGCCCTGAAAATGTGATGATTTTCATCAAGTTGCTAGGACTTGAACATGTGTCAATGGCACCTAACAAGCAGAGGCAAGCACAGTACCTGAGAACAACTGCATTGCTTGTATGACATAGTCCAAGCAACTTGTTTGCAGGTTCCCCTCCTCCCTCCCCCACATGTTGTTGGTTTCAATTGATTCATAGATGAGCAAATTTTTATGGTTGAGTCACCTATCAACACCCAAAAAGGCCAACTTTACATACAGACTGCAGTTAGAGAGCGCTATATTGCTGCTGATCGTATTCTGTGTACTTGCTCAATTTACTATCCCCCTCTTTTACGAACGCATAGTGCGGGTTTTAGCGCTGGCAGCGGCTGTAACTGCTTCAACGCTCATAGGAATTCTATGAAGCGTTGGAGCACTGCCAGTGCTAAATCCCATGCTATGCTTTTGTCAAAGAGGGGGTATGTTTTGTAACATTCAGCTAATTGTCATGGTCTCTGTTGGAGTGTCCAAAATGGGATACACTGAGATTTTTTCATCAACTGAGGTGCAAAGATTAATGCTGAGTACTATTGTGAAGTTTTTCTACCACAGCAACTGCTACTGACCATTTGACATGTTGCTGCAAGCAGGGCTGTGGAGTCGGTAGATAAATGTTTCGACTCCGACTCCTCAGTTTTTTTTACTTCAGACTCCGACTCTAACTCCAGGTACCTGAAATTTCCTCCGATTCCGATTCCTCAACTCCGACTCCGAGTCCACAGCACTGGTTAATTTTGAGATCGTTAAAATGGAATGTCAAGTTGAGAGAAATGAGCATTTTCGACACCGCCTTCTTTTTGCTTTTAATCAAGGTTCTAAGGCCGCAGAAGCTGCTCGCAACATTTGTGCTGTGCTATAGCTGAAAGAATCGCTCGTGATTGGTATGCCAAGTTCAAAAATGGAGTTGGTAGATAAATGTTCCGACTCCGACTCCTCAGTTTTTTGTACTTCTGACTCCGACTCCAGGTACCCGAAATTTCCTCCGACTCCGACTCCACAGCCCTGGCTGCAAGACAATGCACCTGCCCTTTGTGCTCGTAAAGTCATCCAGCTGCTGCAGAAAATGGGTCAAGATTTAATTTCACTAGAACCTAACGGATGTAGCGGTATATAAGAAATAAATTACATTACATTACATTACTTGTGACCCCTTAGCAGTCCAAACCTGAATCCTGTTGACTACAGGATTTGGGGGTCTTATGAAGCAGCATGTTTATGACCATATGATCATCAAAATCAAGGTATATATTCTCAAAATGGGCCTGCACCCTAACATAAAAAAGACAAAGATCCTGACAACTGGTAAAATGAATAATTGCATCCTTAATGGAGAAGTAACAGCACTTGTAGACAATGTCGATCTGTTTGGATCAATATTCAATAAGGAAACACCAAGCAGTCAAGAAATGCAATGACCTGATTGGCAGAATGGCTCTGAAGCACCTAGACAAGATATTCAAGTGTATAGATTTAACTGCTACAAAGATTTGACTTTTCCAGGCCATGGAATTTTCAATGATATCATGTGGATGTGGAAGTTGGAACTGTGAAGAATCAAGACAGGAAACAATGGATGTATGTAAATATTTAATTCATTTTTTAAATTTACCCCCTCCCCCCTTTTATGAAACTGCATTAGATTTTATTTATAATCAGCCACAGCAGTAAAAACTCAGATGCTTATAGAATTCCTATGAATGTCGGAGCTAATACTGCTGTGGCCAGCGATTTTTTTTTTTTTTTTTTTTAAAAGGCCTAATGTGACTTCATAAAAGGGGGCCTTAATTTCTTCAATAGTGAATGCAGACTATTAAAATGGTGTGCCTTCGTCCATAGAGGGCTCACAATTTGAGTTTGCATTTGATCAAGGGAGGGTTAAATGATTTGCCCAACATCACAAGGAGCTGCATTGGAATTTGAACCAGGCTGCTCTAATTCTAAGCCCAAAAGGCTACTCCTGTACTCCAGATTATGGTGCTGGAGAAGAATACTGTGTATACTATGGACCTGCCAGCAATATGTCAAATCAATCAATATTGGAGGAGATCAAACCAAAGCTTTCCTTGGAATCTCAAATGATGAGACTTCAACTTTTATACTTTAAACACAACTTGTGAAGAGAAAGATCACTAGAGAAAGACATAGGGCTCCTTTTACAAAGGTACACTAGGGTTTTTAGCGCATGCACAAAATTACCACGCGCTACCGCCAGCTGAAAAGGAGGCGGTAGCGGCTAGCATGCTTGGGAATTTAACGTGCGTTAAGGCCCTAGTACATCTTCGTAAAAGGAGCCCATAATGTTTGGCAGGTTGAAGATCAATGCCAGATAGGAAATCCGGAAATGTGATGGATCGATAAAATAATAGCAGCTATGGATGCCACTCTATATCAATGATTGGAGATCGAACCTGGTTCAGGCCAACCATCCACAGGTTCGCCATGAATTGCATTGACCTGATATCACTTAACCACCACTAAAGAATAGATTACAAATAGACACCGTTTCCCCCTCTCTTATCTAGGCAACTTATTTTATAAAATGACTCTGAGTATAAGTAATGGGACATAGTTGTGGTAAATTTCCAGTCTGGATTGGCAAGGAGATACCTTCAGTGTTTGTGGAAAATCATAGGAAAACATTTTTGTGCAAGCTAGCAGTTATCACAGGGATTGCTGGTGTTCAATCTGTAGTTGTAATCAGAAAATTCAGTAGCTTCCTTGTTTGGGTTTTTTGTTTTTTTTAGAATTGTACTAAAATGTAATATATAATTTGCAGCTATTAAAAAGATTATATGCCAGTAATAAGGTGTTAAGATCTTCTCATTACATATCTGAATTAAACCTGAGTTAAAGTGGAACAAGTAACACACACATAATAGCCAAGGTTGATATAGTTTTGGAACACTTCACCTCTGAATTAAAAACTCTGAAATTTGTGCATTCATTTGCCAGCATCTTAACGTGTTTTCCTGAATTTGCGTTTTGCTAGTTAGTTCTTCCTATATTCATTTACCCTAGTGTATACAATATAGAGATTAACATCTTTCTCCTGACATACCTAATCAGGACAAGGCAATATTGTGCAGTAAGCAAATCACTAAGAACAGGACCTCATTTGTGGAGGGAGTGAAGAACCATTGAATAAATAATACAATTTCCTTTAATTTTTCTCCTGTAAACAGCACATTCAAGAATCAATACTCCTTTTATAAGTTAAAGTAAACTGAAATGAACCCATAACTCAGCCAGGCAAAAGCAAATGGTTAGCACACTCTTGAAATTTGTATATTGGAACAAGAGGTAGAGTTGCATCTTTCAGCTAAGTATACATTTTAAAGTTTCTGCACTTCAGCAATGAGGAGTGTCCTGGACCTCGTCAAGAATCCTCCTTGGACTTTCAACAATACCCTCTCAGGGAGTAATTTTAAGACAGAGTGTTGCTAATTTTGTAACCCTTATTTCCACATAAAGGGTCAGATTCAATAAATGGCGCCCCAAATTAGGCATTGTTACGATCCATGCTAAGATAGTATTCTATAAAGGCCTCTGCGCACCGAGTGTCCTTGACAGAATAGTAGTTTGGCGCATTTCCAGTGTTTAACTTTGGGCTCAAGTACTTAACACCTACCAACGGTTGGTGTGAAAGATGGCTCCCAATTGATGGCAGTTTGGCGTACAAATCCACTGGGAATGCCCCGATGCCCATGTCATGTTTTGAGTTGCATTCTATGAAATTTAGGAATGCATGTTATGGAATAGGACGTAGACAGATGATATGTAACTTCTAATTAGTGCCAGTTAACTGCAATAATTGAGTGGTTATTGCCTTGCCGGACTAATTTACATGGCACACCATGACATAGTAAAGGGGGGGGGGGTGGTCTGCCCTTGGTGTCTTCTTGGTGGGGGTGCTGGTACCCCTCCTCCTCTTCTCCACCCGCCACACGCCTTCACTCCCCCCCATACCTCTAACTCCCCCATACCTCTAACTCTTCACTGGCGTGAGCAGCAACTCAAACCTGCTGCTTGCGCTAGCGTTGGCTCTCCCTCTTATGTCACTTCTGGGTCCTGTGCTTATGAAGTGACATCAGATAGAGAGCCGACACCGATGCAGGCAGCAAGTTCGTGATGCTGCTTGTGTCAGGAAAGTTAAAGCGGTACAGGAGAAGGGAAGGGGGTGCGCGCGTGCATGACAGGAAGGTACGGGGGGGGAGGAAATAGAAGAGGGCGAGGAGGAGCGCCACTGCCCTAGGCACTTCTCACCCTTGCTATGCCACTGATGGTATATCTGCGATTCACACCCAAATTTGGGTGACCTGTACAGAATCTGGAGCAGGGATCTCAAAGTCCCTCCTTGAGGGCCACAATCCAGTCGGGTTTTCAGGATTTCCCCAATGAATATGCATTGAAAGCAGTGCATACACATAGATCTCATGTATATTCATTGGGAAATCCTGAAAACCCGACTGGGTTGAGGTCCTCAAGGAGGGACTTTGAGACCCCTGATCTGGAGGGAAGTGATGATTTATGCATGTAAGTGGGCACTTAGAAACCTAGGTCACGCTTAACTATATGCATGGTGCATGTATCTGTACAGTAGACATGGTCAGGAGAGGAGTTATGGCAGAGCATGGGTTGCAGTGTGAGTTTTGCACATACATTTATACCTGCTCTTGAGCAAACATAAGGTCTGCGCCTTCAATCTAGACACTATTGCTGCTGGATTTATTCTAGCATTTTATAAAGCTGATAGCGGCGGAGCAGGCAGGGGAAGCCCCAAGCCGCTGATTGGTAACTTTAGGGAATCTTGCCGGCTCAGCTGATCGAGGATTCCCCTGCCCTGATCAGATGCAGTCCCTTTTTTTTGGGGGGGAGGGGGTGTAGATGTTGTGCATGTGCTGTGTGAAAATTTCAGCACAGATTATTCAGTGCGGGGGGGGGGGGCATTCCCATTATTCCATCACAAGGAGAACTCATTTAAATACTAATGAGCTCCTTGCAGTGCATTTGCATTGGGTTCTTGTAGGCTGCTACGAGGATCAATAGCAGCCATGGAGATTGGAGAACCCTTTTGTGCACTGGGAGGAGGGTTTCTGTGCCATTAAGATGCTTTAACGAGTCTTACTGGCAAGGAAAACCTTTTGTACATTGAGATCTGAGTCTGGTTCCTACTACAGCTCCTTGCGACTCTGGGCAAGTCACTTAACCGTCCGTTGCCCCAGGTACAAAATAAGTATCTGTAATATGTAAACCACTTTGATTTTAACCACAGAAAGGTGGTATATGAAAATCCCATCTCCTTTCCCTTTTCTTTACTGTGCAAAGGGGAGACCAAGAGTTATGAATCCTTTGAAATGTGTCAAAGATAAGCATATATATCTTTAGATATACTTGTAAGAACATAAGAATAACCTTACTGTGTCAGACCAATCTAGCCCAGTATCCTGTCTTTACACAAAACGCTTCTAATCATCCAGAAGACAGTTGAGGATTTGAAAAGATTATATAGAACCAAGGTCTGCTTTTTTGTGTTAGTGTTCTGGAAGAGCTCACGAAATGGGGATAGAGCTATAGGAACCACCCTTCTACAACACTTATACACAAAACCCACTACATTCTCCTCTAGTGCAGTGGTTAAAGCTACAGCCTCAGCACCCTGAGGTTGTGGGTTCAAATCCACGCTGCTCCTTCTGACCCTGGGCAAGTCATTTAATCCCCCCGTTGCCTCAGGTGCATTAGACAGATTGTGAGCCCGCCGGGACAGACAGGGAAAAATGCTTAAGTACCTGAATAAATTCATGTAAACTGTTCTGAGCCCCCCCTGGGAGAACAGTACTGTATATAAAATTGAATAAATAAATAATTTAATCTTTAGGCCAAATTATAAGCCTTTTCATTGTAATAACTCATAATCTTTAGTGATAGTGAGAGACCACATAAATCTACACATATAATATGCACATAAAACTTCAGTGATACTCAAACATGTTTATACTCAGAAAAACTGAATTGCTAACTGACCCAAATACGGCTATGGATTTCTCTTGCCCAAGAATGGTCCGAAAATGCAGGCTTCTCATGATCACCTTCTTAGTGCTGGGTTTAAGAACATGAGTTGCTATACTGGGACAAGTCAAAGATCCATCTAACCTAGAATCCTGTGTCCAACAGTAGATAATCCAGGTAAAAAGTACTTGGCAAAATTCTAAAGGAGTAAAATAGGTTTGCTCGATTGTTTGTTTGTTAGGATTTATTTAGTTTGTTTGCATTGCATAACTGATGCACAATACAAAGTAGTTTACAATTAATAAATTATGAAAGTAAAAGAACTATAATATCAGATAGGAAAGATAAGCACTCTTCCAAAGGAGAAAAAAAAGCAAAGTAAAATCGCAGAGACAGATAAGGTAGGAGGCGCAGGGTCTTTTTGAAGAAATTCACCCAAGGTGATATATATCAAGTATAACCTGGGCATACAGTAGGCAGAACAGTAAAATATTTAAACAGCATCTATTATAGGATACTATGCTATTCTGTTTATTTGCAACTGCTTCTACTTTCATGACAGCAGTCTATATTCACTAAAGACACTAACCTAATAAGATCTCAGGCTCTGCTTTGAGTGATATATTTTTGGGAGGGGATTTTACTCTATTATATTCATGGAGAGATTATTCTTAGGGTTAGTAGGCATCTGTATATCGGTTTTCCTGCCCTCTAGCCCAGTGGTATTCAACCCATTCCTCAGGGACCACTTGGACAGTCGGGTTTTCAAAGTCTTTTGTCATCCATATTCATTGTGGATATCCTGAAAACCTGACTGGCCAGGTGGTCCCTGAGGACTGGGTTGAATACCACTGCTCTAACCCACCTTCACAGAAGCAGTTCAGTAGCCAGATATTTCCAGACATCTGCAGTAGAGAATGACATGGGGACAAATTTTTCCCCATGAGTTTTGTCGCTATCCCTGTCCCTGCGCCATTCCTGTAAGCTCTGACTTAACCACACAAGCCTTGAATATTTATGATTTTAAAGTGTTTGAGGCTTGTGCAGATGAGTTCGGAACTTGCAGGAATGGGGCAGGGACAGGAAAAGAACTCTATGGGACAGGATGGGAAAATGAGTTTCCGTGGGGACGGGGAAAAATTTGTCCCCATGTCATTTTCTAATCTGCAGCCCATGACAGATGATTTGAGATTTTCTTAGACTGTGGCCCAGTGTTTGGAAAGAACAAATGTGCTTAAGAAAGAAAGAGAAAAGAAAATCCTGCTCTGGCTTTGTTTGCTCATCTCAAAAGAAATGTTGAAATCAGTATGGACAGACTAGACGGGCCATTTGGCTTTTATCTGCCATCATCATGTTTCTAATATGGATTCTAACTCACAGTGATCTTCTGTTGTCCACAGGCCTAGGATAGACTCCACAATTTGGAACTCTCTGGCCCCTAAAGGTGGGTACTGTGACCCTTGTCTATACTTGTATTTCAAAACCAGAAAAGTGGTTGATATCAGTGTTGACTTTTCCAGTCCAAGAATCAGTTGAGAAATAGGGCAACTAGCCATCGCACACATTTTCTATTGGATGAGTAGCCTCTGGCTCTTGGACACATCGCTTAATGCTCCATTGCCTCAGGTACAAATTTAGACTGAAAGCCCTCTGGGGACAGGAGGAATACTTAGTGTACTCAAATGTAACTTCCTTTGTGCTACAACTGAAAAGGAGTGAGCTAAATCCAAATAGTTCTTTGCCTGTGGATATATATGCTTCTATTTTCAGAGCCACCAACATGGCAGTCTTTGGGCAGTCATTGTTAGCATTCAAAGAAATCTGACAGGGCACGTCATGTATTAAAAATGGTGATTTTACTGCAGATATCACCCAAATGACCTAAGCAGCCTATTTTATTGTGGTTGGGATTCATTTTATTTCAGTCTGGGTAGCAGAGTCTTACATCTTTAATTTATTGATGATACATTGTCTGATGAAAGGCAATACTATTTTCATATAGATAGGGGCATTTTTAATAGATTTAACAATATACGTATTTAAAACAAGAGAGATTTAGGGTTACACCTGATCATCTATCTAACATACTTTCAGAGCCGGCATTAGGGGAGGGGCAAACAGGGCAGTGCCCCACAGCTCCAGTGGGTCCCATGACTCAGGATCTCCCACCTTTACCCCAACATGGCCCAACATTTCTCTCCCTTCTCCCTCATCTTCTGATCTACAAAATCCATTCCCTTTGGCAGTGGCTCTGAATGGCTGCCTTGAATATTTCTATCTGCTATGTTCCACCCAAGCGAAAACAGGAAGTTGTGTCAGAGAGGGTCCAGAACATGGTAGAGAGAAATCTTCAAGTCATCTGTTAGAAGTGAGCACCGAAGTAAATGGATTTTGTAGATCGGAAGGTGAGGAAAAATGGAGAGAAAAATCAAGTCATGCTGGGAGAGTAGCATTGGGCCATGCTGGTGTAAAAAGTGGAAGATGCTGGGCCATGGGGCCCCAAGCTAATAACGGGGGGAAGGGGGAAGGTATGAGAGAGAGGGGGACATGCTTGACCAAAGTTGGAGGAAGGGGCCTGAAGAAAGAAATGATTAGCCCAAAAATGGAGGGGAGGGGGAGATAAAGAGCTGATTGGGAAGCTGAGCTCAAAGTGTGTGGGCACCAAATTTTTTCCATTCCCCCTTCCCAAATGCAAAATATAAATACCTGATCCCCAAGCCCCACCAGCTGAAAACTTCTTTCTCCAGTTCAGTAGCAAAATCTCTCCAAACTCTGCAGCCAGTGGCAGCTCAGGGATACTACTGCTAGCTGCAGAATTTGGAGATTTCTGGCAGACAGACTGGATGAGGAGGTGGTCTTTAGCTGGCAGGGCTTCAGGATCCCCATCAGCTATAGTAAAAGATGTGTTTTGGGGTTCGTTTGTTTGTTTTTTTGGTGGGGGGGGGGGACGTGGACCCAGGACTCCCTTTGGTATGCCACAAATTATGTTCAATACCAAAAGAAGTGCACTTCTGGTTTTAGTTCTCCAGTGTTGAAGTACTTGCTGAGGTTAATTTCTTGGAGTTTCCAGTTCAATTTTGGTCATCATATTTTTATTTGCAGTCCCTTGTTCTGTATTTTGTGTGTGAAGGAGTAGCCTAGTGGTTAGTGCAGTGGCTTGAGAACCTGGGGAACTGGGTTCAATTTCCACTGCAGCTCCTTGTGACTCTGGGCAAGTCACTTAACAGCCCCAGGAGTCAGGGAGGAGAAAAATCGGGGGCCCCCTCTTTAATTTATGCTCTTGGCTCAGCATGTCTAAAACTGGCCCTGCATACATTCTGTAATGTTGAACAAATCTACACACCTAGTTTTTAACAAAAGCCCAAATATAATATGGGGAGACCTATATTGGACATCTTTTGAAGAAATTACAAGTGGGAGGAATTCATTAAGATATAACGCAGATATATAGACACATTTTGCTATTTAGATGCTTGCTCGATTTATATTCTAAAGAAGGCACCTCTTTCCTTTAAAACAATCCTTTTTGACTGGATTAACATAATGCTAAAGGGAGATCTTTTCCCAAACTATCTGAAACATATAATGTTAACACTTTTATTTGTTTTTTTTAATATGCAGGGAGGGGTGGGGGGTCTGAGCTGTCAAGCCTTACTTTCCTGTCAGTGCCTGAGCCAATCAGAAAATTTTGCCTGCAAATGTGGCACAACAAGGTTAGGGAATCACCCAATGATGATAGAGAATCACCCAGGGTACTCCTTTAAATATTAATTAGCCCATTTTACTACCATTTTAATATTAATGACCTCGTTGTACACCCAGGGTACTCCTTTAAATATTAATTAGCCCATTTTACTACCATTTTAATATTAATGACCTCGTTGTACACCCAGGGTACTCCTTTAAATATTAATTAGCTCATTTTACTATCATTTTAATATTAATGACCTCGTACTACATTTGCATGGTAGAGTTGGAGACTGCTAAGAAGCTCGGAAAAGACTATGGTGAGCTATTCTGATAATCAGCTAGTAAAATACTGGCATGCTAAACTTGCTGGAATGGTAAGTTTTAAGAATCCTGCCCTGAAATACAGTGCGTTAGTATTTTCTGAAACTATATCATGTGTTTGCCCTTCAATACCAGTGTCATAACTCTATTGCCATAGTGTCCTGAAACTTGAATTGATTATTCTGTTCAATACAGTGTGCGTGAGTGTGGAGTTAGTATCTTTACTTTTGCCGCAGTGTTGAGTACTACTTCTTCAGTTAACGATGAATAGTTTTCATCCCAGAATGTCGGAGATAGCGATTGGGCCCCTTTCAGCTCTGTTCAGTTTATCCAGGACCTATGAGGCAAACTGATATAGTAATACACCACAAGGATTAACACCATCAAAATATAAACTTGTTAGTTTTATACCAGTGGTGGGCATGGTAATGAAAAGACTACTGAAAGACAAGATAGTGTATACTTTGAAGCTAGTGGATGACTGGGAAATAGGAAACATGGTTTCTTAAGAGGGAAATGTTGTCAGACACCACAGACTTTTACATAATCAGGGAAGCTACATTACTTGTATCTGTCTTGCGTTTCAGTAAAGATTTCTAGAATTTGACTCAGGACAGCGTATCACAAATCATTCAAGCCCAAGGTATGCCTAACTAAACAAAACAATTATACAGCCCTCCAACATTTCATGGGGAGACATGCATGACCACACATGTTCTCAGAAACTCTACTCGTGACTCGGAGGTTTGCCGCAGCCACGTTTGCCTCACACGCTTTTTGTTTGTGTTCACACCAGCATCTATACAGAGACAGAGCAGCTATCATAGACTCTTGACAAAGGCAGGATTGCCGAGACACTGCCAATGTTGAGTCCATTAGTTTGATACCATGCTGTTCTTCAATAAAGTATGCTTTGGAACAACCCAGTTGACATCTTTTGCCTCATGACTTCCCCTTTCTGGATTTGCTGCCTTCGTCGCTTCGTCGCTCAGAAACGGAGCCCAATTAGTGGTCTGGACATGCATGTCAGACAGTGAGGATTTATCAAGGTATACCTGATCAATTCTGAAAGTACTGTATACCAGCATGCTCTGACACAGTGGTTGAGAAACACTGACACAGAAAAATGGTGAACAATTTAGCAAGTCTGGGAGCTGGAAGAATAATTACAAACTTGGGGAGAAGTTAACTGAGGTGATAGCACAGTAGTCAATAGAGTTCACTATGGCGAAGAGAAATTGATCCATGGTCTTGTACATAGTTATTTAGCGTACCAGTTTATACTTGCCAATCCAAGATGTTTACGGTGTAAACCTGTTTTGCTTGATTTTCCATCTGCCAAAGGTTGTTCACATAAAAGACACTTCCAGCGGCTATTGTCATTTCAGGCTGCACCATGGGATAAAGATTTTAGTCGTTTAATAATTTCTTCTTCATACCAGTATTTTAGAAAATTGTTAAAAACCTATTTATTTGTTAAATTCTTAAGAAGTGTTAATGTTTTGTAATTTGCTGAGATTGTTCAGTTTTTTTCTTGCTTTGTTAACCACATAGAACTTTACGATTTTGCAGTAAAAAAATACATTTTTATGTTATGTTATCACTGATTTTTGCCACAAGGAGCAGTGCTAAGTCCAGTCCATTTCAGTTTCTTTAAGGGGTCTTTTTATCAAGCCACGCTAGCGGGGTTAGCGCGTCGGACATTTCATCACGTGCTAACCCCCATGGCCGGCTAAAAAACTAACGCCTGCTCAATGCAGGCGTTAGTGGCTAGCGCGGCAGGCGGTTTAGCGCGCAGTATTACGCGCGTTAAACCCCCTACCACAGCTTGATAAAAGGACCCCTAAGTAAGACTTGGAAAGTTTTAGAAGGAGAAGCATGCTTGCTTGCTAATATACAAATCTGTAATGCAGTAAACATTATGTAATAATTAGATAATATAAAAGGTAATGGAAACGTTGTCAAAGTATGGTAGCTGTGTTATAATCTCAAGAAATGTTAAAGCGAGCATTTGGAAGTCCAAGAATCAATTATTTATTTATTTTTTGGGAGGTGGAGAGGGGTGTCGGGTAAAGAACTAGTCATCACCAAACAAGAAAGAGATTTGAGTCATCTTGTCTAATGACCTGAGAGCTAGTCAGTGTGGCAGAGGAGTTGGGAATGCTTGAAGTCTACCCGGATGCATAAAGGGAAGGTATCATGAGCAGAGAAAGGGAAAGTTGTTTAATTACAGTTCTTATTAAGAAGCCATCTTGAGTACTATCTTGTGAAGACCACATCCTACAAGGGGTCATCGACAAGCAAGAGTCAATTTTAAAGGAAGTTCTCCAAAATTCTATTTGACATAAAGTGGGCCAATTCAGAAGGATTTAAGGAATGAAAGAGGTACTTTCTAGAAGAAAAAAGGTTGAGAAAATATAAAGCAAATACTGTTTAAGGCAAAGGATATAATACTAAATGGAGAAAACTAAAAGGAATGCGAGAAAACATTTTCATTGGGAGGGATGGTGGACACCAGGGACCATATTCAATAAATGATACCCCAAATTAGGCACCATTAAGATTTATGCTAAGCTAATATTCTGTAAAAAGTGCTTCCCACCCCTAAATATGGAGGTGAGGATATCATATAAAGCCTATTAAAATGTGGTATAAATCTTCATGCCCAGCTGATGGCAGTTGGATATGCAAATCCAAGTATTCTATAACATTGAACCTAATTTCTGAGAATGTCACTGACCTGCTCATGCCCCTCCCATGGCTATGCCCCCTTTTGAACTGAGTCCTATGAAATTTAGGCATTAAATTGATAAGGTCAAAGAATTTTTCATACTGGCAGGAGTAATTACTCCCCTTTTTTTTTTTTTAGTTCAATAAATTTGTATTTTGAAAAATACAGAGAGCAATTCAAATACATAAAAAATAATATAACATTTTGTATATATATATGGTTTATAAATATAGAATAAACTATAAAGGATCATAGTATTAAGAAAAGCTCAGAGTAATGGAGTTATTTGTGAAGACTGTATGAGAAAAAGATGAGATAGAACAGAATAAAAGTTAAGGAAAGAAAGAGGAAAAGTGAAGAAAAGGAAAGGGGGACAGGAGTGTCTACAAGTCAGAGCGTACATATGAATCTAAGAATGACCAGGGTGATTTTTTGCTTTTCAAATTCTTAGAGATTCGGTGTGTAATTTTATTCTCATATGCATATGATTCAAATCTATGATACATACATAAAGAGTTCCACCAAAACGTATAATCTAATAGCGAAGATGATTTCCAATTTTTCAGAATGTGCATGAGGGCAATTATCAACATGGTATCAGTGAGTCTAGGAGGACAATTTGATTGCACAAAGCAGGGATGTTGAGATCGAAGGATTATAATGTCCATAGAAATCTCTTCTGAGCAGTTAGTGATAGATTGTATGGTGTTCCAAATTTGGGTCCAAAAAGAGCGGACCAAAGTACAATGTAAAAACATGTGATCAAGAGTTCCCTCCTCTTTCAAACAATTCCAGCAAACAGAGTCTTGTTTTAATTTGGCTTTCCACATGCGAAATGGGGTCCATATTGCGTTCCACATAATAAAGAACATTGATTGTGAAACTCTAGCAGATAAAAGTGGGCGGTTTGTTGAAGACCAAAAGAGTTCCCAGTCAATGTCAGAAAGCGGAGTGATGAGTATATTATCCCAGTGTTTCATAGAATGGTATGAAACAGTGAAGAAATGATCTCTCAGAATATTATAAAAAAAAGATATAGCTTTTCCTTTTGCTAGAGACCATAAAGACCAATGGCAGATAGTATTTTTGGAAGACATGAAGTCATATCGTATGTGCACAGAAGACAGCACTTCAATGAGTGTGATCCACTGTGAATAAGCAGAAGAGGGCAACATATATGTGGAACAAAGTATATCAAAAGGAATTGACGTAGTGAGAGTAGACAGTTGATGAGCAAACCATATACCTGCCCGCTGCCACCGTTTCCATGAAAGGGATTTGCCTTGGTTTTGGATTTTGGGATTATTCCAAAGAGACATGAGTGGGCTAACACTAATTGAGATCTCAGCTATATTATCTAAATAATGGAGAGCATGCTGCGTTGAACTTAACAGAGAATACTTTCTCAAATGTCTGGGTATTGATATCGTTAGTAAGCAGGAGATGTGTAAAGGTTTGCATAGAAAACATTCCGTTTCAAACCAAGTAGGAGGGTCTTGATAAAAGGAATCATTAATCCAATAAGCTCCATATTTAGTTAATGAAGCTATATAATAATGGTAGAAATCCGGGATGTTAAGACCACCGTTAATTTTAGAGGCTTTCAGCTTGGCTAGAACAATTCGAGGTTTTTTCTTGTTCCATATGAATTCGGATAGCTTCCTATTTAGCCAATAGAAGAATGATTTACGGCATAGAAGAGGAAGCATAGAGAGAATGTAATTTATTTGAGGTGCTAGAGTCATTTTGATGGAAGCTATCCTACCCCACCAAGACAAATAAAGTGGTGACCATCTAGATGTAGTGTTAAGAACTAAATTTTTGATTTTAGATATATTACTTCCAAACCTTGTACATTTGCTCAATGTATAATTAAGAACAGCACTGCTACACCTTTACAAACAGCGCAGCTACAGTCTACATCAGTGGTCTCAAACTCAAACCCTTAGTGGGGCCACATTTTGGATTTGTAGGTACTTGGAGGGCCGCAGAAAAAATAGTTAATGTCTTATTAAAGAACAGTTAAAGGAAAGATTTATAATCTATAAAGAGTTTTACCTTATGCAAAATTGTCATTAACTATTTTTTCTGCAGCCCTTACATTTAAAGTTTAATATCTTTCCTTTCTCAGAACTGACATATTTCAATCACTATATTGAAAATAAAATCATTTTCCCTACCTTTGTTGGCTGCTGACTTTATTTTTCTGTGCTTTTAACTGTTTCCAGGGCCTTCTTGTCCTTTGACTGTTTTTTTCTCCGTCTTCACTTTCTGCCTTGCATCCATCTTTGGCATTAACTTAATATTCAATTTATCTGCTTTCTTTTCAAAATCTACGTTTCCATGTCTTATCTTCCCTTCTATCTCTCTCTTTTTCCGTCCCTATTTCCATGGTCTGACATCACTTTCTTTCCTTTCTCTCCCTCTCTCCTTCCTTCCTTCCTTTCCCCTGGTCTGGCATCTGTCTCCTTCCATCCCCCCAACTTTTTATTTCTTTCACCCTGTCCCTTCTTTCTTTCTCTCTCTCTCCATGCCCCCTTTCTTTCTATATGTCTCTCTCTCTCTCTCTCTCTCTCTCTCTCTCTCTCCGTTCCCCTTTCTTTCTTTTTTTTCTTTCTCCATGTCCGCCCTTTCTTTCTGTCTCCCTGTCCCCCCATTTTCTTTCTTTATTTCTCCCTGCCCTCCCCTAAGCCACCATCATTGGGGAACAGGCCACCACTGCCGCAATTGGGGAACAGGTCAGCGCCGAGACCACTGGTCTACATGCAGGATATATTCTTCAGAAGCCTCAGTGGTGACTAGTTTCACACAAACCACTCTGCCTATTGTTCAGCTAACTCTTCTTAGGCTTCAAATATTGTTTAGTTAAATTCTCATAAAACACACATTTTTGGGGGAAAAAAATCCTTCACAATAATCCATGTCCAAAAAGGTACTTAGTTTGAGAAAGTGTGTCTCTTTTTAAAGACTTGGGCCAGTTCAGTTTGGGCTACTTGGGCCAGTAGTGAGGGGAGGAGGTGCCTGGGGAGGAGACACCCCTGGCACCCTCCTCTCTGACCCCCTCTGCTCCACCACCCAATGCCAAATTTGTGCCCTCCCTTTCTCCATACCTTTTTAAATCTTCGCCAGTGCAAGTAGCTTTTCTCAGACTGCTGCTCATGCTGGAGTTGGCTTTCCCTCTGATGTCACTTCCTGGCCCTATGACCAGGAAGTGATTTCAGAGAACCAGGCCAGCATGAGCAGCAGGCCGGAGTAACTGCTTTTGCGGAAGATTTAAAGAGGGGGAGGGAGGCCATGAGCATGGTGTGAGAGGTGTAGAGGTGCCAATGCTCCCACAAAGATGCCTCCATGCTCCCCCCTCCCACCTTATTACACCACTGACTTGGACCAAGAGTTAGGTGAATCACGGGCAGAGTGGCTCATGTGAAACTAGTCACCACTGAGGTTTCTGAAGAATATATCCTGCATGAAAATTGTATCTGCGCTGTTTATAAAGGTGTCGAGGTGCTGTTCATAATTACACACTGAGAATTGAGCACATGTACAAGGTTTATGAAATTTAGGTATGAATGTTGTAGATTATAGTGCAGAGCATATCTGCAGAAAACTCTGAATGAATGCCAATTGACACCAATTGATTAATGACTCATTAATTAATTAGTTTATACACACATCTGCAATTCGTGTCCAAATTGAGGCAACCTGTACAGAATCAGGGGGCAGGTACAGACCTTTGCCAGTTTTGAATCCTTTCACCTCCATCAGAATTCAAAAGGACTTGAGAAAGAGAGAAGATCAGATTAAGACTTTTTACAGCATAGTAGGCCAGCACATACAGGGATGCTGAGTAGATCAAATGGTCTTTTTTTTTTTTCCTTTCATCTCCTATCTTTCTGTTTCACTAGGCTCAGGTTGTATTGGTTAAAGCTAGGACTGAATTTACATCACCAAATCTAATATCAGTATTTTTTTTTTCTATTTAAAGATGGCACCATCATGAAGACAACAGAATTTGAGCAAGTCTATGATAGTGACACCAACTCAGTCTTCAGTCTTAATTTGGAGCATATCAATAAGGAAATAACTGCTGCTGAAGGAACACCAAAGGAGGAAAGATGTCATGCATATGTCCAAACGAGCCCAACACAGTTGCTGTCCTTTATAGAAAGTCCTCTCTCTCAGGCCCAGCAACATCAGGTAGCTATAACTAATGATAGCTACTCATTGATTAACAGTAACTTAAGAGCTGTACGTGGATCCTTGGCTGGAATGCGTAAAGACATCAGTAACATGACTAAGGCCATGTATACACTTGCAAAGAGTATCAACAAATTAGCAAAGAGGAATGTAACATTGAATACCAAACTAGTGTGTACAAATCAGGCTGTAGGTGAGACCATACAAAGGTTATCGGGGGTGCTTGACACACTTGGAGCACTGACTGGCGTGACTGCTTGCAGAACTAAGGGAACTGATAGAATCATGCAGGAATCAATTGGTTCCGCACCGAGTGGCAATCCACAAACACCAGAATTGTTGCCAGAGATTGTGCTCAATGCACGTTTTCCACAAAGACAACAAAGACGAGGGTTAAAGCGAGCAAAAAGCAAACAAATATAATAGAATGGCTATTTATGGGTTACCATGTGCAGTAAGTATCCTAATGGCCGATTGTGTTGTTTTGAATTATAGAAATTGATTTTTTTTTTTTTTTTTTAAAGAAAAGACAATTGTGTATGCCCTGATGAAATTTATGTAACATGTTTAATGAGGATGACATTAGAATTGTTCCTTTACTTATTACTAGTAAACAAGCTGTTTAGCATTAAAGAGGATAGTGTGTTGTACTGGTTAAAGCTACAGCCTCAGCAGCCTGGGGTTGTGGGTTCAAACCCACGCTGCTCCTTGTGATCCTGGGCAAGTCACTTAATTCCCCCATTGCTTGTAAGTTTCAAGTTTTATTAAAATTTTGATATATGGCAATATCATAAATTCAAAGCGATGTACAATTAAAAATGGGGTCTCCGTTATTAACTACAACAAACACACAAACATTACAGACTTATACATAGGGGAAGTTCAGAAAACTACAATAAGCGTAGTAAAGTAAACAAGAAAGATAAGTACAATGGGAGGGTAAGAATTTTAAAAGTGTAATAAAAAAGTAAAAAGGAAATTAAAAAGATTAAAAAAAAAAATTCTAGGTGGAAAAATTCTGTAAAATATCAGTGCTATTTTTATAACTGTTTTTGTATGTATTCCTATAAGCACTGTTTTAGTTTCTCTAAAAATGAATAAAGATTAAAAAAAAAAAAAATAAATTTCTCGAGGCCTGACACAAAGGAAGCCAAAGTTTCTGCAGTGAATGGGGCCAAAAAAGAATCCGGCGATTATGTCTCAAAGGCATCCTTATACAACCAGCATTTTAACAGTCCTTTAAATTTTTCTTCTTTAATAAGTGCTGGTAAAGAGTTCCATATTCTGGGTGCAGTAACAGCAAAGATCGTATCTTGTCTTATATTTATTATACTAAGCGATGGAATTACTAGAAAGTTTTTGTCTTCTGATCTCAAACTTCTAGTAAGAATATATGGAATAATATACCTTTCTAGGAATGATGGGGCTTTAGTTGTTAATATTTTGAATACAGTGGAACCTTGGTTTACGAGCATAATTCGTTCCAGAAGCATGCTCGTAAACTAAATTGCTCGTATATCAAAGCAAGTTTCCCCATAGGAAGTAAGGGAAACTGCTTTGATTGGTTCCACCTCCTCCCCCCCCCTCCACGAGGCTACCAGCGCTGCTCCATTCTCCCCTCCCCTTGAGGAATCCGACGCTGTTCCAAACCCCTCCCGCGATCCAGCTTCCCCCCCCTGCGAACCGGCATCCCCCCCCGCTCGCGTTGCCCCCCCTCCACCGCGATCCTACTTTCCCCCCTCCCGAGCAGTCAATGACACCCTTTACCCGACTTGGCACCAGTGCCGGTGCCCGAAGATCCTCCCTCTTCTGGCGCGGCTGGGCGGTGCGTCGAAGATCCTCCTTCTTCTGGGCTGGGCTGGGCTGGACTGGCTTTGAGTATTTGCACATGCTCAAAGTCTTCTGATCTCGCTCTCAATCTTGGAGAGAGCGAGACCAGAAGGCTTTGAAAATGATTGAGTACCTGAATAAATTCATGTAAACTGTTCTGAGCTTCCCTGGGAGAACAGTATAGAAAATTAAATAAATAAATTTTGTTTCCATATTCCTTACTGGGTCATTTAACCTTTTTGGACTTTAGGCCAGATAGTATTTATTTAAATACAGCAGTGTGTTCAACAGTACTACATATTGCATATGCTACACTATTACACATTGTTATGGGCAAGCATATGTTTTGACAATTCAGCCAAGCTTTTCAGAAGGCAAAACATAGGCCAGGATTCTCAAAAAACTGCATTAAAAAGCGACGGTCTGCTAACGCAGCCGTTCTGCTAGCGAATTTAAATAATCGAATCATTCTCCAAAAAAACGCTCATGTGAATGAGGTTGGCAGAGAGTGGCTGAGACTTATCAAGCCCAATGACTATTATCTGATGCTGCTCATCCATGTTGACACTAATGATACAGCTAGGTACCCCTCCGAATGTATCAAAATTGACTTTGTGGCTCTGAGAGAGAAGGTGAAGCAGTCAGGTGCGCAGGTAGTATTCTCATTAATCCTCCCTGTCAAGGGTAAAGGCCAAGGCAGAGAAGCTCGCATCCTGGAGATGAATGCGTGGATGGTATCATCGAGAGCGTTTTGACTTCTCAATCATGGTCTGATTTTCCAAGGGCTGCTGAGTAGGAATGATGTGCATCTATCAAAGATGGGAAGAAGTGTCTTCAGCAGCAGACTGGCTAACCTACTAAAGAGGGCTTTAAACTAGGAATATCAAAACTCTCTAGAGAGTATGAGCACTCAAGTAAGTGAATCACTAAATACCTCTACACAAATGGGAAAAGGGGGTAGTGTCTGGAAAGCAGTATATATTAATGCTCGAAGTATAGGAAACAAGGTTCTGGATCTAGAGGCTGTGAAGGAAGAGGCTGTGAAGGAAGTGGCAATCACAGAGACATGGTTCATGGAGAACCATGACTGAAATATAGTTATACCAGGCTATAATCTGTTCAGGAATGACAGGGTAAGAAGAAAAGGAGGGGGAGTGGCATCATATGTTAAATATCATATTAAAGCCACACAATTGCAAGATCTGCAAGGTAAGGAAGAGGCACTGTGGGTCAATCTGGAAAGAGGGAAAGGAAATTGTATTTACATTGGTGTGATATACATGATGTGACCATTTATTTTTTTTCATCAAAAGGGGACATCTATTAATTGTCAGATTCTGGAGTTATTGGGGCAAATACATTTCATTGAAGTCATCCATTTTCCCTTCCTGCGCAAAAGTCTTGTTTTCTGTAGCTATAGGTCATTAGAAGAACAAACAGAAAGATATAATTGCTTATAATTTGTTTTTTTAAAAGGATTTTATTATATTTCAAAAATAATTTCAATACACGAGTTCACAATGCAGCAAACAAAGCAGCAAAAAAAACCCCAGAAATCTGTACATTATTTTTAATTCTTTCCTTCCTGAGCAGGACTGTTAACATCTTTTATCTCCCTTCATTTTTGTAATGTAAATGTGGATAATTATTTGAATTCAGTTCACATCTTCATTGCTGGCTCAAGGTGAATTATGTGTAGATATAGTACAGTAGATATTTCCCTGTCCCCACTGCTTTCAATTTACTAATTCATGTTAATGCATTAACATGTACTCTTCAATTAATATGAGTTATTACTAAATAGGCCCCGTTGACAATAATGGCGCTTAAGTTAAATAGTGAGCATTGATGTATTATTGCAGGTTAGTAAATCCGGCTATAACTTTGTACCTAAGGCAATGGAGAGTGATGTGATTTGTCTAAAGTGACAAAGGGCATTCAGTAAGTAAAGCAGAATCTGAACTTTAAGCCCAATCAATTTAACCCTTTACTTAGCAGATGGTGAAATGGCTGCTTTAGGTAACTTGATATTGAAAGACAGCAACAGTGCCAAGTAACAGGCATTTGGAGATGCAGATTTCCCATAAGAGCCATAGAAGACACATGTTGCTTCTGAGCAACAATGCCAAATAAAGGGTTAAAATCAGGAGTTGGGGTCCCTTTCTTCCCCTCCACTACATTTCCTTAAATGGCATCTTTGATTCATTGATCCCTCTAGCTTTAAATTTTTCAAGATCCTCGAATTGCAGAACTATCCATGTATTTAAACTTTATTTTCCCACTGTAAAAGGTGCCAGATCTATCAGTAAAATTGTTCATTCCTTCCCCTATTTATTAACAGCAATTTGGAACGACCTACCTTCTCAAATAAGATTCTGTCTATCCTTTCAAGTTTTTTTGAAAAATCCTGAAAACTATGCTGTTTCAGCGTTTTCTAGAAGATAAGTTTCCATGAGGTCAGTTCTCTCTATTAACTGCAATTACAGGTAGTCGTCGACTTATGACCTATGCGACATGCGACCATTCAACTTTACGATACGTTTTTCCCAGCCCATACTAATTATAGTACTGTACAGTATTTTTTACCCCTCCCCGCGTACCTTTTCCCTGGTGGTCCAGCTGTGTATCCTGCCTGAGCCCCTCCTGCCGATGTCAGAAGCCAACAGTGCACCCAGGCCGGCACACACAGGAGCGAGAACCACAAGTCCCGTGAGAACTTACGGCAGTGTTTCAGTCAGCAGTGCAGGGCAGGGCGGGCGTTCTAAAAGCTCGCTTCTGTGCATGCCAGTGTGAGTGCGCTGCTGGTTTCTGACATCGGCAGGAGGGGCTCATGCAGGATAAACTGCTGGACCACCAGGGAAAAGGTACGCGGGGAGGGGTAAAAAATAGTTAGTACAGTACTGTATTAACATTGGCTGACTTACGACTGAATCAACTTACTACCTATTAGTCGGAACCGATTGCGGTCGTAAGTCGCAGTGGCACCCGGGGCCCATCATTTTTTGACACCCCCCCATCTTTATAAAAATATAATTTTTAGTAACAATCCACATATCGCACAACAAGAGTGTACCTAGGAAAAGGCAGCATCTTAAACACTGCAGTGAGCACTAGAACACCAACACATACATTGTAAAACTAAACAAGCCAGATCCTACACAGTCAATTGATCCTGTAGTCAATGCCAACTGAAAACTATGTTCTTTTCATACACACAGAACAGAAATACACCCTCGCCCAATATGGAATAATCACAACTAAAAATAGAAATATGTAGACAAAAGTTAAACTAAACCGCCAAGAAATCAAACCCTGGATACAATGCAACACCACAAAAACAGTAACACATGTCCTCTAGTACAGTGCAAAATATAAAGACAGTAGATGTAAATTTGAAAAAACAATCACCACTTTACAAATTAACAAATAAAAATAAAACAAATAATGAGAAATAAAAAAATACCATTTTATTGGACTAATTCCCGTAAGCTCGGTCCCCATCCCCGCAAACCACCTGATTCCATCCACACAAGCCTTGAATTGTTTATATTAAAGTATAAAAAGAAACAATATTCTGTACAATTGTCAATTTATAAATCAGCGTCTTCTCCCCATTCTCTCTTCCCCATTTCCTTTCAGCGTCCTCAGCCCACTCTCTCTCCACTTTCCTTCAGCGCACGCACATAAAAACAAGCAAGTAATTTTATATCATTTTCATTCTATTCATTCATAGAAATTAAAGTCTAAATAATGCCAGTCACATAACAAAACATGATTTTACAAAAATAATTCCCTGCACAGTCAAACCTGCAAGGATTACTAGATGTCTTTCAGCAGCTCCCCTCCCTCCCTCCCTCTTACCTTTGTGGCCAAGTCAAAATGATCTACCAACAATAAAATTTTAAAAACACAAAGCACGCTGTACGCAGAGAAAATCTTAATTATCATTTATATTCCGCGGGTTTTCAAAGAGGTCAAGGCAGATGACTTTATGCAATGTCACCTCAGTAACAACTATACAAAAGTAGACAAATATTCCCCCTCCCTTTTTACTAAACCGCGATAGCGGTTTTTAGCGCAGGGAGCTGCGCTGAATGCCCCACACTGCTCTCGATGCTCATAGGCTCCCTGCGCTAAAAAACGCTATTGCGGTTTAGTAAAAGGGGGCCATAGTGCAAAATATAGACAGCATATATAAATTCTCAAAACGGACACATTTTGATCACTAAATTGAAAATAAAATAATTTTTCCTACCTTTGGTAATTTCATCAGTCTCTGGTTGCACTTTATTCTTCTGACTGTGCATCCTATATTTCTTCCCTTCTTTCAGCCTCCTGTATACTTCCTCTCCTCCAGACCTCATTCCCTCCCCAAACTTTTTCTTTGTTTCACCCTGCCCCCTTCTTTCTTTCTCTCTCTCTCCATGCCCCATTTCTTTCTTTGTTTCACCCTGCCCCCTTCTTTCTTTCTCTCTCCATGCCCTCTTTCGTTCTGTCTGTCTTTCTCTCTCTCTCTCTCTCTGTGCCCCATTTTTCTTTATTTCACCCTGCCCCCTTTCTTTCTTTCTGGCTCCCTGTCCCTCCCTTTCTTTCTTTCTCCCTGCCCTCCCCTCCCCCATGCCACCACCATTGGGAAAATGCTGCCACCGCCGCTAGGGAATAGGCTGCCACTGCCACCATCGGGAACAGGCCGGCGCCGAGTTCGCCCTGCTTCTCTTCCCCGCGGGTCCGACCAACTCTCACCGCCCGACGTCAATTCTAACGTCAGAGAGGATGTTCTGGGCCAGCCAGGCAGCGATTGGCTGGCCCAGAATGTCCTCTCCGAAGTCAGAATTGACGCGGGTGGCGAGAGTTGGTCGGCCCTATAAGGAAAAGCAGGGAGAACTCAGCTCCGGCCTGTTCCCGATGGCACTCAAGTGGCTAAAGAGCCGCAGTTTACCGGCCTAGGGAGAACACTGGAGGGTGGCCAGCTGTGCACCCCTTGGGGCGTAAACCTGGGGTGGACCTCCCCCCCACCCCCACCTTGGTATGCCACTGTCTGTACCTCACTCCCTCCCTATGACCAAAAATTTTCCTTTCTTCCATTCCTGTGTACACAACCATCTCTTTCCCTCCCTTCCTCTCTCCCAAGTTCATGCCTTGTGTCCAAAAAAGCACTCCCTCCCCCCTTTTGTGTTCCACGTTTGCCTCCTAGCCTTCATCTTAGCAACTTTCTCAGCCAAATACAACTCGAGCTGCGAGGCTCGACTTCTGCTCCTACCTGCCCTGCCGCGCACAAATAGCCGACCGGAAGTCTTTCCCGATGTCAGCGCTGATGTCGGAGGGAGGGCTTAAGCAAAGCCTGCCCTCCGACATCAGCGCTGACATCGGGGAAGACTTCCGGTCAGCTATGGGTGCGCGGCAGGGCAGGTAGGAGCAGAAGACGAGCCTCGCGGCTCGAGTTATATTTAACCCCGCGGGTCCCCTGTCGTCCCCATTCAGCTCTCTCCTGTGCACCCCCTTGGGGCTTGCACCCGGGGCGGAGCTCCCCCCCCGTCCCCCGTCCCCCCTCTAGGTACGCCACTGGTAAGTCAATGACTACCTATACTCTTAATGGAGTCGAGCCTTGTTTCTTAGGGATGACTTGATATATAAGTCCAAGATTTAGTTTAGTTTAGTTTAGTTTCCTGGAGAATTTTGACTCACTTTCACTATAGGTTTCACAGATCTTTTCCTCCATTTCTGGAATTCATTGGGTTCTGATGTCCTTCTTATGTGTGTAACAGTTCTTCTCTCATGATCTCATAGAAACATTATGGCAGATAAAGGCCAAATGACCCATCCAGTCTGCCCATCTACAGCATGTCTCACACTTTCTTGAATTCAGACACTTTCTTTTGTTTCTACCACCTCTACGAGGAGACTATTGTAAAAAAGAATTTCCTTAGATTACTCCTGAGCCTATCACCTCTTAACTTCTGATATACCAAAAGTGATTCTAGTAATGGAATGGAGTTAAAAGTATTAGATAAGATGCTAGGGTCCACCTTGGGGGTTGGCGCCCAAGAAAAAGATCTAGGTGTCATTGTAGACAATATGCTGAAACTTTTCACCCAATGTGTGGCAGTGGCCAAAAAAGCAAATAAAGACCTGGATTCTCTAAACAGCGCCCATATCAGCAGCTGCCGATTGCGTGTCAGTCATGTGACAGCACCCTTTAGAGAATCACACTTTGGAGAAAGATATATGCCGGAAATGTAGACCAGGGTTTTGAAGGCCTACATTTTTGATGCCTGCCTTTGCTGTGAATCAGGCGCTTTATAGTGCCTAACCCCACTTCCGATTAGGCACCGCCGGAGGCGTGATTCTGGCGCCTTTTGATTAGGTGCAAGTATGCACTTTAAATTTAAAGTTGATTGCCTTTTCAAACAGTGTTTCTCAATAAACTTAGGTGCCGTTTATAGACTTTCCCTCAAAATGCTAAGAATTATTAGAAAAGGGATGCTAAACAAGACTAAAATGTTATAATGCCTTTGTATTGTCCATGGTGCAACCACACATGAGCATGGCATTCAATTTTGGTTGCCTTATCTCCAAAAAGATATAGCCGCACAAGAAAAGGTTCAAAGAAGGGTGACCAAACGTTACCCCAAAATATGACTTTCTGCTGTGCGGGGGTTAAACTGTGGAACTCACTTGTCAGTCAGTTACAAAAATGCTGTGAAAAGGGCAGTTTTAGAAAATTACTTAAAACGCAGTTATTTGTAAATGCATTTTTTTCTAGATACTGAACCCTCATGATTGTTTTTTGCTGAACAATTTTTGTATGAGTCCTTCTATAAGCCTGGTGTGGCTTTCATTCTTTTATAGTCTATCTTCTGAAGATTATTTGTTTATATTTGTTCAAGTTTATTGTAAATTTGATTGATCGCTTACTCAAATTTCTAAGCGATGAACAAATCATTAAAATTATATACAATTAAAAGGGCAGCAAAACAAATAGACTAAACAGACTAAACATATGTAACATGATAAGAACTAACAGTACAAATATGTTAAAACGAGAGGAGAGGATGGGTAAGAAATACATATCGCTAGTAGAAAAGAAGACAATTATGGTAAAAAATAATAGGGAGGGAATAAACAATGAACCTTAAAAAGGTTATGAAGATGAAATGAAACTCTAAATCAAGCTTTTTTTTTTTTTTTTTAGGTATCAAAAGCATCCTTGAAAAGAAAGCTTTTCAGTTTGCTCTTAAATTTATCTAAGTTGTTTTCTTCTCTTAAGTAAATAGGGAGGGAGTTCCATGTTTGCAGAGCTGTAACAGAAAAAATAAAATGCCGCCTTGCATTAATAATTTTAAGTGAAGGAATAACTAATAAATGTTGATCAATAGACATCAGTAATCTGGTTGGGGTATAGGGAATCAATGATTTGTAGATGAAAGCCGGAGTTTGATCTTATTTGTTTTACTGAATTATGCATGTAAAGATATGTAAACCATTTAGGTTTAAACGGTATACAAAATTTTAAAATAAATAAACCTGCTACCCGCGGCTCTCCCTCTAATATCACTTCCAGGTCCCATAGAAACATGATGGCAGATAAAGTCCAAATGGCCCATCCAGTCTGCCCATCTGCAGTAACCATTATCTCTTCCTCTCTCTAAGAGATTCTACGTGCCTATCCCAGGCTTTCTTGAATTCAGAGTCTCTGTCTCCACCACCTCTTCCGGGAGACTGTTCCACGCATCTGCCACCCTTTCTGTAAATAAAGTATTTCCTTAGATTACTCCAGAGCTTATCCCCTCTTAATTTCATCCTAAGCCCTTGCATTCCAGAGCTTCCTTTCAAATGAAAGAGACTCGACTTATGCACATTTACATCACGTAAGTATTTAAACATCTCTAACATATCTCCTCTCTCCTGCCTGTGTGGAACACTGTCAAAGGCTTTGCTAAAATCTAAATATATCACATCTAGCCCACTCCCTCTATCCAATTCTCTGGTCACCCAGTCAAAGAAATTGATCAGATTTATCTGACAAGACCTACCTTTAGTGAATCCATGTTGCCTCTGGTCTTGTAATCCACAGAATTCCAGATATTTCACCATTCCCTGTTTTAGGATGTGACTTCAGAGGGAGAGCCAATGCCAGCATGAACAGCAGGTTGGATCTGTTGCTTGCACCGGTGAAGAGCTAAAGACACTGGGGTGGGGTGGACGGCAAGATGGGGGAACAGCAGTCAGAGAGAAGGAGAAGTACTGGCACCCTACTAAGATGGTGCCCAGAGTGGTCTGCCCCCCTTACTATGCCACTGTGTGCTAGTGTCCCACCCATGACCATCGGTGTGCTGCTATCCCCCCATCCACCCCCAAGATGACCGGCCCTTCTGTCCTAAACCACACCCCCATGGCTGGTACTAGTGTCTTCCCCCATTCCCCCTTTTTTTTTCTCCCCCTTATAACCCCATTGTATTATGTAACATCTTTCTTCTCCCATGTATTCTTTCCCCATGCTTCTCCAATTCATGATGTAACTTCATACTTCTTGCATTTTGTAATTTGCTGATTGTCCAGCCTTCTTTCTATGTGAACCACCTAGAAGTCAGTTTGACTATGGCGGTATAGAAAAATAAAGTTATTATTATTATTACTAGTCATTAAGCCCGTTACATTAATGGGTGCTAGAATACTGTTCACCCTCTATGTTGCCCCTTCCATTCACTGCCCTCTCTTCTCTTTCCATCCAGTGTCCGCCCCCTCTCTCTCTGTCCCATATGGCCTCTCTCCATCTCCTCTTTCCTTTTCCCTTGGTCTGGCATACCTTCCTCCTTCCCTCCATGCCCTGCCATCTGTTCTTCTCTCCAAGCCATTCTCTCCCCCTCTGCTTACTTTCCTCCTTCAACTACTTCATCGGGCAACAGCAGCATTCACAATTCATTGCTGTTGCTGGCTTCAGGTATTCCTCTCTGGCGGGTCCTGTGTTCATGAAAACAGGAAGTAGGCAGGACCGGCCAGAGAGAAAGGCCTGAAGCCGCAACAGCAGCGAATTGTAAGCCCTGCTGCTGCCTGAAGCACCTGAGGCAGATGCTTCTCTCCCCTCCCAGCCCAACCCCCGCTGACTCTGCGACCCTCCCGGCGAGATGACTTTAATAACAAACCTCCCTCCAGCGTTGGCAGCCGCAGCACGCTAAACAGGCTGGTTCGCGGCTTTCTTCTGCTATTGAGTCTCTCTGTCGCGTCATTGATGACATCATTAGTGACGCAGCAGAGGGACTCAACTGCAGGAGAAAGTCGCGAAGCAGCCTGTTTAACGTGCTGTGGCTGCCAACGCTGGAGGAAGGTTTGTACCGGTATGTGCAGAAGCGATATGTCTCTCCCCCTCCAGTACCTGTGCAGCACTTTGCTGCGGCGCATCCTCCCATCCTGAGTCGGCCACAGCGCTCGAGTCTGTTTCTCCCGCTTTGTCTAGCCGCTGCATACGCACTCTGGCCACGGACCTACAGATCATGGATCAGGGATTACAGATCACGCAGGTCTGAGTGCGCATGCGCGGCTAGCGTTTTATTATATAGGATTACTGGCATGCTACTGTCCTCCCTCTGTCCTCTTTCACCACATCTGATGACCAGCACTAGTGCCCAATCCCACCCTCCCCTGATGACCTTGGCATTAGTGTCCCTTCCCTCCTTGGTGACCATTGGCGCACTTATGTCCCCCTTCCACATCCCCTCTTCCTAGATGACCAGCACTACTGTCATACACCAGGGCACCTCCCCACCCCCAACCAACATTTCACTTACATGCACTAAACAATCAACCAGTGATCCTCCGTGTTGGGCTGGTGCGGGGTCGTGAGCATCTGTGCATATATGAAGCCTGCCAGCTCCTGCCTTCTTTGAGACTCTTAGAGCCGGTGAGAGCTGGCAGGCCTTGAGCATGCACAGATGCTCAAGGCCCTGTACCAGTTCAACATGGAGAATCGCTGGTAGCTTTTTAAGCTTGGGTAAGTGAAATGCCGGATGGGGATAGGGGAGTGTCTTGGTGTATGACAGTAACGCTGGTCATCTAGGGGGAGGGAGTGTGGAAGAGGCGGGACAGCAGTGCACTGATTTGGGAAGGGGTATAGCAGTGTACCAATGGTCATTGGGGGAGGGGAGACAGTAGTGTGCCAGTCAGCAAGGGAGACTCGCATATGGAATCCACTTGTGTTTTGGGAATCCCAGATGTTGGTGTTTATACATGCCTCGAAGTGAGTCTTAGGGCCTGCTGTAGGGCATATGTAACCAACAATATATGGGGTCTTCACAATACTTGCTGCCTTCCTGATCAAGCCCCAACCCTAATGCTACCTTCTCCCCATTAGACACTCCTCTCCAAATTACCTCCATTGCATTCAGATCCCCAAATCATGCCCTCTTGTGGCACTCAAATACGAGACATCCCAAGCAGCTCCCCAGTGGTGGGAGAGGGCTCCCACATGGGAGCAAGAGATCAACATATGGCTGCCTCCCTAGGGTAACCTCTCTGTGGTCCAAGGCCCTGAAAACAAACCTCTTCCAGCAGACCTCATCCCCCACCCCACTCCACTCCACTCTCTGGATTTACCTGGGATCTGCCCACTAATTTTCATGCCCACTAATTTCTACCTCAAGTCTCTGCCTAATCCACTATGGCTGCTGAGCCATCTAGCATATTGCTAGGGGTTAGGCTTTCATATATTTGCTCACATATGGACACCTGACCTCTATTAGTAGTACAGAAGTCTTGGTGGCCATATTGGATTGAGCTAAGACATGAGGTGGAAATCAATGGGCACTTTTCACACCCTATTAGATACTAGGGAACCCTGGTAAACCCTGGGAGTAGGTCAGGGGATTAGAGTAGAGGAGACCCGGAGACCTTCTGGAGAAGGGTTGTTAGTTGGCTTTGGGCCCCAAAGGGAGGGAGTTATCCTGGGGAAGGCAGCCAAGTGGCAGTCTTTTGCCCACATGGAAAAAGCTTCCTTTCCAGGGGGGTGCTACCTTGGAGGGATTTGATTGCTGTGAAGTGCTTTGATTGACAAATATGTGCTGTCAGGAGAGAGTCTGATTGGAGGAAGGGGTCAGGTGCTGTTGGAGGGTGTTTCCACGGGTGATGAAGTCTGTCTGTCTGCCACAGATAGAGTTGTTTGGAAAGACCTCTAATGAAGAGAGAAGCTAGATGCCAATGGTGGTATTGGGGCTTTTTTAGCAGGAGTGATGGTTTTAGAAAGCTGCCCCCATATCTATGTGTGTGTGATGGGGAGGAGGATAATATTCATACCTTCCCTCCCTCTCTTCCTCCACATACAGCTTTCAAAAATTACTGTTCCTTTTGGATGTGGATAGGCTGGAATGCAGCCTTGCTTTTATGTTAGGACTGGCTTCATGTCTGGCAGTGTCTCATGTAAAATAGCAGGAGAATTCCACACATCTTAACCTGGGTATGTGAATTCCTCTCGCCATGCTCTGTCTAAAATCTGCCTCCACGAATATAGTGGTGATATTCAGCCACTATCCTTGCAGCTAAGTAGTTCTAACCAACCACATTACCATATAGAGTGGTTGAGTATCGCTGTTATTCAAATAGCTACAAGTGGTAAGTGCTTTCCATGTATATTCTGTTCCACTGCCTTTCTGGATAGTAATGCGGAATATGTTTGGGGTTTTTAAAAAAACAAAACAAAACACTATAACTGGTGTTTAAAAACTGGTGTTGCTAGGTCTGTATGTTGATTTGATAGTGTTCAAATAAAGGCTGGATAAATGAAAGCCTAGTGTCATGCATTTGATATTCCGCCTTTCTGTAGTACTACCAAAGCAGTTTACAAATTATATCTATGGGATAACACCATGGTATTTAAGGCAGCCATTGAAACAATGCATACCTGCTCGAATGCTAAGGTCGGAGTTTGACATGAGGTTATCAATAGAGGTGCTTGGTGAAACTCACCACAAAAATACGCAAAAAGCAATCATTTTTGTGGCTGGTCCTCTGAAATGGAATGCTTTACCAGCAGGGCAGGATTTAGATGAAAAGAGGTCCTAGGCTATTCCACTTATGAGGCCCTTTCACCGCTCATTTTTAAGTTTGTAAATTACATGAGAGATAATAAAATACATCATTACTGTGATATATATCAATATGTTAAATGAAACATGTTGTTATTGGTACTAACCTTTATAAAAAATGTGACACAGATAATAAATAAAAAAAAGTCGAGAACACTTATTTGGACATTTATTCTCAGCACCATATATAGTACTTGTAACAATAACTAATCAAACATAACACACAACATTGCCCCTTCCTATGTCCATAGTGCCCCCAGTGCATCCTTCCTCAGCTCACCCCCCCTCCGATGCCCACCTGCCTCCCATCCCCCTTCCATTCAACACCCCCCCATGCCATCCTGCCTGCCTGCCTTCCATTAAACCCCCCCACCCCCCTTCGATGTCAGCCTGCCTGCCTCCCATCCCCCTTCCACTGAAACCCCCCACCCCCAATGCCAGTCCGGGCTGCCCTGTCCTGACGGATCCACGTTTTGCCTCTCTCCCCGCGGGGCTGGGTTTTGCCCAGCTGTTTCCGGACTGACGTCTTTCCCTCCCCGATCCTCCTCCCAGGGCAAGAAAAAGAAAGGGAGAAGCCAAGTCAGCGCCCCGTTGCGGCCGGAGCCGGTTCCGATCCCGAAGCGTAGAATTTCTCCTTATTTCCGGTTCAGTGTTTTAGTGTTCACTGTTTTTAGAATAGTGTAATTTTAATTTTGCTAACAATTTGAATGTAGGCCCCTCTTGATCTTGAGACCCTAGGCTGAAGCCTAGTTAGCCTATAGGAAAATCCGGCCCTGTTTACCAGGATATTTGAGACTATGGGCTCCTTTTACTAAGGTGCGTTAGGGCCTTAACGCACGGAATAGCATGCACTAAACCTTAATGCCAGCATTGAGGTGGCGTTATTCTAGAAGTGTATCGCGCGGTTTAGCTCACGGTAATTTTGTGCGTGCGCTAAAAATGCTAGTGCACCTTAGTAAAAGGAGCCCTATGTAAAGATAAGATGTCCTTTTGGAAGCAACTAGAAACATGTTTGTTTGTGAAAGCTTTTTTCTTGGTAGTGATGTTTTAGATTTTGATATTCTGTTGTATCTAAGTTTTATTAGCTATGTGCTAGTTTTAGCAACAGTTAGAAGAGTTGGGAGGATTAAGTAGACATGTTCTTACTGATTACGTGTGTGTACATGACTGTGTATGTTAGCCACTTAGGCTTTAAGTGGTGAAGACATTTTTAAAATAAGTAAGTAAAATAAATATAAAGGTACTTTCTCTGTCCCTGGCTCGTGATCTACGTTTTTGTACCTGGGGCAATAGAGGGTTTAAGTGACTTGCTTAGGGAAGTAAGAAGCCATGGTGCGAATCAAACCCAGAATATTGGCAAAGGTGGAACATGAAGGGAAGGGGAAGATGGTGGTGGGTCTTATTCTTCTCACTGATATGTCTATCTTTCCCTTTTGCTTTGCTGGACTTCTTTCTTAGTCTGTATGTTCTGCAATTTGCTATTAGATTTCCTCCCGCTTGTTGCAACGACTGTGACGGTGTTTCACCTGTTCATTTATACTGTGAGCGTGAATGCAGCCCAGTTACGTCCAGTGTTTCCTGCCTCTGTTGCTTGTCATAGAGTTGAATGATGCAGGAGCAATTTCATGGGTCTGCTTCTGAAACAGGCTGTTTTTCTCTGAGCTACATAGCGGTGATGGATAATAGCTCCTATGATACAAAGGACGACCTGTTCTCATCATTGTAGCAGTAACTGTTTCCAGAATAAAAAGCTGATTGGCCTTAAATGTAAATAAACTTGCAAGGGGGCTTAATAATAAGGTAGCTGACAGGGACACTTCCCCACTATGGCTTGATGGGGAAGGCCACTGCATTTATCAGCTCAGAAAATATTGTCTGCCACAAGCTTGTTTGCTGATGAAATGATCTATCATTCACCAGTTTCCTAAGACTTTCATTTTTAGTTAAACAGAAATGTAACCCCCCCCCCCCCCATAATGGTCTCATTTTCTAAGGACCATTATGAATAGGAGCACATGTTATTTGAAGAAGAAGGAGGTGCTGTGAATAGATTATAAAGGTATAAAATACTGTAATAGCCACAAAAATCAATCAGGATAAATTCTGTGAAGAAGGTGCTTATATATAGGCACCACATACATGCATAAAACAATACTGTCACATATGCATGTATATACCGAATTTCCAACTGATCACTATTAAATAAATAAGAACATAGAACAGCCAAGCCCAGTATCCTGTTTCCAAAGTTGGCCAATCCATATAGTAGCAACATTCCATGTTACCGATACCAGGGCAAGCAGTAGTTTCCATCATGTCAGTCTCACTAGCAGACCAATGGGGCTCATTTTCATAAATGACGTCCAAAGATGGCATAAACAGGCACTTGGACGTCTTACTAGTCAAAACGACCAATTAGGCATTTTCTAAACTGACTTTCTAGATGTCTTTCTGGTCTCTAGTGCGTCTAAATCTTAAGGGGGCATGTTAGAGGTGTGTTTTGGGCGGGATTATCAATGCCTCACTACATACAGGCTCTGTACCTACAAGCTGGAAATCAGCAATCATTTGACTACTCTTGAAGAAACCCATACTTGACCCAGACACACCCAGCAACTTTAGGCCTGTCTCCAACCTACCTTTCATTTCAAAGATCCTGGAAAAAAACAGTACTCAACCAACTACACTCATTTATTGACAACAAAACAGCCATCAGGTTTCTGGAAATTTCATAGCACTGAAACTGTCCTCCTTGATATCATTGACAATTGCTGGAAACTTATGGACAAAGGAAACGATGTTCTACTGGTGCTACTAGACCTCAGTGCAGCATTCAGCACCGTTGACCATGACCTCCTCCTCACCCGATTCACTGAGCTCGGCGTCCGAAATATGGCACTACTCTGGTTCACATCCTTCCTAAGCAACAGATCCCAATGCGTGCTACTCAATACTATCCTATCAAAACCAAAACCAATCAAGTACGGGGTACCACAAAGGAGCACTACTATTCCCTTTGATGTTTAATCTCTACATTATACCTGTCCTGGATATAGCCCACAAGCACCAAATCAAGATTCACTCCTTTGCCAACAACATTCACTAGGAGAGAACCATGACTTCCAGATTGCAAAACTACAAAACTGTCTCTCAGAAATCAAAATCTGGTATCCGCAAACAAGCTCCAACTAAACCCCTCAAAAACAGAATTCCTTTGGATCCACAAAGAACATTGCATCTACAACTGCTCCTCTCTCTGGGAATTATCTAACATAACTACCAAAGTCTGCAGCCTAGGGGTACTTCTTGACTCTAACTTATCACTTACCAACCATATCTCGCAAGTGGTCTCATCTTCGTTCTACTATCTACAACAGCTACAGAAAATAAGAAACTATTTCTCTGAACCAGACTTTTTACAACTTCTCAATGCCTTTGTCCTCTCCCGCATGGACTACTACAACGCATTATTCAACTGACTGACTGCAAAAAATATTAAGTGTCTCCAACGTGTACAAAATGCAGCAATCAGACTACTGATGAACCTTTGCACCCGCGATTCAGTAACCAAAGCACTAGCGTCATCCCTCTGGCTACCCATAGCTAAATGCTGCATCTTCAAAGGCTTAGTACTTGCGTTCAAGTCCTTACACAACAGGGCACCCAGCTACATATAAGTCAAACTCCCACCTTATGTTCCAAACAGACCCCTCCACTCTCAGGAGGAAACATGTTTTCAAATACCCCCTGGTCGGAGCCTCCAACTAGAAAAGTGCCAGACGAAGGTCATACTTTCACTTCTTACCAAAGTTCTGGAATCATCTACCTCTTAACATCAAATCCCTTAATGGACTTTTGAACTTTAGAAAAGCAATAAAAACCCACTTCTTCACCTGACTCCTTAGGAAAAGCTAGCATTCAGACTTACTCCCAAACCACTATATTCTTAATAGATGTTCAACTGACTCCCTGTGCATGCTTCAGGCTCCAACGTCCGGATACGGTATAGGACGCCCAGTCTCAGAAGCCACCTAAGCATCAGGCCGCCAAGTGGTACAAATTAATATCTGAATATTTGACTAAAAAACCTAAAACAAGCCTAAAAAACATTTGGCATATTGAAACAAAGCAGCATATTTCTGCTACACAGTGGCCACGGATTTGGACTTGGAGAATGAGATGTACAGCGTCAGCATCTATGAGATAAACTTGGTTATATTTGTTATATAGAATTTTGTGGACCCCAGTTCGTTTACAAAAGTTGGATAGTTCAAAGTCTAATAGATGCTGGCACTGTCATCTTGATGTAGGGACACTGGATCACTTGTTATTTTATTACCCCTTGATATTCAATTTTTGAAAATCAATATGGGGAAAAATGAATATGGTACTCGGTGTCTATATACTATTGTCCTATGACCTGTTCCTATTTAGGACATTACTGAAATCTAAGAGTCCAATCGACACACACAAAAGTAGACTTCTTCTGATTATGACGGGGGTGGCCATGCAATTGATAACCAGAAACTGGAAGAATTGGGACAGATTAAATTTTTCTAGTTGGTGGGAAACACTCTGGGGCTCATAATAATAAAAAAAAAAAGTCTAAAAAATAGCCTAAATAGGTACATGGACGATCAAAAAGCCTGATCGTCTAAGTATCCATAACCAAAGCTGGTTTTAGACTTATCTAAAACCAGTTTAGGCCTTTCCCCTGCCTCTAAACGCATAGAGCGAAAAGAGGCATTTTTAGAGGAGGGGAAAGGGCGGGAGGTGGGCCGACCTACACTTAGTCATACAGCAGGTATAACCAAACCTTTTGACAGGTTGCCTAGTTAGCACTTATACGTTTTGACTTAGACCAAGTCAAAACAGGTATAAGTGCCGAAAAAGGGCCCACTGAGCTGATCGTGGCTGGCGCGATCAGCTCAGTGGCCCGGCAACCTACCCCCCCCCTCCCCGCAACCATCACGGCAGGAGAGATGCCTCATCTCCCCTGCCGCAATAGCGATACCACCAAGTGCTGCCAAATGTGGCACTTGGGATTGCTAAAGCTGCAGAAGAGATGAGGCATCTCTCCTGCAGTGATCCACCCATCCCCCCCGACATGATCCGGGCAGGAGGGAGCCCAACCCTCCTGCCCAGGCGACCCCCCCCTACCCCCCATCTCCACTAAGATATGGGCAGGAGGAATCCCAGGCAGTCGCCGGGCCAGGAGGGCTTGGGCTCCCTCCTGGCTTAATCGGATCAGCCGGGGTGTCGCCAGGCCAGGAGGGCTTGGGCTCCCTCCTGGCACGATCGCTGTCGGACACCAGGGAGTCGCCAGGCCAGGAGTGGTTGGGCTCCCTTCTGACCCGATCGTTGCTGGGGTGGGGGGATTCTGTAACCGGTGTTCTTTTTGACAGACACCGGTTACAGAATCCAGCTTTTAGGTGAAGGACTGGCTCCTCCTTCGCCTAAAAGCCCTTGTTTTGAACGTTTGAGACTTAGGATTTTTTTAGATTGATTAGATGGTATAAGTTTAGATGTAGTGGTGGTCTGGGCGTTTAAACAGCTGAATGTAGAGGCAGGCCATTATCAAAAAAACCTCCTTTTGGATGTTTTTTTTTTTTATAATGGACATTTTCCCTGCTTCTACTTTTAACGTTTATGGCCTTAGGCCAAAAGGGGACTTAGATTTTTTTTTTATTATGCCCCTCCACGTTTGTATTACAAGTATGAAAGAATGAATGCAGAACAATTGGGACATAATAAAAGGTTTAAAGACATATGGGGCCATTAGAGTCATTTGTTAAACAAAAGACTGATTAATCAATTAACCTTTAATTCCTAGTTGATTTCCACACACATCCAGGGAGGGAGGGAGGAGGGGGGGAGTAAGGTACTTTGTTTAGTATTTGTTTGAATATAATTGCTGTTATATATTTTATCTGAATGTATATTTGTTTGCACTTTGTATAAGTTTTGAAAATTAATAAAGATAAAAAAAGATAAATTGGATATATATTGGATATTAGATATTGGATTTTTTTTGGATATTGGAAATTGGATATTTATTGGATATTGTAAAGAAATATTGATTTTTAATTAAACTTTGGTTTAATTTAAAAAAAAAAATAGGTGGGATTAGTTTTTAGGGAAATTCCAATTATCCTTTGATTTATTTGGGTAACAAGTGATCACAATGTTTATTTTTTATGTCATCAAATAGGGATATAGGGTTTTGCTTCCTTTAGGTTTTTGTTTTTTTTAAGCTAGGGAGTAGGTATCGTGGAAGAAGCTGTTCTGGGTCAGAAGGGGAAGAAAGGTATTCAACAGATCCCAATGGAGGAATAAAAGGACTGGATACTCACCTGTTTTGCTGCTGAAAAATCCTGTCTGCGGAAATTAGTGAGGAAAATTTTGGGACAAATATTGATAACAAATAAACTATTCTTTTAATATTTATTTTTATTTCACTTGTGTTTTTGATATATTTGGGTGAAGTTTATTTTAAAATGTAAATCTTTTACTTCCTTAAAGAAAACATTATTGAACCCTTGACCAAAACGACGACATTGTTGAGAATTACACTTTGAGGAAGTAGCAGGTTACATTAAGCATTGTTTTTTTCCCTGCTCCGAATTAGTGACCTGTTGTTTAGCATGCACGCCAAAAGCCTTTGCATTGTTCAGCATGCATGTAGTGAGCTATAATAACTTAGCATTATGACATATTTCACAGTTTTATGGGATTGTCTTTCATATCTCCTGCAAAGAGCTGCCATATGGCTGGAGCAGCTCCTTTGTGTGACACTTTTTTTTTTTTTTTTTTTTTTACAAATAACAGAGTACTGGGGGGAGAGGGTCAGGCTGCAAAGTAGCAAACCTACTGCTTCATGATAAATGATAACTAATGAGAAAATCTCTCTTCCAGAAAGTCAGTACCTAAGCAATGTCAAGAAAAAAAGGGAGAAGCTGTTTCCTTCCAGCAATAGGAGTGTATCTTTCACTGAAGCAAGCCATCCTTCGTAATGAATGAACTGCAATTACCTAGCTCTTCATGCTTAACTGGGCCTGTATTATAGTACTCGTTTCAGTTCTCTTAAGCTTCAATTGCACCTCATGTTATTTCGCAGAATAAGCTGAGAAGCAGGAGCTGAATTGATATTGTCAGATGTATGCTGAATGTCAGTAAATTGGATGATAATTCCAAGTCAGAACAGAACACATTCTGGACTTCATGATCTATTTTCTCTGTGCAGCACATGAGAGTTTCTGCTTTTAGACAGTAATCCGAGCAAGTGTAAGGTGGTAAATTATTATTGCAGGATAGCTTATGTGCAGCTCTGTGTCCTTAGAAATATGGTTTATGGTGTATTGGATTTAATATACCACTTTTCCTGGCACATAGCAAGGAAATAAATTAATATGGAACGCGAAAGGAACACCATATAAGATAGGAAAGAGGAAATTTAGAACGTCTGATCAACCAGATGCCATCCATATAGATTTTTTAAAAACCTGATTGCTATTTACAGGCCTGGACTTGTCATCCTAATAATCTTTGCTGCGTTAAAATCAGTTTTGTCTAGTAGGACATCAGGCTGCTCAGTGGTACAAAATGATTTCTGAATTTTTGAATAAAAAGCCAAAAAATAGTCTTAGAGACATCTGGAGCATCGAGATAAAACAGTATATTTCTGTATCTCGTTGGCCACGAATTTGGACTTGGAGGTTGAAATGTACAGCGTCAGCATCAATGAGACAAACATGGTTATTTTTGTTACATAGGATTTTCAGGACCCCAGTTCGATTAAATAAAATTGATAGTTCTAAATCTAATAGATGCTGGCATTATCATAGGGACTTTGCATCATCTGATATATTTTTGTCCATTTATATTTATATTTTGGAAGTCAATCTGGGAACAAATAAATTTAGTTTTGGATTCAAATGTTCCATTATCATATGAGGCTATAATCTGTGGAACGATATTACATGTAAAACCCACTCTAGATAATATAAGAGTCATCTATTCATGATCATAACAGGCATAGCCATTCAATTGATCACGAGTAACTGGAAAAACCATGACAGAATAAGTTACACTTTTTGGTGGGTGAATGTGTGCACTACATACAGATATGAAAGAATTAATGCAGAATGTAGGGGAGTTAGTGGTGTATTCAATAAAATTTGGAGTCCATTGACTAAATTTATGAAATTATAATGTTTATTTATCTTGTCTTTCCTTTCGTTCATTTACCTTTACACATCCATGGAGGGAGGGGGAAGGGAGGGAAGGGATTAAATATCGATGGTGACATTTGGGTAACTTTATTCCTCATTTATATTATATACTATGTTATGTTATTATTATATGTAGAAAACTGAAAATCTTGAATGATAAAATGTTACCTATATAGGAATTAGTGCAATGTATGTAATATCTGCTGTTCTATATATATAGCATTGTTTTTAGATTAAAAATCAATATGGATTTTTAAAAAATCAGTTTTGAAAGCTTTGGTGAACAAATGGGGTCTTCCATGCTACCTTAAATTTTTTAATGGAAAGCTCTAACCTGAGTAGGGCTGGGAGAGCATTCCAGGATTGGGGCAAAGTACAATTAGAAGCATCAATTTGAATATTATCAAGGTGTGCATGGAAGAGAGAAAGGATACACAGATGGCAGTCATTAAAAGAACCTAGATTTCTAGTGGGAGTATACAGAATAACTAAAGAAACAAGATAAGCAGAGATTTCTGTATGTAGCACTTTGTGACTCATGATAAGAATTTTAAATTGAATTATGACAAATATTGGAAGCTAATGACAACCGAGAAGAAGAATCATAAGGTGGTCAACTTTCTTGGCATGAGATAAAATTCTCAAAGCAGTGTTTTGAACAGTTTGTATATGCTGAATAAGTGATTGTGTGATTCCTGAATAGACTGTGTTACAGTAAACCAACCATGAGATTATTAGAACATTGTAACAAAGTAGCATAGACAGTTTATCAAGATAGTAGTGGGTAACCCTAAATTGTCTACAGGTAAAAAGGTATTTCTTGACTAGCATACCCATCTGATGATCAAACATTAACTCCTGATCCAGGATGATTCCAAGGTATAAGCATTTGTAATGTGTAACCATGGTAATTTGTGCATTAAAGAGCAAGGGAGTTAACTGAGGTCAAAAAGATCTGTCAGTGATCCATGAGGCTACCGTTTTACAATGGTTCAAACATAGAGAATGACACAGGAACAGAATTTGACCCCATCCCTGTCCCCGTGGTTAACCGCAGGAAACCATCCCCGAATCATTCTTTAAGCAGAGAGGGAAGAATCAGAGTATGAATGGGCACAACCACTGACCCTCAAGCCTTGCATTGAAGAATGCTGGTGTAGAAGGACTGAGGTTGAGATAGACACTAAAGAATGACATTGGATGGTTAGAATATAAGACCATAAGCATTGCCATACTGGGACAAACCGAAGGTCCATCAAGCCCAGTATCCTGTTTTCAGCAGTGGCTAACCCAGGTCACGAGTACCTGGCAGAATCTCAAAGAGTAGCAACATTCTAGAGCTGAGATTGTGATATCATAATGCCTCATTCCACCAATGCCTAAAAGTCAACCTCATCAGTGAGTAATGGCTTCATTATCCTATACTTGGTTCACATAAGAATCAGAGTATGAATGGGCTCAGTCACTGACCTTAAGCCTTGCTGATGTAGAAGGACTGAGGTTGAGATAGACACTAAAGAATGACCTGGGATGGTTTCCCATGGTTATCTACTGGGATGGGGACAAATTCTGGCCCCATATTGTTTTTTATGAAACCAGAAGAAGATTGAATCCAAAGCAGTCTGGAAATGAATTAGAAACAGAAACATGATGGTAGATAAAGGCCAAATGGTCCATCTAGTCTGCCCATCTGCAGTAACCATTATCTCTTCTTCTCTCTAAGAGATCCTATGTGCCTATCCCAGGCCCTTTTGAATTCACAGTCTCTGTCTCCACCATCTCTTCTGGGAGACTGTTCCATGCATCTACCACCCTTTCTGTAAAAAAGTATTTCCTTAGATTACTCCAGAGCCTATCACCTCTTAACTTCATCCTATGCCTTCTCATTGCAGAGTTTCCTTTCAAATTAAAGAGACTCGACTCATGCGCATTTACATTACGGAGGTATTTAAACATCTTTCAAGAAAAAAAAACAGAGTAATAACTAAATAAAAAAATTCAGAAGTTATATATATTACGCCAGAGGTGGGCTAAACACTCCCGATAAGCATTTCACATAAAAGGTGGAGAAAAAAGCCTCAAAATTCAAATTAACAGCAGCCCACAATCAAAACTTGATAAACATTCAATACTGCTTCATTTCTTATCTTAGGCAAAAAACTCCACCACCACTGAAATGAATTTATCAAAGGGTGAAAAAACCCATCACTGTGCACAGGAAAAGAAAAAACAAAACAGTTTACTTAGCCTTGGAAACATGGTCGAGAACACGCCATAGATGAAAACGTCTGGCCAGATAAAATATTGGTGGCGCTCACTAGAACCTTTCACAAACCATGTCCTCTTTTAAATTCCAACAAGTCCTTGTTTCGCCTCACATGAGGCTGCGTCAGGGAATATAATGCAGCTCAAAACTCTGTTCTCATTTCGTGCACTCTCCACCTTTTATGTGAAATGCTTATCGGGAGTGTTTAGCCCACCTCTGGCGAGTAATATATATAACTTCTGAATTTTTTGATTTAAACATCTCTACCATATCTCCCCTCTCCTGCCTTTCCTCCAAAGTATACAGATTGAGATCTTTAAGTCTGTTCCCATACGCCTTATGATGAAGACCACATACCATTTTAGTAGCCTTCCTCTGGACGGACTCTATCCTTTTTATATCTTTTTGAAGGTGTGGTCTCCAGAATTGTACACAATATTCTAAATGAGGTCTCACCTAAGTCTTATACATCTTAGCCATACCTCTCCCTATGCAACCTAACATCCTTCTAGCTTTCGCCATCACCTTTTTAACCTGTTTGGCCACTTTAAGATCATCATATATAGTTACACCCAAGTCCCGCTCGTCTGTCATGCACATCAACTCTTCACTCCATAACCTATACCATTCCCTTGAGTTTTTGCAGCCCAAATGCATGACCTTGCATTTCTTAGCATTAAATCTTAGCTGCCAAATTTCAGACCATTCTTCAAGTTTCGCCAGGTCTTGTATCAGGATGAAGTGAATCAGTATAATAATCACTAATCCTGAGATTTTGGACAAGGTGGATTAGAGGACTCAAGAAGATATTAAACAATAGAGGGACCAATACTGAGCCCTGAGGTACACCACAGTGTAATTTACGGGAATGTGAAGTTGACGTTGGTAATGCAACAGTGAAAGTTCTATCTACTACTATTACTATCAATTATTTCTATAGTGCTACTAGACGCATGCAACACTGCACAGAATCACAAAGAATAAGAAAACAGTCCCTTCTTGAAAGAGCTTACAATCTAAACAGCAAGACAGACAAACAGGATGTCATGGATACAGTTAAGGAGAATGGTAATCAGTGGGCTGGGTTGGAGGGCAGAGGAGTAGGTTTAAGGATTGAAAGCTATATCAAAAAGGTGAGTTTTCAGTCTGCTTTTAAACAAGGGAAGGAAAGGTGCCTGATGGTAATTTATTCCAGGCATAGGGGACAGGTAATTTATTCCAGGCATAGGGGACAGCTAGATGAAAGGAACGAAGTCTGAAATTGGCAGTGGAGGAGAAGGGTAACGTTGAGCAGCTTATCTGAGGAACGGAGTTCTCTGGGAGGTGTATAAGGAGAGAGAAGTGAGGAGAGATATTGAGGGGCAGCAGAATGAACACACTTGTAGTGAGAAAATTGAGAAAAGAATCGATGAAGTGCAATACTGCTGTTGCCAAAATTGCCTAATTGGGCTGGAAGTAAATTTTAATCAACAAAATCAGAAGCTGCCGACAGATTGAGACTACTAGTACAATTTTTACATTATCACCAGCTGAGTAAAGGTCACTTAGCAGAGCTGCGATTACTCTTTCTGTGCTACTTATGTCCTGGGCAGAACCAGACTGTCATGGGATGCAGGACATGAGTTTGATCAATGTATAATAGAAGCTGTTGGAAAACAACTCACTCAGCCAGATTGGACACAGAGCTTAAATTAGAAGTTGGGCAATAATTTAAAATATCAGAGGTGTCAAGTTTTGGTTTCTTAAGTATTGGGCTAACAAATGCTCACTTCCAGGGAATTAGAACTTCCCAGAAATTAAGCAGTGATTAATAAGGCCATTGCTTGAGAGATCAGGCCATGGTGTGGGTTCTTCTCCATGAGGGGGGAATGGGGCCAATGGAAAGGTGGTAATTTTTGCTGCCCAAATCAGCTTGTTGAATAAGAAAAGAGTAACCAAATCAAAGGAGGACCAAGAAGATGAGAATACAGTAAAATAACCCAAACAAACAAATACCTGAAATAGAAGTATTTGTTGAAGATGAGTCAGAAGGGTTGATGTCAGTGTCAGAATGTGTAAACTTTGGGAAAACTGTCAGAGTGGGAGCAGGCACTTGGGCTAGAGGGCTACAGAAGGGGCAGAAGAAACAATGCAGTAATAACACTTTGGTTAAAAAAAATGGGTAAGATCTTTGGCTGGGAGAAAAAGGAGAGAAAATCCATCTGATCAGGTAAGGTTAATTCTAAAATGACAGAAAAAAGTTTTAATATATTTTTTTTTCTATTAACAGAATCAATTACAAGTAAAATGCCTTTTTTTGTTTGACTTCCAATTGTAATGATTTTTTTTAACATTTGAAGATAATTAGGGGCTCTAGTGGTAGTAGAGCTTTCTCCAAATGAATTCTGGGTGTCTGGTCTGATGTTATACAAGATGTAGATCTTCATGAAACCAGGGATTCTGAGGAGATGCAGTGGGACAGTGGCAGTGGAGAGAAGCAATTTAGGCTAGCTGCTGAGTTATAATGGCAACTCAGGAGGAGACCCATTCTGCAAGTGAATAGGAATCAAAGCCTGAAGGAAAAAAGAAGCAGAGATCTGAAAGAGTAGACAGATCAAATGTGTGCAAAATTCCTAAATGGGAAGTAGAGGATGTGCATTGTTTGAATTGAGAGAAGGTAGTTGTAGAGAAAATGAAATCAATAGTTAATCTGACTGGGAAAGATTTGAAGAAGAATTCAAATCACTGTTTGTAGGGAAAGGAAAAAAATCTAGTTTGTAACCAGCTACATGGTTGGGATGTGCTATGTAAAGCTGACGTCTGACAGTAGAACAAGGAAACACTTTTCTTGAAGTTGCTGTGAGTTGTCTAGTGGAAAATAAAAAGTCTCCCAGCATTAAAATATTGGAGAATCTAATTGTTGCATCCAAAGAGTGGAATCAAATGCAGGGAGGAAATAGAGTAAAAGGCAAATTATATATACATCCAATAGGGATTGTATTTTCAGAGAAAATGGCCCACATCAAACATACCGGAACCTGAGCAATTCTTTCATGGAAGTCAAGCAGAAAAATTAGCATCCATAGAAGTGAGCCTTGAAGACGTACGCAGGCAGATAGAAAAACTAAAAACTGACAAATCCCCAGGTCTGGACGGAATACATCCAAGGGTTCTGAAGGAATTAAAGGAGGAGATAGCGGAACTACTACAGCAAATTTGCAACCTATCCCTAAAAACAGGAGTGATCCCGGAGGATTGGATGATAGCCAACGTTACGCCCATCTTTAAAAAGGGATCAAGAGGTGACCCTGGAAACTACAGACCAGTGAGTCTGACCTCGGTTCCGGGAAAAATGGCGGAAGCTCTGATAAAAGTAAACATCGATGAACATTTCGAAAGGAACAAACTTCTGATAACCAGCCAACATGGTTTCTGCAAGGGGAGATCGTGCCTAACGAACTTATTGCACTTCTTCGAGGGAGTTAACAAACAAATGGACAGAGGAGACCCCATAGACATCATATATCTAGATTTCCAAAAAGCCTTTGATAAGGTGCCCGATGAACATCTACTCCGGAAACTGAAGAACCATGGGGTGGAAGGAGATGTACATAGATGGATCAGAAACTGGTTGGAAGGTAAAAAGCAAAGGGTAGGAGTGAAAGGCCACTACTCGGACTGGAGGAGGGTCACGAGTGGTGTACCGCAGGGTTCGGTGCTTGGGCCGCTGCTATTTAATATATTCATAAATGATCTAGAAACAGGGACAAAGTGTGAGATAATAAAATTTGCAGATGACACCAAACTATTTAGTGGTGCTCGGACTATAGAGGACTGCGAAGAATTGCAAAGGGACTTGAACAAGCTAGGGGAATGGGCGACGATGTGGCAGATGAAGTTCAACGTTGAGAAATGCAAAGTATTACATATGGGAAGCAGAAACTTGAGGTACAACTATACGATGGGAGGGATATTATTGAATGAGAGTACACAGGAAAGGGACTTGGGGGTAATGGTGGACATGACAATGAAGCCGATGGAACAGTGCGCAGCGGCCGCTAAGAGAGCGAATAGAATGCTTGGTATAATCAAGAAGGGCATTGCGACCAGAACGAAAGAAGTTATTCTGCCGTTGTATCGGGCGATGGTGCGTCCGCATCTGGAGTACTGCGTACAATTTTGGTCGCCGTATCTTAAGAAGGATATGGCGTTACTCGAAAGGGTCCAGAGGAGAGTGACACGTCTGATAAAAGGTATGGAAAACCTTTCATACGCTGAGAGATTGGAGAAATTGGGTCTCTTTTCTCTGGAGAAGAGGAGACTTAGAGGGGATATGATAGAGACTTACAAGATCATGAAGGGCATAGAGAGGGTGGAGAGAGACAGATTCTTCAAACTTTCAAAAAATAAAAGAACAAGAGGGCACTCGGAAAAGTTGAAAGGGGACAGATTCAAAACGAATGCTAGGAAGTTCTTCTTTACCCAACGTGTGGTGGACACCTGGAATGCGCTTCCGGAGGACGTAATAGGGCAGAGTACAGTAATGGGGTTTAAGAAAAGATTGGATAATTACCTACTGGAAAAGGGGATAGAGGGGTATAGATAGAGGATTTCTGCACAGGTCCTGGACCAGTTGGGCCGCCGCGAGAGCGGACTGCTGGGCACGATGGACCTCAGGTCTGACCCAGCAGAGGCATTGCTTATGTTCTTAACTCTGGAATGCTCTTCCGAACTATATTTGATTAGGATCTAGTCTTCAACATTTTAGAACATTATTTTAAAAATTTCTGTCTACAGATGCATTTGGTTAATTTTCTTCAAAATTGCAGAATGGTATGTGGAGCCTTGCAAAGATCAATCTGAATTTAGGAGCGCATAATTCACTTTTAATCTTATATTTCATTCTCTTTACTATTAATATTGTAGTTCTACCCTTTTACTCTATTTTATTTTTGTGTTTTACTAGATTTATATGTAAACCACATAGATGTTTTTCCAATGTGGTATGTCAAATGCTGATTAAACTTGGAAAATTGGAATATTCAGTATATTGTCCTTGCTGGAGATATTATTAAAAGGAGAGCTTCTAAATATGGAAATGAGTCAGACCGAAGTTCAGTACTCTGCAGATCAGAAGCAATGAAGACTACTCCAAACCCTCCTATCTGTGATACTTCCTACTTTCTGAGAACAAGGAATAATTTTGAGAGACGCATTGAGAGTAGCTGGTTTTTCCCCTTTTTTAATCCATGTGTCAGCTACTTGTGCATTTTAGTACCTGCGGTAATAACAGCATCATAGATAGTAGTTAATCAGGCAAAACTAGAAAATTAGCAATAGAAGGTTAGGGCCAGGGAATAATTTAGGGTAAACCAATAGGACATGGTATTCAACATCTCATTTTAGCAGAGGTTCATAGTTGTGGGCAGTGACCCCAATGATGAGGGACAGGATACAGGAAGCAGGAAGTCATAGAATTCCTATGAGTGTTGGAGCATTTAGCACCCCGGGCCGTGGTAGAAACCTCTACCACAGCTTAGTAAAAGGGGGCCATGTTATTTATTTATTTATTTATTCAATTTTCTATACCATTCTCCCAGGGGAGCTCAGAATGGTTTACATGAATTTATTCAGGTACTCAAGCATTTTCCCTTGTCTGTCCTGGTGGGCTTACAATCTGTCTAATGTACCTGAGGCAATAATGGTGGTGGTGGTGGTGGTGGTGGTGGGGGTTAAGTGACTTGTTCAGGGTCACAAGGAGCAGCGTGGGTTTGAACCCACAACCTCAGGGTGCAGAGGCTGTAGCTTTTAACCAATGAAAGGTATCACAGTCTATTAAAATTTGAGTACAAAGATAACAAATGTGCTGTATACTATATATGAAAACAAAATAATCACTTCTCCAAATTTAATGTTACATTGGGAAACCCCCCTGAGATTATTGACTTTAACCATATAGTAATCTACAAAGAAGTAAGAAATAACCACATTGTGCATTTATAACCAGATCAGTTCCTTAGCAATTGAAAATAAAATGATAAGCATCAGTGAAAGGGTTTCCTATGGTGAATTATTTAAAAGTCCCGCATTTAGAGTGTCTTTTATCATCAGAGAAATATTGTAATGATGTACATGCTTAGGACTGTGTTAGAAATGCAAAGGATCCTGGATAATTTCAAACTGAATGCTATATGCTTGTCAATAATGCACCCCAATGGCATTAATCATTCTACATGGTGTCTGGAAAAAAGGGACCACTTACATAGTTTCAAAATACTTTGTAATTATTTAAACATTTAACCCCTCTCCATTTTATCAAGCGGTGCCAGAAGATTTTAGCGCAGGCCGGCGAGGTAAGTGTTCCACCGCTCATAGGAATTCTGTGAGTGCCATTGCATTTACCATGCTGACTCATGCTAAAAAACTCTAGTGCAGCTTGATACAAGGGGCCCTTAATTTGACCTATGAAAATAATTAGTCCAACCTTTACTAGGAAACTCCCTTAGGAAATGCATTGCATTGTATGCCTTTTGTCGTAAAAATTTAAATGCAGCTTTTTCTTCACTGAGCGCCCATTTGCTAAAAAAGGATCTTAATGGTCACTTCCTGAATTATGTCATTTTGAAAACAGGGATTATCCAGCATCTTGCAGTAGCACCTGTCAATAATGGTAATAATTTTTTAATAATAATACATTTGTTTTTGGGGGTTCCATTTTTTCTGGACACTATGGGGCTCATTTTCAAAGCACTTAGACACACAAAGTACCGTAAGTTTCTGTGGTACTTTGTATGTCTGTGCTTTGAAAATGAGCCTCTGTGTATATAATAAAAGCCAAGCTGTCTATCTGTCTGAGATGGAGACTGACATTTCAAAGTTTCTCACCAACCATTCAGCTTTTGAACGGATTGCCAAGCAGCCAGTTAACCATACTGACAACCAGCTGCTCAGTCTCAATGTTTTTTGGCTTTCAGTTTTCCTAGTTCTAGTTCTCATTTTCTAAAAAAAGCTTTCCTTTTCCATGCCACCCCACCACTACACGCATAGGGGAAATGAGGCTGGGAAATGAGTTGAGAGGAAGAGGGCTGCTGATACTTAGGGAGAGATTAGGACAGGCAGGTGCTGAGACTGAAGGCAAGAACTAAGGTTAGACGAGGGGATGCTATTGACCTAGTCTACTGAGATAAGGGACTGAGCTGCTGTGGGGGAAATTGAGATTTGGGGGATGGTTTAGGAAGGGAAGGAGCTCCGAGGGAAAGGTTGATTAAGGGGACAGAGGATTCAGGACTGAGGGGGAAATTGGGAGAATAAAAATTGAAGATTGAGCAAGCACACACACATGCATATATATCTATCTAAGTATCCCTTTCTAATCCTGAGAGAAAGTACAGTAAGGGCTCCTTTTTAGCGCGCGCTAACGCCAGCTCAATGCTGGCGTTAGCATCTAGCGCATGTGTCAATTTAGCGTGCGTTAAGTGCGCGCTAAAACCGCTTTTCCAGCTTAGTAAAAGGAGCCCTAAGTCCCATATTCTATAAATGACGCTTTAAGTTAAGCACCAGTAGGCACCCAATCGGTGTCTAACTTAAGTGGAAAACTTCATATGGTGAGGAGCCATTTAATAATGATTAAAAGCATTTTGGTTGGGTTTTTTTTTTTTTTTTTAATGTGGTGATGGCACTTACATCTCGGCTATAGTACAGAGGTGCTTTACAATGCCTAACGCCACTGTAGGCATGACTAATGCCAGAAGTGACATTAGGCGTCATAAAGCACCTACGTAGCCCTGATTCACATGAAAGGTAGGCACCGGAAATGTAGGCCTTGACATCCTGGCCTACCTTTCATGAAGCCCCCCCCCCCCCCATGAGTGTCGGGAACAGTGCAGAGCATTCAGCGCTACCAGCCTGCGCTAAAAACTGCTTTTGCAGTTTTGCAAAAACAAAAAACAACAACAAACGGGGGGGGGGGGGGGGGGATTAAGTCAGGAGATTTTGTCTGAAACTTGAACTGAGTTGGGAAGAACTGTTTTTAATGTACACACCTTATACAGTATAGGTGCCATTTATAGAATCTGGTCTGTAACTTATCTGTTGAAGTGCTGACAGGTAAATAGCAGGTCTAACTTTTAATGTTTTGCCTAAATGTTGAAAATTATAATGAATTAATTTTAAAATGCTTATTAATGCTCTATTAAAGGTTATAAAACTAAAAACTATGGTCTGAAGAACACTAATGGACACATGAAGGCTTTGCTCTTTGTTAATTCAGCCTTGGATATAAACTTTACTACTTCAAATAGGCAGAAACATCACAGAGTCTATTCTGTTTCCCAGATCTCTGTTCTCTGTTCAATGGTAACGCATGAAGATGAAGCTTCATACACTGTTTTTAAGCGTATACAGTTCATTAAACTCTTTGTGTTCTCTCTTATTCATAACTTGAATCAAGCAATCTTCAATTAAACAGAGCAGAAGAAAGAGAAGCCCAATACCAACATGGCCCAGAAGCTGACAGAGGCGGAGGACAGCAGAATAAGAGGAGACAATATATCGTGCATTCAACTCTGTTTTCAATAGAAGGGATTATGCCTATGAAGGTGAAATGAAACCTATGAAAGGTTCATAGCTTCCAATACAAGTTAATGGATAGCACAGCATTACTATCCTTTTCAATCCAAAATACTCATCTTCAGCTTGGAAAAGAGACAGCTGAGGGGAGTAGAATGGGTACAAGTGGATCGAGTTTTCACTCCGTCAAAAATGACAAAGACTAGGGGACACTCGATGAAGTTACAAGGAAATACTTTTAAAACCAATAGAGAGGAAATTTTTTTTCACTCTGAGAATAGTTAAGCTCTGGAACGCATTGCCAGAGGTTGTGGTAAGAGCGGATAGCGTAGCTGGTTTTAAGAAAGGTTTGGACAAGTTCCTGGAGGAAAAGTCCATAGTCTGTTATTAAGAAAGACATGGGGGAAGCCACTGCTTGCCCTGGATCGGTAGCATGGAATATTGCTACTCCTTGGGTTTTGGCCAGGTACTAGTGACCTGGATTGGCATCTGTGAGAACGGGCTACTGGGCTTGATGGACCATTGGTCTGACCCAGTAAAGCTATGCTTATGTTCTTATATAAGAGCTTCTTATGTTCTTATATAAGAGCTTCCTGGACTACACATTGAAGCTCTGATGTTTTGCAATGTGACAACCTCTGAATTGGTAATTTACAAGGATAAAGGGTCTGATGGTCATGAGCTGATTTGTGTTCTGTGATGGCAACATTTTGTTCTATTTTTGTGGTTGAACTGAAAATGACAAGCTAGCGCTCAAAGTTTCTCTTTAATACAGCAGTTTCTTCATGAGATCAAATCCCATTTCTGCTCCTTGTGACTCTGGGCAAGTCACTCAATCCTCCAGTGCCCACCGCTTTGAATGTCAGCTTTGAATGCCAAAGCCACAAAAAGGTGATATACAAGTCCCCGTTCCCTTTCATGTGGTGAGGCACCGAGTCTTTGGTGATTTAAAATGCAAATAGTATAACTTGTGGCACGTTACTCAGTTGATCCAAATACTATATTTGGCACTACATTTTTAGTATACTGTGGATTCTTGATGCAGGTGGAAACACGAAAATACGGTCAATGTTGGGTCCCCTTTTTTAACTACTCATAAGGGTTTTTAATAAGTATTGTCTGTTATTTGCAATCAGTATTTTAACTATTAATGGCAGGGGTGGGCAATCACAGTCCTCAAAAGCCACAACCCAGTAAGGTTTACAAGATTTCCACAATGAATATGCCTGAGATTAATTTGCATGGACTACATGCATTGTATGCAAATCAATCTCATGCATATTCATTGTAGAAATCTTGAAAACCCGACTGGGCTGTGGCTCTTGAGGACCCTGATTGCCCACACCTGGTTAATGGTCATCTCTGCTCTTGTGTTCATCCCAATTTGCATGCACAAATTAATTGAAAAATAAGAGAATTAATGTCAATAATTGGGGTTGTAACAAGTAATTATTGGCACTAATTGGAATTAATTAAAATTTATGTGCATATTTTTAGGCACATGATTCATGTGTAAATTGTACATGTGGTTGCAAAAAGGAACCAGGGCAATTGGGGGTCACGGGTGGATCAGAAGCATTCCTGCAATTTATGCACATGGTTATATAATAAGGGAGAATCGGTGCCTAATTTAAATATTGTTTATTGGAAGCTTCTATACTGCTACTAATGACTGGGTAGTCAATTCTGAGTGGTGTGCATGAGCGTTAATGAATGTGTTACAATACTGTATATGAGCTAAATATATGGATATCTTACCTAAGTATGAGGATTTACAACATGTTTCAGTTGGTGTAAAAGGCCTTGCCTAAAGTTACCGTAGTTTTTGCACCATAAGACGCATCTGACCATAAGACGCACCCACCTGTAGAAGAGGAAAAACCAAGAAAAAAAATTCTGAACCAAATGGTGTGCCCTGTACCCTGTCTCCCCCTCTGGTGGTCTAGTAGTAGGCTGGGACAGGGTACAGGGCATGTCTAGTGAAAGGTTATGCTGAAGTGAAGCCATGTAATATACCTGCGTGCTATGCTACCCAGTGTGCTATGAGGTTTCTTTCTCTTTTTATTATCTGTCCAAGGACTGGCGGTGTTCTTTTGAACAAATATCTGAGTGAATATTGCAAGCCTAAAGTATATAAACTATCTGCTCTGGTGAAGAGGACTGTGTTATAATCTACTGTTAAAGTCCAGAAGCAGGGGACTGTGTTTAAGCCATTACTGACAAACTTGAAAATTTTGATTTTGGTTTTGTTTCTGTATGAGAATTTATGTATTGTTTGTTTTTTTAAAACTGAAGGCTGAAGGCTGAATGCTGTGTTATGGTTTATTTGGCCAGTGGCTGAAATAAAGCTATTGTTTTTGCTAGGTATTTTGGGCCCTGGAAGTGCAAGTAAAATATTTTCCAATATTAAGCTTGGGATACAGATGAGACAGGAATTCCTTTACATCATATAGAAACATGATGGCAGATAAAGGCCAAATGGCCCAGCTAGTCTGCCCATCCGCAGTAATCATTATCTCTTCCTCTCTCCGAGAGATCCCACATGACTATCCCCCGCTTTCTTGAATTCAGACACAGTCTCTGTCTTCACCACCTCTTCCAGGAGACTGTTCCATGCATCTACCACACTTTCTGTAAAAAAAAGTATTTCCTTTGATTAATCCTGAGCCTATCACCTCTTAACTTCATCCTTTGCCCTCTGATTCCAGAGCTTCCTTACAAATGAAAGAGACTTGACTCATGTGCATTTACATCAAGTAGGTATTTAAACGTCTCTGTCATATCTCCCCTCTCCTGCCTTTCCTCCAAAGTATACAGATTAAGATCTTTAAGTCTGTCCCCATACTTTTTATGATGGAGATCACGCAGCATTTTAGTAGCCTTCTTCTGGACCGACTCCATACTTTTTATAACTTTTGAAGGTGCAGCCTCCAGAATTGTACACAATATTCTAAATGAGGTCTCACCAAAGTCTTATACAGGAGCATCAATACCTCCTTTTTCCTACTGACCATACCTCTTCCTATGCAACTTAGCATCCTTCTAGCTTTCGCCGTCACCTTTTCAACCTGTTTGGCCACCTTAAGATCATCACATACAGTCATACCCAAGTCCCGCTCTTCTGTCAGGCACATAAGTTCTTCACCCCTAAACTGTACCATTCTTTTAGGTTTTTGCAGCCCAAATGCATGACCTTGCATTTCCTAGCATTAAATTTTAACTGCCAAATTTCAGACCATTCTTCAAGCTTCACCAGATCTTTCTTCATGTTAGTCACACCATCCTGGGTGTCTACTCTATTGCAGATTTTCTTTGTGCAGGTTAGCGAGGTAAATGCTCAGATGCTCATTCAATTCCTCTGAGTGTCAGAGCATATACCTTGCCGACCCACGGTAAGAAGTTCTTCCACATTTTAGTAAAACCCAGCGTATATTAAAAAACCCAGCGTATATTAACAACATGTTAATAAAACAGTGATAGGAAAAATGTGAAAAAACATGGCACCTACTGCATTTGGATATTCTAAACACAAAAGTGGATGTATACGATGAGTTTCAATGCAAATAATTTTAAAAATAGAATTGTTGCAAAAAAAATGATGTTTGTGAGGGAAAAAACAAGGTGCAGAAATCTCATGTTCAAAATGAACCAAAGGTATTTATTATTATTATTTTTTTTGGTAATATCATGTTTATTGAAATGGAGAAGAACCGGGTTCAATGCTAAAAAGACATCAATACAACAGTTGAGCAAAATGATACAACAATGAACAAGAAACAACCAGAACAGAGTCCTAAGAAAAACATAAAGTGTGATCATATGGATGAAGGTTGTACCCCTTGCAGTAGAAAAGAAAATAAAGAGCAGGAGGAAGAAAAGGAGCGTAAATACGCCAAAGCTCTGATGCCCAAGAGCCAACAATTGGGTCTAGTTGCAGAGATTACCCAATGGAGGGGAGTGCAGAACAATTGGTACCACCGGTATCTCTGTCATATATTGCATAACATAAACAGAATCCTCAAACGATTCCACCAGCCAAACTGCCATTCACTCTACAAACACACCATATGCACACAAGCACACCAACAGTCATTCTCCACACGCATGCCAAGCCCTGACAGATGCAGTTCCCCTCAGCAAGTATAGAAATAAAACCAAAGAAAACAAAGAAAGCAAGAAAACAAGAAAGACAAGAAGGTCGAGGAATCCCATCCTCCCTATACATACAGAAAATGGCAGCATGACAAACAGCAGAGTATTAAAGCGACAAGCAAGCAGTCCACAATCCACAATCCACAATATGCCTTCCAGTGGTCCTGCCATCTCGAGGAGTAGGAGTCCAGTTCATATTGGGCCTGCTGCTTCAGCAAAGCAAGCCACATGGGGTAAGTGGGAGCGTCCTCAGATGTCCATCGCTGTAAAATAAGCTTCTTCCCCAGCAAGATGGCATGCAAGGTGAACTTTAGTTGTGGTGGGTCCAAACCATGCTGTATCCACTCCTGTACATCCCCCAACAGCAATGCAGGAGTGTTCCATGGCATAGCACAGTTAAGCAGACTCTACAAGCAGGCATGCACAGAAATCCAGAATTGCAATTTGGGACAGTCAAAAAAGGAATGCAGAAATGTGCCCCGCTAGAGTTGACATTTAAGACAAAGGCTAGTGGCCCATAGGCCCATGGTGTGTCTCCGAGAGTGAGTAAAGTATGCTCTGTGCAGTATTTTAAACTGGGTCTCCTGAACGGAAGCAGCCTTTACATGTAAATAGAGGGATTGGAAGAACTGATGCAGATCATGGGTCGAGACCTCCATCCCCAAATCTGCGGACCACTCCCGGGCCAAATAAGTCAAACAATCCTCCCCTAAACACACCAGGCCAGCAGCATACCACATAGAGAGTTTGTTGGAGGATGCAGGGGTAGATAGAAAAATCTCATCTAATTTACCCAGCGACCACTGTTCCCCATAATCCCAGAGTACGGATCGATAGTAATGGTGAATTTGAGTGTATGTGTAAGAATGAGCAGCCGGTAGATCCCAAGCGGTGCTCAGTTGTGCTAGGGATGGGAAAAGGCCCCCCTCCCCACTGTGAGAACAGCCCCCAGCGTGGTATCCCGTTCCGCCCGACCCCCTCAATCTCGCAGGGCAATGCAACCCAGGGGCGAAATCAGGATTACGAATGAGAGAGAGGAAAGGAGAGGCGGTGGGCAATCGACCCTGCTGCAAGCTGAGCATGGGCATTGGACGCCTGCGCACTCATAAAGCTGCAGCTGCCAATTAAGCTGCAAGCTTTCACTCAAGGTGTGAAAAATAACAAAAAACATGGAAAATGACGCTAACGCAAGGTTTTACCAAAATATAATTATTTATTTATTGTTTTTATTTTTTCATTATGAAACTCAAAAGAATAGTTGCATTAACAGTTGCGTTAGTGGGAGGTCATTATAGTTGCCAAAATGCTGGCCTTCTGATAACGAACTCAGCTCGATACTTCGAAGTTCCCCATTATATACCTTTTGCTCAGTGTGTCATCATTGGCTGTGTGGGCCAATCAAAACTAACAGAGGTGGTGTTTAAAGTTAGACAAAGAAAATTCCTCTATGTTTAAAAGTTTCAGAACTCATATTTGTTTTGTTTACATTCATTTCTGAATATACATTAACATTTTATTACATATCCAATATTCAAGAGAATCTGTATTTGTTAAAAGGGTGCTGAAATATTCTCAGTCTGCCTGTCAGCCTTAGAGGAAAGGAGGGGCTATCTCCCCCTCTCCCTGAGCTGACAGCTTCAAATTTCATTGATCCTCACACAGAAGCCTTCCTATGTTAGAGACTGGAACAGCAGTCTCTGACTCTAAGTTAACCATTTCCGGATGTTGTGTTCAGGATTTTTTCCTTAGTATTCTTCCATTTCATTTTTAATACAAAATTCCTTCATCCATCCATACTTGGGCCCAACGTTCATACATTCAAAGCTTGGTCATTCATATTTCATACATGTTTGGGATACGTAATCTCATATACTTTTTCTAGCCAGCCTAAGGCACATCTGGTATCAATTAGAACCACAATGCTAGGAGTGGGAAACCTGAACAAAGACAGAGACAGAAAGTCACTGACACAAAATGGAGTCCAAAACACAGAAGATACAAAAAAGACAGAGAACAAAATGGAGTCCATGTATATCCTGATTTCCTTTATGATCTAGCCTAATAGCAAAATACATAAAAAGAATATTATTATACTTTCCCTTGGCTACATCCATATTCAGATTTTTATTCATCAATTTTTCGTACGCTTCTATTGGGCATGGCCTTAACTAACACATATGCTTGTATCTAACTAGAGTTACCCAGAATCATACGAAAAGCAGGCTCTTTTGTAGAAAAATTCCACAAAAATACTACACTATCATGTCCTGACGTCCATTTCATTACCGTCCCATAGATATCACCCCCTACTGACCACGAGCCACTACTGCTCAAGCGCCACCATCTCCAGTCCCTCTGAAAGGGAAGCAGGAAAGGATAGAAGGGCGTACCAGCCCCCCTGGGACCCCAACCCACCGTGAAGGAAATAAGAAAAGGAGTAAGGCGAGCAGCAGTCTGGGGGAGAATAGCGCTGTAAACACGGATTTATAGGAGACCCAGGCCTCCCCGCTCCCTACTTTGGGACAATTTAAAAAAAACTAATGCGAGTGGCCTTACCACCCCAGACAAAGGTCCAAATAATCGACCGATAGAGTTGTTCATCAGCGCGGGTGAGCCAAACCAGAATGGTCTGAAGGGGGTATAACAACTTGGGAAACAAGACCATCTTGACCAATGCAACTCTGCCCAGGAGGGAGAGGGGCAAGAAGCATATGTTCCAGTTTAGCAGGAACTTGTCCAACTTTGTCTTGAATCCCTCCAGAAGAACGTTCCAGTTTTCTACCACTCTCTGGGTGAATAAGAACTTCCTTACGTTTGTACGGAATCTATCCCCTTTCAACTTTAGAGAGTGCCCTCTCGTTCTCCCTACCTTGGAGAGGGTGAACAACTTGTCTTTATCTACTAAGTCTATTTTATTCATTATCTTGAATGTTTCGATCATGTCCCCTCTCAGTCTCCTCTTTTCAAGGGAGAAGAGGCCAGTTTCTCTAATTTCTCGCTGTATGGCAACTCCTCCAGCCCCTTAACCATTTTAGTCGCTCTTCTCTGGACCCTTTCGAGTAGTACCGTGTCCTTCTTCATGTATGGCGACAAGTGCTGGACGCAGTACTCCATGTGAGGGCGCACCATGGCCTGGTACAGCGGCATGATAACTTTCTCTGATCTGTTCATGATCCCCTTCATTATCATTCCTAGCATTATGTCCATCCTTTTTGCCACCGCCACGCATTGCGTGGACGGCTTCATAGACTTGTCAATCAGAACTCCCAAGTCTCTTTCCTGGGAGGTCTCTCCATGTACCGCCCCAGACATCCTGTGTTCATGCATTCACTTTACACTAATCCACGTTGAACCTCATCTGCCACATTGATGCCCATTTCTCGAGCTTGATTATGTCACGTTACAGATCTTCGCAATCCCCCTGTGTCTTCACTACTCTGAATAACTTCATATCGTCCGCAAATTTAATCACTTTATTTGTACCAATGTCCAGGTCGTTTATAAAGGAAAGAAAAAAAGTTATTCACATAAAAGAAAAATTATATGTTAATGGAATAAGATTGATAAGATGAGGATTCAATCTATTTAATATAATGTTTTTGGGATCGATGAAAGAAATTACTATCCCCAATTTAGCCTACTGAGATTTTGATGATCAATTAACCAATCTATAATTAGCTGTGTTACCAATAAAGCAGGCATTTAGATAAAAGCTTGGCACGTGAACAATTTCAGGTTCCATGACTTGGCAATGGTTTAACACATCTCATGAATTTTTCAAGTTATCTTCTTATGATAATCTTTCTTATGATTATTTATAAGCACCTCAATAGTATGAGGTGAATATTATGTATTGCCTAATGTTGTCCTTGACCTTTATCATGCATCTGCTCTAACTCAGGTGTTGTATTACTCGCTACCACACTGTGCTGTCTGTCTTGTCTGTGATTGATACTGTGCATGTATTCCTGTAACCCATTCTGGGCTCTTTTGGGAGTACAGGCTAAAGAAATGAATGAATGAATAAATAAATAATGTAACATTATCCTGATAATATATATTTACATTTGAGAGATTATTAATGATGTTAATAGAAATAGTAAACTGCTTATTCCTTATAAAAAGTCCACTCAATAGTAGGACTAGAATATACATTCACCTCCTATCCATTATGCTAATAGTTCTAAATACTATTTATAATGAATTAACAAAAGTGATTCGATTGAATGGCGCCTGATGGGGCACTTAAAGGGGCGACCTGCCCCTTTAGCACACTCCTTCAGTGCGACGCCTCTGGAGCAGGTCTGCATTTCAGATTCCCAGTTCGATGTTGTTTCTGATTGCGTCAGAGCATTTTGCGTCCCAGGCTGTAGTAGAAGAGGGCCTAAGACAAAATAATTTTAGAATAAACAATATTTGCTTTTAAAATTTAATTTAAACAGATTTTATCAATAGACCTTTTGATTTATTTGTCATTTCAGATTTTAACCTTTTTTTTTACATGGTTAAAATATGTATTGTAGTCTTTTGGGGTATCAGCCCTTTCCATCCAGGTAAGGAACCTTTATTTTTTCCAATTGTTTACACTAGGAACTGTACAACACTGTCATAGAACTTTCTAGGGAGATTCTAAAACCAGGCAACAGTAAATGCATTCAGATTCAAGAGCTCCAAGAGGAGGGGAAACAGGTGCATTATGCATGTGAGGAAATAATCCTTGGTCTGCTAGGGCATTAATGAAGTATCTATAATGACCCTTCCATCCTGCCTGCCCTTAATATCTTTCTGGAACTATGCTGAATTTCCTTATGAGTTATGACTGGCTCAATACCTGATGAATATCATCTTCTATGCATATATCAGTTATTATGTTCTTATGTTTTTATAATAACATATTTCCAGATTATACCTTATGGATTCCTTCCCTCCTCTCTCCCCCCCCCCCCACGAAAAAATAGGGAAAAAATGACTCATGAATGACAATAATTTTGACATATCTTTAAAACTAATCAACAATAAAGAGACTTTTTAACCCAAACAATTAACTCCAGTTGAATTGTTTATAATTCTGTTATGGTATGGAGATGATAAAAAGACATTGTTTCTCATATATTTCTGTGACAAGTTTGAAGAGGTCTTGTATACTCCACAGCACAAAAAATGTACTGATTGTTCTGGCTATATGACCCATCTGTTTCTCCACTAAATAACACCGATGCTGTCACAGAAGAGATTAAATGGTTTTCACCATTACTCTTTTGTTAACTTATGCACTAATAAGGAACGAACAATGTTTGCCTCATCTGTAAGGTCAAGGCATTAGGCAATACCCCTTCAAAGCCTAAAGGCATTCCTTTCCCAGCTCTATTTAGCAGTGACTACATTGAATCATTTCAACAATAGGCCAGTCGTCTTGAGGTTAATCAAGAAGCCAGGCACAAGGATACTGGCATTCATCTTAATGATATACTTACTGCTGGAGTGCTCACAAGGCTGCATTCTGCACATTTTGTAGTTTAGGATAACAAATACAGGTATAGGAATCTTAGAAATAGCTAAGGTGTTACAAAAAGACCCCAATCCTTTATAGGGCATTTTATGATAAAGATGGGTCTCTGCTCATGTTTACCTCCCAGGCAATCCACAGAAGAAAAGTAAAAATGCAGTGCCTCCCATAGTATATATGTTTGACATATAATTTTTAGGAATGCACACAGGCGTGAAACATTTGTTCAATTTTTGGGCTTTTATCACAAAGTTTTCCTACTTTTTGCATGTTTTACATGTTTTTCTGTCCAAGTTAGATTGTAAGCTCTTCCGAGCAGGGAGCGTCTATAAATGTCAAAATGTACAGCGCTGCATAAGCCTTTAAGCGCTATATGAGTAATTAGTAGTAGTATTGGAATATTCTAAATTGATTTAACTGAGGAATTAAGGAACACCAAGTTGCTTAGTATGCTTTCTGTAATCCTATTTTTCCCACTGAGAATCAGGATGGGTTATGTTATTTTAAGTAATTTTTAAAAGGAGACACACCAGAATAATCTGGTGTGTTAATAACCTTAGCTGAGCACCTGCAGGTAGGATTTGTGCAAATGTGTTGGGGGTGGGGGAGGGATAAAGGGAGGCGAGGTGGGCAGTGAAGGCTATGTAGGACAGTGCATATGGAGTGGAAGCAGATAAGTAATGGAATTCTGGATTCCTGGAGCTAAGTAATCAAACAGTGGGATTGGTGGAAACTTTTGGCGGACTTGAGGAATTAGTCTATGAGGAACAGAGAAGGGGAGGTTTAGATGGCACCTGCTGTAATTCCACCCCTTTCCCCTGTGTATTTTGTTTTCTGTTATGGTGGATTTGGTGGTTCTTGGGGGTGGCGCTTAGGCTTTAGGATGGAGGATTAGCAGGGTTTGGGGGTAGGGTTGAGAGGTCGCAGCGGTGGAGTAAGGGAGGAAAACAGGGGCACTGGCCTCTGATGCAGCTGGGAGATAAGTTCATAAATAATTAAAATGTACCACTTATAGGTGACACCGCTAAGAGGCCTGACATTACCGTGGGTCATGCTTGAATTGTGAAGCCGCTTTGGAGTATTTGATGTTTTATTTGAAGTGTGAGTTAAGATGATGTGAATAGTTAATAAAGCTGCGGCCAACTACTTGTTCCACAAATTAGCGCAAGTGTGCTTATTGGTTGTTCTTATGTTCTTTATATGCAGGTGACAGAATGTGAATGCTAATGTAAATGGGTCAAGGCCGAGACAATTGTCCCAGTAAGCCACTCACACATCACTCTCCTTGCATCTAATAGGTGAATCCAGGTCAGCTTTTAATCTGAACCAAAACTTTTTCTACGAGAACTTTGGTTCCTGAAGCAAAACTTGGGGCAGTGCTTCATAGTAACTATATACAGGCAACAGTAGAGCAGAAAAAGTATTCACTGTCTTTTTTTTTTAGGTTCCTGGAACCTATCAGCATTACCTATCTGAGGGACCCTTTCCCCAGAAGAACGGTATCTCTGTAAGTCCTTTTTTGTATTATTTGGGATCCTTTAGCCTTCAAACACAAATGCCCAGATGCTCAAAAGCTTACTGTGCACATAAGACTGGTTAAAGCAAGTCTTACGTGCAAGGAAGCTCAGCCTCCAATGCACAAAAGGATTCTTCATGGCTGCTACCAATCCCAGCAGCAGCCACAGAGAACCCTATGCAAGGAGCTCATTAGTATTATAATGAGTACCCATGTAATGCTCAAAACGGAATACCTACTTTTTACAGGCAAAATTTTCTGACAGGTTAGGAGCTTCCAGTGGCTGTTTGTGTATGTGTTGTGGGCTTGTATGCCCAGTGCACACAATAAACACACAACACCTGTGCCCATATAGGGCCAACCTCCCCCTCCCCCACCCTACACACACAGCTAAGCCTGCTGTCCCTCTACTGGGTCAGCCTATCACAGCTCTAGAGCTGCGATCAGCTAAGCAGGAAGGGGAAATGGCGATCAGTTGAGCCAGCAGGACTCACTGGAGCTGCTGATCAGCTGGGCTGGCACAAGGAGAGGGAGCAACAATCAGCTGAGCCAGTGGCTCCAGTGAGTCCTACTAGCTGGAGGGGCTTTCAGGGCAGTCCTAGGTCCCGTTGTTTTTATATTTTTGTGCTGGGGCCTCAGGTGGCCCAGAATTATTGGGGTCCTGCCTGTTTTAGCCTCAAGGCAGGACCAGTTTGCAGCAGTGATCCTCTGGCAGCACAGCATTTGTTTGTTTGTTTTTTAAAGCACGGCTGCTGGTGGAGAGATGGAGCAGGATTGGCTCCAAAGAGGTGCGTTCCCGGCAGTCGTGGCATGTGTTTTTTAAGTGCTGGCTGCCGGGAGTGAGGGAAGATATGCGCCACTTTGGGCACATGTGCCGAAGAACTTTAGACTGGGCTGGAAGGTCTGAAAAGGCGCTGGAGCACGCCCAGCCTCAAACAGGGCTGGGAAGAGCAGAGACCAGGCCCAGGAAGGGCTGAAGAAAGGGCGCCAACCTGCCAGGAGTCTGGCAGAGAGGAGGCCAGGTCCCAGCAGAGTTAAACACGGATCAGGTGGGACCCAGGGAGTTTGGCGCAATTTGGGGGTGCGCACGTGCACGGGAGTGCATACCCATGGACCGGGGCTAGGAAGAGCAGACGGGAGGCTCCAGGGAAGCCACAAACAGTGGCCAGCATGTGCAAGGGGAGAGTCAGGGCCCTGAATATGCGTTTAGTGCTCAAATGGCTACAGGCAACATAAAATACGCCCCAGGCATGGTTGACCAATGGCTGAGAATGCTGTCCAGTGGCGTCATGAAGGCGCGGGATAGAGCCAGATCGGGAGGGTGTTCCTTAAAGGACGCTTTTGCCGCTCCTGCTGGCTTCTTAGCTTTTTTTGAACCGTAACAGTGGCATACCAAGGGAGGTGGGGGTGTCAAAAAATGATGGGCCCCTGGTGTCACATATCCTAGGTATGCCACTGAATTAGACCCTAAGGAAGAACGTTTTAAACATTGCCCATCATTGGAATGTTGAGCAGCACCAGTAGCTGTGGTAGGAAATCTGAGGGTTCCAATGGTACATTGAAGATAAAGTAAATAAGGCTTGAATGTCTGGCAACACTGTAATATTTTGCTGGGAGGATTAGGATAGGGACACCTGCTTTATCGTATTTTATATTAGCCAGAAGTACATGGTCCTAATGCCTATGAAAGCAATGATTTAGATCCACACAGAGGGAGTTAGGGTCTTGCCTCCCTTTAATTTTGTTTAGAAAGGACAGTAGGTGGAATAGTTCCTAATCCTGATGGTGCATCCTGGTGGTCCATTCCTGAATTAAGCAGCAGCTGGCAGAAATTCATCTCAGGTACCCTACGCATGAGAGCGGCGAGGGCCCAAAGAAAAGGTCTCATTCTTTTAAAATATTTTTATTGGTGTGCACAACCAAGTTTTTCTACCTGATCAATACTTACATGGTATTTTGGAAGGTTTCAATACCTGCAAAGGGATAGGAGAATAACACAGAGTTGGACTCATTAGATGGAAAAAGGAATCACCCTACAGAAAAGGAAAAATACACAGAGAGACAAAAGGAGAAGATACTTACCTCTTGTCTTCTTTAATAATATGGTTCCTGTATAAAAATAAGATATCATCATATCATTTAACAGAATTTCAGAAGACATTTATTGACAGAGTGAGGGGAAAACTTAAGAAAAACTTATCCGAGGTTCCTTTAAATGTTCGTTTGCCATAAGATGAAACCTAAAACAGAAGAGAAAAAGGTTAATTTACACTTTATTTAGCCTTTTAAAGTATTTTGATGTGGTTTTAATGCATTTTAAATAGAACTTACAATTGAAGCACTTTATCTGATTTTAAGTGTTTTTAGCTGTTTTAAATTGTTGTGATGCATTTTATTTCATTTCTTCTGAAAGCAAAATATCCTGAACATTCCTGAAATATTGTTGGTGTGCAATAAAAATTGTTAAAATGTAATTGTAACCTGGTATGAGTGTCTTTTTCTTGCTGGTGTCTCATTGGGTAACTAGAAGCACCCGGAAGTTCTTTTAAAACCTCAGTAGCAAATTAGTGGAAGTGGGCCTTGTCCTAGGGGATTCCAACTTTTACCAACAGACCACTGTGACACTTGATCTGTTTCTGTTTGACTGGAACAAGGTTGATCATTGTAGCAGAGACTTTGTGCCAGAAAAGGAGTGCATGAGATCAATTACATGCACAGGTTTTAGAATGTGACTGTTCAGAGGAGAAAGGTCTTATTAAAAACAAACCAGCAGAGCTCAGCAAAAGTGTCAGGAATAGAGGGCTCTTAGTAGAGGCTAAATTACTTTGCTGCTACTTAATCTGCTTTGTTGGTAAATGCTGATGAGTTATAGGTAACATGAGGGCCATGTAGAAAGGGGCAAAATCTGAGTACATTCTTTTTACCAGTTAAATCATGTTGCTAATTTTCTGTTTCACTTCCATTGTGTGAATGTGTTTTTCTCTCACTTTGTTTAATGCCCTTTTTTAATGGGCTTCAAAATGATTCCCTGGAGAGTTTCAGAGCAGGCTACTATAATTTGGGTGCGGACTCAGCAAATCCAAAATGGTTTTTATGGGCAATACTAGTGCTACTGCAGGAAATAAATAATCCTTGATTTGAGATTCTGGACCTTAAATAGATGTTTATTATAAACTGTGCCACATCTCTCTGCAGCTTAGCCAGACAATTCAACACAGAGCAATGAGGACTTGCATCTGTTTGCAAAGACCTTGCGTTCTGTCCATGGATAGTCTGATCTTTTAAATTCTGCTGTGTGACCATTCCATACCCACTGTGACAACTAAATTTAAAGCATGCACAGTGGCATGTGTGACACCCGGGGCCCATCATTTTTTGGCACCCCCCCATCTGTACGAAAAACATGATTTTTAGTAACAAGCCACACGTCACATATGAGTACCTAGGAAAAGGCAGCATCTTACATACTGCAGTGAAAAGTACAACAGCAATACACCCATTGTAAAACTAAATAAGCCAGACTAATTCAGATCAATCCTGCAGTCAATCCTAACAGAAAACCATGCCTTTCGAATACACAGAACACAGAAAACACCTTCGCCTAGTATGGAATAAGTAATCACAAACTTACCCCGCCCCCTTTTACAAAACTGTAGTGTGGATTTTAGCCACGGTGGTAACAGCTCTGACGCTCATAGAATTCTGAGCATCAGAGCTGCTACCACCACGGCTGGTGCTAAAAAACGCTCCACAGTTTTGTAAAAGGGGGGATAAAATAGAAATACATAGACAAAGGTTAAATTGAACCAGCAAGAAGCTGAACTCTGCATACAATGCAATACCACAGAAACAGTGACACATATCTCCTAAAGCAATAAATAAATAGAAAATTTTTGTTCTACTGAAAGGTCACTTGGACACACAAAGTCAGAGGCGTGAAGAAGTACAAGTTTTATTCACAGCATGCATGCTGGACCCCTGAGCTCCAAGCTGGCTCAGAAGTGCCGAAACCAGGAAGTTACAGAGATATTTATTCATTTTTCTGGCTATACAACTGAATTCTAGAAAAAGCTTTTCACGTGTTACTTTTCTTAACACTCATTGGTTCTAAGCTCACACTAGCAGGTCACTAGCAGGACACCTATCTAACTCTAACAGTTAAATGTACAGAAGGGCAGGGTACATCATGGCTCAAACTCTTATCTATTCAGCTTACAATGTGGTAAGGTAGGGACATACATTTTAGGCAGATGCAGTCAATAGATTATACACTGTTTTCAGCTATGTAGGCCAGAGCAATATTTTAAACAACAGTTAACTATTTCATGACCCTACATTCCCCCCTTTCAGGCTGGCGTACCTAAGGAGCCAAGCCTGACAAAATAAAGTTAGGGGTCAGGAAAGTCGGGGTCCCCAGTGGGTAAGGGACGATACTGGGAGAGGGCCAATGCAGCAGTGGAACGTTTGACAGCAGAGTCCATAGTTCAGTGGAGCAGCTTTATGGCTATGGGGACCACACAGGGCAGGCAGCAAAGGAGCAGAGAAGACAGGGCGGCAACCAGCAAGATGATATTCAGTGCTGAACCAGAGGGCAACCAGGAGCTGAAGGTACCAGAGATCCAGTCTGCAGTAAGATCACGCCAGGTCTGGTCAGGAACATGAGCCAGTTTGGTGATACGATCCACAACGTCCTCGATCATTTTACTCAAGTTCAAGGCAGCAGTTGGAGAGGTTGAATTTACCACAGACATTACCTTCTGTCTAGAGCTAGGCAGTTCTGATAGATAGCAGTGTGCATTTTAGCATTCGAAGCTCAGGTGGTCTCATTAGTTATCAGTTTGAATATAGCTTGTAGACAAATAATGCAGTTCAGCATATAGATTGGGGTCCGATAGCCCCAGGTGCCATCTTCGGCCCATGTGGCAGGTTCATAAGCAGCAATGATCCGTTCTGCAGGCCAGTCATCACCCCATTCACCTATTTTAAGGGAATTGGTGGAAGTAGACTGCTTTTGGCGACCTCTGGTGTTGAATACAGGGGCTCCCAGGTGTTCACCATCGGCCAGCGGTAACAGGAAGAAGCTGGGACGGATCATGCAAAGCACACATGTACCAGTCTAGTTAGCAGGCAATCAAGAGTAGGCAGACAGATCACAGAGCCAGTATCAACTATCAGGAGCTGACCATCATTCATAGGAAGTTCCATTAAGCAGTGTCTGAAGGGCGCTGAAGACAGTGGGAAGCAACAATGGAGGTTCACAAGGCCCATCGTGAAGGTCGTGGACCTGACGTAAAAGTGAGGGTCTGTGAAGTCAGGTTTAACATGTCCAGCTGCATTGCCTCCCATAGCCACTGTTCTCCCATACCAGTCCCTCCTCATACAAAATAATTGCTAACATTAAGAGTCTGACCTATAGTTTCAGCAAACTATATAAACAGATTTCTAGTGATTACAGGATATTAGTATCTACTTTCATAAAACTGGGGAAACACCACAGAGTGATAGACAGGAGCACATGAGTGGGATACAATTCGGACATATACATCAGTACCTGAGTCTCACCTTTTACCATCAATATACAATGCCATGCAGTCTCTGGCCTTCTGGACTTGGACATTGGCATTCCAGTTATATGGGTCAGTGATAGTGAAAACCATGGGATTACAGTAGCCTGTAGTACACAAGGGGCCGGAGCTAGGACCTATAGTAAGGGAGGCAGACGGGGTATTAGGGGGATATTTGTGTGGGTTATTGTAGGTGGCCCACAAGACACTTTCTCATAAAGGACAGGCTCCACCATTAGTGAAGGTTTCCTCATAGGGGCAGTTCTTAAAGGCATCAGGTTATACAGACCTATATACTTAGCACATTTGGTATAATAACGCTGTCAATCTAGGGAGCCACACAAAACTGAATTAGGGGTAGTACCATGACCTTGAGAAACATCAAATAGCACACATGTATCACAATACAAAGACACCGGGCGAGTGGGGTCTACAATAAGAGTCTAGTTGATAAGTGGACCCTCAACATTATAAATGCAGATTTCCGCCCACTTTTAAACTTCATCACCAGTTGGTTGGAAACAGAAAATACCCTCAAACGTTTGACACTTTCTGTACTTAACTCCTTCATGCAAACAAACATCAGGCAAAGGGCTAGGGGCACTTGTTAAGTACAAAATACAGAAGAAAGAAACATAAGTGAGGGCAACACAAATATCATATCTATATATACTAACATAGGAAGCTCATTTTTCTTTCAGGCACAACTTAGAAAACTTCAAACAGTTATACACTTGCTAAAGGCAGTGGTGAACCACAGGCAGTCAATTAAACTCAAACACTTATAAAGAATTATATTCAGAACACCTGATAAGTACAGTGGTAAATATTCAGAACTTTTGAGGTCTTAGAAAGCTTCAGCTGAAGATCCGTGTTGTAGTGGAACCAAGTTTCATGTCCGGACACCTTTGACAACTGTAAGAGAAGAAATTAGGACAGTAAAAGGACCTATCCACCTAGGTTTCAGGGGATCTGACTTCCAAGTTTTAGCCATACTGTATTTCCAGGGACATACCCATGGACTTGTGTAGCTATCGATAGTGGGGCCCTTTCCAGGACCCATTTGTGGAGCTCTTAAAGGGCTTTAGCTAAAGACTGGACCTGACTCTGGAGGATATCTGATCCCAGAGTAGCAAAGGAACCAGGATCTGGGTTCACAATGGGTGGTGGCCGGCCAGACATGAGCTCAAATGGGGCTTAGATGGGATGCATCTAATCTGAAAAAGAACAAAAGGCAGCAGGACAGGCCAGGACAGATTAGTTTATTCAATTCATTTTGTGAGAAGGGTCTTAAGAGTTCTGTTTATTCTTTCGACCTGACCAGAGCTCTCAGGATGGTAAGCAGCATATAATTTCTATTCAATTTGGAGGGCCTGAGCAATTTGTTGGACAACATCGGCAATGAAAGCAGGGCCATTGTCACTGCCTATAAAAACAAGGAGATCAAGGCACGGAATTATTCAGGAGGTGTTTGGTTACTTCCCTGGCGTGTTCAGTGCAAGTAAGGAAGGCTTTGACCCATCTAGTCAGGGTGTCTGTGAAGACTAGGAAGTGACTGAGGGAACGGGAAATGGGCATGTGGGTGAAATCTACAGATAGGACCTGCATCAAATGTGTTCCAATAGGTTGGTGCCCAAGAGGTGGTAGTCATCTGATTGGGAATTTTATTCTAGAACCGACAACACACTGTCGGACCATATTCCGGACTAGCTGATCAAGGTGATTGATAAAGAAATGTCTCTTGAGTCAATTTTCATAGCGGGTTCTCCAGAGTGTGCCAGATCATGGCATCTTTTGACAATCGTGAGGGCCAGGTGTTGAGGAATGAATATGAGGGTACCCGCTGTGCTTACGTTTGAAGTATCAGTGTGTGGGTCTGGATTGGCACTTGAATTGGTGCATTTTGTATCCACCCCTCTTTCAGGACAGACTGGCCCAAAATAATGCATGCCCAAGTCTGTTCCTGAGAAGCGTACTGGGGTGTAAGGGAATCCAGAAAAGGAATGATTGTATACAGAGGAGCCGAAAGAGGGGGCAGAGACTGGCAGCTCGGGCTGTGCGGTTGGCAAGGGCATTACCACGAGAGACAAGGTCCGTCACGCGTCTGTAAGCATGGCAGAGCATAACAGAAACACGTGAGGGTAGTTGTACGTGGATCAGGCGGCCGGAGGCTGTAATGAAACCTCGATATTTCCAGATGGCCCTATGGGAATGCAAGTTAAGGAAAGCATATTTGGAGTCAGTATATATATTGCAAGACTGAGAGGCAGAGTGGCGCAGGGCAGAAGTGAGGGCATAAAGCTCAGCTTCTTGGGCAGAAGGGCCAGAGGGCAGGGGCCTGAGTCAGAAGTTTTTGGAGGCAGCGAAAAGACCGCTCCTGAAGTTGGGTCCAGACAAAAGGGGCTGAGTCAGCGCCTTTGGTGGAATCATACAGAGGACGAGCAATAGTAGAGAAATCAGGGATCCAGATGGGACAGTATCCTGCAATACTGAGAAAGGTGCTCAGAGCCTTGCAGTTATCAGGGACAGGGAGACTACAGACAGCCTAGACCTCGGTGTAGGAAGGGACCTGGTACCCTTGGAGATTTGAAAGCCAAGGTAGGTGACACGAGGAAGGCATACTTGAAATCAATGTAAATATGGCCACAGGAAAATTTAAAAGGCAGACCCACTATCTGAAAGACTCAGATAAATAATAATAATAACAGTTTATATACCGCAAAACCGTGAAGAGCTATGTGGTTTACAAAAGATTAGAGAAGGTACAAAATAATTGAACTTAAGATGTGTACTAACACATAAGAATTGTTCTCAATCCCTATTCTATATCAGGTTCCTACCCCAAAGAGCTGACTTATAAAATTAAGCTAAATGCAGTTCTGGATCCACCCACTAAGCAGGGTAGTCTGACACAAGCGCTCTCTAAAGCAGCAGTCCCTTCACTATCAGCTGACTGGCAAAAATATTTACTTCAATACAAAAGCATTCCTAAAAATTACATTGTTATACCTAAACTTACATTTTTTTTATATACAGAAATACAAAACAAAGATTGGAATATACAGTAAAACTTTGGATTGCAAATAACTTGGTTTGCAAGTGTTCTATAAGACAAGCAATGATTAAATTTTAACTTGCTATACCAGTAATGTCTTGCAATACACGTACATACAGTATAGAAGCATCACATTTTCACAACTGAGCCAATGGTTCCTCTCTATATGACGCTGCAGGAATGCAGTGACTGTTCCAAACGAGCAAGGGCTTACAATACAAGTATGTATATTTTTGTACACTAGTGCCCTGGAATACAAGCATACTTCTGGAACAAATTATGCTCCCAAACCAAAGTTTTACTGTACTCACAAGTTTAAACATTGTTCATTTTTATTTTTTTTTTTTACAATCAACATGGGTCTCAGTAGAGACTTACTCCCCCTTCCTACAGAATTTCACAAAGGAGAGAGAGTTGCTTAAAGATCAAAGAGATCAAATTACAGATGTAGTCCTTTTCAGAACTTTTAAATTTAGACAAATAACTACTAAATTTGGACAAAGAACTTCTTTTTAGCATGGAATATAAGTTCCAGAAATCATATATTTCGTTTATATGCATTTCTGAATATGCATATACATTTTATAACATAGCCAAAAACTTCAAATGCAAAACCACTTATCTGTTTCAGGAGAAACCACATTGGAAGTGCTACACACTTCATGGCCCTTATCAGCACAAAAGGAAAAGTACTCTCCTCTCATGCTGTGAACAACTGACAGTTTAAACTTCACTAATACATTTGGACAGACAGAACTCATAAAGAACCCGGGATACTGCAGGACTTGGGAATCAGATGAAGGGAAGAATTTGGCAAGGTCTGAAGCAAGGGCAGTGCTGAATAGAGAGGGGCTAATTTTAAAGCCCTGGGGTAGACGGGTCCAGGTTACTTAGGAGGTTTGTCCAGTGGAAGGGTTTTCCCATTGGAATGCAAAAATTGGCTGACTGGAAGAGGAACTGACAGCAAATGAATGCATAAAAACCTGACGAATTATGTCCTCTTCCAGGGAGCCAGAGGGGGCCAGCCCACACCAAATATCGGCCATTCTAACTGGCACAGACAAATAAGGGTTGATTTGTTAAGTATAATCAAAGACAAATTCCTTTTTTAAAATTAGCTAACATATCAAGGGATCCCCACAGGTAGACAGACATCCCCCCATTGTGCAATGGAGGACAAAAACACTTCCCTGAATTCCTGGCCCCGCCCGTCTCCGGGCTAGGGAAACGCAGTACTAACAGGTCCACACTCGCTTCGTCCTCAAGGACGTCTCAGACACTCTCAAACACACAAAACACAACAGATTTCAGTTCAGTTACTCAACCAGAAAATAACAGTTCCTAGAATCCCTTTCCCACAACTTTTCAGCGACAGATCACGTGGCTTACTAGGCAGGAGACGAGAGACAGGATAGGGATGATCAATCCCCACTTACCAGATAGTGGCCACTCCAGGTACAGATACAGATACAGATACAGATTCTTGTACTTTAAACTGAGACTAGATAAGTCAGTTGAAGCGGTCCAACGTCCTGAGGTCTGCCAACCCCCCAAAAGGAAGGCAGCCGGCTAAGCAGACATATCAGCCGTAGGACCAGAAACAAGTGACCAATCGAGTAACCAGTGGTCAAGAGACCTTCAAGTCCCTGTTCGGAAGCCAAATGAAAGGTCACTTGGACACACAAAGTCAGAGGCGTGAAGAAGTACAAGTTTTATTCACAGCATGCATGCTGGACCCCTGAGCTCCAAGCTGGCTCAGAAGTGCCGAAACCAGGAAGTTACAGAGATATTTATTCATTTTTCTGGCTATACAACTGAATTCTAGAAAAAGCTTTTCACGTGTTACTTTTCTTAACACTCATTGATTCTAAGCTCACACTAGCAGGTCACTAGCAGGACACCTATCTAACTCTAACAGTTAAATGTACAGAAGGGCAGGGTACATCATGGCTCAAACTCTTATCTATTCAGCTTACAATGTGGTAAGGTAGGGACATACATTTTAGGCAGATGCAGTCAATAGATTATACACTGTTTTCAGCTATGTAGGCCAGAGCAATATTTTAAACAACAATTAACTATTTCATGACCCTACACTACCTTTGTCTTCTCTGGTTTCTGCTTTCCTCATCTTCTTGTTACTCTCTTCCTTCCATCCACTGTCTGCCATCTCTCTGCCCCTATATGGTATCTCTCTCTCCGCTCCCTTCCTCCTGTTCTTCCCTGGTCTTCCTTCTCAATTTATTTTCTGCCTTTGTCTAAATTCATTTTTATTATTCAGTCCTCAATTTCCCTCTTTCACTGTGTCTACCTATAGCTTGCCACCTCTTTCCCTCACTCCTTCCAGTAACTAACTCTATCCTCTTCCCTCAATCCTGCATGTGCCCTTTATTTCTTTCTCCTCCCCACTTCCTTCCAGCATCTGCTACCCCTTTCCCTCACACTTCCATTCAGAAGCTGTCCTTCCTCTCCCCCACACTTCCATTCAGTGTCTGTTTCCCTCTCTCTACCCCTTCCATCTACTGTTCACCCTCCATCTACTGTACCCCTTCCATCTACTGTTCTGTCGGGTCCTGTCTTCATGAAAACAGGAAGTAGGCAGGACCTGGCATGAGGAAGGCCTGAAGCCGGCAACAGCAACAAATTGTAAACGCTGCTGCTGCCCGAAGAAGATAATGCTTTGGAGCACCCGAGGCAGACCGCTTCTCTCCCCTCCCAGCCGAACCCCCGCTGACCCTCCTATCTCTCCCCCCCAAGTGAACCTTACCGACCTTCCCAGCGAGAGCAGCAAACCTCCCTCCAGTAGCGTCGGCTGCTTCGCGGCTTTCTCCTGCCGGTGCAGCATCTCTGATGACATCATCAGTGACACGGCAGAGGGAGGAGAAAGCCATGAAGAAGCCGACGCTACTGGAGGTTAGGTTTGCTGCTCTCGCTGGGAGGGTGGGAGCGCGATAGGGACTGGGATGGCTGTGCACCCCCCCTAAGGCTGCACCCGGGGCGGATGCCCCCCGCCCTCCCCTTGGTATACCACTGAGCATGCATAATGTTTGACAACAGGTCAGTGTTCCAAACTCGTTTACTTCTGTGTGTGACTATTAACTTTAATAAAAATGCAGATAAATAAGAACTTCATGGCCTGTCCAGTCTGTCCATTCATGATGCAGGTTTATATAGCCTACCCATCAATAAGCTTTACATTTGTACCCTTGTATCCCGCAGGGGTGTCCAACCTTTTGGTTTCCCCGGGCTGCATTGCCTGAAAAAAATGTTTCTGGGGCCGAACAAACTCGCAAATGCTGCAGCAAGACAGAGGAGGGAGCCGGCAAGACGGTAAACACCCAGGGGCAGTAGAGGAAAACACTGTATTGCCCTCAACCGGTGCTGCACAAAATACTTCACGGGGCGCAGCGGCCCTCGGGCCGAAGGTTGGACACTCCTGATAAAGCATTCTAAAGCAATATTGACGGAAACATTTCAGCATATAAATTTCTGACCATAAAGGAAGCTCATGACCAACACAATGAAGTATGATTGTCTGGCATCATCCTTATCTCATCCTTATCTATCAATAAGTTTAATTTTATAGCATGGTATGTATACAGGGGCTGGTCTCAGCGTGGCTGCACTTTTCAAGGCTGTATTGTTTGTTCCCCTGATGAGCCAAACATTGGTGAAATAAGGTCGCTTGTTGGGAAGATTAGAGAAGATGTGACAGCGTTGGAGCTCAAATCATCTTTTGTCAGCTAAGTCCTTGTACGTGCCTCTGGGTGACTTTGCCCTTTTCTAAACCTGAGCTGTTCTGTGAGAGAGTTTTTTTTGCCAGTGAAAGTATCAAAAGCAGTTTTGATTTGTATCTTTTGGTTCTATGCTGCTACATTAGTCTGAGGCTTTTTCTCCCTCTTTTTGGATGCATGCTGGGTTTGAAGAGGAGGGTACCTCGGTGCCACGATCACACAACATTTTGACTCATTATATGAACATATATGTTGTGCATCCTCGTATAATATGTACAGTCAAACCTCGGTTTGCGAGTGCACCGGTTTGCGAGTGTTTTGCAAGACAAGCAAAACATTCCCGCAAATCGTGCCTCGCAAACCGAGCATTGACTTGATTTGCGAGTGTCCCCCCCCCCGCGATCTGGCATTCCCCCTGTGATCCGGCATCCTCCCCGCTCACCTCGCCTCCCCCCACCCCCCCACGATCTGGCATCCCCCGCCAAGCACCGGAGATCTCCGAGAATCTCGGAGAGAGCAAGACCATAAGGCCTTGAGCATGCGCAGATGCTCAAGACCCAGCCCAGCCAAGAGGGAGGATCTTCAGGCACCAGCACCGGCACCGGCATGTCCTGTGGATTGGTGCTGGTGCCAGTGCCAAATCGGGGTAAGGGATGCTGTTTGGGTGCTCGGTGGGGGATGCCGGATCGCAGGGGGGGCAGCGCGAGCGGGGGGGGGGGGGGTGTTTGCAATGCCGGTTCTCGGGGAGGTATGGAGCAGTGCCGGTGGCCTCGGAGGGGGAGGGGGAACGAATCAAGCGAGTTTTCATTCATTCCTATGGGGAAACTCACTTTGATATACGAGCAATTTGGTTTACGAGCATACTTCTGGAACGAAGTATGCTCGTAAACCAAGGTTCTACTGTATACAATTATGCATTCAGAGATCTATTACGTTCTCTCACAGAAGGTAGTCTGGTTACTGTGTTAGTCCATTTTACAGGTAATACATGAAAATAAGATGATGCATTTTGTTATTTGGTTAACTTAACTAACTTTCAGAGGCCAGGCCAGGACAATATAAGCAAAAGTTGACAATATCATAATAAGGAAGGAAATGCAATAGCATTCCAATGACAGGCTCAAGGGGAGAGGTAGAGGCGGGAAGGTACCAGATACAGGGAGAGATGGATAGGTGATCAGAAGGTGACAAAGCAGTATGATTTTATGGTTTATAATATGGTAGGAAACCCAGATTGGTGTTAAGTTCTTTAGTGGGTGTCAAAGTATTTCATCATCTTAACTTCAAAGGTCTTACATTCCCAAATTGTTTAAAATTCTCCTCTTAGGACCTCCAGGACCTAAGAAATGCTCACTCACAGAGGTATCACCTTAGTTTGCTATGCAATGTCTGATGTGGCATTGGTGTGAGGTGATTCTTAAACATTTAGCCCGTCTCCGAAAATACAGCAGCATCCTTCTTATGCACTTTAAATCTATTGTCAAGTGACATTATGAAATTTCAGTGAGATTCAGTTTAGCACGGCACTTTTTATTGAATAATCTTAGCATGAGTTTTTTTGTGAGCACTGTGCACTTTAATTATTTTTGACTCAGTGACGATTTGGGGAGTTTATCTATTTTTTATTCTCCTTTTTCCCTGGTGTGAATGTTTGATTATGATTTAGATGGGACTGATTAAATTTATTATATTAAATAGGACTAAATGATGTATGGAGCAGTTCTCATTTAGACCTATGGTCTGGTGCTGGTCACCTATGAGTTACTGCCTGAGCCCATGATTCCTCGTTGTATGCTACGGGCTCATACTGATGTCCATTATTCAAATTTTTCTGTAATAGTTCACTTTTATCTAAGTCCAAACATTCTCCCCCAAGGGATTAAGAGTGTTAGCCAATTATAGATTGGGTGGCTAGTCACATGACACTCTATGACATGACTTCTTACCACTTCTCCCACCCCAACCATTTTCTATGAAAATATGAAAGTGTAGAAACTTTTTGAAGATATGTAGTCTGATATGTATTGAAAATTGTTTGTAATTAATTCAGATTTGTTGGTTTTGGTAGGCCATCAATGGTGGAGCTGGGAATATACAATATCTTTGAGTAATTCTTTCTCCTGGAGTAGTGGCTGTAGGTCTTTTATAATTTTTTTTTGTGTGTGTGTTTCCAACTCTGGATTGTAGGTCACTACAAGGCGAACTTTCTCTAAGGTTTTCTTTTCTTTGTACCATGGTAAGTTTTCCCTGGCTGTTTTAAGTGAAGAGGCAATTTTTCTGGGCATTATTTTGGGGTTATAGTTTTTCAATTTGAAAGAATTCAATTGGGATTTTGAGGTATTTATTTCAGTCTCTTGGGTCAGAACATATATGGTGGTAACATGTGGCTTGTATATTTGGAATTTTTTTATTTGCGAGGGGTGGACGCTGAAAATATAGAGGTAGCTATCATTTGTCAGTTGGGGATAGATTCACAAACCTGCCCGATCCGTGGCTGATTCATGGCAGGCTGCCAAATTCACCAAGGGCTAGATTCACTAACCTCGTGGCCGATCCAATTCCAATCCGTGAATGGAAATGAGGGGAAATGGCATGCACAGTAGGAAGGACGTGATTCACTTAACTTTTTCAGGAACAGCGACTGGGCTGGCAGATCAGAAACAAAGCAAATGTTGGGGACCAGTCACTCATGACCTTTCCTACTCTCTGCCGACTTCTCCTGCCTTGCTGCCCAGACTTCTCCTGCCTTGCCATCCCAACTCTCCTCTCGCCGCCCTGCTCTCTGCCCTGACTCACTGCCCTGTGCCCTGAATCTCATCTTGCCATCCCAACTCTCCTGCCCTTCCCCCATAGTGTGAGCCCATGGTTTTAACCCACGGGTTTAAAGCAGGTTATAACCACGGGCTTGCGAAGAAAAAGGAAAAAAAGGGTAAGAAAAAGCAGCTCGCAGCTCTGTAAGCATGCACAGACCATCTACGGACAAAGAAGATTGTCTGCGCATGCTTCAGGATCGCTCACTAGCAATCCGTGTGGTCGGTGGGGGGCATTCCTCAGATCACCCCCATTTGCGAGCTGACTCTTTTTGAATTCGTTGGCCTGCTGCTGATCGTCTATGGATCATAAAACTGTCATCAATATACTCATATTTAAAAGGTTTAGTCTGATATGTATTGAAAATTATTTCTTCTAGTTCTGCATAAAATGTTTGACATATTTTGGTGCTATCCTGGTGTGCATAGCAGTGTTATGGTTTGAAGAAAGAGTTCATTATTGAAGTGGAAGTAGTTTTGGGCTAAGATGAATTTGATTAATTTTATAATAGTTTCTGGCGTATATTGGTAGTCCAGGGTGAAAGCTTTTAGAAAAATGAATATGTGGAAAAAAAAGGATACAGTCCTCTAGTGGTAGTACGCCGGTACCTGGTATGGTTTCCAGAAATCATCACAAGTATTTTTTGCTTGTTTTTTCCTTATTTGTCTTTGTTGAAGTTTGGCAACACCTTTGTTAGTTGATACCACGCCAATTTTTATTGCCATTGGAGGCTCTTAAGATTCCTAAGGTAGGCCCGTCGGCCGAAACATGTACATGTCAAGTCATTGAGTCGTTGGATGAACTTTTGTGCTATTGGATGAATAAAGGTTTTTACACTATCAGATGAGTTGGAGGACACTTTTATTAGTGCACATCATTCTGGTTTGGACAATTCCATTCTGTCTCTTGCCAACCACAGCCTAACACTAAAAGATAGAATCTCATATACTTCCACTGCTTGTGCCAAAAGCACTTGCAAATAATACAGTTTTTACTTCTTTTCTAAATTGACAAAGAATGGTCAATTGACGCATAGAAACTGACAAGGCATTCCATAGGACCAGGCCCCGAACCAACAACATCGAATTCCTATTACCAGCAAGTTTCACAGTTACTAAGGATGGAATTTCCAATCTCAAACTGTCAGCAGACCGCAGCTCACGGGTAGGAAAGTACCATCGAAAAAGTGAGCGAACAGCTATAGGACAATTGCTTTGAAGCACCTTGAACATCAAATACAAGGTCTTAAATTCTACCCGCATTTCAATAGGCAGCCAATGAAGCGCGCGTAATATCGGGGTGATATGATCAAATTTGAACACAAGCGTAATAAGGCGAGCAAAACCACAGTAGTATTTTTTAGCGCAGGCCAGCACGCTAAATGTTCCACCCTGCTCCCGACACTCATAGGAACTCTATGAGTATCAGGAGCAGTGCGGATCATTCAGCGCGCAAGCCTGCACTAAAAACCGCTATCACAGTTTTGTAAAAGGGGGGTTAAGTTAGGCACCCTTTAAAGAATCAGCCCCAAAGTGCAATCTGCCAGTGGTGGTTTGCTGAATGTGCCACTGGCTATTGAGAGTAGCAGCCTCTCCCTAGCAATTTTAGTCTATCAGTGGTTAGTGTATTCTAGTCACTGATTCAGTTTTATAATTAACTTTCTCCCAGTGCATGAAATTCTCACCACAGAACACCAAAATGTGTTTTATTGCTGTTATAAACTTGTTACCGATCTATGTATTAATTTTGTTTTTCTTAAATAAGCCTGAAGCCAAGAATATTTTTAAACTCTGCAGACATATTGTCATCTCACTTTTAATCTGTCATTTGTGTGTGGCACTGTCAGATTGCCATTGCCGCTCAACTAATTAGTGCTACAAGAACAATGTTCTCAGTGTGGGTGGCAGTCTCCCAAAGATGGTAGTCTCTTCTGCTGGAATCTGGTATAAGTTCTTTCTTAATTTTATTACACACAAAAGTTTTCACTCAAAAACTAGACTGCAGAGTTCTAATAGTCACGTGTAATTCCCCTGTCAATTTCTTCTTTATACCTTTGAATTTCTAACACAATTGACAGCTTTTTGAAATGTCAGCCTGGCATATTGACTGCTTTTTGAAATGTCAGCCTGGCATATTGACTCATTTATAGGGGAAGCCTTGAATAGGAAGACTGTGCTTGTCTTGGGAGTTGCAGCTCAAGTAACTCTGGTTGGGACTAGCTGTACTTAATGTGGGCAGGAGAAGAGAGGGAGGCTCTGACTGAATTGCAGGGTTGTTGATAGCATATGGGCAGATAGGAGTAATTAAAAAATAGCAGTGGGCTCAAGAGGCATAGGAGGAGGGAGAGAAGTGACCCTATTAATGTATAAACTGGTTGGTGATGATACAATGCTGGCTAAACGTTGGCTTTTGTTTTAGAATATGGTCCTATTGTGTGTATGATGACTGGGATATTGTGGTATTGTTTTAATGATATGACATTTAATTTGATTATGGCCCTCATTTTACAAACATTAATCACAGCCTTCATTTTACAAAGCCAGGATATGTACATTATAGAATGACACGGGCTCTGTCCCTGACCCATTCCTGCAAACTCTGTCCTTATCTGCACAAGCCTCGAACACTTTAAAATCATAAGAATTCGAGGCTCGTAATGTTAAAGCAGAGCTTGCAGGAATGGGATACCCGCGGGGACTGGGACAAATTTGTCCCAGTATCATTACATATCATGTCCAAGTGTGTGCACAAGGCAAGGGGGTTCAATCTGGGCAGGACAAGGGAAAGGGACAGGGTTTGAAATAGTACCTTTCTGTGTGTGAGGGAGTCTACAAGATGCTACCACTCCCCCTCATTTTTGGCCTGAACAAATGGGAACACGTCACCCCCTTCTACCATAAATTGCACTGGTTACCATTTGAATCCAGAGTCCTGTTCAAGTTCTCATGCTTCTGCTACAAAACAGTTTTTGGTATGTCACCAAGATACCTCAACCCACACTTCAATTTAAACTACAACAATAAGAGCTCCCGCAGAATTCACCTGTTCGCCTTCCCCTCACTAAAATTAGCCATTTCAAAAGGTTCCTCGACAGAACCTTCTCCTTCCAGGCGGCTAAACTGAACCCATGGCTAGCCCAAATTGTGCTCGATGTCCCCGCCAACTTGACTTCAGAAAACAACTCAAAACACACTTATTCCACAGTCTGAACTCTTAATACACTTGACTTCTACTTCTTTCATCACCACCCACTAATGGCCAGGAATTTCCTCCTACTCCTTTTTATTGTACTTTCCTAAGCTGTTAATTTAAATGACTTCATTGTTTGTAACTCTGATTAACTGATGTGAACCGCTTAGAACTCCCTGGGTAAGGCGGTATACAAAAATAAAATTATTATTAAAAAAATTATTATTATTATTATTATTACAACGATCAACCACCCTTTCGGTGAAGAAATACTTCCTAATGTCCCCATGAAATCTCCCACCCCTGATTTTTAGCGGATGCCCTCTTGTCGCCGAGGTCCTGTAAGGAAAAAGATGTCCTCTTCCATCTCCATATGGCCAGCAACATATTTAAACGTTTCTATCATGTCTCCCCTCTCTCTGCATTCCTCGAGATAGCTGCAACCTACCCAGCCGTTCTTCATATGGGAGATCCTTGAGTCCCGAGACCATCCTAGTGGCCAATCTCTGAACCGACTCCATTCTCAACACATACTTTCGATAATGTGGCCTCCAAAATTGAACACAGTATTCCAGATGTGGTCTCACCATTGACCTGTAAAGCGGCATCACCACTTCAGGCTTACGGCTGACGAAAGTTCTCCGGATGCAACCCAGCATCTGTCTAGCCTTGGATGAAGCTTTCTCCACTTGATTGGCAGCCTTCATATCTTCACTAATGATTACTCCCAGGTCCCGTTCTGTAACAGTTCTAGTTAAGGTCTCACCGTTCAGAGTGTAGGTTCTGCAAGGGTTTCCGCTACCAAGGTGCATAACTTTACACTTCTTGGCATTAAAGCTCAGCTGCCAAATAGTAGGCCATTTCTCCAGCAAAAATCAGTGTTCCCTCTAAGGTGAGCGCATGAGTGATCGCTCACTATTTTCAGTGGCGTCGCTCATACACTTTCTCCTGTTGCTCACTCGAGGGCGGGCGGAGGTGAGAGGAAGTGGCGGCGGCCTGTATTTTAAGGCTGAAAGATGCAGCGGCGGCTCCTCTTAAGATCCCCGACTGCATCGGACTTCCGACACAGGTGGGGATTCGTGAGAGGAGCCGCTGCCATGTCTTCAGTGTCGTATCAAGGGGGGGAGGCAGTCCACCCCGGCTGTGCACCCGCCCTAAGGCTGCAGTCAGAGAGGAAGTTCGGGTCAGCCAATCGCTGCCTGGCTGGGCGGAACTTCCTCTACGACGGCAGAATTGACGTCGGGGGATTGCTGGTCGGCCCGGTGGGAAGCAGAGAGAGCTTGGGGCAGCCGCGGCGGTGGCTTTGGGGCCTGTTTCCCCTGATGGTTGTGGCGGTGGCTTTGGGGCCTGTTTCCCCCGATGGTGGCAGCAGTGGCTTTGTGGAGGGTAGGGAGCAAGAAAGGGGGCAGGCAGGGAGACAGAAGGGAAATAGAAAAAAAGAAAGGGGGCATCAAGAGAGAAAAAAGAAAGAAAGGGCAGGGAGAGAGGAAGAAAAAGTTGGGGGAGGGAATGAGGTCTGGAGGAGAGGAAGCATACAGGCTGAAAGAAGGGAAGAAAGATTGGATGAAAGGGAAGTCAGAAGATGAAAGTGCAACCAGAGACTCATGAAATCACCAGACAAGGTAGGAAAAATGATTTTATTTTAAATTTAGTGATCAAAATGTGTCTGAATTTATATATGCTGTCAATATTTTGCACTATGGCCCCCTTTTACAAAACCGCAATGGTGTTTTTTAGTGCAGGGAGCCTATGAGCGTCGAGAGCAGCGCTGGGCATTTAGCGCAGTTCCCTGCGCTAAAAACTGCTATTGTGGTTTAATAAAAAGGAAGGGGGGTATATTTGTCTATTTTTGTATGGTTGTTACTGAGGTGACAATGCATAGAGTCATCTGCCTTGACCTCTTTGAAAAAAACCCAGAATAGGAATGATAATTAACATTTTCTCAGCGTATAGTGTGCTTTGTGTTTTTTAATTTTATTGTTGGTAGATCATTTTGACTTGGTCATTTTAAAGTAGCTCGCAAGCCCAAAAAGTTTGGGCACCCCTGAGCTAGAGCATTGAAGCTGTGTATTTCTATTTTATCCCCCCTTTTACAAAACTGTGGAGCGTTTTTTAGCACCAGCCGTGCTAGTAGCAGCTCTGATGCTCAGAATTCTATGAGCGTCAAGGCTGTTACCACTGTGGCTAAAATCCACACTACAGTTTTGTAAAAGGGGGAGGGGTTAGTTTGTGATGACATATTCCATACTAGGCGAAGGTGTTTTCTGTGTTCTGTGTGTTCGAAAGACATGGTTTTCTGTTAGGATTGACAGTGTAGGATTGATCTGTGCTGTTCTGGCTTGTTTAGTTTTACAATGGGTGTATTGATGTACTGCTCACTACAATATGTAAGATGCTGCCTTTTCCTAAGTACTCATGTGTGACATGTGGCTTGTTACTAAAAATCATGTTTTTCATACAGATGGGGGGGGTGCCAAAAAATGATGGTCCCCGGGTATTACATATCCTAGGTATGCCACTGTATGTAAAGATACCAAAAAGCTGGCGAAGCAAAACTTTAAGTAAATTATTATTCTTCTAAGTTTTGAGTATTTAACCCTCCCACAATCTCACGGGCACTCGTTTCAAGTTTATTGAGATTTTGATTTAAACGCAATATCAAATATTTTCAATGCGTATAACAAAAATAAATTTGGGGAAATAAATAAAACCATTTGAACAATAAACATACAAACATATCCATAGATGATTAAAAATACATAAGGAGTACAAGGATAAATTACATTTGTTTAAAAATGTGTCCTCCCCGCCTGCTCATAAATTTGTGGAGTATGTAACTTCTCGCTCATGCATATTTTTTTTTGCACACACCTCATCAATCCTTAGAGGGAACATTGGTCCTGTGTCATACTGTCGGGTACGGTACCTCCGCCTACCACATTACATAATTTAGCGTCATCGGCAAATAATGCAATTTTACCCTGAAGTCCCTGAGGTAGATCCCATACGAAGATATTAAATAGAATTGGACCCAGGACCGAGCCCTGTGGTACTCCACTGAACACGTCCGACGTTTCGGAGGGAGTGCCGTTTACCACCACCCTTTGAAGTCTGCCACTGAGCCAGTCTTTAACCCATGCAGAATTGCCAGATACATCCTTTCCAAAACTGTTTGAAAATAGGACTCTCCGCCCCTAACCAACATTAGTCTTGAATTTGATGTCTATTGGTCTTTGAGCTTTGAACTCTTGGGCTAGATTTAAGCAAAGTCACTAGAGCGTGAATATGCCCTAACACATGTGAATGTGTTATTTATCTCAGATCATTATTCTATGCAGTGGAACCTATTTTTGCCCTGTTGGTTCTTGCCGTTCAGCGCCATCAAACAGGTGGTAAATAAATCCTAATGCTAATCCTAATAATTAACATTAAAAAAATTATTAATAATCCAGTACATTTTTAAATCCAGTCCTTAGCCTAATAACGCGCCGCGAAGGTAAGGGGGAGGGAGATTCTCAGGCTGCTGAAGGGTGGTGAGGTGGCAAGAGGGAAGGATGGATGCTGTGGGGACGGGGCGGTAAAGGGGACGGTGGTCCGGTGACAGGGCAGTGACGGGGACAGATTTTTTCCCCATGTCATTCTCTAATAGGTAGCTCTTCCTTAAGGGGAACTGACATAGGAAGGAGGAGTCAAGGAGACAGGAAGTATAAAAGGGCCTGACCAAAGCTAGGTCAGAGAGGCCCAGGGGATAAAAGGAGGAAGAGGGGATTCCCTTATGTGGCTTGACTACAGTCCTTAGATACTCAGCTTGGCTGAGGTAAGCCAATCTTCCTTTTGTTGCTGAACATCTGTGAGTTTGCTCTGAGGTATGGTGTCTGACTGAGGTAAACTTTTGAAAGACTGTGTTTGGGGCATGGCAGTCACAAGCCATGATCCATGCTTTGTTTTATTTCTTCTTTATTGAATTTTCATATAATTAACAAGATAACTCTTGCTTCAGAAAAAAAGAAGGAAATGACATAGAATCAATCAAAATAAACAATATTTCTTCCTTAGACCACAATAAACTCAGAAAGAAAACCCAGATATAGTGAAGAATAATAATAATAACTTTATTTTGTATACCGCCATACCCAGAGAGTTCTAGGCGGTTCACAACAATTAATAAGATTACAAACTAAGATAACATTGGAATTAACAATTTTTGGAATGTACATGTCATTGAAGTTGACAAGAATTAACAATTTTTGGAGGGTACAGGTCAATGAAGTTGACAGAATATACAATAGAGTACAATAGGAATATACAAGAGTGTACAATAGGAGGGTAGCTTTTTATTTTATTTTTTTTACAGGGGAAAATACCGGTCAGTGAAGTTAAATGGTTTGGAGGGTACATTAGGAGGGGAAGGTGGAGGTTCATGTGTATTGAAGGGAGTAGAAGAAGCGAGTGGGAGTGTTAGGGATTCTGTCCGTGGAATAAGTGAGTTTTGAGTTTTTTTTCTGAAGTCCAGGTAAGTGGGGGCGTCAAGTATAATTTGGGCAAGCCATGAGTTTAGTTTGGCCACCTGGAAGGAGAAGGTAAAAAAGTAAAAAGGAATTGACATAACAGCTAGTTCCCACTATTTAAATTGCTGTTCTTTATAGCTGAACATTCCCCTCAGGCAGTTTCTTCATATCCAGAAAAGCTCGCAGCTGCTCGGGTGAAAAAAAATACATATTTAACTCCAAGGTATTTAACCAAACATTTATATGGATAGGCTAATAGAAAAGTTACACCCAAAGTCAATGTTTCAGTTCTCATAGCCAAAAACAATTTTTGGCATTCTTGTGTTTGCCTAGTAACATCCAAGTAGATCCAAACTTTTTTTCCAAAAAATAGAAATTGTGAATTTTGAAAATATAGTCTTAGGAAAGCATTAACATCTTGCTCTAAAACAAATTAAACCAATAAGGACACCTCTCCAAACTTTTTGAACAAGAGATTGTTCCATGTATGCCTGGACCTGTGAAGAAACAGGGTGCAGAATTTTCCTTTCCTTTGAGTTAATAAAGAAGTTTCCATTACCTTTTCTGCTCATTAGTCAGTGCCAAACAGGCAGGATTTTTTTTTTTTTGTTTGTACTAAGAGTGCTCTAGGGCTGCCAGTAAAACATGGAGAAACTAATCTAGCTCAAGATGGAGGCCAAACAGCAGCAGCAGCAATTTATACAGACCCAGAAACAGTGGCAGTTTATACAGGCACATTTGGAGCAGGAGCAGCAGCAGCAGGTTCTACAAAAACTGATGGAACTGCCACAGGGTTAAGGCTCTTCAGCTTAGAGAAGCGATGGCTCAGGGGTGATATAATAGAGGTCTGTAAAATACTGAGTGGAGTGGAAAGGGTAGATGTGATGCTTATTTACTCTTTTCAAAAATACTAGGACTAGGGGGCATGCGATGAAGCTACTAAGTAGATTTAAAACAAGCCAGAAAAAATATTTCTTCACACAACGTGTAATTAAACTCTGGAATTTGTTGCCAGAGAATGTGGTAAAATCAGTTAGCTTAGCAGTATTTTAAAAAGTTTTGGATAATTTTCTAACAAGAAGTCCATAGGCCATTATTGAGATGGCTTGGGAAAACCCACTGCTTATTCCTAGCGTAAAAACTGTTTTACTACTTGGGATCTAGCTAAGTACTTGTGACCTGGGTTGGCCACTTTTGGAATCAGGATGCTGGACTTGATGGGCAATTCATATGTTGTTATGTTAATATCTTGTTTGCTGGATTGACCAGTAACTGTAATATTCAGTGGCTGGTTAGCTAAGGTTAGCAGCTAGACAGGCCCACCTAAAAAGCAGGTCTATCATTTGCTACGTGGCCAACTAAGTCTGAGGTGATAAACTTTGACCTAATTATTCAATGCCAGATGCAGCCCTAGGATTGAATATTCAGGATTGCTGTGGATCGTGGGAGGTAGCCAGGCTGCCTTCCATGGCCTCAATATAAGGACTTTAGAGATTAAAAAGATCAAGACTGGTGTGAAGAGGAGTGCTGACACAAGCATGCCAGGCCAGTTGTGAAGCAAGAACAAGGATCTGGACTGGAAAACTGGGCTTGAAGCAAGAACTAAATGGAGCAACAGGGAGGCCAGCAAATAGAGAGGACTTACACCAATGTTGCCACAACAGATTCTTGGCATATCTCTCCTTCTGTTCTTATGCACTGTTTGCAACTAAGGCACACTTGTCATGGGCCAGTAGAGACTTCCAGAGCTGGTCTTTCCTTAGCTCTGAATCTTTTGTGGCTCTGAGACAGGTTTCCATCCTTTGTCCTCTAGAGTCGCTGGTTCAAATCCCACAGATATTGGCATAGTAAAGGTTGGTGGTCCACCCTGGGCGCCCTCTTTTAGAAACATAGAAAATTGACGGCAGAAAAGGGCCAAGGTCCATCAAGTCTGCCCACTCTATTGACCCACCCACCATCCTAACTACACTGTGAGAGATCACACTCTGATGTCCCATTCCCTCTTAGAGATCCAACATGAGCATCCCATCTGCTCTTAAAATCTGGCACGCTACTGGCCTCGATAACCTGTGCTGGAAGCTCATTCCAATTACCAACCACTCTTTCGGTGAAGAAGTACTTCCTGGTATCGCCATGAAACTTCCCGCCCTTTATTTTCAGCGGGTGCCCTCTTGTGGCCGAAGGTGCTCTCTGAAAGAAAATATCATCTTCTACCTCAGTACGACCAGTGATATACTTAAACGTCTCAATCATGTCTCCCCTCTCCCTATGTTCTTCGAGAGAGTATAACCGCAATTTGTTTAGCCTTTCTTCGTACGATAGATCTTTGAGTCCCGAGACCATCCTGGTGGCCATTCGCTGAACCGACTCAACCTTCAGCACATCCTTACGGTAATGTGGCATCCAAAACTGTACGCAGTACTCCAGATGAGGCCTCACCATGGTTCTGTACAATGGCATTATGATATTGGGTTTCCGACTAACAAAGCTTCTCCAGATACAACCCAGCATTTGCCTGGCCTTGGAAGAAACCTTCTCCACTTGATTGGCAGTTTTCATGTCTTCACTAATGATTACTCCCAAATCTCGTTCTGCTTCAGTCCTTGCCAAGGTTTCTCCATTCAATGTGTACGTTCTGCACGGATTATTGTTGCCAAGGTGCATTACCTTGCATTTTTTAGCGTTAAAACTAAGCTGCCAGGTCGAGGACCAATGTTCCAATAAAAGCAGGTCTAGCGTCATGCTGTCAGACAAATTGCTGTCACTTACAATGTTACATAGTTTGGCATCATCAGCAAATAAAGTTATTTTACCTTGAAGCCCCTGAGTCATGTCTCTTACAAATATGTTGAAAAGGATCGGGCCCAAGACTGAGCCCTGCGGCACACCACTGGTCACCTCCAATGTTTTAGAGAGGGTACCGTTAACCACCACTCTCTGAAGTCTATCATTCAGCCAATCTTTGACCCATGAGGTTAGTGTGTCACCTAATCCCATCGATTTCATTTTGCTCAATAACCTGCGGTGGGGGACGGTATCAAAAGCTTTGCTGAAGTCCAAATACACTACGTCCAGGGACTCACCCAGATCCAATTTTCTTGTTACCCAGTCAAAGAAACTGATGAGGTTGGATTGGCAGGACCTACCCTTGGTGAACCCATGTTGGTGGGGATCACGTAGATTCTTCTCATCCTGGATCATGTCTAGCTTGCGTTTGATTAGTGTTTCCATGATTTTGCATACTATCGATGTAAGACTCACCGGTCTGTAATTCGCAGCCTCTGTCCTGCAACCCTTTTTGTGTAGAGGAATGACATTAGCTGTTTTCCAGTCCAAGGGGACTCTTCCCGTACTCAGGGAGAGATTAAAGAGTACGGATAACGGTTCGGCTAGGACATCTCTGAGCTCATTGAGCACTCTCAGATGTATATTGTCCGGGCCCATTGCTTTGTTCACCTTGAGTCTTGATAATTCGTCGTAGACATCTCCGGAAGTAAACTCAAAATTCCGAAACGGGTCTTCTGAACATTGCTTTGCCGGCAACTGTGGACCGGACCCCGGTGCCTCGCAGGTGAAGACGCTCGTCTCCAGAGGACCAACGAGTGGCTACACGGATGGTGCAGGGAGATGAACTTCGGATTCCTGAACCATGGAGAGGCACTGCAGGGACTTCAGGGACCAGACGGACTTCATTTAACCAGTAGGGAGGCACCCATCCTCCTCTCTGCCCCCCCCCCCACTCCTTCCCTTACCCATATCTCTGTAATGTTCCTGGCATGAACAGCAACCCTCAAGCTGCTGTCACGCCAGCATCAGGCCTTCCCCAGATGTCACTTCCTGAACCTGCACCTAGGAAGTCACATCAAAGGAAGAGCTGATGCTGGCGCGGCAGCAGCTTGGGGGTTGCTGTTTGCGCCAGGAATGTTACAGAGGTGCCGGGGAAGGGAAGTGGCATGTGTGTGGAGGTGAGCGGGGGGTGCAGAGAAGAGGTTGGTGGAGGGGCGCCACTGCCCGGGCACCTCTCAGCCTCTCCACGCCATTGCCCACAGATCCTGAAAGTATAACTCCATCTCCTATTGACCTCTTCTAAGAGTGTCAGAGGGTCCTGGGGGAATTATCTGAATAGGGTCTTTGCATGAATGTTCAAAACTAGCTCCCAGATGATGTCTTCTGAGTTATACCTCTATCAAATACTGTAACTCGATAATGTAGTTGTCTGTATATATCTTGAATCAAGGATCATAGAAACATAGAACATGACGGCAGAAAAGGGCCACGGCCCATCTAGTCTGCCCACACTAATGGCCCACCCCCTAACTACCTCTTCCAGTACTGGCTGCGCAGGAAGTATTCTTATAGATTTTTAACAGGGCCAAATAGAAGACTAAAATGATCTAGGGCTTGCTGCAATTGTACTCTGAGGGTCATTGGATTTATCTGTTCTGGGATGGCTAATAGTAGGGATGGCTAATAGTGTGTGTCTCTTACTGAAAATTGTGTATGAGGGGCGGGTTACTGCATCTGTCTGCATGTTCATCTAACAATTGTAACCCTTTTCAAGGTTTATTACTCTCAGGAATATACTATACCTCCTTAAGATTCTTGACCCATTCTACTGCATTTGGGCATCCCTCAAGCCTAGCACAATTGGGGGATGCTTCGTGGGTTCCAGCAGGACGGAGTAGGTATCCCTCCTGCTGGGGGACTTCAAGGGGGCATTCCTGGGTTCCAGCAGGAGGGAGTGGGCATCCCTCCTGCTGATGTCATGGTGTCCCCTGTCACAGCTGCTCAGCTGATCGTGGAAGGGGTATTTCCCTCCCCACCCCTCCTCTTCCCTCCCCACCCCTCCTCAATTGTCATACTTCTCCTGAGTGGAAACATGGGTGCTCTCAAATCCCCCTCCTTAACATGCTTTAGTACATAGGGGCCTTAAGCACAATATTGTCTCCTTTCTGAGTTTACTACAGTGTACTGTACTTAGAGCTATAGAAAAATGAAAGCTGGTAAGAACATAAGAACATAAAAATTGCCACTGCTGGGTCAGACCAATGATCCATCCTGCCCAGCAGTCCGCTCACGTGGCAGCCCCAAGGTCAAGACCAGTGCTCCAAAATGAGTCCAGTCTCACCAGTTTAGCAGGAACTTGTCCAACTTTATCTTGAAACCCTGGAGGGTGTTTTCCCCTATAACAGACTCCGGAAGAGTGTTCCAGTTTTCTACCACTCTCTGGGTGAAGAAGAATTTCCTTACATTTGTACAGAATCTATCCCCTTTCAACTTTAGAGAGTGTCCTCTCGTTCTCCCTACCTTGGAGAGGGTGAACAGTCTGTCTTTCTCTACTAAGTCTATTCCCTTCAGTATTTTGAATGTTTCAATCATGTCCCCTCGCAGTCTCCTCTTTTCAAGGGAGAGGAGGCCCAGTTTCTCTAATCTCTCGCTGTACGGCAACTCCTTCAGCCCCTTAACCATTTTAGTTGCCCTTCTCTGGACCCTTTTGAGTAGTACCGTATCCTTCTTCATGTACGGCGACCAGTGCTGGATGCAGTACTCCAGGTGAGGGCGCACCATGGCCAGGTATAGCAGCATGATAATGGTAAGACACCATTAGCTCTTTTTATGCCTAAGATACCTGCTCAGTGCTGAGAAGTAAATTCATTCATTTCTATTACTAGTGACCTTCATGATGGATAATCACTACCTTTATGAAATTCATTGATTCCACTGTGCTGGTGACTTTTCCACATTGGCTGTAGAGGGATCAGAATGTAATTACAAATTGTTCTACTCTTCTTAGAGCCTCTTAGGAACTTGTAGTCAGTAAATACAAAGTATACATATTGTACTGAATTCTATATGTGGTGCCTAAAAATCAGCACTGGAGAAAAGCGCTATTCTATAAGCTACACTTAAAGTTAGGTGAAGTTTATAGCATAGTGCTCACTCCCGGGAGCCGCACCCAACTTTAGGCGTGGCCAACTGAACCAACAAAAACATGGTGTAAATTTAGGCACAGATGTGTAACGTAAAGGAATGCCCTTGATCCGCCCATTTCTGGGACACCTTTTTTAACTCGTACATAAAATTTAGGCACAGCTCTCCCGTGCATAAATTTATGTGCAGAACCTGTAATTGATTTTAATTAGCACTAACAATTGCTTACTAAAATGGCAATTAGCAGCACTAATTGCGCATGCAATTTAATTGAATATGTGACCAAAATTGCATGCACAATTTTTAGCCCTTTTTATTGAATTAGAGGGACAGGACTGGATTCAGTAAATGGTGTCTAAAATTAGGCACCTCTTAGAGCGGATTCCCAAGCCCAGCTTTGGGCATGAGGACTTATGTCTATTGAAACCTGGCGTAAATCTTAGCGCCCAACTGAGAGCAGGGGTGAAAATCCAAGTATTCTATAACATGGCGCCTAAATTCTGGGAACCCTTTGCCCACGCCCCTCCCTTGGCCACACCTGCTTTGGAGTAGCACGCTATCAAATTTAGTCATCCATGTTATCAAATAGGGTGTAGGGTAGATAAACGTGCCACTCATTAGTGTAAATGAATTGCCAATCAACTCCAAAATTTATTGTTGTCATCTAATTGACTAATTTGTTTCTGCATGCATCTGGGCTCTGCGTCCACATTTGGGCAACCTTTGGAACAGGGGTAGGGAGCTCCGGTCCTCGAGAGTCGTATTCCAGTAGGGTTTTCAGGATTTCCCCAATGAATATGCATGAGATCTATTTGCATGCACTGCTTTCAATGCATATTCATTGGGGAAATCCTGAAAACTCGACTGGAATACGGCTCTCGAGGACCGGAGTTTCCTACCCCTGCTTTAGAATCCAGGGGATAACATATAAATAATGATTCATAATCTCTATGAAGTAGTCAAAGTCCAGTGAAATAAATAAAATAGGATTTGTGTAGGTTCACATTGCATGTGAACGAAACCAAGGCAGGTTTTTTTGATAAGCACTCATTATTTAGGACAGCACTTGAAAAATGTACCCATCTTTATCTACAAACTGAACAATGCAGATCCTTGATGCTTTGTTCATTGGGAATATGGTTATGTTATACCTTGATGTCATAGTGGAGGTGCAGCAAAGTGATTAGAACACCAGGCTGACAGCCAGGAGAGCCTGCTTCAAATACCACTACTGCTTCTTAGGATATTTGGGGAGTCCTACCATCTCAGCTGAGGGGGGAGGGAAATACCCCTGCAACAATCAGCTGTGACAGGGGACCCCATGATATCAGCAGGAAGAATGCCCACTCCTTCCTGATGGAATCCCCAAAGCATCTCCCAACCGTGATAGGCAGGAGGGATGCCCACTCCCTCCTGCCTATAGGTCCCTCCGAACCCATGACCCACCCCAACCACCGATATCCCCTACCCCCTACCCCAACACTTTGTGTGTCTAACTGTTTTCAAACTGAACCTCTATATCAAGTGGGCAAGATTAAAATTAACACATTCATGGGATTTGTGAAGTGTGTGCAAGACAGGTAGAGGCAAATTGAAGAATATAGCTGGGATAAAGGGACTCAAGGAAAAGGTGAAAACAAAAGATATAGAGAAGAGGGAGGTAGCTAATTAATGCTCATTTGAGGGAAAGGGGAAAAAATTCTCCATCTGCCACTAATGTGAACTCCCTATCCCTATCCTTTGCCCCCCTCAAAAAAAAAAAAATGAAGTAGGTAAACTATGCCTATGTATTTTCCAGAAAGTTTTCAGGAGGAAGAGATGCTTCAAGCTGTCTTCCTCCTTCACTGTCACCTGTGACCAGACTAGACATTTGAATTGTTAAGTGCAATCTTATATCCTGCCGAGACCTCATTAATTAGAGTTCTAGGCAGATTAAAGGCAACATATTGTTACATAGAATTTTGTATAGAGTTATATATGTTACAAAGAATTATACATGCTACATAAAGTTATCAAATTATACATACAGTCTGATGTAATATATCATAAATAGCAGCTGACCATTAACATGGACCTTCAACAAAGGCAGATTTACCCCACCCTCCTCATTCTTCTTTTGCTAGCTGTTGATGAATACGAGCTCTGCCCTTTCCCCAGATAAATCTACCCATCCTCCTCTGCCAATGATCAAGTAAGGTTTTTGGACTTGATAAAGGAAGCTGGACAACATAAAATTGAATTTGGGAAGGATCATCATCTTCTATGCTGCTATTCTCCCCCACCAACTCAAAGTTAACTTTCTCCATTCTTCCATTTCCTCTCCAATTTCTTAATCATGAGTGGATAGTTCAAGTGAAACAGGTCTGCTGGGTTAGTGGACAATTGTGAAAACTATGTGTAACCCAGAGGAAATGAAAAGAGCCTATCCAATCTGATGGAGAGAAACCAATCCCCAAGGCTTCAATCTTCCCAACTCTCAATTTATAGCTGGAAAAGATAGAATAACATTTCAATTCCTGTAGTAGAAAATGCAAAGACTTTTTTGGATTCCTCATAATGATCAGAGTATTGTCAGCATATAACATCACCTTGTGGTGTCTAGAACCAATCTGAACAGGAGAGATACCAGCATTCAACTGAATACAGGCTGCTACTTGTTCTATTGCCAATGAAAAAAGCATTGGCGACAATGGGCATCCCTGACAAGTCTCCCTAGGAAGACTGAGCAGATTCCATTGACCATTATACTAGACTGGGGATATAAATACAAGGCCTTGATCCAAGTGGTGGAGTTATCACTTATTCCAACTTTGTGAAGTAGTGTGAACAAAAACTCCCACTCTACCTTAAAAGCCTTTTCTGTATCTAATGCAAGATAAAGACCCCTTCCCCTTTTTAGATCGCAACCAGTGAAAAATATTAACCTCACATTATCCGAGATCAGCCACCCCTTAACTAAATCTGTGATTAGGATGCACTATTTTGGGTTACATCCTCTAAGCAAAAGCTAATACATTTGCAATAATTTTTATATCACAATTACATAGAAACATAGAAATAGACGGCAGATAAGGGCCCACGGCCCATCTAGTCTGCCCACCTTAATTCAGCAATGCTATGGCTCTATAACTTGCACAATGCTCCAGAGGTTTCCCCTCTTTGTGTAAAACTACAACATTGGCTTGATACATAGACTGAGGGAAAACCTGACCCCCTCAATGCTTTGTTCATGACTCTAGCCAACAGGTCACTAACCTCATCCCCTTTTAATAGCATATAATTACCTCAGTGGCTACACTCAAACCATCCACTGAGGTCATTATATGAAGATATTGAAATGTGTTTTGATTGTGAAAGTATTTAAAGTTTAATAAAGCTGCATTGGAATGCTATTAAAAGATTGAACACTTATTTATTTCATATTTAAACAAAAGATATGATTACAAGAGTGTAGCTCAAGATTTTGGACTGTTTTATTGAACAGCTTCACTCATAAGTTAATATTTATTGAATATTTACTATTGGCCTTTGTATGTGACATAGTAACATAGTAGATGACGGCAGATAAAGACCCAAATGGTCTATTAAGTCTGCCCAACCTGATTCAATTTAAATGTTTTATTTTTTTCTTCTTAGCTATTTCTGAGCAAGAATCCAAAGCTCTACCCAGTATTGTGCTTGGGTTCCTACTGCCGAAATCTCCGTTAAAACCTACTCCAGCCCATCTACACCCTCCCAGCCATTGAAGCCCTCCCCAGCCCATCCTCCACCAAATGGCCATATACAGACGCAGACCGTGCAAGTCTGCCCAGTACTGGCCTTAGTTCAATTTTTAATATTATTTTCTGATTCTAGATCCTTTGTGTTCATCCCATGCTTCTTTGAACTCAGTCACAGTTTTACTCTCCACCACCTCTCTCGGGAGCGCATTCCAGGCATCCACCACCATTAATATAGTACTGTACCTTCAACAGTAAACCTCCACCCCACCTAGTAAGTTTTAGCTGGGGTTTCAGTGCACTGTGTTACTGAATATCACAAAGCAACTGATTATCTCCATGAAAGACACAATCAGGACTGCACAGCAAGACTCTTCATTAACTCATAGTGGCTGCTGGGAAATGGATAACAGTAATTGTTTAGGGTTCAATTTTTGATGGCTTTTAATTCCAGTAATAGAAAATGGACATTTTCTGCCATGAAAATGCCCACAGAGCAGAAGGTAATTACTGTAAAAACGCCCCCGGAGGCCTTTAATCTAAGTCAGAAGGGGTAATTTTGGTGCAGCAGACATTGAAAGTATACTTTTGGTTCCCTGTCAGATGCTTCACAGTTGGAATGATGAGATTTATTAAACTGTACATTAACATAATGGAAGGGAAAGAGAAAAAAAAAATCTCGTCCAGTACAGCAACAACAACATGTTGTGAAATATTATCTAAAAAACATCAATCAGATCAGATACATCTTTGTAGGGTGCCAGCTGGGAGACAGTGACTGAAGAGCTTGTCAGCAGCTGAATGGGAACCAGTGTTACATGATTACATCAGAGCTTCAGCATGGAGTTGTTTCAGGACCAGAACAGGATGCTGCCCGGGATTTACAGTTTCCAGATCTTACTGAGTGGGACCTGTACTACTATTAATTATTTCTTGAGCACTGCCAGAAGTACGCAGCACTGTACAGAGTTGCGAAGGAGATTGTGACCTCATTCGAGCAGGGACTATCTCTAATCAATCAAGACAGACAAACAGGATGCCAGGTTAGAGGTTACAGTTGGTGGGAGATGGTTACGCTGCTGACTAGGGTGATGATCAGAGGGCAGTAGTGTAGTAAGGGTGAGTGGCGCCCGGGATGATGGCGCCACTGCCCTGCCCTCCCTGCCATGCCCCCTTCACTTTCCCTGTATCTTTTAAACTTCTCCAGTGTGAGCAGCATGCTGCCCACGTCGGTGTCTGCTCCCTTTGACGTCACTTCCTAGGCGTGGGTTCCAGGAGTGATGTCAGAAAGAGTGGCAAAAAGGTTCGGAGGATGGCAAGGGGCGCGGGGAGCAGGGAATGAACGGGTGGGCGGAGAGGAGGAGGGGTGCCACATTGCCCTTAGGAAGGCCACGCCTGGGGCGGACCTTCCCCCCCCCACATCCCCCTTACTACACCCTGGCAGAGGGAGAGGATTATGTGTTAAAGGCAATCTCGAAAAGGTGAACGCTCAGTCTATTTTTGAAGAAGGATGGGGCATGACACACGGACTCACTTAGTCCATTCCAAGCGTAGGGGATAGCGAAGTGAAAGGAATGAAGTCTGGAATTGGCAGTGGAGGAGAAAGTAAATTATCAGAGGAATGGAGTTCTTGGGGAGGTGTACAGTACTCCCCCGAAATTCATAGGGGTTCCGTTTCAGGAACTCCAACAAATTTTGAAAAACCACAAATACGGTTTTTCGCCTGTCAAAAGGTAGAAGAGGCAGGCGAGGGCAGCTGTGGCACCGGCAGGTGCAGAAAATCACTCACGGTATGCTCCGACCACCTCTTCCTGTTACTAAAGTCAGGCTACACCAATCAGAAGCTGATTTGACATGCCAGATAGCATGTCAAAGCAGCTCCTGATTGGTGTAACCATGATTTTAGTATAAGGAAGTGGCAGTCGGAAAATACCACGAATTACTGAGTCTAAAATTTGTGAACCGCAAATTTGCGGGGGTTTACTGTATAAGGAGAGATAATATAAGGGAGCTAGGATCCAGTACCCCTGAATCTTGTTATCACATTAGCAAAAACCTAGGGTCCCGAGATTTTGCTCAGGTGTACACTCTGCTACAGTACCGTTTTAGTGATTCATGAAAATAAAATCTTCCTCTCTCTTAATTACTAAATATGATCAAAGCTCCATAATATCCCCCAGGCTACTATAAAGAAAAATATAATGGAATGTAGTCTCTTGAAATTAACTTTATTAATTTGGATAGGTATGAAGCTACTCAACACCCCCCAAACACTTTGAGTATCATTACCAAAGTGAACCTGCCAGGCAATTATGTTCGTAATTGGAAAATTGTGTGTTTTTGCTTGCTCTAAGATTTATAAGCAAGGAATTATTAAAGGGAATGTGGATGGATTTCTGCCAGACATTTTCTTTCAATGTTCATAATATACAGTGTTCAGAATTTTGGAAAGCAAATATTTAAAAATATCCTCTATACAAATGTATTGAGTTGCTGCAGAGAGAAAAGTTAAATAAAAACTAAAACCCCCTCCCCTATTTATCAAGCTGAACAAGAGGTTTTAAGTGCTGGCCAGCGAGGTAAGTACTCATAGGAATTCAATGATCATTGGAGCATTTATCATGTTGGCCCGTGCTAAAGACCTCTAGCATAAAAAGGGGCTGTAAGGTTTTTTTAAATTTTTTATTAATTCTTTATTCCTTTTCAAAAATACATTAAGTGTTAAATATATTCATTCATATTAACAATAAATACATCACTTACAAACAATCATTGATATATTTCATAAATTCTTATCCCTTCCCCTTTCCCATCCCTCTCTCCCATATATTCCATTATCATATAAAACATATGATAATAAACTTCCCCCCTCCCTATACCTTAAGTTGATAAATATAAGGGAAACAAATTCAAATTAATCTTTACAATACTTTGTCAATGGTTTCCACACATCCTGAAACTTCTTAAAATATCCCCGTTGTAATGCAATAAACCTTTCCATTTTATAGATATGGCATAAAGAATTCCACCAGGGGCTGTAAGTTAATAAAAAAATAGACATTCTTAAATTAAAAATGTAAACCTTTGTAAAGTAATATAGCATGGTAATAAGACTGTAGAAAAAAAATCACATGGTGCGCTCTCATCTTGAGTATTTCATTCTATTCTGGTCACCATTTCTCAAAAAAGATAGCAGAATTAGAAAAGGTTCAACGTAGAGCGACCAAAATGATAAAGGGGATGCCTTTTGTATGAGGAAAGGCCAAAGAGGTTAGGGCTCTTCAGCTTGAAAAAGAGACGGCTGATAAGATAGAGGTCTACAAAATCCTGAGTGATGTAGAACAGGTAAAAGTGAATCAGTCTTTTACTTTTTCAAAAATTATGAAGACTACGGGAACACTCAATTAAGTTACAAAGAGGGGGAAATATTTTTTCACTCAAAGAATAGTTAAGTTCTAGAACTTGTTGCCAGAAGATGTGGTATCAGCAGTTAGAATAGACGAACATAAGAATAGCCTTACTGTGTCAGACCAATGGTCCATCAAGCCAAATAGCCTATTCTCACGGTGGCCAATCCAGGTTCCTGGTACCTGGCCAAAACCTAAGGAGTAGCAGCATTCCATGATATCGATCCAGGGCAAGCAGTGGCTTCCCCCATGTCTTTCTCAATAACAGACTATGGACTTTTCCTCCAGGAAACTGTCCAAAACTTTCTTAAAACCAGCTATTCTATCCGCTCTTATCACAACCTCTGGTAACAAGTTCCAGAGCTTAACTATTTTCAGAGTGAAAAAATATTTTCTCCTATTGGTTTACAAAGTATTTCCCTGTAATTTCATCAAGTGTCTCCTAGTCTTTGTAATTTTGACAGAGTGAAAAATCAATCCACTTGTACCCGTTCTACTCCTTTCAGGATTTTGTAGACTTCAGTCATATCTCCCCTCAGCCATCTCTTTTCCAAGTTGAAGAGTCCTAATCTTTTTAGTCTTTCCTCATATGAGAGGAGTTCCATCCCCTTTATCATCTTGGTTGCTCTTCATTGAACCTTTTCTAGTGCCACTATATCTTTCTTGAGATGACACCCAGATCCTTTTCTTGAGCGCTGACTACAACCTTATCTCTATCAACCAAAGTTAGAAGAGTAGCTCTTGAGGTTATGTTTCTTTAGAGTCTTCCAAAAGGCAGTGAAATTAATGTTAGGAGATACCAGAATATTTGTATCTTGCTTCCTTGATGCAATTCTTTTTTTTTTTTTAAGGAATATAACAATTGGAAATTTGAAGTGTCAGCAGTAGAAAGAAGTAATATTTCCTTAAAGAATATTCTTAATAGAATATCTGGTGAAAATAAATGAGTTTTAGGGAAATTTAGCAAACAAAATTTCTCTGCTCTAGAAAAATTCTCTAGATTTTCTATTTTGAAGTGTATATTAACAGAGCCCTTTATAGCAAAGACCGAAGCTGCCTTAAACAGTGGTATCCTGTGACTCTATATTTTTGATTTCCAATGCAGAGAAATTCTTATCCACATTAGAAAACATGGAAAGTTGAGGCACTTAACATTCCCTCCATATGGCTGGTAGCTGGCCATAGGTCTTTTAAAGTTACCTCTTGGGGAAGTTCTGTTGTTGAGGCCCTATTACCAATGAAATAGCTTTAGGGCCTGAAGCAAAAGTTTAAAAAGCCAGAAGACAGAGTTCTAGATGAACTATCCTTGAGGGTGGGGGGGTGGGGGGTGGGATCGGTGTAGAGGAAATAAGCACTAGCTCTGGTAGTAGGGCTTTCTGAGCTAGTAGGGTTGGGGTGGGTGGGGGAAGAGTCCACTCATTGAAACTTCATGAAGCTCCACTCGGAGAATTAGCAGAAAGAGGCATAGGAGTACCAGGAGTGGTCAGGAGCAGGTGTTTATCCATATGAACCACTGTAGGTATGCCTGAGGCTTGGCCTTAACTTTACACTTCCCCATAAGATGAAAAAAAACAGAGACTTACTAGGTGAAGTAGCATCAAAGATTTGGTCTTGCCTTCGCATTGCTCTTGGAATGCTTCAAGGGCTTACTACAGGGCCTATGGACTTATCTAGGCAGGGAGACTCCCAGATGACAGAGGTTGATGTTTGCTCCACTGTTGGCCAAAACAAATAATGCTATGCTGTCCTCCTCCAAGTTCATCCACACTCAGTTTCCTTCCTCCACTACACTTCAGTGCCAATGGACTTATCTAGGCATGGAGGCCTCAGATGACAAAATAGATTAATGTCCACTCCTATGCTGGCTAAAACAAGTAGCATTTTTCTCCTCCAAGCTCACTTTCACATTCAGTTTCCTTCCTTCCCTGGGAGGCTATAGTAAATCCAGTTTTATTAGGGAAATAGTAGTAGACCACAGTGTGTTTCAAGGCAAAAGATATGAGTACTGAAGAAATGGCAGGGCAAGTGCAGGGCTGAAGATAAGTGGTCTGCATTTGGTTGTTTTCCTGTCTTGCAGAGGCACTCCACAGTCAAGGATCCAAGAGGATAGGACACAGCCATGATGTGACAGAAGTAGTCCGTTCTGTAGACTGTTCATGTCTGGGAGACAAATAAGGAACAGCGAAAAACAAGTCTGGAGGAAAAGTCCTTGGAGGAATCTGATGGACTGAATCCATGGGCCAAGTTTTGGGACTTGGTTTAAAAACTCTGAGGGCTTGATACCTGGAAGGGACAAGATGGAAATTAGCCCTAGGGAAAGGGGGAAGTTGGAATCTTTCTGTGAGGATTGTGGGCAAACAGGTCACATAACAGTGGTGCCTGAAGGGGCCTCTGAAAGAAGAATCATTAGATGACCAGGAGTGAGAATGCTTTCATTGGGAAGGGGGCTGTATTCTATATGGTTTTGAGCGACACTCTCTGCTAATTATATTCTTACGAGGAGGAGCCTCTGAGGTTAGCAACCATGGATGTTTTGGAGGCAATAGTGGGTACAAAGAAGGCCAAATGCCTAAAGAATTTAAGGACAGACCCTACCTGTGAGACACCGGTAGCTAAAGTAAAGCCAGGAATCCAAGGCAAAGTCAATATCAGCAATAGAGAGGCCCAAGGGATAAAGAGGCTATTGAGCATAAAATATGCCAAACAGAATGGAGGAGGCCCAGAATTACATACACTTCTAATGCCACTTGAAGGAAACAGTCCTGGTAAGGGAAATACACCACTTAGAAGTCTGATTAGGTGGTATAACACATTTTTAATAAACTTGAAACTTGATGAAAGAACAACATAAGTAATAATGAGTATCAAAGGTCAAGCCTAAAGATCATTTTATTGATTTATTCAATTTTCCATACTGTTCTCCCAGGGAAGCTCAGAACGTTTACATGAATTTATTCAGATACTCAAGCATTTTTCCCTGTCTATCCTGGTGGGCTCACAATCTAACTAATGTACCTGGGGCAATGGGGGGATTAAGTGACTTGCCCAGGGTCACAAGGAGCAGCGGGGGGTTGAATCCACAACCTCAGGGTGTAGCTTTAACCACTGTGTCCTCCTCCGTCTCATCATCTGGTATGTATAACAGGCCTGCCTGAAAGTATGATATGGTCAATGCATATGAGGCTCATATATATCAATGTCTAGTTCATGGTTGCCTTTTATATTCTTAATCCAAGATAACAGGTAGGAACAGCTCGGAAGAAATCATGCAAGGAGTATAATATAATCAAATTTTTTATAACATGGATCTTTCTCACTGTGTGACATCCCTGTCTGAATTGCCAGAGGCTCATTCTGTCAGTCCCCCCACCCCCCACCCCCAAGCAGGGCGAGCAAGCCTTCCTTCAGTGCTTCACCTCCAATGATTAATGAGTGTCATCAGGACAGAGGCAAAAAAAAAAAAAAATCCCCATCTCTGCTCTTCACTCTGACAAGGAGCTGCTGAGAGCAAAATGTGTTGTGGTGGTTTTTGTTTTTTTTTAAGAAAAGCAATATGAAATATTTAATCTATTATTGTTCAAAGACCATTGACAGCAACAAACAAAAAAATGGTGCATCTGACAACTGAGCAAAAGGGCACATGTGTGCTGGAGAGAAAGATTGTTTTTACACGAACAGCATATTAAGAATAAAATTGCATAGGAATTTGGGGAATCCAAGTTCCTCAAGCCTTTTTGTGTACAGCATGAATCTGCTGCAGATTCCAGAGACATTCACATCATCTTTATGCTTTGTAGGGATGTACATGGGAACAATTTTCAATTCAGTTTCTCTTTGGATCAATTGCCCATTTGGTTCATTATTCCATACTTATGATTCTTTCATTCATTTTTGTTAATCAATAGGCAAGTAATTTTTCTATTATAACAGTAGAGATTTCTGTCCATTTTTAATAAATCTCACTTCAAACCAGAGTAGAACCATAGTCTAGCTGTAAAAACTGTGAACTGAGAACCAAAGAAAGGCAAAGTTCAAATCCCTCTAATTTGCCTCAGCTCAGCATTTTAAATACAATCCACTTTGAGCTACTATAGAAAATCTGTGAGGTAAATCCAAATATTTTTTTAACCTGCTGGCTGGCATCTATAACAAAGGTACCAGCATTATAAGATATCAAGAGTACCACAAAGGCTCCATAACACCAAAAGAGGGGCAAAGGGCATGAAGACTCTAAGCCAGGGATCTCAAAGTCCCTCCTTGAGGTAAGCAATCCAGTCGGGTTTTCAGGATTTCCCCAATGAATATGCATGCGATCTATGTTGTCACAACCCTAGCCCTAAAGCTCGGCTTGTTCCAGGGAAGTCTCCTCCTAACCCTAGCCGAACCTTAAATAGAGCTAACCAATGTGACAGGTTGGACACAAATAGAAAGAAAGGTTCTGAATTCCAATTCAAACCCCATGTTACAAAACCCTGGGGAGGTGAGGAATATGGTGAGAACAGCCTGGAGCAGAGGGAGGTGCCTTATACAAAGGAACAGCCTAAGAGCCAAACCACAAGCTCAGGTAGTTCACAGCTGCTAGGTCTAATTAGAGCTCAGAAGAAAACCCAGCAAAAGCAAAAGGCTGCCCTTCCCCCTTTCAGGACAGGGCGTGGTCGCCTCAATGCTTTAGAGGCAGAATTAAGGAAGACTAAGTTAGTCTATCCGGGGTCAGCCCAGGAAGGAGGTTCTCAGGACTGGCCTCCTGAGTCTCAGAAAAATCAGGATATTGAGATGGTGGATGCAGCCCCTGTTCCTGAAGCCAGCCAGCTAGCCAACCCAGAGCCCATGGAGTTTATGGACACTGCCATGGAACCAGAAGCAACAGCAATGGATGAAAGTTAAGTGCAATAACTTTACTTTTTGCTGTGCTTAATTTTGTGGATTTTTGAGTTTTGGAAACCTGCATGCACCTGTTTGAAGCCCGGTGAGCAGTGCTGAGCTCACAGCTGTAAAGGTGCCTGGATTTGGTGACATTAAAACCAGGTTTAGGTTGTTTGGGAGATTTTTGCTTTTTGACTTTTTTCGGCTGGTTTGGGACTGCATTGTGGACTGTGTAAAGGGGTAGTAGATTGGGGAGAATCCACACAAGATCCTTGGGTGGGATTGTAGGGCCATTTGTGGCATGCTTATTTAAAAAGTGGTTTCGGCTATTCCCCTCCCCCACCAACTGCTTGTTGAGTTGGCTGGGACAGGCCTGTTACAAGCCAGGCCTAATTAAAACACTTTCATAAGACTGAGGAATTGTAGCAGCCTTATTTTTGCCCTGTTTGGACTGCAAGATTACTAGGGCTGGGCTACTACGGACTATTGAAGCACATACCTATTGATACCTGTGGACTTTTGTTTTACAGCCCGGATGTTCTTTTCATGTTTTTTTTTTTTTATTCATGAAATTAATGGACTAACCCCTGGCTAAGGGGCTATGCACTCAATAAATTGAGACTCAAGTATATAAGAAACTTGATTGTTCCTGACTATTTGTTCTTTCTTCCTGACTAAGAACCAGCAGGACTTCCAGCATCTTCCGGAAGCACGTCGAGTTCGGTCCTTTCTGCGCGTTGACCGGGGGCCATCGTTAAAGCTGGCACCGGCAACGCCACAATGCCCATGCACTGCTTTCAATGCATATTCATTGGGGAAATCCTGAAAACCCAACTGGATTGCGGCCCTCAAGGCCCTGCTCTAAGCCATTGGGAGAAGGGCAAAGCAGCACAAATAGTGGAATGAGGATATCAAGGTATCGAGAGAGAGCAAAGCAACACCAGCATTGTCAGGAAGGCCATAAGGCACCAGGCAAGTGGCACAGCGGTGAAAATATTGTCAGGAAGTCCCCAAAGCACTGGAACAGTGGCAATACTGAAGGAGTCTGGGACTGGTTTCCCTAAAATCTGAACTAAGTTTTCTCTTTATCAAGGATGCTGGTTTGTGTTTAATTATAGCATCTGACTTATCTCACATATTAATCTGCCTGCACTATGTGCTTTAACCACGTCCTGTTTGTGCTGAAAACATGACCATATATGTACTTTGCCCTCCTGGACATGTAATAATGAAAATTGCAAGGCTTAGAGATATTAGAATTGCTCCCTATAGGACTATAAGGTTACCCCCTGAACCAATAGTAAATGCGGGATTAGGACCAATGTATGTCAAGAATTTGTAGCAAAATTAGCAAATGGAAAATTGTATCTAGCCTCCACCTAGCTTAGACAGGAAACATATATTTATCACTGAACATCCTGTTTTTGAACATTTCTGAGGCAAAACTTTACTGCACAGAAGTCTTTAGCATATATGCTGAATAAAACAAATACCTGTTACTTTATTCACGTCTCTGGTTATTGTGACTGCTCAAGTGACATTTCAGTACTATACTTTTTTAGTTGTCCTACTGACTGAGTGATCAGAAAATTGGATCAAGGACGTGCGCTAGATGTAATTTACTTAGATTTCAGCAAAGCCTTTGACACGGTTCCTCATATGAGGCTCTTAAACAAACTCCATGGGCTGAAGTTAGGGCCCAAAGTGGTGAACTGGATTAGAAACTGTACCTTTAGAATTGTTGGGAGCATGAGGGGTGCCCAGACCTCTTGCTCCTGAGGCCTCCCATGATCGTCTTCTGGAGCAGGAAGAAGCCCAAAATCCTCCTGCTCCTGCCGCTCTGCCGCACATCTGATGCATAGGGAGGGGCCTAAGGCACTGATTAGCTGAGGCACCTTGGGCTCCTCCATTGGGAGGGTCCTGTGGTGCCTTAGCCAATCAGGGACTTCCTTAGGGAGGAGTCTAAGGAAATCCCTGATTGGCTGAGGCGCCACGGAATTCAAAAAGGCATGAGATGAACACAGATGATCTCCAATTAGAAAATGAATGGTATGAAAAAAACAAAATTTAATTGATTGCATGTGTGCTTGATGTGTCTAGTGGTGCTTAGATAATAATAATAGTAATAATTTTATTCTTATATACCGCCATACCAAAAAAGTTCTAGGCGGTTCACAACAAGGTGAGCTAATACATGGGATACAGATAAAATACAAATTAGAATAATGGACTTAAAAACAGATAAAGACAGAGCGCATTTACAATATATTGCAGAAAATACCAGCATGGCAGGGAAAGAAGTAATACATAGAACAGATAAAATATATCAAGTTGAATATAAGGAACTTGATTGAAAAAATGAAGCAGAATACATTAAGATACCAGCCTATCAAAGAGTTGAGTCTTTAACAATTTTCTAATATCAAGATAGGAAGAGACCTCTAGCATAATTTTTCCAAGCCATACATTCAATTTAGCGGCTTGAAATGAGATGGCAACTCCGGCTGTGAAGAAAGAAGACTGGTACTGGGCAGACTTGCATGGTCTGTGTCCAGGCCCTCTGGCACCTCCTGCCTCCTCTGATGAAATTGTTTCTATGTTGGTGGGATGTTCCAGAGAGTAAGCCCCAGGATTGGCTGGCAGTTCCCTGCTTCAAGCGCCAATGCCAACAAGAAGGCACTGGGAGGCCAAAGAACCGCTGGGGGGAAGGGAATCAAGATATACCAGTTTGTGAGATGAGGGGGGAGAATAATACTGCATCGAGAGGGGGGGGGCATATGCCTGACCCTGATGTCGGGCTTGGAGTTTAGTGGTGAGGAGAAGAGAAATGGGAAAGATGCTACAAAAAGAGGGGGGAGGGGGTCTTTGGGTGGGTGCGTAGTCACACCCTCAACCCTAATAATTTTCAAGCTCCATAGTGATAGGACAATATTTAGTCAGAACAGGAAGCTGCCTTACTTGAGAAAGGAATCCTTGCTTCTGTTCCAGGTCTTGAGTTATAAGTAAGGAGACTACCTCTCCAAAGGTGTCTCCTTTGAGAAGCGTGTGGTGTAAAAGGAATCCCCCCCCCCTCTTTTATTGCACTTGTCATGTTAGATAGAGCCTGAGATGGATTTTGGAGAAAGTATTTGGAACAGTTACATATCACCAGGTCAGCATTGGTCAAGGCATCTGGCGCAACACTCATAGGGTCCCATTGCTCCATAGAAATTCCATTGTCCTTCAGCCGGCTCTGCTCAGCCAAGAGGATATCTGTTTGAACGTCAGTGGCAATATACTCTAACTGCAACAAAGGCTGAGTGTTTAAAAGACCCGGAATACGGAAGAACAAGTTTCCATCTCCTGCCAAAGCCTGCAGAAGAAAAAAAGGAAAAAGCATGAGGAGGGAGCAAGTTAGATAGAGAGGGAAAGAGACAAGGAGAGCAAGAAGAATCCCCAGTGAGGGGCTGAGAAACATCTCAGGAGAATAGACAGTTCAAAGTGAAAGACAGAAAACGAGAAAGAGGGAAACAAACCGCAGAGTGAAGGGAGATGACTGCTAATCCTATATGACGGTATATTGCAACACACTGTATGTAAACCATATATTGTTACACTCTGAATGTAAACTATAACCCATTCTGAGCTCTTTGGGGAGGACGGTATATAAATCTAAATAAATAAATATGTGGCAATTTGGTTTAGGATGAGCTGGAGAGGGCTTTGACGGAAATTCCAATAATTTAAAATGTGAGGACAGTGTTGGTCAGACTTGCACGGTCTGTGTCCCACAAATGACAAGATGGTTTGGATAGGATTGGATGGACTTTGAGGGCAACTCTAGTTGTTGGCAGTGCAAGGCAGACTTCTTTGCTATTTGTCAATGCCAAAGAAAGACAATCATGATTTAATAATGAATGTGACTGTTGGACAGATTGGATGGACCTTTCAGGTCTTGATCTGCCATCATTGACTGTGTCATTATCCCCCCCCCCTTTTACTAAATCACGATAGCGGTTATTAGCGTAGGGAGACACACTGAATGCTCTGTGCCGCTCCCGACACTTATAGGAACTCTATGAGTGTCGGGAGCAGCGCAGAGCATTCAGCACGGCTCCCTGCGCTAATAACCGCTATTGCGGTTTAGTAAAAGTGGGTTTATGTTACTATGAAGGAGAGGAGCCCAAGTCTTCTGAAAATGTGCTACCCTGTCATTCAGGGGTCCTTTTATTAAAGTGCGCTAACCGATTTAGCGTGCGCTAAATTGGTTAGCGCGCCTAAATAAAAGGACCCCTCAGTTTGCAAGTCAACTTTTTCATCTTGAAAAAGTCCCATACTTTCTGCAATCACTCTGAATATGAAGGAGATCCATTCCGCCTACAGTACCTAGCTATGGTGTATTTTGCAGCTTATAAAAGTCATTTGGTTAAGGCTTTCGAGATCAAGTAAAAGCTAATACGGTGTTAAAGAATATTAACATATTTTTCACATGCAGTAATCTACACATATAAAACCATGAATGAACAGCACTGTCTGTTTGCTGAGGTGTTAACGTAAGATCAGGTATATGCCATGCTCATTCTCCTCACAGGTCACTCAATAGCTCTCATTCCATTCCTTCCACCAGGCCAGGGCTTGCTTGCCCAACACATCAGGAACTGTAGAAGTAGCCAGAGCAAAAAAACACTCACTCTATCAGTTTGCTGGGTGAAAAAGACCCATAAGGATGGTCAGTGCTATTAAGGAGGCAGGAAGAGGAACACAAGCAGATCTAAGAGAGAGACGGGAGACCCAATGAAGGAAGTTAACGGACAGATGAACAACAGAGGGAAGGGGTAGTATTTTAGAGGGAAAACAGGAGAGGGGTAGGGAAAGATATCGCACTATACAACATCCCTAAAAGACCTGGTAATCGTGAACTGTTAAACCCAGGAAATGCTAGTGGAGACACCTGTAGCCAAGCCATTCTATCAAATCCACTTTTTTGTATTAATAAGGGAAAAAGTTGCTGGAGCGACAAACAAAGCCCTGAATCTGCTTTTTTTTGGGTGGGGGCAGGGCCGGATTTAGATGAAAAGAGCCCCAAGGCTATTCCACTTATGAGGCCCTTTCACCTCCCATTTTTAAGTTTGTAAATTATATGAGAGATAATAAAATACATCATTACTGTGATATATATCAATATGTTAAATGAAACATGATATTGGTACTAACCTTTATAAAAAATGTGACACGGATAATAAATAAAAAAAAGTCGAGAATACTTATTTGGACATTTATTCTCAGCATCATATATAGTACTTGTAACAATAACTAATCAAACATAACACACAACATTTACAAAGAAACAAAATTCAAATAATGAAAATCTTTGACTACGAAAATAAAATACGCAATAAAAATTATCATATTTTCTATCAAATTAAATTAAATATATTCAATACATTGAAGATTAAACCAAATGAAATTCTGATAAATTTATTTCATAATAATTCGCATTTAAAGTTTAAGTATGAATTATTATGAATTTTAAGTCTTAAACTAAACCAAAAATGGAACTTTATTCAAACAAAATCCAGATCAAAAAAAGAAAATATCAAATTGTATATCATATTAAATTTTATGTTAATAGTTATTTTATTTAAGAACTGATTCAATCCAAGTATACATTTAAAACGAAATAGTAGATTAGAAGAATTTCTTTCTAAACTTTTTCACACAGAATTCTTCTATAAGTTCATCAAAATCTATTTTTCTGAAGGTCTCATTTTCGATGCACAAAATACTCAATGAAGACAACCTCGTTTGGGTCATTGTGCTTCTTAATTGATTTTTGATATTTTTAGGTCTTGAAAATGACCTTTCTCCAGTACAATTAGTGACTATTAAACTGAGAAACAGCTGTAAGATTGATTCCACATTGGGGAAGGCCACTTGAATATTTTCTTTGAATATTATTTGATACAAGTCTGTATGCGACAATGTGGAATTTTTTGAATGTTTATGTGTTTGTCTCACATATGTGTGGAAATGAAATAGTTCTTCAGTAAGATTTTGGTTGACATCTTCTGGGTATTCTTGCATTAACAGCTCAACACCTCTCTGAAGTTCTACCTTTGATAATGTAAGATCGGCAAGAAAGGAAAATATTTTCACTACATCATCATAAACAGAAGCTCTTCTTCCTAAATTTGATTCTAGTGCATCTAATATAGGAATAAATGATTTAATCCTAAATTTATCTCTTGAAGAGAGTTCGTCTAAGACATCAGGGTCAGATGAATTTTTGTAATTCCCTTGCCTTTTACTTCTTATTATCCTTCTGGCAGTTCTATATTCAGTATTTGGCAACGTGTTTTTTGCTTGTTGCTCAAGTGCATCAAAATCTTCCCTAATTCCACGTAAAATATCCAAAAGTGACCTGTACCAATCTGCACAACTACTAAGTAAAATATTAGAGCTTTGAAGAATTTTAATTACTTTTGAAAAATGTCTCAGTATTCGATTCCAGAAATGGAGCATAAACACGAATTCAAATTCTTCCATCTTCTCTAAAAGATTGTTGGCCCTCAATCTATTATCACCCTTTGTATTATTATCTGAATGTAAATAATTGAGTGCATCGGTGATATCATTGTAATTTTCTAAAATAGCTTCTGTAGCTTTTGCGTGTGCCTCCCACCTAGTGTCTGATAAATATTTAGGCACGTTAGAATGAGGTTTCAAATGTGATTTCAGAACTGCCCATCTTTTTGTGGAAGATGAAAAAAAGATATAAACTTCGTTCACACCAAAAAAATTAACAGCATCAAGACAACAATCAACAGCTGAACGACCTACTAAATTTAAAGAGTGACCAGCGCATGGAACAAATCTTGCAAACCTGTTTTTTTTCGATAATTTTCTTGCTGCATACTATTGTATCTACCAGCCATATTGGCTGCATTATCATAAGACTGTCCTCGGCATTTTCTGAAATCAATTTCAAGTTCAGTAGTGATATAGTTAAATACTAAATCAGCTATGCGTTCCCCTGAGTGATCTTTTAGCTCAAGGAAAGTTTAAAATCTCTCAGTTGGCAAACCGTCTTCAGGTGACACATATCTAATAATTAAGGTCAACTGATATGTATGAGATATGTCAGGAGTGGAATCTACTGAAAGCTAAAATAGCCAGCCTTTTTCACTTCCACCACAATTGTGTCTTTCACTTTATTTGCCATAAGTTGTATAATTTCCTCACATATAGTTTTAGACAGATATGAAGGTTTTCCTGAGCCAGTATTTCCATATCGATCGATATGATCTCTTAAAAATGGATCAAATTTTGCTACTAGTTCTAGAAGACCAAAGTAATTGCCGTTATTTGGAGTTCCAAACTTTTCATTGTCTCCTCTAAATGGTAAGCCTCGCTCTGCAAGAGTGCAAATTACAGCGAAAACTCTTTCTATAACGTAACGCCAGTATTGCTGCTCTTTTCTTATTTCTTCCTCTAGCTTTGAAGTTAAAGTTTTCCCTTTTGCTCTTGTTAAGTACGTTAACATAGCATTCCTATGGTTTTCTGAATTTTCATGAGTTTGAATGATAGCAGGGTTTTTCCAATCATTAAACCCTTCAGAAGTTAATGCTGTTGCAGAAGATGCAATATTTGGAAAGAGTTTACAAACAAAGCAAAAAACGTGGCCTTTTGAGGGAGAGTACACAAGCCATTCTAGGGTATATTTTTCTCCATTGGCTTTTGTTGAATAAAAAATTGTTTTTCTACAAAACCTGGACTGATTCTTATATTCTCGCTTAGAATTTAAAAATGGTCCACAGTGATACTGAACTTGAGAAGGGCCCTTCTCTACCCAATATGATACATCATTTTGCGATAAATTTGTCCACAAGCCAACATCTGTTACAGTAGACATATATTTGACATCACTATCTAAATTTGCAACATCTTGAACATGGTGTTTCTCATTAGTTGTCTGAAAAAAATTCTGAATATTCGTATTATTTTCTTGTGGCTCATTTGTATATTCGTGTCCAGTAAGTTGCTCTTGAATTAGTTCCATATTTTCACTTTGAGTTGGTGCAACGGTCTTGTCCTCACATACAACGTGCTGCATTGCGTCCAATTGAATAGTACTAGTTGGCACATGCATGTAAGCAGTAATCGGTGTTAGCTTCTTTGCCTCATACTCTTGTAGCTTCTTTTTCTTGGGTTTGCAAGCGCCACTTTCAAATCTTTTACTCATTCTTAGATTAGAATCTAGAACAAAATATTTGAGTTATTAATTATTGTGCATAAATAAAAGTTAATTATTTATTATTAATACAAAAAATAACATTTTACATATTTGAACTGTGGTAAGTTTTCTTTTGTTTATTGAAATTTTTGATAAACAATTCATTTTCGAATAATAAATTGAAGTAAAACAAAACTCATTTCCGTGAATAGCGCGTCTCTTATAATAGTCATTGTTTATAAAATAATAAGTGTTAATTTCATAATTTCTGAATTTCAAACACTAATCAATTTAAAAAATATTTCCAAAATATCTTTAATTCAATAATGAAACTAAATTATCATTTTTCAATCAAGATTGTATAGAACTGTTATTTTGTCTCATTGAAAAAAATAGCAATTATGAATAATGAATTATATATATAATAGTCTTTAAGCCCGTTACATTAACGGGTGCTAGAGTAGATGTCTGTCTGTCTGGGTATTTTTTTTCTTTGTCTCTCTCTCTCTTTGCATGCTGCCTGTCTGTCATTTTTTCTGTCTGTGAATCTCCCTGTGTCCTTAGTGCCCCTTCCTATGTCCATAGTGCCCCCAGTGCATCCTTCCTCACCTCACCCCCCCTCCGATGCCCGCCTGCCTCCCATCCCCCTTCCATTGAATACCCCCATGCCAGCCTGCGTGCCTCCCATCCCCCTGAGCAGCATGTTTCCATGGAAACCACCCCCCATGCCATCCTGCCTGCCTGCCTTCCATTAAACCCCCCACCCCCTCTGATGCCAGCCTGCCTGCCTCCCATCCCCCTTCCACTGAAACCCCCCACCCCACCCCTCGATGCCATCCTGCCTGCCTGCCTTCCATTGAACCCCCCCACTCCCTTCCGATGCCAGCCTGCCTGCCTCCCATCCCCCTTCCACTGAAAGCCCCCACCCCACCCCACCCCGATGCCAGTCTGGGCCACCCTGTCCTGACGGATCCACGTTTTGCCTCTCTCCCCGCGGGGCTGGGCTTTGCCCAACTGTTTCTGGACTGACGTCTTTCCCTCCCTGATCCTCCACCCAGGGCCAGAAAAAGAAAGGGAGAAGTCGAGTTGGCGTCCCATTGCGGCCGGAGCCGGTTCCAATCCCAAAGTGGAACCGAGGTAACCGGGGAGCAGCTAAAACCTGAACCAGAGGCAGGATCGGACTGGGGAGCGGCGCGCGCCCACACCCGGGGCTGAGACCGATTCCCCTCCGGAGCCGGAAAGGGGCGGGGGGAGAGAGGAGCAGCGGGATCCAATCCGGAGCTGGAGCACGTGTGCAATTCGGATTCCCCACCCCCGGCTGAATTTTGATGAGTCGCTGGCGCAGGCGCCGTGAGGAGTGACACAGAAGCACACCTCACGCCACCAGGACTCACGATATTTCAACAGCGCATGTGCGCTCTAGGATTTTATTATTTATGATATAATCATGAAAATATAAAATAAAGCACATAATATACATTTTAAAATATGCAAATTAAAACATATGTTAAGAACTTACTTAGAATTACGCAAAATGAAGATACTGTCACAAAATTTTTTTTCAATAGTCTATAAACACTTCACTAAAGTATTGAATCTACTGAACTCAAAAGGCGAGAATCAAATGATCGTGTACGCAATCCTAAAATATGAATCTTTTCTAATAACATTAACATGTGTTTCATATTATCGAAGTAACAAGAAATATAATCGAACGTTGGGATATCAATAGGTCTGTTCGTTTGTCTGTTCCAATCTACAAACCAGAGCTTAGTAGCATAAGGCACGTCAATATTTGCCATAGCAATCAGTGAACGTATGAACTATACTTTGGTGCAATCTAGTACAGTGGAACCTTGGTTTACGAGCATAATTCGTTCCAGAAGCATGCTCGTAAACCAAATTGCTTGTATATCAAAGCAAGTTTCCCCATAGGAAGTAAGGGAAACTGCTTTGATTGGTTCCACCTCCTCCCCCCCTCCACGAGGCTACCGGCGCTGCTCCATTCTCCCCCCCCTTGAGGAATCTGACGCTGTTCCAAACCCCTCCCCGCGATCCAGCTTCCTCCCCCCCTGCAAACCAGCATCCCCCCCGCTCGCGTTGCTCCCCCTCCAACGTGATCCTACTTTCCCCCCTCCCGAGCAGTCAATGACACCCTTTACCCGACTTGGCACCAGTGCCAGTGCCCGAAGACCCTCCCTCTTCTGGCACGGCTGGGCGGTGCATCGGAGATCCTCCTTCTTCTGGGATGGGCTGGACTGGCTTTGAGCATTTGCGCATGCTCAAAGCCTTCTGGTCTCGCTCTCTCCGAGATTGAGAGCGAGACCAGAAGGCTTTAAGCATGCGCAAATGCTCAAAGCCAGTCCAGCCCAGCCCAGCCCAGAAGAAGGAGGATCTCCAACGCACTGCCTCGCCAGAAGAGGGAGGATCTTAGGGCATAGGCACTGGTGCCAAGTCGGGTAAAGGGTGTCATTGACTGCTCGGGAGGGGGAAAAGTAGGATCGTGGTGGAGGGGGGGCAATGCGAGCAGGGGGGGATGCCGGATCGCCAGGGGGGGGGGCGCTCGTACAGCGAGGCAAGCTCGGTTTACGAGGCACCAAGTTTGCGAATGTTTTGCTCGTCTTGCAAAACACTCGCAAACTGGTGGACTCGTAAACCGAGGTACCACTGTATATACAAACGAACAGACCCAATGAGCTGAACGCGTTGATCTTAACCAATACATTTTTATGTTTGTTTATTAGTCATATGCGTAGAATTTCTCCTTATTTTCAGTTCAGTGTTTTAGTGTTCACTGTTTTTAGAATAGTGTAATTTTAATTTTGCTAACAATTTGTATGTAGGCCCCTCTTGATCTTGAGGCCCTAGGCTGAAGCCTAGTTAGTCTATAGGAAAATCTGGCCCTGGGGGGGAAGAACAAACATCATTTCTTCCTATACTGGTGCATCTTTGCTGGTTTTCACAGGCTGAACGCTATTGATTTTCTGTTTGTTAGTTCTGAGTCACAATCGCATTGCATAACTCCAAAATGTCAAACATGTCACGTCAACAGATGCTCTATTTCTTAATGGGAAGGTTACAGCCTTTTCTATCTATTAGAAATTCAGTGCATAAAACAGATCATGTATCTTCAGTGGTTACAACTACAACAGTTTTGTATACTTTGCAGTTACAGTCTCTGCAAACAGTTGTGTTTTCCATGGTACAAAATATGTTGGCTGGCTTTACTGTATGCTAGTGTTCTCACAGTAGCCAATTCAGGTCCCTAGTACCTGGTCAAAACCCAAGGAGTAGCAACATTCCATGCTACTGATCCAGGGCAAGCAGTGGCTTCTCCCATGTCTTTCTCAATAACAGACTATGGACTTTTCCTCCAGGAAATTGTCAAAATCTTTCTTAAAACCAGCTACTCTATCCGCTTGTATCTCAACCTCTGGCAACGCGCTCTAAAGCCTAACTATTCTCTGAGTGAAAAAATATTCCCTCCTATTTGTTTTAAAAGTATTTCCCTCTAACTTCGAGTGTCCCCTAGTCTTTGGACCCTGGAGGATACCATCTAAAAGGGGGATGTACTGGTGATAGATCGGATTGACATGAATTTTCAGAAAAAAATAGGCAAAGTTGTAAAAGCTTAATAAAATTATATCATATGTCTTTTTTATTATATATTTGTTTTATTATCTGTTTATTTTAAATATTATGTATGTAAATTATATAAACTGCTTAGTCTTAAACGGTATATACATTTTTAAAATAAATAAATAAATTTACAGAAAAAATAGGCAAAGTTGTAAAAGCCTAATAAAGTGATATATTGCTACTCTGGCTGGAAACGGATCATAGACCCGTGTAGGTGCACACCTCAAACCTAACTTCAAAAGAGATTTCTAATCTTGTGATAATACGTATATGTATTGACAGATTAATTACTCTTGGTTCCTTGCTGAACAGGACAGGAAGTTTGGAATTCCACTTTTCTAATCCTTCATACGTACTCTCTGAGTTTCTCTCCTTCTTCCTTTGTTGATAGGTAAAAAATTACTTCTGACCTTCTGCCTAACATTTATCTTCTTCATTACTAATTTCTGAATCTCCTGACAAAGTAGAGCTTGTTAATTTAATTTTACTTAACCATGTATTTACTCTCTTTTGTTGATAATCCCTTTCATCTCTCTTGTATTTCTTTATCTTTCCTTGGCATATAGTCTCACGGAAAGATGCTATAGCATTTAAAAATTCTTGATAACATTTTTCATATTCCTGTATAGAATCATTTTGTTTCAATTGATCTTTTAATTCATTCATTTTCATTTGAAGCTCCTTTTCTATTTCCATTGTTGTTTTTATTATTAAGTCCACCAGATCTCGACTGCATTTATTAAGTATTCCAGTCCATTAATCCATAAAAACCTTATTCTTATTAAATAGTTTCAATTCTTTGACAATTCTAAGACCCTTCGGTATCATTGATTTGTTGACATATTGAACTAGAGAGTACTACCATATTGTTCTGCTCTAATGAGCCTTTTCTATAAGTTTTGTAAATACAACCAGGAACTCTGTGATGTTGTGCCTGGTTCATCTTCTAATAAAGCAGGTCTCTCTAAAATTCGATTAACTTGTTCCAAGTAAACAGAAAATTCAACAGCTATAGATTGTGCTGTCACTGACTTCTCTTCAGCACACAACACTCTTAAGGTATATATAAATATTCACAGTTCACACTATATACCTTCACTACATACCTTCACAACAAATCAAAATTAAATTGCTGTAGGCAAACAACCTTCTAAGGTATAGCCTTCAAGATCTATTAGGATCATAAAACCCGATGCAAAATAGCCAAGCAATGTAAGTGAATCAATCGCTTGGCTATTTTGCATGGGGTTTTACTAATTTGCATGGGCAATCGAGGGGAAAACACTTGGTGGGCCATTTTGTGAATCAGGTCGGTTAGCAGCGATCATTGCTAAACTTGTGAAAACAGGTTTAGTGAGGATCGCTGACTTTAGTGAATCAGGGCCTATATCTCCACCTCTAATACCACACTTAACTGTTTTAAGTACAACAAACTTTGTCATCAATGGTATGATCTTTTTCATGCCAATGTTCTACTAGAGGTGCTGAAACAATATATCTAGATATACAACTCTGATGTTCCATAATTCTTGTTCGGACCATTCTTTTGGTTTTACCAATATAGATCCTTTGATGTGGGCATTGTATAATGTAAAAAAACATGAGTCGTACTGCAATCTGTGTTGTGTTTCAAATAATAATTCCTTTTGGTCTGTGGATGAATGATGCTTGAAGTAATCCATGAATGACGGCAAACGCTACATTTCCCACACCTTTTGTGCCCAAATAGAGATTGATTTTGTGTTTGGGATGTGATAGGAGGAAGTAAGGAGGGGACAAGTTCTCTTTGAGGTTTTTCTCCCTAGTATATGCTACCATGAGGATTTTGTTGTCAAAACACAGGTGTCCCTCAAGGATGTGCCAGTTTTTTCTAATTATTTTCTGAATATCTTTTGCTAAATGTGAATTCCTGAGTGTGCACACATTATCGAGAGTCTTTTTGTCTGGGTTTCTTATGGTATTTTTGTTGTTCATTAGTTTTTAGATTGTACATCATGTACCCTTTATGCCAGTATTATGTTCTCTGCTGGTGCGGCTGCTTGTTCTGTATTGTTTTTGTACTCTTCCCAGCTGCTTGTATTTGTTTGCCTTTGTATTTTCCGGTTGCATTTGTATTTCTTGTATGCCCTTTGTTACTTTGGTTAACCTCAATAAACATGATTAAAAAAAAAAAAAAGAAGTTCTTCTCTTTTCCTTGCAGAAATCCTTTTTATATGCATCTTAGTGGATATCCATATTCTCTGAACCTAACATGCATTTCCTCCACTTGTGTCCTGAAGTCAGAATAATTAGAACAGATTCTTTTGGCATGTAAAAATTGGCTATATGGCAAGTTGTATTTGAGAGACTGATTGTGAAAACTAGTGTATAGAAGCAATGAGTTTCTACCTGTCGGCTTTCTATAAATCTTGGTAGTAAAATTATATTGGCCTTTAGTTATCAAAAGATCTAAAAAGTCGATCTCATTGTTTTGGAAGGACATCTTGAAGGAGAGTTATTGGTCATGGGTGTTAAGCCAATCATGGAAATCATGTAGAGTGGTTAAATCTCCGTCCCATAATAGGAAAATGTCATCTGTATATCTTTTGTAGAATTTGACATTGTTCTTGTATGGATGGTATGTTAGATGATTTTTCTCAAAATTTGCCACATATAAGTTTACAATGTCGAGCGCCATCATGGCACCCATAGCAGTGCCTTGTTGATAGATCTGATTTTCAAATATGAAATAATTCTGAGTGAGTGCCAGTATGGCAAAAGCGAGAATGAGAAAATTTGGAATGTGGTCTGTTGAGGTTCGTGTGCTGAGAATCTGTCTGATGATGTCAATAGCTTCTAGTTGTGGTATACAGTCGACTCTGCTTAAGTGCAAGGCCACCGGACCAGACTGCCACGTGCGCTTAAATGGAGTGTGTGGTTGATCGGAGTACCACTTTTTAGTCATGACCTTTTTACACTGTAGTCAAATGCAATAAAACATGGTTCAGTTATAGAAACAGCATTGTTCTGTCTAATGCAATACACTGTAAACCTTTTTTTAAACCAACATTCTACTGAAATAATCAGTCATTGTTTTCTGCACACAGATTGCACGATTCAGGCTGTGTATCTGACTACTGATGCTATAAAACTATCCTTAGTCGTGACATCCATTTATCTCTAGATAACAACGCAACGTGTGTAGGGACTTCAGCACGTCTGAGAAGGAAACAATCTCTGCAGGTGTTTCATTAGTTGTGATGACCACAGCAGTATCTCCATCCTCATCAGACTCTTAGTTGTCTGCAGTGTCCTTTATGACTGTACAGATATTGGAATTAGTGCTGTTAGATGATGTGGGCACATCATTGTCAATGGCGACATACAGCTCAAACTCTGGTGAGAGTCTAACTATGAGTTCAATGGACAGAGTGTCAGCTTCAATTGTCCCATCAGATGCGTGAATGACCCGTCAATAGCAATTTGAAATAGTTGATGAGACTCAACTACACGCCTCCCGTACCATGTAGAGAGAGTCGAGCACCATCATTTTTCTTGTGAGCTCAGCAGCTCGGGGGCTGGATTCTGTGTATGCATCAATCACTGCCATCACATATCTTAAGACGAGCAACCTGTAATGGCATTTGATGTTTGCGATTATCCCTTGGTCCATCGGTTAGATCAGCAAACCTTTGCAGCAACGCCTGTTCAATGTCTCCAGCCTTCCCAATTCTTTTCCATTTTCTGGTAGGATTGCTGTTAAAACGTCTTTCAATATGGCTTGCTTTTTTTTGTAAATCCGAGAAATCTGGCTAGGATGAACGCTGTAATGTTTTGCAATAGAGACCTACATAAGAACATAAGAATTGCCGCTGCTGGGTCATAACAGTGGTCCATCACGTCCAGCAGTCCGCTCCCATGGCAGCCCTTAGGTCAAAGAACAGTGCCCTAATTGGGTCTAGCCTTACCTACGTATGTTCTGGTTCAGCAGGAACTTGTCTAACTTTGTCTTGAATACCTGGAGGGTGTTTTCCCCTATAACAGCCTCCAGAAGAGCGTTCCAGATTTCTACCACTCTCTTACGTTTGTACGGAATCTATCCCCTTTTAACTTTAGAGAGTGCCCTCTCGTTCTCTCTACCTTGGAGAGGGTGAACAACCTGTCTTTATCTACTAAGTCTAAGACATCAACACGTTCAGCCAAAGACAATGACTTTTGTTCAGCATGGTGGACAAATTCAGCCAAAGACAATTATTTTTGTCCAAGCGACGCTATGGTGCAGTTCCCAAAGTTCAAACACCTGGCCAGGCCTAGACTGCTGTTTCCGAAACACATGGATCATCCACGTGAGAACGTGATTGCTTTTAACTGGAATGAACATAATGTGAATGAACAGAGGTGGGACCTATAACATCAGTGCATATAAGCGGATTGTGTGCTTATCAGAATTGCAATTATCCGGAGTTTATGTCCATTGACTTTAATGTAAAAAAAACGGGACCATGGTGGTAGGCTGTGGATAACTGAAGCGTGCGCTTAACTGACGTGCACTTAGGTGGAGTTGACTGTACTGGTATACAGAGCATCAATATCAAGTGTTACCATTGTGATGACATCCAGATCACCGTCAAATTCATCAAGTAAAGTAATCATGTGACTAGTGTCTCTGACTTAGGAAGGTATTTGTGGAACGAATGGGACGTAATAAGTAGTCCACAAAGACTGTGAGTGGTTCTAGTACTGAACCATTAGACAAGACTATTGGTCTCCCAGGTGAATTGGTTATGGACTTGTGTATTTTGGGTAAAATATATATAGTTGGAATAACGTGTGCTTTAACTTTGAGGTAGTCTTGTTCCTTGGAGAGACATACAGTATGACTGAAGGGTCAAAACAATATCAAGCAGATGGCCTGCCGGGTGAATTGGGCCATACACAGCTGATGAAGGGCGGTATCGTTAAGAAAAGTTAAAAAGGCCTGGGCCAAAGCATCTGATGGATCATCATGATGAATGTTTAAATCTCCCATAATATGTAATGGAGAAGGTGATGTAAGATAAAAACTAATAAGCTCTTGTAAAGCCAGAAGAGAAGAACGTGTGACCGGGGGTGGGTTGTAAATTAGAAGAAGTATCATAGAAGTAATTTGTAAGACTAAATGCTCCAGTGGTGGGCACAAGTACAACAGCTTTGTGGCTAGTGTAAGTGTGAGTGTCTAAATGCTAGGTGTGTTAATTTCCACATATGCTAATCTATACCAGAAAGTGGCACCTACAATACTTCCCATGATAGAATAGGCTCCTATTGCATGCCTCCAGGCACATAATTGAAGGTATCCGGTTGTAGAATTTCTCCCATAGTGCAGGCTGCAGTATTCCGGCTAGTAGCTTGTTAAGTGCTGCATTGAATTCCATGCTACTACAAGAACAGAATCCATGTAATCCTAGCTGGTAATATATAATTGCTGTCCACTAGTATAATATGAGAACAGAGGGGTCAAGGATTCAGTTGAGAATCTGAAAATAAACTGGATATGATCTCTATGCTTGCCTTGTTGAATGCTTCTGCAGTGGTCCTTCAGCTGTTCATCAGACTGACATTACTGCAGAAGCATTTCATATTTTCTGTGTGCAGACATGCTTCTTGATCAGGCATCACTTAAGCTCACTAGTTAGGTAGGCAGTGATTTCAGGAAAGGCAGATAGCAGGTTTGTCCCTAGAGGGTCAATTAAAGCAGTTGAAGGGAGCTTATTATTTTCCAGGCTTACATATATTTTTATCCTGTGGCAGGAGCATTTATCATAAACATCTAAGAAGGGGAAATAGCACAATGGGTGTTGTATGTTTCTCTCTCACTCTCTCTGGGGATGGAGGCGTGCTGCTTCCTACCAGAAGTCATACACCAGTTCCATTTCAGTCACTACATATCGACAATCCCAAAAGATTATTTTCGTACTAGTCTTTAAGCCCGTTACATTAACGGGTGCTAGAATAAGAGGTTTTACCTCATGCAGCCCTCCAAGTACCCTATTTTTTTCTACAGCCCTCACAGTTAAAGTTTAACATCTTTCCTTTCTCAAAACTGACACATTTCAATCACTGTATGGAAAATAAAATCATTTTCCTTACCTTTGTTGCCTGGTGACTTTATTTTTCTGTGCTTTTAACTATGTTTCCAGGGCCTCCTGCGTGCTTCTCCTTTGGTCCTCCTTCCCTCTCCCATCCAACATCTATCTCTCCCTCCCTCCATGAGTCCAACTTTTCACTCTCTGCCCTCTCCCCCTTCCCCAGTGTAACATTTCTCCTTCCCTCCTTTCTGCCCTCCCCATCCATCTCACCCTCTCCACGTCCAACACTTTCTGCCTCCTGCACGCTTTCTCTCTCTGTCATTGCCTCTTCCCTCAGTGACATCCCTCTTTCCCACCCCCAACCAAACTTGCTCTCTCCCCATGAACCATCTCACCTTCACCTCCAGTGTGTAGCACCTTTCCTTTCCCTCCCTTTCTACCAGGACCAGCAGCACCTCTTCTCCCTTCCTTTTACCTCACATGTCCAGCAATACCCTTTCCCTGCTCCCCCTGTCCAACAATACCCTTTCTCTACCTTCCTTTTACCTCACCCCGTCCATGTTCTCCTTTCCTTTTACCTCGCCCCTGTCTAGCAGCACCTCTTCTCCCTTTCTTTTACCTCCCTCCTGTCCAGCAGTACCCCTTCCCTGCTCCCCCTGTCCAGCAATACACCTTCTCCCTTCCTTTTACCTCGCCCATGTCCATGTTCTCCCTTCCTTTTACCTCCCCCCTGTCCAGCAGTACCCCTTCTCCCTTCCCTGCTTCCTCTGTCCTGCATCTGCTAACTTTAGTTTAGCTTTAGCCGCGGTTTCATCAGGCAGCCTCGGGGCTTTTGCTAGGCTGGCCTGCCTCACATCATCGATGTGGGCCGGCCTAGCAAAGGCCCCGTGACTACTTGATGAAACCACGGCTAAAGCTAAACTGTAGCTAGCTGCCACTGCTGATCCGAGGGTGAGAAGAAGAGGAGTCCTGGCAGAAGGCAGGAAGTCAGCCAGCATTGGCAATCGGAGCAGAAGGCAGGAAATCATCTGACGCCAGCATGGGTGATCAGTGGCAGAAGGCAAGATTATTAAACTGCCACACGAAACTGCCGCACGTGCATGCTCCTTCTAATGCGCATGCGGTGGCACGGAAGCACAAAGAACGGACACATGGAGGCACAGAGTTTAAAGTGCACATTCACGCTAAGGGTTTTATTATGATAGATCCTCTTTGCTTGAATGTGGGGGTCAAAGAAACTTTCTGGGGGGTTCCCAATAATAATAGCTTATTCATTATTTATGTTTACCTAGGCAAATTGCATGTCTTTTTGTTTTGTTTTGTTTTGTTCAGCACAAGGGCTTTTCATTGTTGTACAACTCCCATGGCTGCTGTGTAGGCACTCTAAACTGTGACAATTTGTGGAAATGAAGTGCAGGCCCAGTTTCTTGGCTAATCTTTTCTTCACTGGTGAGAGAGATTAACCCCTCGAGTTATAATGCCTAGTCTGCTATCTCCACTATCACTGTACAAATTACATTTCATTGGTGTCTTTTATTCTGCCAATACCTTGTGGTTCTAGGCGGATTACAATAAGAAGAGATTCTAGTCATATCCAGATTACAAGATAGCTATTTGGTTGGAATGTTTAGGATCTGGAGATAGATTGAGGTAACCGGTTATATCATGAGCTTGTCTTGATACATTTCCTAAATAACATGATTTTCATTTTTCTTCTGAAGGTTTTGTAGTTTGGTGCTGAAGTCAATACTCAGTGATGGTGTTATAACCTGAAACTTTACTGAAATACTTCTTCGATATAAATAATTTAATATAAATATTTTTCTCATTGCATGTATATCACAAACTGAAACTGTTAATTAGTCAATCAGTGCTCCCTTGTTCATTTCCCTTTTGTAAGGACATAGAAGATACCTGTAAAACTGGTGGTGCATACAGCAGGAATAGCCATTTTACAAAGAAACATGTTTGAAAAGAGACTTTGAATGTGTACTATAAGCACTGCATTTTTTCTAGCAAAAAAAAGTGGTGGTACTCAAATGCAAGACCATCCTATAGGAGCAGGGTGATTATTGAGGGATCTGCCCCACAATAGTCAGGCCCTTCCAACTCACCATGGAATCTATGAAAAGGCAGAATTGGTGTTGAGAATATGGGCTTTTTCATAAATACTTGGGGACCATGGGCTAGTTTTAACAGGCAGGGGAAAAGGTGCCAGTACTCAGCATAGGAGCCAACTTTTCAAAATTATTGAGGGTGCTAAACTCAATGGAAATGGCCTCTCCCAGTCAAGGAGTTCATTTTTAGGGGTGCTTAAGCACCCACAGAGCTGGCTCCTATAATACTCTGAAGAAAAGGCCCTGACTGTAAGTAGTGGCACTTATCCAGTGTAAGTTATTAATTTTACAATCAATAAATCAATGAAGAAGTGACTGTAAAGGAGTAATACATTCCAACAGCAATCTGAAGTTCCTAATCAACACAAAACTGAATATATTGGTTTTACTAGCTTTACTGAGGAGTTTATTGAATTTGATGATCTTAGCCTCAAACAGAACAATTAAGTTTGCAATGGTACCTGAAAATATCACCACTTGCACGCATAAGCAACTTGAAGAGAGGGGTAATGTGAGAATAGCGGTTCTCACGGAATATGAGTTGCGCAGCAGCATTTTGAACGGATTGAAGAAGCGAGAGAAAAGTACGCGGGAGGCCTGAGAGAAGTACATTGTAGTAGTCTAAGCGCGAGGTGATAAGAGCGTGCACAAGGGTTTTGGTCATGTGTTCAGAGAGAAGAGGATGAATTTTGGTAATGTTATAGAGAAGGAAGCAACAGGATTTGGCGGTCTGTTGGATCTGAGCAGAGAAGGAGAGAGAGGAGTCAAAGAGTTTTTGTCTCTTTGGCAAGCTTTTCTTCATATTCTTTTTTTAGCCATGTTTATCAATGCTTCAAAATACCTTTAAAACAAATAGAAGGAATTTTTTTTTTTCAGTGAACAAATAGTTAAGCTCTGCAACTCATTGCTAGGGGATGTTGTAACAGTGGTTAGCATAACTGGGTTTAGAAAAGGTTTGGACAAGTTCCTGGAGGAAAAGTCCATAGACTGCTATTGAGATGAAAGACATGGAGGAAGTCACTGCTTGCCCTGGGATTGGTAGCATAGAGTGTTGGAGCCTAATTCTCAAAATTAGGAGCTTAAACACGTTGAATCTCAGCTTCTTTAATTTTTTTTTTTTATTTGAAAAAATTATTTTATTTTATTTTTAAATTATTTTATTTTTATTAATTTGAAAAAATATGATAAGTAATACACTTATTGCAGAAATACAGAAAATAAAAACATCAAAAAGAAACAAGATAGTGCAGCATTTCAATTATTATCCTTCTTAGACCACAAATTTAGAAAAGGGAGAGATCCATTAATTCCATGGAGAGAAATACAAGAAGAAACTTAATTATTAGGAAAGCTGACTACGCTTAACAGCCCCACTTATCTTTTAAATCCAGTAGATCATATACATTACATATCTTGTGATGGTAAAAAGAAAGTGTAATTGATCCCCAGGTAACGAATCAAACTTTTACCGGGATATGCCAAAAGATAGGAAGCCCCCAAACTTTTTGTTTCATCACGCATAGAAAGGAATTCTTTTCTGCGGTCCTGTGTTATCTTAGATACATCTGGATAAATCCAAATTCTTTGTCCTGAAAAATCTTGATGTAAATTCCGAAAGTAAAGTTTCATTATGAGGTTTAAGTCTTGTTTGAATACAAAGGAAACCAGAAGCGTCTCCCTTTCCTTAACATCAGAAAGGGATTCCTCCAATATTGCAGTCAAATTTTTTTCCGCTACCAAATTCCCTCCTTCAGCAACCTTAGTCGTAGCATTGGGAATATAATATATTTTATTTATAGGAGGAATAGCTTGTTGAGGAATTTTGAGGATTTCCATTAAGTATTTTTTAAAGTAATCAAGAGGATTTAGAGCTGGTGGTTTTGGAAAATTTAGTATCCGTAAATTTAGCCTCGTATTAAAGTTCTCAAATTGTTCCAATTTAGAGTGAACATAACTCTTATCTCTGACCAACGTTGATGTTATTTCCTTTAAGTTTTTAACCTCATTTTTAACACAGGTTATTTGTTCAACAGAATCATGTTTGGTCTGTTCAATAGTTTTAGACAAATTGTCCACGTTTCCTGAGAGACTAAGTACTTCTAATGTTGATTCTGTCAGCTTGCTATCGAGTCTCTGCAAGGCCTGCCATATGATCTCCAGTGTTACCACCGGGGCAGTCTGAAACAGTGGCAAACTCGCTGATGCTCCCAAAGTCGTTTACTCGGCTGTCTTACCCACGGGCGCTCCTTCCTTCAGACTCAGGTCCAGGTCTACGACTTCCACCCCTGGAATCCCTGTCGGGGCGACCCGTGCCGACGTCGGACACGGGGGGTGCGCTGGATACCGGAGGGGACAATGATACTTCATGCCCTATGAAGCTGGACACTCCATCGTCCAAACTTCCTGCAGGGCCCTCTTCTCCCGGTTTCGGGGTTGTGAGCTGGCTCAAGAACCTCTCCAGGGTTTGTTGCTGCACCGATGTGGTGGTTCTGAGCTGGGAGGAAGCCGTTCTCAAAACCCCCTTCATTTTAGTATGTGGCATTGGAAAAGGAAAACACCGTGATAAAAATCATGATATTGAAAAGTAGCAAGGAAATAGCCGGCTCCACGGGAGAGGTAAGAGACGCCAGCACTAACATGCAGCCATTTTGGATCTCCTCCTATTGTTTCTTGCCTCTGCAATTTGTTGTTGTTGTTGAAAAGGTAATTGCATTATGAATGCTCATGAAAACTTCTTGAATGGTCAGTAGCTAAGGTGGAAGTCATCATGAGTGGCACTGCCGCTCACACGTTTCAACGTGGAACTAATTCAAGCTTTTGTGTCCATTCATCTCTTTAAAAAATGGGTATAGTTAGCAGCATTGAACTTGTCAAACCAAATAGCATCCCCCTAATGTGTATAGTCACATCACTTGAGATACAAATGTACAGTCAACTCAAGGATGGCTGTTGTACAGCTGCAATTCCAAAGTCTCTTAAAACGAAAGAAAATCAAATGCTATTTTGTCATTCAATTACACTTAGGGACATTGAAGAAGAAAAGGCAAACCAAGTTGCTCAAAGCTTCATGAAGAATCAAATGCTAAATCATGAACACAGCCAAGAGTGTGGGACCTGCCAGACCACTTAGAACAGGGGTCTCAAAGTCCTTCCTTGAGGGCTGCAATCCAGTTGGGTTTTTAGGATTTCCTCAATGCATGAGATACATGTATATGCATGAGATCTATGTGCATGCACTGCTTTCAATGCATATTCATTGGGGAAATCCTGAAAACCCGACTGGATTAAATTATTCTTATGAAAAAATGTTTTGTTTTTGTGATGGCAAAAATGCCTAAACTGATATTCATGGGCAATTCTGTTGGTCTGTTAATTTGCTGGCAAATGGCATCCTTCATTTTGGTTTGACACCTTAGGGCAGGGGTGGGCAACTCCGGTCCTCGAGGGCCGGAATCCAGTCGGGTTTTCAGGATTTCCCCAAAGAAATGCAACTTTCAATGCGTAGTCATTGTGGAAATCCTGAAAACCCAAATGGATTCTGGCTCTCGAGGACCGGAGTTGCCCACCCCTGCCTTAGGGCATCAGAGCTCCTGAAGGCTCACCGTCTCTACTCTATGATATCCTAATAATTTGGATTTTATTCTCAAGATTGCATAACCATGGATTAAATCAGCTGGTCAGCTCCATTTTATTTTCTCCAATATACCAACAAATGTTGGACCATTTTTGTTCTTCCAATTTTTAAAAAAATTCTTCTTCTTTCTTTTCTTCTTCTTCTTTCTTTTTTTAATCAATGTGAAGATGTGCCTATTTCAGTTTCTTTATTGTACAAATGGTGGTGAAATATATTACCTACTCGTACATATGGTAAAATTTTACAAAATTGGAATGAGGAGTTGGGAATTCAGATTTCTCTTATTAATTTTATTCAATCTATTAATAGACTACCAAAAGTTATAACACGGTATGTTTGGAGAGAATGTACTTATAGAATTTTACATAGGGCTTATTTTTCCCAAATTCAAGCTTTTCATGCGAGTTTAATTGATACCCCAATTTGTATTAAATGTAATAAAGATCTTGGCACATTATCTCATGCTTTTTGGTTGTGTCCTTTAATCAATTCATTTTGGTCTGCCAACCTATTATTTTGGGTTCTTTATGGGGAAATTCGATAGTAGGTTGTCCTAGGGGAATAATTTTTGGTAAAGCAGCAGCTTTTGGGGTTTTTGGCCAATTGAGATGTCTTTTATTTCAGAAAGCATGTATGATTGGGCATAAATGTATTATGCAATTTTGGTTGAAGAATCTCCAAGTTTCTGGCATTGGAGGAATCAATTGCATCGCTTATTTTTATTTGAGAGTTGGGAGGTTCGAGGTTCGCCTAAAAAAACTCATCTTTTTATGGAGGTTTGGGATCCTTATACTCAGAATCTTTCACCAAGAATACGAAGTTTGGCTATTAATGATTTATTATGAAAATTAGGTTTAATAATTACATTTCAGTTATTTATTTTAATTCTTTATTTTTGTCAACTTTCATCCAGGGTGAGGGATTTCATTTAGGGGGAAATATAGGGGGGTAGGGGATGGAATTAAGGGGGGGGGGTGTAGATATTTTTATTTTATTTTTTTATTTTATTTTTTATTTATTCAGTTTTCTATACCATTCTCCAAGGGGAGCTCAGAATGGTTTACATGCATTTATTCAGGTACTCAAGCAGTTTTCCCTCTCTGTCCCAGTGATCTCACAATCTATCTAACGTACCTGGGGCAATGGGGGGATTAAGTGACTTGCCCAGGGTCACAAGGAGCAGCGTGGGTTTGAACCCACAACCTCAGGGTACTGAGGCTGTAGCTTTAACCACTGTGCCACACAGATTGGATTAGTTCATATGGAAATTTAATTTGAAAGAATGATATAAATTTGCATGAAATATTATTATTATGATTCTTATTGTATTGAATGTATTTTTGTATTATCCTATTGTATTGATTATTCCTTCAATAAAATTGTTATATATAAATAAATAATAAAAAAATTTCCTCTGTGCCAGTGCATTTGAAATATTTACTGAGATTCTTCATTTCTCCTACAGATGTCCCTCTTATCAACTTTCATGCATTGGCATGTAACACCAGAGAGGTTTGGTTCTAGTGGGGGGGGGGGGGGGGGTTTCAAGAAAATCTCAGAATATGCTGAGCTAGGAAAGAGAGACAAAGGCCATTGAATGAGTGAAGAATATTGCCAGTCAGTTACTGCTGGGGGCTCTCAGGGTGCATTGCTGGAACCTTCACTGACTCTTAATAAGAGGGAGAGCTGTCAATTAAAACCAAACTAAGTGACCTCATATGAATATATTCTATGCTTTATTTAAGCTCATGTCAGTAAGATGTGCTCCAGGCCAGTGTAACTGCACTGGACATAACTCATTACTGCAGGAACTGGAAGGCAGAGGTCATTCCTGTATTTTGTATTCAGTATTCTGGGATTAGCATAATGACAGTGATACTAAATCAAATGTAGCTCTGTGGAGACTATGAATTAGTGAGTCAAATATGGCTTTTTTCACATTCCAGCTTTAATTTGGCGACTTGCAGCCAGCTCTAATCCCTGAACCTCATCACACTTGAGATGAGATTTGATTCACTATTGAGTCTGTTTGTGGGATATAAGGTAGAATTCTGACCTTTTGGGCCTGATCCTATAGCCCAGTGGCTATTGCCCTGTGGTCCCAACTGACAGACCTAGTTTAATACCAAGGCAAAGTATGGAACTGCTAAGAAAGCTGCAATCTTATCCTGCTTGGAAAGCTGAGTAAACTATTACTTTTCTGACGATACCTAAAGGACGATTTCTCAAAGTAATTTATGCAGGTACAAAGCGTTTTACCCAAGATAATCAGCTGTCAGAAAACCACCTTGCCTTTACCTGCATGAAAAGGGGATATTTCTGGGGACATGTTTAGGTCAGGGGAGGAAGCATGTGTGTACATATTTTTCAGCAAAAATCTGCCTTCAGACATCAGATAGTTTCAAAGCAAAAGTGCATGTGTACTTTCATTTAGAAAATGGGAAAAACTCATGGGTAAAAAGTACTCGCGGGTTTGGTTAATTCCTCATTTTGTATTAAGTATGATAAGGATCCTGGTACTTTATCTCATGCTTTTTGGCTGTGTCCTTTAATTAAGTCATTCTGGTCTGCCATCCTATTATTTTTGAGTTCTTTATGGGGTAGTCCTCTGGTGGGTTCTCCAAGGGGAGTAATTTTTGGTAAAGCAGCAGCTTGTGGGGTTTTTTGCCAAAGGAAATGTCTTTTATTTCAGAAAGCGTGTGTGATTGGACATAAATGTATTATGTAATTTTGGTTACAGAAAGAATCTCCAAGCTTCTGACATTGGAGGAACCAGTTGCATTATTTATTTTTATTTGAGAGTTGGGAGGTTAGGAAATTGTCTAGAAGAACTCGTCTTTTTATGGAAGTTTGGGATCCTTATATTCAAAATCTTTCACCTAGAGCAAGAAGTTTAATTCTTAATGATTTACAATGAAACTAAGGTTGTCTAAATTTCATTCCAGATCTTTATTTTACTTCTTTATTTTTGTCAGCTTTCATCCGGGGAGGAGGATTTGATTAGGGGGGAAGGGGATGGAATCAAGGGGGGGGGATGGAATAGATTAGCTCATATGGAAATTTAATTTGGAGGTATGATATAAATATGTTTGGAAATATTATTATTGTGAATCTAATTATAATGAATATCTCTTTGTATTATTTTACTGTATTTTTACTTGATTCCTTCAATAAAATTGTTATAAATTAAAAGTACTCATGGTCTTTAGCTCAACGCAACAATTTGAAAATTGCTTTTGATCAAAAAGCAACATAGGAAGTAGATCTCAAGTAGGTTTCATCTTCTCAAGAGAAAAAAGAGGGGAATATAGCTATGGTACATATAATGGCTGTTTGAAGAGCTTTAACAATAACCAAGAGAGAGCTTTTTTTGAGCGGTAGAGGGAGTATATAGCACAGTAATTGGCTGTTCAGACCAGAGACATTGGTAATTACAAAGTATTATTTATAAAACCTAAGCCTCCTATAAGAAATGAAAACTAGATATAACCAGAAGCTGTTTGCCAGGTGTGTGATCACACGATACAGACAACAATGCAGTGCCTTCCTATTTTGGAGAAGCGCAAAGAATTCATGTTACGTATTCTTTTTGCAATCATTCCTTCATGTACTGAATGGTTTTCCCCATTTTCCAGCCTATTTACTAAAATGCCAACCGCATAGGAATTCTATGAGCACTGGAGCTTTTACCACAGCAGCCGACAATTTAAAAAAAAACCCTAACCTGACTTGATAAAAGGGGGCCTTTATGCAGTTACTTAGCTAATTAGTGGACTGACAATTGCTGCTAACTAGCTGATACCCTGCCCTAACTCCACCCCCAGCCAGAGTTGTGCAAGAAATATATTAGCAAGTTATACCTTATGGTTTATTGTTTATTAAGAGGGATATTCAGTGGCTCTAATCCACTGAATATTGGATGTTGGCTGGCGTAATGAAGTGTAGCCAGGCAGGAGCCCCACATTTTAAATAACATTACATTACATTAGAGATTTCTATTCCGCCATTACCTTGCGGTTCAAGGCAGATTACAAAAGAGTTATAGAAGGAGGGTTACAAAGTAAGATCACAGGTCATTTCTTGTGAAGGTAAAGAGTAGATCAGGTAATATCGGTGAGTTAGGGAGAAGATAGGAAGAAGGAAGGTACTCGTGGTGTTAAGCCTTTTTAGGGATTTCTTGAAAAGTATAGTTTTTATTTCTTTTCTGAACATCTTGTAGTCTGGGGTTGTTATCAGTATAGCATAGGTATACATTTACAGGTAAAAATATGTTCATAGTAACATAGTAAATGACGGCAGATAAAAACCTGAATGGTTCATCCAGTCTGCCCATAAGTTATACCCACTAAAAAATACATGATTAAATTAACTTGTCTCTTCTTTGATATTTCTGGGCCGTTGACTGTAAAGTCTGGTATTGTCCTAGGTTTCAATATCACTAAAACGCCCTTCTTCCAAACAGTGCTGTAAAGATCTTTTACTGAATCAATTAGTGAAAAAGGAGATAATGCTTATCTTTAGAAACATACAGGAACTGTTTGTCCTTCTCTTAAATGGGGTGCTAAAGCTGATAGAGCAATTCACTGACACAGCATTATGGGCAAGGGTGGCAGTAGAGCACCCGCCTATATGAGCATTGCATCATGGAGTCATCAGTCCCCTGAGGGGAGCACACCCAGGCCCAAAGCCACAGTACGTGCAGGCAGCAAATGCTGAGGGTGAAGAGACTAGATCAGACATAGGCAACTCCGGTCCTCAAGGGCCGGAATCCAGTCGGGTTTTCAGAATTTCCCCAATGAATATGCATTGAAAGCAGTGCATGCAAATAGATCTCATGTATATTCATTGGGGAAATCCTGAAAACCAGATTGGATTCCGGCCCTCGAGGACCGGAGTTGCCCATGTCTGGGCTAGATGAAGCGTGACAGCACTTGTACCACATAGATGGCCTGCTATTGGTGCCAATTATGTGTGTAAGCTCTATGATTCTATAAACTGGGTGTCAGATTACAGAATTGCCTTTTTAGATTATATGTTAACCTGAATTCGTTTAGGATTTTTAATATCTGATAAAATACTGTTTTTTATTTATTTATTTTTTGCAATCTTTTTATATTGTACACCGTTTAGACACTTGTTTTTGTAGACGGTATATCAAAAATAAAGAAACTTGAAACTTAAGCCCTCCATGGTCAGGAAAATATCTGCTATAACTGAATGCAACTTGCCTTGACCTACCGAGAAAGGCATGAGCTAAATCCAAACTGTGCTCTTTTTTAAAAACTTTGGGCCCGGACTCTCTGCCATTGTCGGCAGCCTCCTTAAAAGCAGTCGCCAATCATGTGTCAATCACGCGTCAGTGCCGGTCGGAGAATCACGTCTCCGTAAAAGGTAAGCACTGGAAATAGGCCAGGGTTTTTTCCAGGCCTAAATTTCCAGCGCCTACCTTTGATCTGAATCGCGCCTCTGTAGCCGCTTTACAGCGCCAAATGCCACTTCCAGCATTGACCATGCCTGCAGTGGTGTTAGGTGCTGTAAGCGCCTACAGAGACGTGATCCCAGTGCCGATTTTTTTTTTTAGGCACGGGTAGGTGCTTTGAAAATCAGTGAAAAAATGTCATTTAAATTGTGTTTTTCACTGAGCTTGGGCAAAAAAAAAAAAGCGCCATTTAGAGAATCCGGGCCTTTATGTATAAATTCAGTAGAATAATAGGGCTCCTTTTACGAAGGTGCACTAGCGTTTTTAGTGTGCGCTACAATGCCGCACGTGCTAACCCCATGCTACATGGAAAATACTAACGCCAGCTCTATGGAGGCGTTAGCGTCTAGCGTGCGCTAAAACCACTAGCGCACCTTCGTAAAAGGAGCCCCTAGTGTCACTGAGGCACTATATATAACATCAAAAACTACAATAATGTCTTCCCAAAAGAATAACAAATAATAAATAGAATCTATTTTGCCAGTTCATTCCACCCCCACTGGTGGGCTCTTATTGGGATGACTCCCTCTAGGGGCAATAAATTCCACAAACATTTTAACATTATATAATCCCCCCTAAAACAACAGACACTCACAGTATCCCATAGAGCTCTTTAATCATCCAAACTCATCCAACTCACCCTCCTCTTCCAGCTGATATATATCCATCAGACACTATTCTGTGTTGTCTGTTGCATTATGTTAATGTATGGTAAGTACATCCACTTTTAACCATAAAGTGCAGTTTCATCATTCTCTGCATTAGCTGTGGAAATCAGTACAGTACATGTTAACTCAGGGCCGGATTAATGCCTAGGACCCGAAACTGTCAGGGGGCCCGCTGAAGGAGGGCACACTGACTCAGCTTTCCAATTTTTTTTTGGGCAACGGCAACGAGCCCTCCTCCCGGCATTGACGGCAACACAGGGCCCACGGCACCGATGGCAACACAGGAGGGGCCCCCCGGCATCGGCACAACTGGTAGGTTGCTAGCTACCCGATCCCCGCCGCCACAATTTCCTCTCTCTAAAGGGGTATCCAACCCGCAGCCCCACTTGAGGGTGATGCGGTGTTTTCTTCTGCCGCCCAGTTGTGTAGCTTCATGCCGGCTCTCTACTCCGTCTTGCTGCAGTGTTCATTCAAAGCCGTGGGCAGCGGCTTCTATGTGCCTCCTGCGGCTGACCCAGAAGCATTCCCTCTGACGTCACGACATGGGGCATGATGGGGCAGGGCAGGTGGTTTGGGGCAGGGGGCCCAGTGGACTTGTGAGCCTAGGGGCCCTCGACAAATTAATCCTGCCCTGTGTTAACTGCAAAAAAAAAACAAAAACACCTATTAATTGTTACCACATATTAGCTGCCATATTGCCAGGCAATGCAGATCAGTAAATAGGCCACTTCATGTCTGTGAGGAAAAGATCCTTATTCTTTCCTAAAACTACCTCCTCTTTTTTCCTTCATTTAGCAACACTGCTATTTCTCATCTTTTCCAAAGGAATCTTGTCTAGTCTTTCTGGGTTTTTTTATATAACAGCAGCAACAGCAGCAGAGAGATCATTTACACGTTCAGACAGACGGAATAGTGATCCAGTGACTGGCCTCTTATTGGTATTTTTTTTTTTCTTTCATGATTGGGGTGTCATATGTCAGAGAATTGTACACTTTTCAATCCAGAGGTTAGACAGTGAGCTGTGATAGGTTGTCAAAGCAATGGACTGTTTGAATATTTTACTGTTGTAATTGTTTATTACCTATGACTGTGTTATACTTGCTGTACATCGTCTTGGATGAAAATTCTTTAAAAAAAAAAAAAGGAAAAGATAAAAATAAAAATAAATCCTAATAAATAATTTAAAAAATGTTGCTGGAAATGTTAAAGATATTAAAATATAATTTCCAGTCTATATGACAAGCTACATTGGCACAGAAGTGTTGCCTTGTGTGTGGGTTGGTGTTTTTTTTTAAATAGAAAATTGTTACTCCCCAAAGGAACAACACCAAGACAGCATGACTGGTACAGGCTCATTCTATCCATCATGACCAAGCTGCATCTCTTAATGCTGGGGAAGGTGTCTGAGCGATAATAAATATGATAAACATTTCCATGGCTGCACAGTTTGTAGATGCTATAACATACCAGGTAAATGAAAGATATTTTATCCAGAATAAATAATGTAGGCACTGCTTCTGATTCAGAACATGGCTACCAGGATCCAGATGGGAGTATGTTTTGTGCATATTACATCAATTCTGCATTGGCTCCCAATAATATGGTGAGGCCTTTTATAGTGAAGCTTCAGCATGGCTTTCATCTCTCTTAAAAATCTATCATCCTCTTAAGGCACTTAGCGGCTGATGCAAAATCTCCTTCCAGATAGGCTGAACCAGGTTTACCAAAGCACAAGCATTCCGCCTGCTGGTGAAAGCAGGGTGCAGTCACAAGGGTGACATCTAGTAGTGACATTTTTCTGTACATGTGAAGGAAGAGGAGATCCTCAGGTACCTACAAATGCAATCAGAGATCAAGAAAATGTGACAGAAAAATAAATTGTCCCAGTTTTATGGGTTATCACCACCCTGATTAAAATAATTTCCAAGTGCATCTTTATTGTTGTCTGTGCATATTATATCTTTGAATTGCACTGCAGAATCTATTGTGGCACCAGATTACTCTTTAGACTGAGTGCATTTCTTTTCTACCAGTTTGGGCAAAGTTATTTCATTGTGCCGGCTCAGCTGATCAGGGATTCCCTTGCAGCGATCAGCTCGGCCGGCTGCGTCTACTTTTAACATTTTGCTGGCCTACACTTCAGGCATTTGTCGCAGCTCTAGGGAGATGCCTAGGGCTGCTTAAGCTCACCCAAGGCCACTTCCAGGTGAAACCACGCCCACGCCCAGCCTAGGGCGAGCATAAGTGTCCCTGTTTCCCTAGACCAGGGGTGCCCACACTTTTTTGACTCACGAGCTACTTTTAAAATGACCAAGTCAAAATGATCTATCAACAATAAAATTTAAAAAAACCCACAACGCACACTGTACGCATAGAATTGTTAATTATCATTCCTATTCCGGGGTTTTTTCAAAGAGGTCAAAGCAGATGACTCTATGCACTGTCACCTCAGTAACAACCATACAAAAATAGACAAATACCCACCCCCTCCCTTTTTACTAAACCACAATAGCATTTTTTAGCGCAGGGAGCTGCGCTGAATGCCCAGCGCTGCTCTCGACGCTCATAGGCTCCCTGCACTAAAAAACACTATTGCGGTTTAGTAAAAGGGGACCATATTGTAAAATATAGACAGCAGATATAAATTCAGACACCTTTTTGATCACTAAATTTAAAATAAAATCATTTTTCCTACCTTGTCTGGTGATTTCATGAGTCTCTGGTTGCATTTTCTTCTTCTGACTGTGCATCCAATCTTTTTTTCAGCCTGTATGCTTCCTCTCCTCCACACCTCATTCCCTCCCCCAACTTTTTCTTCCTCTCTCCCTTTCTTTCTTTCTCTCTGCATGCCCCCTTTCTTTTTTTCTGTTTCTCTTCTTTCCTTCTGTCTCCCTGCCTGCCCCCTTTCTTTCTTTCTCCCTGCCCTTCCCCAAGCCACTGCCACTGCCGCTGCCATCGGGGAACAGGACCCAAACGCCACCAATGGATAACAGGCCCCGACGCCGACACCATACTCTCTCTGCTTCGGACCGATCAATCTTCCTCTCCCCGACGTCAATTCTGCCGTCGGAGAGGAAGTTCCACCCAGCCTGGCAGCGATTGGCTGGCCCGAACTTCCTCTCCGACGGCAGAATTGACATCGGGGAGAGGAAGATTGATCGGCCCGATAGATCGCCAAGGCAAAGTGAGTCCTGGATGATCGACTCACTTTGCCTTGGCGAGCTACCGGTCGATCATGATCGACCTATTGGGCACCCCTGCCCTAGACCCACGACAAGCATCTACATTGTAGGCATCCTGCCTCGTTTTGGGTTTTTTTTTAAAAACGTGCATCCCGATTGGCTGCTAGACAGCAGTAATACGCCTACTGCTGTCTACAAACAGGACACCCGTTTATAGAATCAGCCCCTATGTGCACACCTTAGTTTAGGTGCAACCATTAAGGTAATGGCAGGTATAACTAGGCTCTCCTACTTGTACCTTCACATAGTGTTGTGTGTAACTGATAGTATACAGTAAGTTCCATGTGCCATTTGAAGACGTGTCCATGGCCTGCCCATCCTCTGCCTATGGATATGGACATCTATAGTTATGCATTATAGCAGTTGGGTGCTGCCTTTATTTGGGCATTTACCAAGTTAGCAGACTGAATATTACCGCCGACTGAGTGGAAACTCCTCCCAGGCTTGGCACTTAGACTACCCAGATAATGCCAAGATGGTCTGTTCAGATTGCCAGTGGAATTGTTTGGATAATGTTACTGGAATTGTCTAGATAATGTCACTGAAAACTTACCTGTCACTCCTACTGAAATAAGGTCCACTGAATAACGGCCATAATATGAGCCTGATTCTATAAAGGGGATGGGACTTGATACCACTTTTTTCATGTGGTTACAATCAAAGTGGTTTGCATATTTTTATATAGGTACTTATTTGGACCCGGGACAATAAAGGGTTAAGTGACTTGCCCAGAGTCACAGGGAGCTGCAGTGGGAATTGCAGAGGCCTGGATTCTCAAACTGGTGCTCATATCCAAGTTAAAAACTCCGTCCAAATAGCGTTTGTAACAGAGATTTGAGGCACATACCTACGCCTAGAAAATCAGTGCCAGAATCATGCCTATGTAGGTGCTTTAGGCCACTGAACGCCAAAGAAGGCATGACCAATGCTGGAAGTAGCATTAGGCAACCTAAAGCACCTACATAGGCATGATTCACGCACAGAGAGGCGCCGGAAATGTAGGCCTGGAAAACCCTGGCCTACATTTCCGGTGCCTATCTTTTGCATTGGCGCAATTCTGAAACTGGCACTGATGCATGATTGACATGCGATTGGCGGCCGCTGATATTGGCGCCAATTTGGCAATCTGGGCCTATGCGCCTGTGCATTGCATATCTTTTAGGTGCACCCATAAAGGCCAAGGAAAATCAGGCCTAAATCCCTACACCTAACTTGTGCATGCATCAGGAGTACTACTACTACTTATCACTTATATAGCCCTGAAAGGTGTAGGCAGTGCTGTACATTTTGACATTTATGGATGGTCCCTACTCAAAAGAGCTTACAATTTAACTTGGACAGATAGACATGATATATAGGGTTCGGGATGCAGAACCCAAGGTGAGAGGAGTTAGCAGACAAAAGCACTCTCGAAGAGGTGGGCTTTTAACTGGGCCTTGAACACTGCCAGAGACAGAACCCGCCATAGGGATTCAGGCAGTTTATTCCAAGCATACGGCACAACAAGGTAGAAGGGACGGAGTTGAAGAGAAGGGCACAGATAGGAGGGACTTACCAGCATTCTATAACAGTAAACATAACTTTTAGGAATGCACATAATCTGCCCACACCCCTCCCCTGGCCATGCCTCTTTTCAAATTCACACACTGAGACTGGCGCACACTTTTGGCAGAATCGCACTTTCCAAATTGTGTGTGCAACTTTGAATTAGTATCAATTAGCATCAATTAGGTGTTAATTACCAGTTATTGTTGCTAATTAGGTCTATTAAACAATTATGTTCTATGTCAGTGTATCGCAAATTGTGTGCCGTGGCAGATTCCAGGTTGCTGCGAGATGCCGGCGAGGAGGAGAGGCACTGGCGCTGGCTGACTGCTTATAAGACGTGCCTCTCGCGGTGAAAGGCAAGTCCTGTAGTCAGTCAGCCTGCGCCTCTCCTCTTTGCCGGCGCCTCTGCTCCTTCTCCTCACCATTTCTTTTGCAGCGTTCCCCCCCCCCCCCCACCACCACCACTACATGGCAAAAGCACACAGTTAATGAGGGCTAAATGTAGGCATTCATGGAAAAATGAGGCAGAAATAACGGGGTTCAGCACCTAAATTAACTCCCTTGGTAGGCATCAGCACACAGCCATGCAGAGAAAATTTTCAGTTCTGTGCCAGACAAGTTAAAATGAAAAATATACTGCCAGATCTGAGGTGGCACAGAAGGGTTAGTTGATGTGATTTCATGCAATCTCCACTGCTCCTTTCTCACAGGGTCCCGTAGCCAGTCCTTCTAAAGCAGTGGTCTCAAACTGAAACCCTTTGCAGGGCCACATTTTGGATTTGTAGGTACTTGGAGGGCTTCAGAAAAAATAGTTAATATCTTATTATTCAAATACTTAAAGGGTATTAACGTAGAACAAAATCTTTTCCAGAGAAAGGAAAATGGTAAAACCAGAGGACATAATTTGAGGTTGAGGGGTGGTAGATTCAGGGTCAATGTTAGGAAATTCTACTTTACGGAGAGGGTGGTGGATGCCTGGAATGCGCTCCCGAGAGAGGTGGTGGAGAGTAAAACTGTGACTGAGTTCAAAGAAGCGTGGGATGAACACAGAAGATTTAGAATCAGAAAATATTAAATATTGAACTAGGCCAGTTACTGGGCAGACTTGCATGGTCTGTGTCTGTATATGGCCGTTTGGTGGAGGATGGGCTGGGGAGGGCTTCAATGGCTGGGAGGGTGTAGAGGGGCTGGAGTAAGTCTTAACAGAGATTTTGGCAGTTGGAACTCAAGCACAGTACCGGGTAAAGCTTTGGATTCTCGCCCAGAAATAGCTAAGAAGAAAAAAAAAAAAAAAAAAAAAAATTTAAATTGAATCAGGTTGGGCAGACTGGATGGACCATTCGGGTCTTTATCTGCCGTCATCTACTATGTATGTTACTATGTATTAAAGAAATGACAATTTTGCATGAGGTAAAATTCTTTATAGTTTATAAATCTTTCCTTTTGGCTAAGTCAATAATAATATTATAATTTATAGCTAAAGAGACATATGATCAAGAAACTGTTTTATTTTACTTTTGTGATTATGATAAACATACCGAGGGCCTCAAAATAGTACCTGGCGGGCCGCAAGTTTGAGACCACTGTCCTAAAGCAAAGCCTCTCATATGCATAATAGAGGAGCTCTTTTCTTCTTTAGTGAGAACAGAAATTCATAGCTTAACAGCCAAGCTTTTCTCATGTCCAGGAATAGTGACATCGAAGCATCCAAAACCTCTTCTCAAACAACTCTCATTATAAGTTCCCACAATTACAAACATTTCTAGCAAACACCTATTGTAGATACAGTTCCAGTCTCAAAGGTTTCCCAAAATTTCACCTGCTACTGTAAGTTTTCTATCTCACTTGGGGGTCCTTTCACAAAGCTGTGGTAGAGAGTGGCCTTAATGCGCCCTTACACAGGTCTTTCCCACACACTAAAGTCATGTCTGTCACAGCCAGAAAATGGCTGATTTTCCATTTTCTCAATTAATGGCCATGCACTAATGTTGCTATTAGGAAGCTGGTTGCTTTTAATGCTGATGCTAGTCCCATGTTGATGAAGTCAGCAGGACTGGAGATGATCCGGGCAAAAGATCTTACAGTAGCAGCAAAACTGGTATTTATCCTCTCCAATCTCCCAATTAACTCTGATTTGAATTCACAGCTGTTTGCTTTTAATGCCAGTGCCTGTCCCGCACTGATGATGTCAGCAGTACTGGAGATGACCCGAGCAAAAGATCTTACAGCAGCAACAAAACAGGTGTCTGTCCTCTCCAATCTCACACTCCTCTCTCCCAGGCAGTACATTTAGAATTCAAATTTAAGGAACACAGAAGAGATGAACAAGCCAATTTTGTTGATTTATTCACTAACACAGAATGTTCATTTATCAACATGGGTATTTTAGAGGGAAAACATACAAAGAAACTTAAACACGTCTCATTGAATAAGACAATATTAGGAGAATCATAGAAAACATAGGTTAAATTTGGTTTTGAATGTTCATTTTTTCCTATATGTAACATTTCCTGTAAAAGCTCCAGCATCACCATCTCTCTCTGGTCTGGATTCTCAGGCAGTCCAGATTGCAATTTTACAGGGTCTGGATTTCAGGCATCCTGATTTTTGGACTTGTACTGTATCAAATCTGTTTGCTGAATGAGCAGAATCAGTGGGAAAAAGTAGCCATGAACTGCCAATATCTTCTATCTTTCTTAGTTTTAATGTAAATGTACAATATTTAGAGCCGTTATTGCTCAGTGCAACAGAGAGATTTTTGCACACATCTACCAGGTGAGGGTTCTAGAAATTTGTATATCATGTTGCCTGAAGAAGAGATAAAAGGCAATGGGAATCGTGCGCAGGTGCCAACTGAGTTTCCTTGCAGAGAGGCTATTGATTGTGCCATTAATGATATAACTTACCCCAGGAAAACCAAGACGCAATTACAAATAGTTTTCCAGAGTTGTTTTGCTGTTGGTTATTGTGTGGATAATTACTTGGCCATTTTTCATGATTACTTTGGTAGAAGAAATAGTGCTTCAATTTCAGCTGTCTGCTGTTAGTCCCCCTGCACCATGTTTAGGTGTGGAATAACACCTTCTTGAGCATCTCTTGGGCTATGGGTTTTGTTAGTACATGAAGCAAAATTAAGAGGCCCATTTACACAATAAGGTGTGCTAACCAGTAAAAGAGAAATTCTACAACAGGGTGTCACTTACTACCAGTTTCACAGACAAGCGTACAATTATGTGCATTATTCAGCATAGATGTGCTTAAATAGCGAACTAGTCGATATCCAAAATGATTTAACTGGCTAGAAACGATCACTTCCAAACAAACAAAACTGGAGAGTCAATGTCTTTGGAACTTCAGTTGTAGTTTATTCAAAATTTGAAGAACAATAAAAACACAATATCGATATTATCCACATTTATCATGAATGGACCCGACACGGGCCGTGTTTCAGCTGAACACACCTTCCTCAGGGATCCAAGATGTTATGAACAAGTCTTTTATAAATGTGGAGAGGGATGAGGGGTTCTGATAACCCAAATGCTGAAGTTTGCATGTAAAACGCAAAATGACAGTGCTGAGAGTTTTGTTTTTTTGGAATTGTTCTTCTTTTTCTGTGGAGATTTGGGTCATCTTGTTTTTTCCCGTGCCTAGAAGCGACCACTGTCCGGTTAAATCTCTTGTTTGGGGGCTATCTGCTAATTTTCAGTGACACTTAACCGGTTATCATTGCTGAAAATTAGCAGCTAGGGCAGGAGTGGGCAACTCCGGTCCTCGAGGGCCGTAATCCAGTCGGGTTTTCAGGATTTCCCCCAATGAATATGCATGAAATCTATTTGCATGCACTGCTTTCAATGCATATTCATTGGGGAAATCCTGAAAACCCGACTGGAGTCCGGCCCTCGAGGACCGGAGTTGCCCATCTCTGAGCCATGGCCAGATTCTATAAACAGTGCCTAGTTTGGCAGGCACCTAGGAAAACAACATCTACTGCATGTCAATGAAAGTTAGGTGCTGTTGTAGAATCACCTAGCACTACCTAAATTGACTTAGGCGCCAGAAGGCGTGAACAACTTAGGTGCCTGCCAGCTAATTAATTTTTTAATTGTTTTTTAATGGCACTTTCAATAAACGCCAATTAAAAATTTAAGCTATATTACGTATCCCAAGAACAATAACAGGTTCTCTGAAGATAGAATGCCCTTATAGAATCATTACTAGAATCATTATTTTACACAGGTGCAGGCTGTCCACTCCGGTTTGGTACACACACCGTTCTGTGGAAAGTGTGGCCAAGTGTCTAATTAATTTTCTCATGCCCTATGGCACTGTCAACATATTACAACTTTTTGGGGCCATGTTTTAAATTATCTGGGTAGACTGTGGGGAATTGCTGTATTCAATTCCCCTGTAGGGGTATTGTTTGGTAAAGTGGCCTGCTGCAAGGTTTTTGGGTTAGGGAGACATTTATTTTTTCAAAAGGCTTGCATGGTGGGTCATAAATGTATAATGCAGTATTGGTTGCAGGACTCTCTGCCTGGATTTTGGGATTGGCCAAATCAACTACACGGCTTACTTCTTTTCAAGGCTCACTCGACGTAAACAACAATTTCTTTTGATATGGGAGCCATATCTTCAATCCTTACCACATAAAGCCAGAAGTTTGGTCTTGAACGAACTGAATTTGTGAGACAGAGTTTGCTGGGTGTTGGTTATCTATTGCTATTATAGTTGTTTTAGGAGGGCAGAGGGGTAGTAGGGGGGTGGTTTGAGATAATACTTAGACTGGTATGCATTAAACCGTTTGAAGAAGAATATATCCACATGTATAATGTAACACCTGGTGGGGAGGGGGGTTGGACATTAAGAACCCGGGTCCCCCTTGTTATGGTTGGGAGCATATTGGGATCTATGTGGTGTTCTTGTTTGTTGTGCTTAATTTCTTCAATAAAAAAGAATTGACATAAAAATTTAAAGTGTTGAGCAGGTTTGAGCACCAGCCGTGGAAGTAACAGCTCCTAGCCTCATAGGAATTCTATGATCATTGGCACTGTTACTGCTGTGGCAGGCGCTAAAAACCGCACTACACTTTTGTAAAAAGGAGGGGGGGGGGGGTAAGTTAGAAGTCTAGGTTGGCTGGGCACTGATCTATGTATTTAATAAAGAGTCCTGAGACCATTTGGAATTGGTGTCTGAATAATCAGTTATGGAAGTGAGCAAAAACGTCTGAAAAATAGTGTGGAATTCATGAAAGTAGTATTCATTTTAAGAATCTGATAAGCTATACTTTTTTTTAGCACTATTTCCATGTGTAAAAGATGTGCAATTTCAGAATCACATAAAACAATTTGCAGGTTTACTCCTGATTCTAAGGGGTTGATATTCAAAGTGATTTGACCGGCCAGAAACATCTCCTGGCCAGTTATATTGCTTCTGTGGATCTATCCACTGATACGTATTCAGCGGCACTTCACCAGCTATTGGTGCTGAATATCACAATAAACTTCTAAACTAAAAGTCAGCTATTTTGTGGGCGCATGGGGGATGGAGTCAGCACTTATGCGGTTATGTGCTGTTATTCAACACTTCACCGCCTAAGTTAAGCAGCCGTATCGGAATGCATAAAAAGTCCAATGTGGTGACATCTAAATCTGAGTTTAGATGATTTAGGAAAGATGTCCCAATAGCTAATAGAAAAAATGGCCATTTTGAAACCAGATAAATACCTTTATCTTTTTTTTTTAATAATTATTTATTTATTGATTTTTAATAATTGACAGTAATTACAAGTCAATAAGCAAACATACAATGTATATTGAAATTAAATCAAACTTCCAAACAATTTTGAAAAGGTATAAACCTATACAAAGCATTATTAGTCCACTATATCGGAGACGAAGTTAAAGAGAAAAAAAGCTGAAATAAGGTAATCAGGAAACTAAATATAAGGCAAATTAAGAGGCGATCTGATCGCTCTTGAACAATCTTCTTAGAGCTAACTTGAGAACACAGAGGCTCATGATGACTCTCTATCAGAAATAAACTTAGATAACTGTTGTGGTTCATAGAATACATATCTATTCCCTCCAAATATTTTTTTAATTTTTTAATGGCCATTTCCTAGATGTGTTTCTCCTCAGCGCATCTATCTTTTTCAACCATTAAAAAAAAAAAAAAAAAAATCCAAATGAAAAATGCACAAACACCAGTCACTAGAACATAGAAGGGGCCAGCAATCTTATAGTCTGTACCAGACATCCCAGCAGAGCAATGAGGCATCCTAGGGGGCACTGCAGTGAATGCCACATAAAAGTCGCAGCTACACATCTTTCCACAGTCCACATACATTGTATGATGAGCTCGCCAAAGCTCACCTAAAACTACTGTACCCAACTGTATACCACCACAATAGCCCTTATGTCTGCAGGTATCACTTATATGTTGGTACAGAAGGTTTGGGCTGGATTTTGGAGGGCTCACACTTTCCACCACCAGTTAATGTGGGATAGGGTTGCCAGATTTTGTTAGTTTAAAACACAGACACATGGCCCTGCCTCCAGCCCAGCCCCATTCTACCCAAGTTATGCACCCCCCCAAAAAAAAACTTCTCCTCTCTCCTCGAGCTCAGAGCTGCATCTGCAGGGCTTCTGAGCATGCACAGATGTGATGCAATGATGTCACATGCATGTATGTGATGTCATCATGTCATGCCCGCACATGCTCAGAGGCCCTGCAGACGCAGCCCCAAACTTGAAAACCCGGACAAACAGCTGCTTTTTAAAAAATCCATCCGCACACCCAGACAGTCCTTTAAAAACATAGAAACATGATGGCAGATAAAGGCCAAATGGCTCATCCAGTCTGCCCATCTGCAGTAACCATTATCTCTTCCTCTCTCTGAGATCCCACGTGCCTATCCCATGCTTTCTTGGATTCAGACACATTTTCTTCTCCACCATCTCTTCCAGGAGACTGTTCCACACATCTACCACTCTTTCTGTAAAAATTACTCCTGAGCCTATCACTTCTTAACTTCAACCTATGCCTTCTCATTCCAGAACTTCCTTTCAAATGAAAGAGACTCATCTCATGCGCATTTACGCCATGTAAGTATTTAAATGTCTCTATCACATCTCCCTTTCCCACCTTTCTTCCAATGTATACATATTGAGATCTTTAAGTCTGATACCATATGCCTTATGACAGAGACCACTCACCATTTTAGTAGCCTTCCTCTGGACTGACTCCATCCTTTTTATATCGTTTTGAAGGTGCGGCCTCCAGAATTGTACACAATATTCTAAATGAGGTCTCACCAGAGTTTTATACAGGGGCATCAATACCTCATTTTTCCTACTGGCTATACCTCTCCCTGTACACCCTAGCATCCTTCCAGCTTTTGCTGTCAACTTTTGAACCTTAAGATCATCACATACAATCACACCCAAGTCCCGCTCTTCTGTCCTGCATATAAATTCTTCACCTCCTAAACTGTACCGTTCCTTCGGGTTTTTGCAGCCCAAATGCATGACCTTGCATTTCTTAGCATTAAATTTTAGCTGCCAATTTTCAGACCATTCTTCAAGCTTTGCTAGGCCTTTCTTCATGTTATTCATACCATCCAGGTGTCTACTCTATTGCAGAATTTGCAAATCTTACCCGACACCCTTCATAAGAACATAAGTATGACTCTGCTGGGTCAGACCAGAGGTCCATCATGCCCAGCAATCCGCTCACACGGTGGCCCATCAGGTCCAGGACTTGTATAGTAATATCTATACCCTTCTATCATCTTTTCCTTCAGGAAATTGTCTAATCCCTTCTTGAACCCCAATACCGTACTCTGACCTATCACACCCTCTGGAAGTGCATTCCAGGTGTCTACTACCCTCTGGGTAAAGAAGAACTTCCTAGCATTGGTTCTGAATCTGTCCCCTCTTAACTTTTATAAAAATGTTTAAAAGAACAGGTCCAAGAACAGAACCTTGAGGCCCACCAATGGTAACATCCATTTCCTTAGAGCAATCTACATGGACTACTACTCTTTGTTACTTTCGACTCAAGCAATTCATGACCCATCCCAAGGGCACTCAATTTATTTATTAGATGTCTGTGAGAAACACTGTCAAAGGCTTTGCTAAAATCTAAATACAGCACATCTTGCACATTCCCTCTATCCAATTCTCTGACCACCCAGTCTTCAGCACACACCTAACCAATCAGGTTTCTTTCACCCCTTCAAAGAAATGCAGTAGATTGGTGAGGCAAGATTTCCCTTGACTAAATCCATGCTCATCTGGCTGCAAGCTATTCCATAAGGGAGGCATCGGTCTAACTCCCATAGTGCATGACTCAAAAAGGGGCATTCTATGGGAGGGGCATGGACATGTCAAAGGTGCTCTATAAAGTTGCACACATACCCCCCTCTTCTACAAAGCCATGCAGTAACGATCACGAAGCCCAGGTAACGACCACGAAGCCCATAGAGATTTAAAGGGCTTTGGGGCTGTTGCTGTGCGGCTTTGTAGAAGAGGGGGTTAGTTATAGGCTACTGGGTCGGTGTGCCCAACCTGGGTGCCAGAATTTACACCAGGTTTCAGCCAGTGTAAGTATGACAGTTAGGGGCACATTCTATAAGAGGTGCCTAAATACCTACCTCAATTAATAAATTCCTTTCAATTATAAGCTTTAACAAGTTTATAGAATCAGGCCCTAGTGACTTCGAAGCCTCAGGATGCCCCAAAATAGCATTAAATCTAAAGGTCTTGTTTTCATCCTGACAGAATTATAATTTTATCTTTTACAGTACAGATGGCTACCTAAATGTGTATGTTTCTTCTGACAATGTTCTCTGCTAATGCCCTGGATACTGTTAATAAATAGGGCCAATTTCCCTCCCTGAACATCTCTGCTCTACCATGCTGCTCTCTCTCCACTTTGTGTTGGTAGCAGAAACTATGGGCTCCTTTTACTAAGGTGCGCTAGGGGTTTTAGCGCACGCACAAAATTACCACGCGCTATAGCGCATGCTAGCAAAATTATTACCATCTGCTTAAAAGGAGGCGGTAGTGGCTAGCACGTGTGGCAGTTTAGCGTGCGCTGTTCCATGCGTTAAAGGCCCTAGCGCACCTTCGTAAAAGGAACCCTATATGGATCAAATGAAATATTAATCCACCTCTTCCCACTGACATTCTCATCCAACTTATATACTGCTGTAGCAATATGAGCTTTTTCTGTGCCCTTTGAAAACCTGCCAGCATGTTTTCTATATGGCCATTTCTTGCTATTTTCAGTAACCTGTTTAAAGTTCAGGTTTCTTTCATGAAAACACTTGGGTTGACATTCCAAGTACGTTACATATGCACTAGCAGCTGGTGAAAATATAATGTCCTAATGTGTGAACCAGGGGCTGTGCCAAAAGTCCAATTTGGGTCCAAAACATGGACTAGGGGTCCAGATATTCTTTTCCCTCACAAAAAGGCATTCCGGAAATCAATCAAAACCGCACTCTTTGGCAAATGCCTCTCCTAAACAGAAGCCTCACCACTTACATTGGTATTTTACTCTCTACCAATCTCGGTGTAATATGCTGTCCTTTTAGCCTTTCATCTATCTCTTATATAATAAGTTGTATCCTCTCTTCTTACATCCTGTAATTCGCTGATTGTCCAGCCTTCTTCAGTTGTGAACTGCCTAGAAGTCTTTTCGACTGTGGTGGTATAGAAGAATAAAATTATTATTATTATATTAAAAATTGCAGGGCCCCAATTGCAATCACCTAAACAATGCCCCACTTTCTCTTATTTCTTCAGACCTCTGCGGCTTTATTCATAATCAAAAGCTCACCAAGTATGAGTATACTATATTCAAAGCCAACCTCCTCATCGGTCAAATGTTCTCATCTTTACTGATATATGAGTATTTATAGTCTGTTTATCATTTTAAATAGTAGAAAACTTTAAATATTCAAAGATTTTCAAAAATACTCATCTCAAAAATAGTTCTGGGGACTCCAACATGAATTCACATTTCCAGTGGCGTACCTAGCATATGTGACACCCGGGAACCATCATTTTTTGACACACACCCCCCCCCCATCTGTACAAAAAACATTATTTTTAGTAACAATCCACACGTCAAACAAGAGTGTACCTAGGAAAAGGCATCTAACATACTCCAGTGAGCAGTACAACATCAATACACCCATTGTAAAACTAAACTAGCCAGACCAGTACAGATCAATCCTACACCGTCAATCCTAACAGAAATCCATGTCTTTCGAACACATAGAACACAGAAAACACCTTCGCCTAGTATGGAATATGCCATCACAAACTAACCCTTCCCCCTTTTACAAAACTGTAGTGTGGATTTTAGCCATGGTGGTAACAGCTCAGACGCTCATAGAATTCTGAGCATCAGAGCTGCTACCACCACAGCTGGTGCTAAAAAACGCTCCACAGTTTTGTAAAAGGGGGGATAAAATAGAAATACATAGACAAAGGTTAAATTGAACCAGCATACAATTGACTCTGCATACAATGTAATACCACAGAAACAGTGACACATGTCTCCTAAAGCAATAAATAAATAGAAAATTTTTGATCTACCTTTGTCTTTTCTGGTTTCTGCTTTCCTCATCTTCTTGTTACTATCTTCCTTCCATCCACTGTCTGCCATCTCTCTGCCCCTATATGGCATCTTCTCTCCTTCTATGCCCCTTCCAGAAACCATATGCCCCCCTTCCATCTCTCCTTTCACCCCCATTGGTCTGGCATCTCTCTCCTCTCCTTCCCTCTCCCACACCTCTCTTCTGCAATCCCTTTCTTCCCTCATTTTCCTTTTCAATTTATTTTCTACATCCATCTAGATTACGTTCTTACTACCCTCTCATCAATTTCCTTTTTTTACTGTTTACCTACAGCTTGCCACCTCCAGTATTTCCCTAACTCAATCCTTTTCCCCCCATCATGTGCCCTCCTTTTATTTATCCCCTCCTTCCATCATGTGCCCTCTTTCTCTACCCCTTCCATATAGCTAAAGAAGCACTGCCTGGGCTTTGCAGTCCCCAGTTATGTCTCTAGCAGGATATATATTTCAAATCTGATATATTCTAATGACAAAATAGAAATAAAATGATTTTTTTCTACCTTTTGTTGTCTCTGGTTTCTGCTTTTATCTTCTTTTCACTCTTTTCTTTCCAGTGTCTGCCCTGTCTCTTCAATCCAGCATCTGCCCATTCCATCCACTGTCTGCCCCTTCCAGAAACTGTCTGTCTCCCCCTGCAATCTCTCCTCTAGACCCCCCCTTTGGTCTGGCATCCATTTTCTTCCCTCTGTTCCCTCATGGTCTGCCATCTTTCTCATTTCATCTCTCTTTCCCTCCCCCCTGTGGTTTTTAGCATCGCTCTCTTCTCATTTCCTTCACTCAGATCTGATATCTCTGTCTCCTTCCCCGTTCTCTGTCATCTCTCTCTCCTCTCTCTCTTCACTTTCCTTCTCTGGTCTTCCTTCTTTATTTTCTGCCTCCATCTAAATTAAATTCTTTCTTACTATGCAGTCCTCAATTTCCCTCTTTTCACCGTGTCTACCCACAGCATGCCACCCCTTTCCTTCACCCCTCCACTATCTCACTAACTCTATCTTCTTCACCCATCCAGCATATGTCCTTTTTCTTTATCCCTCCTTCCATCCAATATGTATTCTCTTTCTCCACTTCCATTCAGCATTTGCTCTCTCTTCTCTCCATTTCCATCATCTGCCCCTTCTCCCCACTTCCATCATCTGCCCTCTTCTCTCTCCCCACTTCCATCATCTGCCCATTCTCCCCACTTCCATCATCTGCCCTCTTCTCTCTCCCCCTTCTCTCCACTTCCATCATCTGCCCTCTTCTCTCTCCCCCTTCTCCCATCATCTACCCTCTTCTCTCTCCTCCTTCTCCCCACTTCCATCATCTGCTCTCTTCTCTCTCCCCTTCTCTCCACTTCCATCATCTGCCCTCTTATCTCTCCCCCTTCTCCCACTTCCATCATCTGCCCCCCCTTCTCTCAATCTGTCCATCCACCACAGGCCCATCTCGCCCCCTTCCTCTCACCTGTCCTATTTTGGCAACAAGATCGGCAATGCCCACCCCCGCCCCACCCCCGCAATGACACTTAAGATCGGCAATGGGCCTCCTTCTACCCCCGGCATCGACAGAACTTCAGATCAGCAACGTGGTACTCAGCCCAAAGCTTCCTTCTGACTCAGCTTCCTGTTTCCGCCTAGGCAGTTCAGTCAGAGGGAAGCTTTTGACTGAGCACCGCATTGCCAATCTGAAGTTCTGTTGATGCCGGGGGGGAGAAGGAGGCCCGTTGCCGATCTTAAGTGTCATTGCGGGGGGCGTTGCTGATCATGAATTGCGTCGCGGGGGGGCTGCTGATGCTGCTCCTTGCCGTTGCAGCCCAGACGCTGCCGATGGCCCCAATGCAATCTTGCCGGCCCTGTGCGGACCGGCACCGGACAACCCGGACCTGGCCAGCTGTGCACCCCCCTAAGGCATGCACCTGGGACGGCTCGCACCTCCCCCCCCTTGGTACGCCACTGCACATTTCACATAACACTGTTTCAATGAGCTTCCCCATGAGTGGCACCCTAACATACTTCCATTGTTGTTTATGGAATACACCACAAAGATCTGTTAGGAACTCATATGACATATTATAGACCAGTGTGTCTCAAACTTTTTATAGCTCTGGCACACTAAACGGAGCAAATGTTTTTAGCGGCACATTATAACTGAAATTATAAAATTACAAAACCAACAAAATATTAAAATTGAGAGCTATTTATTTAAAGTTCTTTAAGCTATGTGCGTAATTGTAACAACGGTGAAACTAAAGTAGATAGCATAGATTTGCTAATCAATCCGATGGATGTGCTTGCTTTTGAGTGCAAATTAACTCAAAACGTGGCTTGATAGTCAACAAGCAAACAGGCATTTCATCATCCATCATCTGCAGTCATTCTCTGTTTCAATTTAAACTCTGTTAGAGCTGAAAATCCAAGTTCACAAAGATAAGAAGATCGAAATGATAACAAAGCCTTGATTCCTTTGTTGCTCAAATTAGGATAACTAGTGCATAAAAAATAAAAATAAAATTACATGCCATTAATTTTCAAGGACCAATCACATCAAAGAATGATGCTTGTCTGGGCTGTTGTATCCTTACGTATACAGACGCTCATAACATTGACAGACTCTTGCATATGTGACATACATGTCATCTATTCTAATGTATATTTATGAAGGAAAATTTTAAAAATAAAATAAAATTCAGGAATCTCTTGTGGCACACCCTGAATCTCTTCAGGGCATACCTCTGTGCCCAACTTTATGTACCAAGGAATAGGAATTGGAACATATACAGTTTACTGAAGAATGAAATGGAATCAAAAATAATATTCTTACCCTTCCCCTTTTACAAAGTCACACTGCCCAGCAGCATGAGCTAAATACCAAGCTGTCCATTCTATTCCTATGGATGGCTCAAGCAGTGCGGTTTGTAAAAGAGGGGGTTAGATTTTTTTCCTGTTGTCAGGAGCTGTTATGAATTCTGAGTACATCAACCAGATCATTGGAATATGTTGAAAAGCTGGGGAAAAATTCATTGCTTTCTATGATGCAAACTATCAAATCTTCAAAGTTTTGCCCATTTTATAGGAAAGAAATTCCCAGAATTCTCTTAGCCACCTTCCCAGGTAAAGATTGTCTACATCTTTTTTGATGCAATGTCCTGTAAAGGTCTGCAGGTGGCAGCATAACACAAACAGTTTAAACATACAGAGTAGTAATATACCACACAAAAAATTGCTGGTATGATTGAATAGAAATGTATAAAGATAAGCTGATAAAGATATCTAGCTAACTTTAGAACAGATGGCAAACATGGCCTGACTTGTCCAGTTATCTATAGCTAGACAGCAATGAATATCAGTACTGCTGGCAGTTAAATTTTGTCTAGCTAACTCATTCACACAGTTAGCGGAAGGGAAAAATGATTTTTATAAAATATAGATTTGTCTGGATACCCTAGGAGTTAAACCTTAATAACTCATTGGACTATTATCAAGTTTATCAAGTTTATTAACAGAATATGATTAATCGCCTATTATAATCACTAAGCGATGTACATAACAAAAATATAATAAAATTAAAGAGAGGTTCACAATTTAGTAATAAACAATTAACTTAAACAAACATATAGCTAGGAAGGAAAGGATAAAAGTTACAATTATCATTTGGGGTAGAATAATGGAAATAACAGTAGGTAAAGGGACGTAATGACTCAGCAATTATTAACAAGCAGTGTATTAAATGTTAAAGGCATCTCTAAATAAATAAGATTTTCAAGATTTTTTAAATACTAAAATATCTTTTTCTTGACGAATATATTGGGGAAGGGCATTCCACCATTGGGGACCTGTCACAGAAAAAATATCAGCCCTTCTTGTACCAATAATTTTCAGGGAAGGAACTGAAAGAAGATTCTGGTTGGTGGAGCGAAGTGAGCGTTGTGAATTATAAGGTATCAAGAGTCTGGATATGAATTGGGGTTCGTCGCAGGCTAAAGTTTTAAAGATGAGTAGCATTATTTTAAAAGTGATTCTATGACCAATAGGTAGCCAATGGGAATCTATTAACAGCGGAGAAACATGATCGTATTTCTTTGCGTTGTATATTAACTTTATTGAGGTATTTTGGATCAGTTGTAATCTCCTTTTTTCTTTCAATGATAAATTAAGAAAGAGGGCATTACAATAATCAAGTTTCGAAATTACTAATGAGTGGATTAATATTGTAATGGATTCAGGGGTCAGAAATTTGGATATTGATCTAATACGACGTAATTTTAAAAAACAGTTTTTAACAGTAAGAGAAATATGATCCTGATAAGTGAATTTATCGTCAAAGAATTTTAACTGAAGGAACTAGATTTAGTGTGGTGTTGTTAAGAATAAATGGATTTGATAAAGTTATATCGTTTTTCCAAGTAAATAATACAGCTTTGGTCTTCTTTATATTAAGAGCTAATTTGTTTGTATTAAGCCAGGAATTAATTATTTCTAGTTTGAGATTAATGGATTTTATTTCTTTATCGCATTTGGGATCTAAAGGATGTATAAGTTGAACATCATCTGCGTATGCAAATGGGGTAAAGCCTATGGACTGACAAATGCTTAACAAAGGAGAGAGAAATATGTTAAACAGAAGAGGAGATAAGATGGATCCTTGAGGGATGCCAAATGTAGAAGAATAAGTTTTGGACATTTCATTTTTAAATTTAACTGAGGAGGTGCAATCAGTAAGGTATGAGGTTAACCAATTTAGGACATTATCTGTTATGCCTATTGATTCTAGTCTTTGTAACAATAAGTTATGATCTATGGTGTCAAATGCTGCTGAGATATCTAAAGAGAATAAGATGACGGATTTGTGATGGTCTAAATGATATTGAATATTTGAAGCCCTATTAGAGTATATTCTGTGTTATGAACTTTTCTGAACCCTGTTTGGTTTGGATGTAATGCATTAGTGCTCTCTATGAAATCTGAGAGTTGATTAAATATAAGTTTTTCTGTAAGTTTTCCCAAAAAAGGCAGATTAGCTATTGGTCGATAGTTAGTTGGATCATTTATGCTGATATTGTGATCTTTGATGATTGGAGTGATGGTCGCGGTTTTCCAAATGGGGGGAACGGTTGCTGTTGTTAGACTCTTTTGAATTAGTGAGAGAATGAATGGTCCAAAGTGTGAGATATATTTTTTTAAATAGTAAGGTGGGATGATCTCAGAGCCAGAGTTTTTTAGATTGATTTGTAGAAACAGAGATTCTATGTCTTTAATGGATGGAATTTTGATGTTTGAGCATCTTGCTGTAGGAACAGATTTGATTTGGTCTGGGTTAGTCATATTACTGTTTGTATTTGATGTAAAGGAGTTTCGAATATTGTTTATTTTTTGAATAAAGGCATTTGAAAGATCTTGTGCTGTTAGTATAGAGTTGTGAACAGTATTTTTTATTTTATTTTTTGAATCTATTATTTTTAGAATATTGAATAATGAAGAAGAATTTTTAGCTTTATCTATTTTGTTGGAGTAATATATCTTTTTCGCATAATTAATTTTATTCTTATAAAATATAATATTGTCCTTATAGTTTTGAAGATTTGTTTGAGTTTTGTTTTGTCTCCATTTTCTTTCTAATGAGCATAGTTGACGTTTTATCATACAGAGTTCATTAGAGAACCAGGGATTTGAAAGTTTTCGGGTTGATATGGATTTAGTGGATAGAGGGGCATTATTATCTAAAAGAGATGACAAGGATTGATTCCAAGTACTTAAAAGGTTTTCCACGGAAATAGGAGAGGGAGTAATAATAGATGGGTCGAGAAAAGAAGTAATGTCGATGTTATCCAGTTTGGAGTAGTCTCGACTAGAAATGATTTTTGTTTCGGTTGGTAATTGGGATAATCTTAATTTACTTAGTTCCATTGAGAAAGAAATGAAATAGTGATCTGACCAAGGGACAGGAGAAATATTTAGTTCAGAGAAAGTAAGACAGTGAGATTGAGGGGTAAAGATCATGTCAATTGTGTGATTTGCATTGTGGGTTGGTTCATCTATTTTTGGGTGTATGTTAAGTGGAATTAAAGTATTGAGTAAATCTTTGGTGTATGAATCTGTGATGTTATCAAAATGAATATTGAAATCACCTAAAATGAAAGGAATAGTTGTTGATGAACAAAAGTCAGTTAAGATGTCTTGTAGAAGAGAAAATTTATTTTGACCTAAGGGAGGGGGCACGTAGAGTAATAAAAAATCAAGTTTATTGTTGAAGTTACATTTAAAATGTATGTATTCAATAGAGGCATCTTTCACGGAATGATCATAAAGATTTAGCAGGTTTTTTTGAAAAATAACTTCTAGCCCACCACCTTTACGGTTATAGCGGTGGTTGAAAAGATAGTCATAATTTGTAGGGCAACAGTAGGACAAGTATGCTTCCTCACCTGCGGTGAGCCATGTTTCTGTAATAAAAAGGATGTGCAGCTTATTTTGGATGATTTTATCCTTTAGGAGATGATATTTGGATTTGATAGATCTTGTATTAATGAGTCCACATCTTAATATATTCGGGGGTTTTTTGGTTGTGTGTGAAAGAGAAGAAAGTGAAATTTCTAGAAGGGAAGTGTAACCAGGAGATGTTGCTTTATTTTTTGGAGGGCGATGGCCCCAATGGGTTGGTATTGTGTTTGTGGACAAATTAGTTGTCATTTTATTATGAAATGGAAAATTTAAACCAGAGTAAAAGAAAGGAAAAAGGTATAAAGAAAACAAGATTAATATTATTGTCAAAAATTTAATGATTATAAAATTAGTATTAGAAGGAGGTGAAGAGTTAGAATTAGGGAAAAAGAGGTGGCCCTCAGTAATGCGCACGACCTTCGGCGCGCGCCGCAAATGAGCTGTTTAAATATTGCATCAGCTGACCTGGAGTGGGAGGCGTCGGGCGTGCCGCCGCTGTGCAGCGGCAGAGATTGAAGCAGGCTGGAGTGGGAGGCGTCGGGCGCGCCGCCGCTGTGCGGCGGCAAAGATTGAAGCAGGCTGGAGTGGGAGCCAATTTCTGCAGATAAAGCTACATTTTACCCCATTTCTACAGAAGTTTTATCCACAGTTCTAGATTGGTTATCCAATTTTTTACGTTCATGCTCTTACACCGTTAACATGAACGGCACCTCATCCTCCCCCTGGAAACTGACATGTGGTGTCCCGCAAGGTTCACCTCTATCTCCAATTCTTTTCAACATCTATATGTCTTCCTTGAAACTCCTCCATCTATCCCCCCTAGAAACACTTTACACTTATGCTGACGACATCCTTGTCCTCCTCGAGACCGACTCAGACCTCTCTAACCTCTCCGAGAACATATCCTCATGTATAAGGAACCTCCAATCCTGGGCCCTCACAGTACAAATGAAACTGAACGAGTCCAAAACAAAACTATTTTGGCTCGGCCCAAAATTAGACCAATTACCCTCCTCCATCCCACTGTCCTCCAGCTCCACATTACAGCATGAGTTCTCAAGCAAAGTTCTGGGCATCACCATAGACTCTTTACTATCCTTTGGTGACCATCTCAATTCCCTGATAAAAAAAAATGCTTTTTTAGTCTTCATATGCTGAGGAAGGTGAGATCCTGCTTTCATCAAAAACACTTTGCCGTCCTAGTACAATCCATCATCCTCTCCAGATTGGACTACTGCAACTCTATCTACCTAAGCCTAACTATGAAAAGCCTCCATAGCCTTCAGCAGATTCAGAATGCTGCGGCTAAGCTTATTTTCACAAAAAGTAAATTCGACCATGTCTCACCACTCCTGTCCAAGCTTCACTGGCTCCCGGTAATCTCCAGGGTTCACTTCAAAAGTGCCTGCCTAACTTTCAAGATCCTTCATGACATCCTTCCTCCTATTATCCCATTATCTTGGAATTCTTCAATTCCTAATTCCACCAGATTCTCCCAAATATTAAAACTATCCTTCCCTTCTATAAAAGGTATACCCCATGCAGGAAAATTAGGGACATCCCTCCCTTTAGAATCACTGAGCTCTGGAATAACCTCACCTCCCCACTCCGAAACTCAAACTCCCTCCAACTTTTCCATAAACATCTGAAAACTTGGCTATTTTCAAAAATGTAACACTTCCTCCTTCCAGCATCTTACACCCATCTAACCTTCTTTACACTTAATCCTTTAACCCTCCATTGGAGTTCCTTTCTATCACAACTTCTGTAAACCATGCCGAGCTCTACGATTGCGGAGATGGTGCGGTATATAAACCTAAGGTTTAGTTTAGTTTAGTTTAGATTTCTTCAGAACTGGGGTTTTTGAAAACTGCCTTCTCAGTTCATAGTTGTCTTATATTTATCTGGAACGTATTCTAATGGGATTGTTATACTCTGTAGGTCAAAAACTAATGCACTAATAGTTCAATATTCAAATGCATTGGTCAGAGTTTTGTTTTAATGCTGGGCGCAGTTTAAATATTTTATACATTTTCTGTGCTTCTGTCCACAGAAGCAGTGGTGATGAATACATGTAGCATACACAATTGCAAACACTGCCACTCTACAGATAGCCTGCAATATTCAACTGCTCTCCATATTCTCTACTGGAAAGAGTGTATACTTTTTGAAAGAGGATGCACTATTATCAGCAAATGAAAATACATGTTTTTTCTGCTCAGTTTTGTTTATTAACAGCATGGGGTATGTTCTTGTCATTTCCTGTATCATTTCAAATGACAGCCCATCCCTGCAGAATATAACAATTCAAAGAGCAGAAAGTAAACTACATGAAGTGAAATATGAAAAAGTATTCAAAAAACAAAAGAGGATTTTTTTTTTTTTAAAGGAGGCTTTATGCTGAGGAAAAGTGAGTGAAAGTGTTTTAATGGTAAAGACTAAGCAGAGAGCAGTTCTAACTTGCTCTTAGGTGTGCATAAAATGGTGGGAAGTATTTTAGAGATGTAAACTAAAATATCTAAAACTACTGTTTAAGACCCCTATTGCATAGATAATTTGCAATAGAGGAAAATTGTAATTAAGGGAGCAAGAGTATCCTCCAGCATTGAATTTTCAAGTGAGTGGCAGTACTCAGATATGACTAGCATTCAGTGCCATGCTTGCCCTTTGCATAGTATAATTTGCCCAATTAGGTAAATGTGCATTGGCACTGATTATCACAATGCCTGCAATAACATGAGGCCATTTTACGATGCGCCTCAGAAAACTTGGCCTCTCCTACTGTATCACCAATGCTTTTTTAAAAAAAAAAATTCTTTATTCATTTTCAAAATTACATTAAATGTATATATATATTCAGTCACATTAACAATAAATATATCATTTAACATTCTATCATTTGTACAGTACATAAATTTTTATCCCTCCCCCTTCCCACCCCTCCCTACCATATATTCCATAATCATATAAAAAAACATATTAATAAAATATCCCTCACCCTACCCAAATTAATTGATACATTAAAGGGAAACATTTTCAACTAATGCTTTTGATAATGGCAGCCTTCAAGGAAGCTCATCAGCAGATTTAGTGAATGAATGGAGCATTTCCTTGCTTGATACAATGCTGCAGCTTTAACACTGTAGATCAAGGCTGCCCAAATCCGGTCCTCAAGATCTACTGGCAGACCAGGATATCCACAATGAACATGCATGAGAGAGATTTGCATACCAAGAAGGCAGTGCATGGAAATCTCTCTCATGCATGTTCATTGTGGATATCTTGAAAACCTGGCCAGCCAGTAGATCTTGAGGATTGGATTTGGGCAGCCCTGCTGTAGATGTTAGTGTCTCAGGAGAGATCCAAATGAGACTCAAGCACCAACTGCAGGAGAGGCATCAGCACTGAGATCTCAAAGGGCCTCAGGATCAGTTGCTGCCATAGCATTGTCTAGCTCCACTGAATCAAGGAAGGAAGCTTAATCAAGGCATCAGAGATCATTGATGACACTGTCAGTCAAGGGTCATCAACAACATCAGGAGATCAAGATAGGCAGAGATCTAAACTCCTCCACTGACATACATTTTAGGGATGGACTCTGAGCTCTTCTGAGATTATAATTATTAGTTAGAGGTTTATTCTAAAGAGGAGAATTCCACTGGCTTACCTTAAGATCCATCTCCACGACATGAAAAGTCCCCTCCCGAGAAACTCTTTTTCATCAACTTTATCAGGGAAATGGTGGAAATGATCAATTTAAGTTAGAGATGGAGGAGTAACCCAGAGCAGAAACTTTGGATATCCCCCTTATAGAGTGGAAGTGTGACCCAGTGGTTAGAGCTGCTGCTTAAACACCCTGAGGTTGCAGATTCAATCCCCAGTCGCTCCTTGAGACTCTGGGCAAGTCACTTAACACTGCATTGCCACAGGTGCAAAATAGTTATGTGTGTATATGCATGTGAGTGAGTTAACCACCAACCAATGGCTGCATGCACAGTGAGGAATCCTCCCTGTGATGTTTCAAAGCAGAATACAGGAGTAGTTTACCATTATCTTCTCCTGCACAGTGTGTGGCTCCACTATGTTGCTGCTGCTGCTGCCCAACATAGGACCCTGCAGCCTATAGCACCTGGTATTCCGCAGTGGTTCCCCACCCAGGTACTAGCCAGGCCTGATCCTGCTTAGCTTCCAATAGCAAGAGCAGGCTTACCCAAAATAAGTACATGTCTAAAATATGTAAACCACTTTGATTGTAACCACAGAAAAGGTGGTATATGAAGTCCCATTCCCTTTACCCTCCCTCAACCCACCCAAAGAAGCTAAGGCAGTACCTGTTCACAAAATCCTCAAAACATACAGATACATTAAGGGGAAACAACCTGCGAAGGAAGCGGTGGGGCCGTTGGATGACCATGGAATAAAGGGTGTGCTAAAGGAGGACAAAGCCATCGCCGACAAACTTTTTTTTTTTTAGTTCAATGATTTTATTGAATTATAGGAATTATAAACAGAAAGCAGTTCAAACATATAGAATCATAATAAAAATCATGTATCAAATATTTGTATCTACAATCATTTGAATAAAACTAGATTAATGAAAAGGATCCAGAGTATCTGGAACTGCTTAGAAAAGGAACAGAAGAAGACAGAGAAGCAGGAGGGATAAGAGAAAGAGAGAGAAAGATAAAGGAAGAGAGAGAGAATGAGAAATAGAGAGAGATAGAGAGAGAGAAAGAGAGAGGCAGAAGTGTCTATAGAGCAGAACGAACATATGAGTCTAAGAATGGCCAAGGTGATTTGTTTCGTGTCAAGTTTGTGGAAGATCGAGAAAACAATTTCTTCTCATATGCATAAGATTCAAATTTGTGGTACATACTTAAAGAGTTCCACCAAAAAGTGTAGTCTAGTAATGAGGATGATTTCCAGTTTTTCAGAATATGCATTAGAGCTGTCACGAACATGGTGTCAATGAGTTTAGGCGGGCAATTTGATTGTGCAAAACATGGGTGTTGGGAACGAAGAATTATAATGTCCATGGAGATCACTTCTGAACATTTAGTGATAGATTTTATGGTGTCCCAAATACGAAGCCAAAAGGAATGAACCATATTGCAGTGGAAAAGCATGTGATCGAGAGTTCCGGGTGCTTTCAGACAGTTCCAACAGGTAGAATCTTGTTGTAGATTCGCTTTCCACTTACGATATGGAGTCCATACTGCATTCCACATAACAAAGTACATTGATTGTGAAACTCTGGATGATAAAAGAGGACGATTTGTGGAAGACCAGAAAAGTTCCCAATCTATTTCAGAAAGCGTGGTTTTCAAAATAGAGTCCCAATGGTTCATAGATTGAGTTGAAAAAGTAAAGAAGTGATCTCTTAGTATACCATAAAAAAGAGATATTGTCTTACCCTTCATTAAAGCCAGAGTAGACCAATGACGAACAGTATGAATAGAGGTCATAAAATCAGGGCGGATATGTATATTATCTAATATTCCAGTAAGCATAAGCCATTGTGATCGTATAGAGGATGGGAGTGAGTATGTGGAACGGAAAATATCAAAGGGGACAAAAGAATTAGTGGAGATCAATTGATTAACAAACCACACACCCGCCCGCTGCCACCTTTTCCATGAGAGGGATCTTCCGTTGATCTGAATTTTAGAGTTATTCCAAAGGGACATGAGTGGGCCTTCATCAGCGTGAATTTCAGCTGCTGCATCTAATAGGCGTAAAGCATGCTGCGTTGCACATAATAAAGAATACCTTCTCAAGTGTCTAGGTATTGACACTGTAAGAAAGCACGAGACGTGTAGTGGTGTACATAAAAAGCGTTCCATTTCAAACCATGCTGGTTGATCTTGAGGGTTCGAATCAACTATCCACTGAGCTCCATATTTGGCTAATGATGCAATATAATAGTAATAAAAATCTGGTAGATTTAGGCCGCCATTAATCTTAGAGGCCTTCAGCTTGGCGAGAGCAATACGAGGTTTTTTCTTGTTCCAAATAAATTCAGAAATTTTCATATTAAGCCAATGAAAGAATTTTTTCCGGCATAAAAGGGGAAGCATAGAAAGAATGTAATTAATTTGTGGAGCCAGAGTCATTTTAATGGAGGCTATTCTACCCCACCAGGACAGATAAAGCGGAGACCAACGCGTTGTAGTATTTAAAATTAAATTTTTGATTTTGGATATGTTAAGATCCTGAGCATGATCTGGATCTTTATGAATTAGGATTCCCAGATATTTCACAGCTCCTTGTGACCATGGAAAAGAGAAGTGAGCTAGATCTGAGAAGGAAATATGGTCATTAAGAGGAAAGATCTCCGACTTCTCCCAATTGACAGAGTATCCCGAGAGGCGAGAATATTGGGAAACTATGTAAATGAGATGGGGTAGAGAGAAAAGGGGATCTCTGAGAAAGAGGAGAACGTCATCGGCATAAGCTGCCAATTTAATGTCTCGATTGGATGAGGGAATACCTTTTATTAGGGAACACTGTCGGATAGCAGATAATAAAGGTTCCAATGCTAGATCAAATAATAATGGTGAAAGGGGACAGCCTTGACGGGTACCTCTGTAAAGGGAAAATCTATTAGAGAGAGAGTTATTAATCAGGATACGGGCCGTGGGTTGACGATATAATGTTTCTATCCAATTTGTGAAAAAGGAACCAAAGTTGTACCATTTCAGTACTCGGAATAAGAAAGGCCACTCCACTCGGTCAAAGGCCTTTTCAGCATCGATGGCCAGGCCAATCACAGGCTCAGACATTGTTTTAGCGTGAGCATTTATATGATGAAATAAACGTATATTATCTCCTATATATCTTTGTTTGATGAATCCTGTTTGATCTTTATGTATGAGGGTTGGGATCACTGTGTTAAGTCTTAGTGATAAAATTTTCGCCATGATTTTGTAATCCAAATTGAGGAGAGAGATAGGACGAAAATTTTTAACCATAGTAGCATCTCTATCTGGCTTGGGAATAACTACAATGGTGGCTTCAGTGAAGTTAAATTGTTTGTCCGGAGTGGAGTGGAGGAAATCATAATATGTTAGAAGTTGAGGTGCTAAGAGAGCTCGGAAACTTTTAAAAAACTCACCAGTAAAACCATCTGGTCCAGGGGCTTTCCCAGCGGGTAAGGAGGATATAGCAGTCTCAATCTCGTTTGTAGTTATAGGAGCATCTAGTTTTGTTTTAATAGATTCCGATATAGTCGGATGATTTAAAGAAGCAAGAAAAGAATCTATGTCCGAATCAGGGGCCGAAGACTCAGAATGATATAGGGCAGTATAAAATTTTTCAAATTGGGAGGAAATCAACGATCTGGTTCTTACTAATTATCCTGATGGGTCTTGAATAGCTGAGATGTGTAGACGTTTTGATTTGGTTTTGAGATATCTAGCTAAAGGGCGACCTATGAGATTATCTCCCATATAGTGACCAGAAGTTGAAATAAAGATATCTCGTCGAGCCGTGCAAGAGACCAAAGTATTATATTCATATTTAAGGTTTTGAATACGTTGGAATAAGGATGGATCATGTAAATGAGTAGACATATGTTGTAATTCTAGGTTTTTAATAGAAATTTCCAATTCTTTTTCTTTTTGCATGGATTGTTTCTTTTTCCAAGAAGCAAGCTTAATCAATTCACCTCTGAGAGAAGCTTTGTAGGCTTCCCAGACGATAGAAGGACAAATTTCTGGATCTTTTGTATTAAGTTCGAAGAATTCTGTAGTAAAGGATTTGATTTTGTCCACTATTATCTCATCTAAGAGTAAGGTATTGTTAAGTCGCCAAGAAGGAGATTCTTTGTGCGGAGCAGAAATAGATAGATGCAAAGAAATAGCTGCATGGTCTGTAAGAGATATTGGGTGTATGATAGCGTTTGTCACATCTTGAATGAGAGGAGAGGAAAGAAGAAAGAAATCAATCCTCGAGTAGGTGTTATGTGGCGGTGAAAAGTGGGAATATTCCCTACCTTTTGGATTTAATAAGCGCCATGGATCTACTAGGGAGAAGGCTTCTTTTAAAGCATGTAGAGCTGCAAAAGATCTGGATTTGGAGGGTCTGCAAGAGGATGATCTGTCTATGTAAGTATCTTGAATTTGATTGAAATCCCCGCCCAGTATCAGAGAACGAGAGTCGTGTTCAACTAACGCTAGTTGAAGGTCTTTAAAAAAATCTGGGTGGTCCAAGACAGGAGCGTAAATATTAAGGAACACAAAATCTACAGAGTGCAACGCAGCATGTACTAGACACCATCTACCGTCAGAATCTGTTTTAACAGAGTGAACAATAGGGGATAGTTTGTCACTGAGAAGTATTGATATCCCATTTTTTTTCCTCTGAGTTGCAGGAGAATATAAATGAGTGGAATATCCCTTCAATTTAAATTTCAAGGAGGCAGTGGGCGGTAGGTGGGTCTCTTGTAAGTATATCACATCAGGATGTTTATTAGACACATAGTTGGCTATCTTTTTTCTTTTAATAGGATGGTTCAAACCATTCACATTAAAAGAAAGGATATGTAAGTCAGCCATAATCTATTATATGTGGTGTTATAGCATAGCAGATATCACCTTTATAAGAAAAAAGTAAATGACATAAACAAAATATCAGACAGACACTTCTGCCAGAAGGTAGAAATAAAGAAAGCATAAGATAAAGAGCAAATAGACTAGCAGTGACAGCATAATACAAGGTCAGAAAAAAGAAAGACCAAAATATCATGTATGGAAGAAAATAGTTTAAGAGTGCTCTTATGAGCACGGAGAGATAACTCATATGGAACAGTTAACATTATTTCACACTCACTCAATTTGAGAAACATGAAAGTGGTGTGCTTTTTCACACTAAGCAATAATTTGTACAGTCTTGTATTAACAAGTTATAACAGCAGAAAATCTTAACAGCAGAGAACATTAATAGCAGGAAACAGATGCAAGCATAGACATCAGTAGCTCAACATGTTAGCGCATTTTCAGAGAGTCCAGGAATGCAGTCAGCTCATCAGGATCAGTGTAAGAAGTGGTGTGGTTATTGTAAGTAACTTTCATCCTGGCAGGATACATAAGACCGTATTTGGCTCCAATGTCTTTGAGCTCTTGCCGGTGAGAGAGAAAAGCCTTTCTTTTCAAGGCTGTGGTTTTAGCCAGATCTGGAACAATGAAAAATTTCCTGCCTTGATGTAGTAGCTGAGGTTTAGATTTTGCTGTTGTGAGGATCTGTAATGTGTGTTGAAATCTGAGGAGTTTAGCCACAATAGGCCTGGGAGAAGATGCATGTGTAGAGAGGTGAGACGGCACGCGGTGAGCACGCTCTATTTCCAATGGAGGTGAGAAGACAAGACCCAGGGTAGCAGGCAGGAAAGCAGTCAGAAAGGCAACCATATCAGAGCCCTCCGATGATTCAGGTATCCCAATAATTCTTAGGTTGGATCTTCTGCTGCGATTAGAAAGATCTTCATAGTCTCTTTGTAAAGTAGTGATCAGTTTATCATGTTTAGATACCGTTTCTTGTAGTGAAGATATGACAGATGTTTTTTCCTCTAGGACGTCTAAACGATGTCGGACATCTACAAATTGGGAATTAATTGCCTCAATCTCACTTCTTAAAAGTTTGATTTCATCAACCTGTTCCTGAATTATGCTCCGATTTGATCTTATTTCTTTCAAGAGCAAGTCAAGTGAGGCCTCATCATTCTTCGGCGCCATTATCTCTGGTATGTTCAGATCAGATTTCAGCTTCTTCCCTCCGATCGACAAACTAAACACATTTTTTGCGTCTGTAATTTTCGTCTGTAATTTTTGATGTATTTTTTGTAATTCGCGACCTTTTCCTAACAGGTCCTCTCGGAAATGTATTAGCGTACTGTACTTTTTTATATTTTTGCATTCTTAAAGTTGATATACTCTGTATTTCCTCTGACTATCTGCATACTGTAACTTGCTGAATGTCCAGCTCTCTTGAATGTAAACCGCCTAGAAGTCGCAAGATTGTGGCGGTATAGAAAAATAAAGTTATTATTATTATTATTTGCCAAAGAGGATATACATAACATACCGGAAGCCAAAAAGCTATACACAGGAAATGAAGATGGGTAACTGACAGGCAGATTGATAGGCTTAAAATCGATAAATATCCAGGACCGGATGGTATCCATCCGAGGGTAATCAAGGAACAGAAAGGGGCTATAGCTGAACTGCTCCAACTAATAGCCAATCTGTCAATCAAATCGGGAAGGATTCCGGAAGACTGGAAAGTGGCAAATGTTATGCCGATCTTAAACTACAAACCAGTGAGTCTGACCTCGGTATTGGGAAAGATGGTAGAAGCGCTCATAAAGGACCGCATCATTGATCACCTGGATGGACACAATCTGATGAGGACTACCCAGCAAGGCTTCAGCAAAGGAAGATCTTGCTTGACGAACTTGCTGCACTTCTTTGAGGGAGTAAACAGGCAGATAGACAAGGGTGACCCAGTCGACATTGTATATCTGGATTTTCAGAAGGTGTTCGACAAGGCCCCGCATGAACGACTACTTCGAAAAATTGTGAACCATGGAATCGAGGGCGAAATACTCATGTGGATTAAAAATTGGTTGGCGGATAGGAAACAGAGAGTGGGGGTAAATGGACAATAATGCGTTATTTAAGGGAATGGCTCAAAAGGAAATTAGTCGTTTGCAGATAATCCAGAATGCTTCCAATAAACTAATTATGAAAGCAAAGAAGTTTGATCATGTGACACCTTTACTTCAAGAAGCTCATTGGCTTCCAGTGTCTCATCGTATTCTATATAAATTATGTTTGCTTACATTCAAATCTTTCCTATTTAAAACTCCAGCTTTTATTTATAAAGAACTGATACCATATAATTCTTTTAGATTACTGAGATCAAATGACCAACATTTATTGGTCATTCCCTCTCTTAAAATTATCAATACTAGACGACAATTTATCTTTACTATTATGGCGCCTCAGACTTGGAATTCACTCCCACTTTACTTAAGAGAGGAAAAGAACTTGTAAAAGTTTAAGAGCAAACTTAAGAGCTTTCTTTTTAAAGATGCATTCAATATTTAATTGAATTGCTTATTGCTCTTCTGTTTATTTTTTAAACCTTCTATTCTGTTTTGTCTTTCCCTTCCTGTTATTCTGAACCTCTAATTTTTGACTCCTATATTACATAAATTGTATTTCTATCCTTGCCTTATCTACTGTTTCATTGTGTTTGTAAATTAGTTTTTTATTATATTTTGCAAACTTAGTCCCTTTGTTAGTTATGTTTGTTTATTTTATGTATATTTTAACTATGTATTTTGCTGATTTGTACATCGCCTAGAATTTGGAATAGGCAATTAATCAAATTGTAAATAAACTTGAAACTTGAGTGCCGCAGGGATTGGTGCTCTTCAACATATTTATAAACGACCTGGAAATTGGTACGACAAGCGAGGTGATTAAATTTGCAGATGATACAAAGTTATTCAGAGTAGTGAGGATGCAGAAGGATTGCGAAGACCCTCAATGTGATATAAACATGCTCAAGAAATGGGCTGTGACATGGCAAATGAGATTTAACGTGGATAAGTGTAAGGTGATGCATGTCGGTAACAAAAATCTTATACACGAATACAGGATGTCCAGTGCAGTACTTAGAGAGACTCCCCAGGAAAGAGACTTGGAAGTACTGGCCGACAAGTCAATGAAGCTGTCTGCGCAATGTGCAACGGCGGTGAAAAGGGAGAACAGAATGCTAGGAATGATTAAGAAGGGGATCACAAACAGATCAGAAAAGGTTACCATGCCGCTGTACCGGGCCATGGTATGCTCCCACCTGGAATACTGCATCCAGCACTGGTCGCCGTACATGAAGAAGGACACAGTACTACTCAAGAGGGTCCAGAGAAGAGTGCCTAAAATGGGTAAGGGACTGGAGGAGTTGCTGTACAGTGAGAGATTAGATAAACTGGGCCTCTTCTCCCTTGAAAAGAGGAGACTGAGAGGGGACATGATCGAAACATTCAAGATAATGAAGGGAATATACTTAGTAGATAAAGATAGGTTGTTCACCCTCTCCAAGGTAGAAAGAACGAGAGGGCACTCTCTAAAGTTAAAAGGGGATAGATTCCATACAAATGTAAGGAAGTTCTTCTTCACCCAGAGAGTGGTAGAAAACTGGAATGCTCTTCCGGAGTCTGTTATAGGGGAAAACACCTTCCAGGGATTCAAGACAAAGTTGGACAAGTTCCTGCTAAACTGGAACGTACGCAGGTGAGGCTGGACTCATTTAGAGCACTGGTCTTTGACCTGAGGGCCGCTGCATAGGTGGACTGCTGGGCACGATGGACCAGTGCTCTGACCCAGCAATGGCAATTCTTATGTTCTTATGATTTCTGTGGTGGTCAAATCCAATCTCAAAAGCTCCAAGAGCTTTAAGTCACTCTTTGGTACCACCAGAGAGAGAGGCTCAGACACTGGAGTCTTAAGGGAGAAAATTGTTTTCAAAATGCTATGTTTACCTCCTGCCTAGTTTATTAGCTCTTCATGGGCATGCACTTGTAAAATGTTTTGTGCAAAATGCATCAGCTTTCAGACACTCTCCCTCAAGAGAAAGCCAAGCAACTCTTTTCATTAGTGGGTAAAAGGGTAGAATGCAGAAATATATGGTCTGAGCAAAAGAGCATTGAGAGCTTCCCATATGAATACTGGTGCAAGGAGCCAAGCTTGCTAACCTGCCATGCCATGGAAAGAATCTCTTCAGAAATAAGGTTAGCACTTCTGACTTAGTCTTCTCGTTATCTAGGAGGTTTCAGAGTGGAGGGGTAAGGATATCCTAATACTCTAAAAGTCATAGGAATTATCCTCACTCTCAGTCACTCCAAATTAGAGTTCTCACATTCAAGACAGCAGCCAAAACCTGGCTTGGGATTTTGACTTCCTACTTGACAATGTAGACAGAATTCCAGTATCCACACTAGATGACCTTCCTGTAAGAGGGAGGATTTTAAGAGAATAACTTCCCTGGATTTGGCCGATAATGTTTCACAGGAGGAGAAATTCCACCAGAAAGTCTTACAGTTTTAAGTAGAGGAGGTTGGCTGTCATGGAAAGACCATAGACCACTTTTCCTATTCAACACAAGAAATGCTTGAATGCCTTCTACATTTACAGTAACTGAGTCAAGTTTGAAAACCAATTCCATTAGGCCAGACCAATTGATGAATATCACCATTATGTGGAAGGTAAGTCCATCTATGTACAGCCTTTAGTCGTTTGATTCATACATGAGTTGCTTCTATTAAGATCTTACATCAATCCTCTCCCAGCATCATGGAACTTCAATATGACATGAAAGCTCTTTTGAGCCACCGAATAGCTATGAACTGAAATACATGATCTGAAAAGTCTTGCTTGTGGTAGCAGTGATTTCAGTGCAGAGAGAAAGTGAGCTCCGGGCTTTAGACAATAATCCACCTTATTCTAAATTTTACAACTAGGTGGTCTTGCACACTCATCCTAAAAGACTGGCACCAGCTCACTGAAAATGCTGCAAAATCAATTTGGAAATGTCCACTCCATGTCATTTCTCATCAGCATTCAAACATTTGGGCACCCACTTGGCTGACAGTTTCTGCATACCCAGCTTCTTGTGAAGTATACACCCAACATGTTCCCTGGATATCTGTAGTGTCAGCAATTGTTTTAGTCGATATTTGCCAGTCTTCAAAATCAAGTCATGGACACGGTCAATAATTTTATGAATTGACATCGCTTGAGGCCTCCCAGACCTGCATCTTCGGTCTCAAAATCTTCACACTGAAAGTCTGCACAGCACTTCTTCACTGTGGAGTATGATGGGTATTTGTCACTCAATGTTTGCTTCATACTTTCATGGATTTTCTTTGGAGTTCTCTTCCGCAGGAATAGGAACTGATGATTTGGAGTTCCACACTTGAAAATTCCACACTTTCCGTTGACATGGTTCAATGATCTGAAACAATGTCAAAACTGAGCTCTCCTGGGAGGATGGGCTATAAAATAACTAACTAAATGAATAAATAAATTCTGCAAATTGACATAAAATAACACTCTTTTCAGCTACAGTGGCCAAATAATGCTCAGAATTTAGGAAGCTGGTTGGTCAGAACAAGTAAACTGAATTTCCTTCACTTATAAACATGCAGACTTGACTCTTGATGGTTATGTACCAGCTCATAATGCCAGAGCTTTGGCTGCATCCATAGCCCACTTGAGGTTAACCTCCAAGGTTTCCATATGGACTTCTGCTCATACATTTACTGCTCACTACTCTTTAGAAAGAGACTGAATGGAATCTCTTTGGGGATTAAAATCCAACTCCATCTTCTCTAGGACCATGTTTGTTGATTTCCAGGCTACGTTCCAAAACAAAAAAAGAGAGAAAATTAAGAAGACAGCTTGTAGCTAGGGAGTCCCATGCTGTGAGGATTTGCTTTTCTCCTTGTCCTTGGAGAAAATCAAGATTTTTACTTGTAGTGGCTGTTATTCATGGACAGCAGGATAGAAATCTTCACATAACCCTTACCCTCTAAGGCAGTGTCTCTCAAACTTTCTCGAGCCGGGGCACACTACGGGTAGTGGCCATGGCTTGAGGCACCCAGAAGTGCAAGGACGTCCTTGTTATGACATTAAACATATGCATGTGTTGAATAAATTATTTATAAAGAGATTTTATATTTTTTGTCACATACACTCAGAAATGTGTAATTTGGCCAAAAGCCAAAGCTCCTGTTGCCGGACCCATCGCCCCATCACTGTGTATGGATTTTTTTGAAAAAAGTGCTAGTATATGTTATTCAAATAAGTGAAATAATTTTCAATGGCAAAAATAAAAAAAGGGGGAATAAATCCCACTTATCTCTCAATGTAGCTCAACAGGTCCCGACATGGACCATGTTTCGAAGTTCTGTTTCAAGGAACCCGATATTAGATCTTAGCGGTTCAGATGCCAAAGGGCTAGTGATAGTGCACTTGGGGTAAGTCTCATATTCATATGTGAGTCAGTTGGAGAGAAGCTTTTCTGTTTCTGTGTGGGCATCTCTCCTGCCACGGGTCGTGGCAGTTTGGGTAGAGGGGTGATCGCATCACGGTAGGGGAGATGAGGCATCTCTCTTGCTGCGATGGTTGTGGTGGGGGGGGGGTAGGTTGCCGGGCCGCTGAACTGATCGCGCCAGCCACGATCAGCTCAGCAGCCCCTTTTCAGCACTTATACCTGTTTTGACTTGATCTAAGTCAAAACGTATAAGTGCCGACTAGGCAACCTGCCTAAAGTTTTGGTTATACCTGCTGCACGCCTAGGTCTAGGTTGGCCCACCGCCCGCCCTTTCCCCTCCTCTAAAAATGCCTCTTTTCTCTCTGTGCATTTAGAGGCAGGGGAAAGGCCTAAGCTGGTTTTGAATACGTCTAAAACCAGCTTTGATTATGGGTACTTGGACAATCAGACTTTTTGATCATCCAAGTAGCCATTTAGGCCACTTTTTAGACATTTTTTGTTTTTGATTATGAGCCCCATAGACTATTGGGAAGTTAGGTTAAACTTGGGCTTTGTTACATACCTGTCCAGACCAGGCCTGATCTGTATTTTTAAAAAAGAATTAAGCTGTCGGCATTATTGATCTAAGCTGGTGTACTCAAAAACATTGCAACATGGAGCTGGATTGTTTATTCTAGATGAGATCATGGAACAGAACAGTGGTTCCCAAACCTGTCCTGGGGGACCCCCAGCCAATCAGGTTTTCAAGATATCCCTAATGAATATGCATGAGAGAGATTTGCATACCTGTCACTTCCATTATATGCAAATCTCTCTCATGCATATTCATTAGGGATATCTTGAAAACTTGACTGGCTGGGGGTCCCCCAGGACAGGTTTGGGAACCACTGGAACAGAAGAACCATGGAGGAAAATCAATTAGGTCATGATGATCTAGAACAATCCTGCACATCCATGAAAGTGGTCAGAGGGCAGGTCTGCTGAGATTCCCCTTTAATGAGCCTAATAGAGAATGTGTTGTGTATGCTTAAGCTGACTTGGCCTTTGCAACATAGGACCAATTTGGTAAGATTTGCCTCTTTGCAGATGATACCAAATCTGCAATAGAGTAGATATGCCGGATGGTGTGAATAACATGAAGAAAGACCTGGCGAAGCTTGAAGAATGGTCTGAAATTTGGCAGCTAAAATTGAATGCTAAAAAATGCAAGGTCATACATTTGGGCTGCAAAAACCCGCGGGAACGGTACAGTTTAAGGGGTGAAGAACTTATATGCACGATGGAAGAGCGGGACTTAGGTGTGATTGTAGGTGATGATCTTAAGGTCACCAAACAGGTTGAAAAGGTGACAGCGAAAGCTAGAAGGATGCTAGGTTGCATAGGGAGAGGTATGGCCAGTAGGAAAAAGGAGATATTGATGCCTCTGTATATGACTCTGGTGAGACCTCATTTAGAATATTAAAAGAATGGAGTCGGTCCAGAGGAAGGCTACTAAAATGATGTGTGGTCTCTGTGATAAGGCGTATGGGGACAGACTTAAAGATCTCAATCTGTATACTTTGGAGGAAAGGCAGGAAAGTCATTTAAATACCTACATAATATAAATGTGCATGAGTCGAGTCTCTTTCATTTGAAAGGAAACTCTGCAATGAGAGGGCATAGGATGAAGTTAAGAGGTGACAGGCTCCGGAGTAATCTAAGGAAATACTTTTTTATGGAAAGGGTGGTAGATGCGTGGAACAGTCTCCCGGAAGAGGTGGTGGAAACGAAGACTGTGTCTGAATCCAAGAGGGCCTGGGATAGGCACATGGGATCTCTCAGAGACAGAAAGAGATAATGATTCCTGTGGATGGAGAGACTAGATGGGCCATTTGGCCTTTATCTGCCATCATGTTTCTATGTTTCTATCAAGCTGGACCAATCATAAATTCCTAAGCACCACTACTTCCATGTTAGCCTGTCAACAGCCAATAACAGGACTTACCATTAATGATTATGGAGACAAATCCTATATAACAATGGATTTCTTAAACATTAAGGAGAAGGAAGAAGAGGAGGAGGAGGAGGAGAAAGAAAATGAGACAGAGGTAGTGGTTGGTTTCCAGCCCTGCAGAGAGCCTGGAAAGATGTGCCATGGAGAAGGATGTCTTGCCAGGAAGGGGGGAAATGATAATCTCTTCCTGAGCAGGGGTGAGAAATGCCGCCCTCTCTCTTCATACTCTGTCCTCTCTTTCCAGAGTTTTCCTTCATTTGAAAAAGGTTCACCTCTTGTACATCAAAGCCACTGAGATATTTAAATGTCTCAATCATCTCTTCTCTCCCATCTTTCTTCCAGAGCATACATATTGAGGTCTATAAATCTTTCCCCATACTTTATGAGACATCATTGACTAATTTTGGTAGCCTCCCTCTGGACCAATTCCACCCTTTTAACTGTATATCTTTTTGAAGGTGCAGTTTCAAGAATTGCACACAATATTCTAAAAAGGGCCTTACCAAATAAGACTATCACTTCTTTTTACCTACTGGCCATTCCTCTTGCTATTCACCAGAGCATCTTTTTGGCTTTGACCGTTACCTTTTTTGTCACTCTAAGATGTATTTATTTAATTCAAACTTTCTATACTGCGTTTAACTACATAAGTGAAATTCTGTTTCAAATTGGACTTTTTTTAGAGCAGTAATAATCTGACAGGAACTATAATAATAATAATAATAATTTTATTTCTTATATACCGCTGTACCGTGAGGTTCTAAGCGGTTTACAGTAGAAACAGAAGAAATGCAATAAGTAAGATTAATTAAGATGAAGAGAAAGTACTTAGAGTTCCCTGACTGTCCCAAAGGCTCACATTCTTGCTAAAGTACTTGAGAAAAATAAATTAGTTAGGTTATAAACATAGAGTAGAAGAAGGTAGGAAAACATCAAGGTTCAAGTCAATTCACTAAACAGGGGGGTAGGTAAGAGTAAATACACAGTATTGACAGTGTGGAAACATTAAACATAATATCTTACTAAGACACAGAGATTGTAAGTTTCTATATATTTCGTTAATCAGACCTTAATTACCTGTGTTACTATTGATTTGAGCTAAATAAAGCCAATTTTAAATACCAGCAACAACAAATAGGTGCTACCAGCCTCTATTTTTCATTGATACTATGAATCGTATCACAAGTACATGATATCAAAGTGCTCAGAGAAGATGACAATCTGAGACCGACATGTGGTTCAAGCCCACCAGTACGTGTCTCATAATCTCAATCACTGCACTTTTGAAAATATGTCATTATTCAGTAATTCAAAACAATTGTGCTTCTGATTCAAAAAGATTTTACTTATCTCAGATAGAGTGTAACATGGATTCTTTTCAAAGTCCTGGGGCAGCATTTTCACGTACGGGCTTCATCTATGACATCACTTCTACTGTGGGGACTTGAACATAAGAACATAAGAACATAAGCAGTGCCTCCGCCGGGTCAGACCATAGGTCCATCACGCCCAGCAGTCCGCTCCCGCGGCGGCCCAAACAGGTCCTGACCTGTCTAAATCACCAGAAAGGGCCCCCATGCCATCCTGGTTTCCTGATGAGTCCTATCTTCCCATCGAAGTCCTAGCCCTCCGGTCTTGCACATGCTCGACCTGGTTGGGTTTCTATACTTTCTCAGTATCCCAGTATCTCACTTTACTTTCTCAGTATCCCACGATCCCTTTATCCCCCAGGAATCTGTCCAGTCTCTGTTTGAATCCCTGTACCGTACTCTGCCCGATCACTTCCTCCGGTAGCGCATTCCAAGTGTCCACGACCCTTTGGGTGAAGAAAGACTTCCTTGCATTTGTTTTGAACCTATCTCCCTTCAGTTTCTCCGAATGCCCCCTCGTACCTGTTATCCCCTTCAGCCTGAAGAATCTGTCCCTGTCCCTGTCCTTATTCCCATAATCTGTCCCTTGTATTCTGTAGTCCACAGAGAACACCTGCTGCAGGTAAGTAACTTGGTTTTCTTCAAATCATTGTGTCCTATTACTATTTTGGTAACAAAATATATGGAAACTTTTCCAGATGCATAGGATTATTGGCCCTTCAACTGAATCCCTGTGCATGTATGCCAGTTATATGTCTTTTTTAAAGAAGCATAGTTCTGAGACTTTACCATTTCCCCCTGCAGCATATCTTGCACTCATTGAGATATATCAGGATCTTCTGGAAATTCTTCATATACTGGATAGACTGAGTTATTCACTATTAAGGCTGTTGCATTGCATATATTAGAACATCAGCCAGAAAATACAGACTTTTGACCTCATGGAGTTAAATCAACCTCATTGTTTTAGCACTCTAAAATGTTCTGTCCTCAAAGTCAGCTTTGGGTATAATAAAACATGAGATAGTGTTTCTTCTGGAAAACACCAGAACAGCAAAGAGGATATATGAGCCTTATGGAAGAATAAAACCCAGACACATTTACAGGTAACGGGATCTTAATGTCTTGTGTCTGGAGAGTTTATTGCTGTTATGTTACATTCTTTCTTAGCACATTTTTTTTTACTCTAGTTTTAACATTTTAAGCAAGGCAAGAATACTTGATGGGGGAATTTACAAATCAATAACGTCAGATTGCCCTTTAAGAAAATGTCCTGGGTTAGGTTGCATGCCGCAAGAGTTCTCATTCCACTTGTATTTATACTGAGATGTGCATTTGTGAGTGATGAATGTATGCTTTGTGTTTCTTATCAGTTTATTTCTTAACAGCTATTCTTTATTATTCATGAGCACAATAAATATAAAATTGTAGTTTATAAGCTTTATAGGTTTCTTCATTTTTGATATCTGATGACAGAGCCTATGTGGCCTTGGAAGTTCATGCATTGAATCATTTTTATTAGTGGAATAAAAGGTGCAGCAACTCGCAAACATTTCACTAGGTTATCATTCAAAATGAATTATGTGGTCAACGCTTCACAGTTAACTGCATAAAGAGTTCTGAGTGAAAATTCAGGACTGCAGACCATATAGCTTTCAGAAACACATTAAGATGCTGCCAAAGGTTGGGCAGTTATGTGGAGATGGGCTGGGAGATGTTCCAAGGCAAGGCATGCCAAAAAGTAGAAACATAGATAGAAACATGATGGCAGATAAAGGCCAAATGGCCCATCCAGTCTGCCCATCTGCAGCATCCACTATCTCCTCCTTTCCCTGAGAATTCCCACATGCCCGTCTCATGTTCACACACTTTTTGTGTCTCCCAGCTGCACCGGGAGAATATTCCATGTATCTACCATGTATCTACACATATTCCATGTATCGCTAGGTCAGCTAAACGAGGGTCTGTTGGAGCAAGCACGAGGTGAAGCTGGGGGCGGAGCGGAGCGGATCGGAGGTGCTGTAGGCAGACTGTGTGCTTGTTCCCAACTACAGGGCAGAGGAGGCTGACACAGCGGGCGGACTAGAACAGGAGGAACGAGAGCAGCAGAGAGGTTAGGAGAAGCAAAAGGAGAGTCGGAGAAGGCAGAAAAAGGGGGCGGAGAGGAGCAGAGAAGCAGCAAAGGGAGCGGGTGGTAGCCCCGCCCACCCCCGACGTCACAGCCGAGCTCCCCCATAAAAGGGGTCGAGGCGGCAGAGGGTCCTCATCGCTAGGTCAGCTAAACGAGGGTCTGTTGGAGCAAGCACGAGGTGAAGCTGGGGGCGGAGCGGAGCGGATCGGAGGTGCTGTAGGCAGACTGTGTGCTTGTTCCCAACTACAGGGCAGAGGAGGCTGACACAGCGGGCGGACTAGAACAGGAGGAACGAGAGCAGCAGAGAGGTTAGGAGAAGCAAAAGGAGAGTCGGAGAAGGCAGAAAAAGGGGGCGGAGAGGAGCAGAGAAGCAGCAAAGGGAGCGGGTGGTAGCCCCGCCCACCCCCGACGTCACAGCCGAGCTCCCCCATAAAAGGGGTCGAGCCAACGGCGCCCGGCCGTTCGGCGCGCGGCCCTTTGCGAAGAGCCTCAAGAAGGGCATCAAGGAAGGGCTATCAACTTTAGCCGTCTCTCTAGCTAATTAGCCAATTGATTTCAGTCTTTCTTCAATCTCACCTCTTCCAAATCTATCAACTCTCTTCTTTCTACCTAACAAACAAGCAACCAAACCCTTGCACTTAACAGGAGGTCCACACCAATCACTCTATCCCTAAACCATCTAAAACAGGCAGACCACACTATCCTCTAACATCCTCTAATCAGACTGACCTCACTAGCACACTAACAAGCAGGCAAATCTAACCAATTAATTAACTACTCTATCCCTCTGACTAAGAACTAACTACTTCTATCCCTCCAACCTAAACCTTCTGACCTACACCTAACAGCCCCTACCCCTTAAAAAAAAAAAAAAACATAAAATAAATAAAATAAAATTTTTTTTTTTTTTTTTTTTCTTTATTTTTAATGGCAGGCAGAACTAGAAGCAGCAAGACTTCAACCAAGACAGGCACTTCATTAGCCGGTAGTACCCAAGGGATGGCTACGGTCTTCGTACAGTCAGAAGGAAAGCCAGGACAGAGAGCGGAGGTCTCTGTACAGACCGAGGCCATCCCCTCAAAGATGTCTACAGTCTCCACACAGACGGAAGCAACGGTTCAGCCTGATGAAAGCCTTCTGCGAGAGCTGAGGAGCCTGAGAGAAGAGGTTCAACGCTTAAGAAGCATCCGTGACGATGAAACCTTCATCGATGGAGTCATACAGGAGATGTCCCAGATCGCTGAACAAGAACCTGACAGGGCCATCCTAGAGACACCCAAAGCTTCAAAACCAACCATCGGTATTCAGGAAGTTACTGAGGACGCTGATTCCTGGCAGCTTGTGACTTCCTCCACAGGAAAACGCAGTAAACCTAATTCTGTTTCTTTCTCTCACATGCAGGGCAACTCCACATCAACACCTCAAATCACCCTTAAGAACAGATACCAGCTGCTTCAGGAAGATCCTGACAACGAGGTACAGGAGGTTGTTCAGCAGACGGTTCCAGTTCCGGAGTCAACAGATCGAACCACCCCTAAGAAGCGCAGGGTGGTAGTCATCGGGGATTCGCTACTAAGGGGCACCGAGGGACCAATTTGTAGACCACACCTGCAATCAAGAGAGGTCTGCTGTTTGCCAGGGGCCAGGATCCGGGATGTAACTACTTGCCTGGACAGACTCATCAAACCCAGAGACCACTTCCCCATGATTCTCATCCACGTCGGAACCAATGACACCGCCAGGAGCACCGCGGAGAGCATACCCGATGACTTCAGAGCCCTGGGTGAGAAGCTGAGGAGGATGGATGCGCAGGTGGTCTTCTCCTCGATCCTCCCAGTGAGGGACAAGGGCAGGGCCAGGGAGGATCGCATCCGGAGGGCGAACGACTGGCTGCGAGGATGGTGCAAGGAGATGAACTTTGGGTTCCTGCACCATGGAGAGGCACTGCAGGGATTACAGGGACCAGACGGGTTACACCTGACCAGAAGAGGGAAGAACGTCCTGGGACACCGCTTAGCCCGCCTACTTCACAAGGCTTTAAACTAGGTAAGTTGGGGGAGGGTACTGGCACAAACAACCTACTTGACGAGCTAAGCTACCAATTTCTTCTTGAGACTGAAGTAAGGGAGACTAAAGAAAGTAAACACTATAATTCAGGGTCACATTATAATTCTGGATCACATTGTTATGCTGGGGCTAAGGGGAGTATACATTGTAAATCTGGGTCTAAGGGGAGTTCAAATTGTAATTCTGGATCTAGGAGGGGTGCACACTGTGATTCTGGGACTAGGAGAGGTACACATTGTAATTCTGGGTCCAGCGACAGAATACACACTGCAAACTATATTATAGGAAGTCAAGTTGCTCAAGAGGGAATACCCCCACAGAGTACACACAATTCTGAGTCTGGGTTAGCCATAAACTGTAGTTTTGGGTATGGGGAGTCCGGGAAAGGTGCACATTGCAGCTCTGGGTCTAGGAAGAATACGAGACATGCAAATAATGCTAAAGGTGGCCTAGCTGCTATAGCAGGAATGTCCCCACTGAGACATAACAAACATACAACATGGAGGGCTATGTACGTCAACGCCCACAGTCTGGGAAACAAGATCCTGGAACTGGAAACAGAAATGATAAATGCCGACTTGGATGTGGTGGCGATATCTGAGACCTGGCTCACAGACTCCCACGGGTGGGACATGGCCATACCGGGTTACAACTTGCTTCGCCGGGACAGGGAGGGCAAAATGGGAGGAGGTGTAGCATTATATACTAAAGATGACATTAAAGTCACCAGAATCACAGATGTACGGTACACTGGAGAATCCCTTTGGGTAAATTTGGCCAGAGGGAAGGACAAATGCTTGTATCTTGGCGTGGTGTACAGACCCCCAAGACAACAGGATGACCAAGATATGGAATTAATCGGAGATATAGAGAATATCACCTTGCGTGGGGACACAGTATTGTTAGGTGACTTCAACATGCCTGATGTGGATTGGGTCACGCTTTCCTCTGCTTCATGCAGCAGCAGGAGGCTATTGAATTCCTTGAAGGGAGCAAGACTAAGGCAACTAGTGTTGGAACCAACAAGGGATCAGGCAATCCTAGACCTGATACTTACCAATGGAGAAAGTGTCACAGAGGTCTCGGTGGGCGACACATTGGCCTCCAGCGACCACAACATGGTATGGTTCAATCTCAGAAAAGGTTTCACTAAATCTACCACACTGACCAAGGTCCTTAAATTCAAGGACACAAACTTCAAAGAAATGGGAGACTTCGTTCACCAGGTGCTACAAAGCCAAACAGAAACTGATAACGTGGAAGAAATGTGGTCAACTATGAAAGCCACCATACAGGAAGCAACAAACCGCTATGTTAAATCGGTAAGTAAACGGAGTAGGAACAATAAGCCACAATGGTTCTCTACGGAGATCTCGGACCTCATCAAGGAGAAGAAAAAAGCATTCATCTCTTACAAACAATCAGGGAAACAGGACTCCAGGGAAATCTATCTGACCAAGTCAAAAACAGTCAAAACAGCAGTTAGGGAGGCCAAATTCCGAATGGAGGAGTCTTTAGCAAGGAACATAAAGAGAGGAGATAAATCCTTTTTCAGGTATATCAGTGACAGGAACAAGAACTCAGGTGGGATAGTACGCCTCAGGAAACCAGGGGGAGACTATGCAGAAACGGACTCGGAGAAAGCCCAACTGTTAAATGAATACTTCTGCTCAGTCTTCACCCGCGAGGCGCCGGGACTTGGTCCTCAGCTGCAGACAAGGGTTGACTCAGCTGATCCATTTAGTAATTTTGAGTTTACGCCCAGCAGTGTCTACTGCGAGCTGTCAAATCTCAAGGTTAACAAGGCAATGGGGCCTGACAACCTACACCCCAGGGTGCTCAGGGAGTTGTGTGATGTCTTGGCGGAACCGCTATCCGCACTCTTCAATCTCTCCCTTAGTACAGGTGACGTCCCGTTGGACTGGAAAATGGCTAACGTCATTCCACTTCATAAGAAAGGCTCCAAGATGGAAACAGCAAACTACAGACCGGTGAGTCTCACATCAATAGTGAGCAAACTAATGGAAACTCTAATCAAATGCCAATTGGATACGATCATGAACGAGGAGAATCTACGTGATCCCCGTCAACATGGATTTACTAAGGGGAGATCCTGCCAATCCAACCTGATCGGCTTCTTTGACTGGGTGACGAGAAAGCTGGATGTTGGGGAGTCCCTGGACATCGTATACCTGGACTTCAGCAAAGCATTCGATAGCGTACCACACCGCAGGTTGCTGAGCAAAATGAGTTCTATAGGATTGGGCGACACGCTGACGAAATGGATTGGGAACTGGCTTGAGGGTAGGCTTCAGAGGGTGATGGTGAATGGCACCCCCTCCGAAACGACGGAGGTGATCAGTGGAGTGCCACAGGGCTCCGTCCTGGGCCCGATCCTGTTCAACATCTACATAAGAGACTTGGCAGAAGGTCTCCGAGGTAAAATAACATTATTCGCTGATGACGCCAAACTAAGCAATGTAGTGGCCAAGAGTACAACAGACAAAAACTCAATGCCCGACAACATGATGCACGACCTACTACTACTGGAGCGCTGGTCTAGGTCCTGGCAACTCAGCTTCAATGCCAAAAAATGCAAAGTCATGCACCTGGGCAGCCATAATCCATGCAAGACTTACACCCTAAATGGCGAGATCCTAACAAGAACTAATGCAGAGCGTGACCTAGGGGTGATCGTCAGTGAGGACATGAAGGCTGCCAATCAAGTGGAGCAAGCTTCCTCCAAAGCAAGGCAAATCATAGGTTGCATACGCAGGAGTTTCGTCAGCCGTAAGCCTGAAGTCATTATGCCATTGTATAGATCCATGGTGAGACCACACCTGGAGTACTGTGTGCAATTTTGGAGGCCGCATTACCGAAAAGATGTGCTGAGACTAGAGTCGGTGCAGAGAATGGCAACCCGGATGATCGCTGGGCTCAAGGATCTCCCTTACGAGGAAAGGCTGGATAAGTTACAGCTCTACTCACTCGAGGAACGCAGAGAGAGGGGAGACATGATAGAGACGTTCAAGTATCTCACGGGTCGCATCGAAGTGGAAGAAGATATCTTCCTTCTCATGGGTCCCACGGCAACCAGGGGGCACCCGTGGAAAATCAGGGGAGGGAAACTGCACAGTGACACCAGGAAATTCTTTTTCACTGAGAGAGTGGTTGACCGCTGGAATAATCTTCCACTTCAGGTCACTGAGGCCAGCAGCGTGCCTGATTTTAAGGCCAAATGGGATAGATACGTGGGATCTATTCACTGAGTTAGGTGGGGAAGGGTCATTGCGGTGGGCAGACTGGATGGGCCGTGGCCCTTATCTGCCGTCTATTTCTATGTTTCTATGTTTCTATGTTTCTACCACCTTATCTGTAAAAGTATATTTCCTTAGATTACTCCAGAGCCTGTAACCTCTTAACTTCATACTCTGCCCTCTCTTTCTGGAGTTTTTCTTCATTTGAAAAAGGCTCACCTCCTGTACATCAAAGCCACTGAGATATTTAAATGTCTCAATCATTCTTCCTCTCTCACCTTTCTTCCAGAGCATACATATTGAGGTCTATAAGTCTGTCCCCATACTTTTTTCTCCTTATTCCCATAACCCAAAATCAATCAGATTTACCCAACAAAATTTCACACAATATAGAAAAAAATCCAAAATTGGGCAACAACCCACAAACTGGAGCTAAACACAACTAAACCAAAGTTCTATACACTTCCCCCTCCGTATTCGCGGGGGTTACAGGCAGAGTCGGCTTGCAAATATTTAAAAAACGCAAATAATATTCGGGCCAGTTCTGCCCCTAATCCCCGCTTCCGCTGGCTATTTTAAGCCCTGAAAGCCCCCCCCTCCCCTTAAGCCTTACCTGGTGGGGCTTTGGTACCGCTGAGCCAATCCGGCCCCATTCTTCGGTGGCCTGCATGCCGGACGGACGGGTTTGGCACCCGTCTGTCCGGCCAACGACGAAAAGGTACGGGGAAGGGGGTGAGGGTGGAGGGGTCGTGGGGTCGTCCGGGGGAGGTCGCGGGTCGGCAGGGGGGCCCGATCGGGGGTTCTGGGGGGGGGCGGACATTGGGGGGAAGGGGGGTTTGTCGAGGGCAGGAGGGCCTGGGATCCCTCCTGCCCATAATGTAGTGGGGGGGGGTGGGGGTAGGGGGGGTCACCTGGGCCAGGAGGGCTTGGGCTCTCTCCTGGGGGTTCGCCTGGGCCAGGAGGGGTTGGGCTCCATCCTGGTCCAATCGAGTCAGGGGGGTTGCGGCTTCAATGGGGCAAGAGGGCTTGGGCTCCCTCTTGCCCTGATTGAGTCGAGGAGGTCACGGCTTCAACGGGGCAAGAGGGCTTGGGCTCCCTCTTGCCCCGATCGAGTCGGGGGGGTCGCGGCTTCAAAGGGGCAAGAGGGTTTGGACTCCCTCTTGCTCTGATGTTGTCGGGAGGGGGGGGCGCGGTTTGCCATGGCAGGAGGGCTTGGCACCCTCCTGCCTGGATGGTTGTGGGGAGGGGGGGGATTCTGTAACCGGTGTTGTTTTTGACAGACACCGGTTACAGAATCCAGCTTTTAGGCGAAGGGCTGGCTCCTCCTTCGCCTAAAAGCCCTTCTGTTGGACGTTTTTGGCTTAGGCGTTTTTTTGTTTCATTATGGCTTAAAAGTGTAGACGTGCTGTGGGGGTACTTTTAGACGTAGTGGAGATTGGGCGTTTAGGCAGGAGAAGGCCATAATCAAAACATGGACGTTTGTTTTGGTTATGGACACTTTCCCTGCTTCTAGGTTGAACGTTTAGGGACTTAGGCCAAAAGGGGACTTAGACGCTTTTTTTGATTATGCCCCTCCACGTTTTGATATCCAATTTCTAATAAAGAGCGCTTGTATATTTCAAAATTTGAAGTACAAAATACACTCTTAGAAAAAAATATATGATGAACAAACACAAATTCAAAAAAAAGGGGAAGAAGGAAATCTGGTTTATCTGCGGCTCAAGTGCCTGTTGTAAAAAAGGCACGATTTTTAAATATGGGGTAATCCAGTACTGCGCATGTGTCTCTTTGGAAAGGCTGTGATAGAAGGCACGAGACGAGTGCAGATCTAAAAAACTTAATGACTCAGCCAAAACATGAGTAGTATGGTGACTAATGGCAATTTGAAAATAATATAATCCAGAGCGAACGTATGAACGCAAAAAAGGGTGGGGGGAGGGTATATATAAACAGACTGTAACACAAATTATACATCTACCAACAAGTAAAACTAAGAATAAGAAAAAGACTCCAATTTTAAGTGTGGGGCAATATAATACTAAGCGTATGTAACATAATTTTTTTGAAGAAAGAATCTAAGGGCTCCTTTTACTAAGCTGCGTTAGGGCATTAATGCACGGAATAGCGCGCGCTGAATTTCCCCGCGCGCTAGACCTTAATGCCAGCATTGAGCTGGGGTTAGTACTAGCCGTGTAGCGCGTGGTAATATCCTGTGTGCACTAAAAACGCTAGCGCACCTTAGTATAAGAAGCCCTAAATGACCTCAGAATCAAAAAGTAATGAACATTAATAAAAAGAATTATTGATTCAAAATTTAAAAACAAAATTGCAAGTAAACTAATGACTAATATAATATCATTAAAAATACTTGTGAACAAGAGATGAACATTATCAGTGCTAAATGCAATAGAAAACACGAGCCTAATACTATGAGCGTCGGGAGCAGTGTGGGCCATTCAGCGTGGCTCTCCGCGCTAAAAACTGCTAGCGCAGTTTGATAGAAGAGGCCCTAACTATGACATGCCCCATTTCTGGATTTTAATTCTGATAATCCCCTTCATTCCCCTAATCCATGCATGCCACAGAGTAAAACCAGGACTCGGTTTGTCTGTTCCATATGACAACTTACTTTGGAGTTCAGCTAAAATAAGTGCATTTTGAAACCATGAGGGAGTCCATAGGACACTACCACTTCGCCATAACTATACTCCCTCAAAGTGCCAAACCTACCTTAAAACCCATAGTCCTGCCCACGGGAGATGTGACATGGGAGGGGTGGAGCTAGGAGGACATGGTCCAGGAAGTATAAAAGCCCGTGGTACAGATACATTAAGGAGGCCCGGGGACAAGCAGCGAAACACCACTGCATATGCCTCCACCACCTATGTTACGAACTGCAACTACTACAGTCAGGGAGACCAAGTTTGACTTGAAAGTTTGCAATTTAGTATGTTTGATCTGGCTGGTCATAGGCTGGCCTCATGGAACTGCTAATGATTGTCCTGGTAACTCTGGTTTACCACATCTATTCTCTGCCCCTAACCAGGTAGCGTTGGAGGTTGCCTCAACTTAGGTGCTGCGCAAAGACGCCAATTAAACTTGTTAAATCAATTTGGGTTGCGCACAGAATCTAGTTAGGTGTCACTAGACACCCACAATTAGGGTACCTAGAATCTGACCCTTATTTTATTTAAGGTCTATTCCTCGAATAAAATAGTCTTCACACACACGAAAATCCTTCATAAATTACTCTCTTATCCCCCCTCCCCCCCCTTTATCAAGCTGCACTAGAGGTTTTTAGCGCAGGCTGACGAGGTAAGTGCTACGATGCTCATAAGAATTCTATATGAACATCGAAGCATTTACCGTGCTGGCTTGCGCTTAAATTCTCTAGAGCAGCTTGATAAAAGGGTCCCTTAATTATTAAGTACATGATGAGCCCAAACTAATTTTGGCTGGGATTTTTGATCAAATATTAATGATGTAGGTTACTTTGTCTTGCACCCTGCCCTTTCTGTCAGTACAGATGTTGGCTAAGATACGAGCAGGGGCTATCCATAAAAAAAAAAAAAGATACAGCGACTGCAAAGAAATTTAATTTGTGTTTGCTGTGAAATATTGGAATAAACATTGGCTTTCCTTTCTAGCTGTAATCAGTAGGCACCCCAGAGGGCCTTCAATTCCTTATGCATCAACATTAAAAGTGCATTTGAATTTATGCTACTATTCCAGAAACGTGTATTACAGAGCCTTTTGTTTAAGGCGTTGTTCAATTAATAAAGAATCATTTCATACCTTCTTTCTCTCCAGCTGAACAAACATGCAGTCAAATTATGATGCTGCAATAAAGAACTGAGAAGACTACAGAACAATGCAAAAGATTTGCGCAGTGACCTCATTCACCGAGGAAGAATGCAAACAGAATGCTAGCTCTGCTACATAAAAAATGGTAATTTTGTGATGCATTTTGGGCCAGATTTTATAAATGGCACCTATCTTGGTAGGCGCCTAGGAAAACAGCACCTATCACATGTCAGAAGAGAGTAAAATTTAATGGTTGATTGTGTGATTTTCTGCTCTCCCTTCTTTGGATACTTCTTAAATCAAACTTAAATGCCATTTGTAGAATCGCACCATTCCCTTTGCTAGCAAAAATAGCAGGTACAAACGTAAGCAGGCGTTGTTTTATTTTATTTCATTCTTCTTGGCAGATGCTACTACAGTTATCCTGTACATACAAAAACAGAAAATATTTGACAAATTATATTGACGTGGGATAGATAGATTTTCAGAAAGCTTTTGATAAAGTTTCTCACGAGAGGTTCCTGAGAAAATTAAAGTGTCATGGGATAGGTGGCAAAGTTCAGTTGTGGATTAGGAATTGGTTATCGGATAGAAAACAGAGGGTAGGGTTAAATGGTCATTTTTCTCAATGGAGGAGAGTAAACAGTGGAGTGCCCCAGGGATCTGTACTGGGAAAGGTGCTATTTAACTTATTTATAAATAAATGATCTGGAAATTGGAACAACGAGTGAGATGATTAAATTTGCAGATGACACTAAACTGTTCAAAGTTGTTAAAATGCATGCGGATTGTGAAAAATTGCAGGCAGACCTTAGGAAATTGGAAGACTGGGCATCCAAGTGGCAGATGAAATTTAGGGCTCCTTTTACTAAGCTGTGTTAGGGCATTAACACACGGAATAGCGCATGATACAATGCCCCGTGCGTTAGACGCTAACGCCAGCACTGAGCTGGCGTTAGTTCTAGCCGCTTAGCATGGTGTTAACACGCTAATCTGTTGCGTGCGCTAAAAACGCTAGTGCACCTTAGTAAAATGAGCCCTTAATGTGGACAAATGCAAAGTGATGTACATTGGAAAGAATAACCTGAATCACAGTTACTGGATGCTAGGGTCCACCTTAGGAATTAGCGCCCAAGAAAAGGATCTTGGTGTCATTGCAGACAATACGATGAAACCTTCCGCCCAATGTGTGGTGGCGGCCAAAAAAGCAAATAGGATGCTAGGAATTATTAAAGAAGGGATGGTTAACAAGACTAAGAATGTTATAATGCCCTTGTATTGCTCTATGATGCGACATCATCTGGAGTATTGCATTCAATTCTGGTCTCTTTATCTCATGAAAGATATAGTGGCGCTAGAAAAGGTTCACAGAAAAGCGACCAAGATGGTAAAGGGGATGGAACTCCTCTCGTATGAGGAAAGACTAAAATGGTTAGGGCTCTTCAGCTTGGAAAAGAAACGGCTGAGGGGAAATATGATTGAAGTCTACAAAATCCTGAGTGGAGTAGAATGGGTACAAGTGGATCGATTTTTCATTCTGTCAAAAATTACAAAGACTAGGGGACACTCAAAGTTACAGGGAAATACTTTTAAAACCAACTGGAGGACATTTTTTTTCACTCAGAGAATAGTTAAGCTCTGGAACGCGTTGCCGGAGGATGTGGTAAGAGCGGATAGTGTAGCTGGTTTTAAGAAAGGTTTGGACATGTTCCTGGAGAAAAAGTCCATAGTCTGTTATTGAGAAAGACAAGGGGGAAACCATTGCTTGACCTGTATCGGTAGCATGGAATATTGCTATACCTTGTGTTTTGGCCAGGTACTGGTGACCTGGATTGGCCACCGTGAGAACACGCCACTGGGCTTTATGGACCATTGGTCTGACCCAGTAAGGCTATTCTTATGTTCTTATGACTTAGGCACTAGTATATTAAGCCAGAGTTTTCTTGGCCTATAATACAGGCACCTAAAGTAGGCGCCTAACTGAATCCATGCCCAAACTCTACCCCAAAACTTCCCCTTACCATGCCTACTTGCTGGTAGGCACCTTGGTAAACGCTTACATCAAAGTAGTAGTTGCCGCCTGCCAAGTTAGGCACCCACCAGTTAATAAATTTTTAAAATTTGGTTTTCATTGGTGGTGGCAATTAAACCAATTTAAAAAAAATTAAGTTACCGTATTTGCCGGCGTATAAGACGACTGGGCGTATAAGACGACCCCCCCAACTTTTACAGTTAAAATATAGAGTTTGTTATATACTCGCCATATAAGACTACCCCTTCTTCCGCACACCTTCTGCACAACAAATAAAACTTAAAAGAACATCAGAATTTATTTCAACAATTTTAATTAATTCACTAAAGCTGAATAGAACAATAAACCCATGGGAGCTGCCATGCTATTTGTTTTCTAAACTGTTAACCAAACTGAAACTGTCAATGATAGAAGGAAGATAACACATAGCGGGAGAGAGCAAGTGCCGGGCAAGTCCCTAGCAAGTTTGCTGGCATGACAGTTTCCCTTTAAAAGCCTTCAAAAGCCTCCTGTTCGCCCCCGCAACTTCCTTAAGGGCTAGACTCCACACACGGCCGCATGTGCGAGAGACGTAGTCAAGAGAAAAGGGGTGGGGCCAGAGCGCCGCTGCTTCCCGCTGCGCAGGATGAAGGAGATGGCACCCTTGTCACACTGATGTCCCGCCATGGCCCCGCTGATGTCCCGGCAGGTTTACTAGTACCGTAAGCACCGTAAGGAGGTAAGGAAGGAGATGTTAGGGCATGTAAAGTAAGGGCATGTAAACAGTACCCGGCGTATAAGACGACCCCCGACTTTGGGGAGGATTTTAAGGTACTGAAAAGTCGTCTTATACGCCGGCAAATACGGTAGGTGCCTAGATCAATAGGTGCCTCGATCTAGGTACCCACCTGTAGACGCCTTTTATAGAATCAGGGCCTTTTTGCATATAAAGAATGCTTTACTAATGGAAGACAGTAACTTGAAAATTACACAGGGGACTACAAGTGCAAAAAGTAGGCAGACTTTTACTCGACCTGAGCATAAGTATTCCCTACTACTACTACTATTTATTATTTCTATAGCGCTGAAAGGCGTATGCAGCGCTGCCCATTTTAACATACAATAGACCAGTGGTTCCCAACCCTGTCCTGGAGGAACACCAGGCCAATTGGGTTTTCAGGCTAGCCCTAATGAATATGCATGAAGCAAATTTGCATGCCTATCACTTCCATCATATGCAAATCTCTCTCATGCATATTCATTAGGGCTAGCCTGAAAACCCGATTGGCCTGGTATTCCTCCAGGACAGGGTTGGGAATCACTGCAATAGACAGTCCCTTCTCAGAAGAGCTTACACTCTAATTTACAGGCCATTTCATGGTTGGGAAGGTTATATAGTGGGTAAACGTATCTGACAGCAGCAGGGTTGGGGAGATTATAGTGGGTATAGATATCTGACAGCAGTGAGGGGGAGTTAAGAGTTGAAAGCAGTTTCAAAAAATTGGGCCTTTAGCTTGGATTTGAACACTGCCAGGGATGGAGCATAGTTTGCAAGGACTTAAGAACATAAGAACATAAGAAGTTGCCTCCACTGGGTCAGACTTAGAGGTCCATCGCGCCCAACAGTCCGCTCCCGCGGCGGCCCATCAGGTCTATGACCTGTAAAGTAGTTCCTGACCATTTTTATAACCTACCTCTACTTCTATCTGTACCCCTCAATCCCCTTAACCTTTAGGAACCTATCTAAACTTTCCTTGAACCCCTGTACTGTGTTCTGGCCTATCACAACCTCCGGAAGCGCGTTCCATGTGTCTACCACCCTCTGGGTAAAAAAGAACTTCCTAGCATTTGTTTTAAACTTGTCCCCTTTCAGTTTCTCTGAGTGACCCCTAGTACCTGTGGTTCCCCACAGTCTGAAGAATCTGTTCCCACTATAGAAAATCTGTTCCCATTATAGAAAATAAAGGGCTCATAATAAAAAATAAAATAAAGACGTCCACAGCTGTCATAATTCGGCACTTGGACGTCCTAATCCAAGCTTTTAATTAGATGTTTCAATGTGATGTGACATCTTCAATTATTTTACCTAGGAACAGAACATATTTCAAAATTAATGCTATAACATGTTGTGACAGAAGCAAATACATAAAAAAAAGCTTGTGCACAGAGCAGCAGAAAATATTTCAATATACTTTTTATGCAAACTATGTGCACAAAATGTGATTACTCCCCTCCACCCCCCCCCCCAAGTATTTTGTATGATAGGCTAAAGAGAAATCCATTCAAGGCTTTGATGACTTGGTTTATTTCTTGTACAAAATATAAATGCAATTCTATAACTTGGCATGTGCAGTTATGCAGACCTTGCAAGCTCAAATGCATAGAAAAGCAGCACTTTCATATTAAAATTACAGTCCATGCTTTTATATAAGACAGCAAGAAGGTACAGTGGCCATTTTGAGGCTGGATCACAAGAGACAGGAGTACATAAACATCACTCTTGCCCATACAGCCCCACTACACTTGGTGGGGGGGAGCTGCTGGATCGCAAGGAGGAGGTATGATGAGAGAGAGGGTGGGGGATAAGATACCTGACTTGGGTATGGAGGAGGGTAAAAGAAAGTGAAGGGGGATGTTTGTCCCAGGCATTGGGGAGGGATTAAGAGACAAAGAGAGAGTGGGGAGACAGATACCCAAGCCAGGCATGGAGGAGAGGGAAAGAGACATGCTGGTCAATGGGAGAGGGAGAGGGGACGGAGAGATGTTGGACCAAGACCTAAAAGAGAGTGATGGAGGATGCTTGACCCAGGCATTGGGGGGGGGGGGATTAAGAGACAAAGAGAGAGATACCCAAGCCAGGCATGGAGGAGAGGGAAAGAGACATGCTGGTCAATGGGGAGTGAGCGATATTGGACCAATTCCTAGAGTAGGGGAAAAGGGAAGAATGGAGAGATGCTGAACAATGTGAGGGAAGAAGGAGATATGGACTCCATGGCAGAGGAGAAGAATGAAAGAGGGAGGGAAACCTATTAGTTCTGGCCCTAGAGGTGGAGGGGAGGGTAATAAGGATAATGTTGGACCATGGGATGGAGGGAAAGAAGAGAGAGGGAGAAAGGGAAATGGGATAGGATTTGATGTACTGCCTTTTTGTGGTTATAATAGAGGTTTAAGTGACTCGCCCAGTCACAAAGAGCTGCAGTTGGAATTGAATCCTCTGGTCCTCATCCTGCTGTATTAACTATTAGGACTATGAAAGGGAGGGAGCTCAGAATAGTTTACATGAATTTATTCAGGGCAATGGGGGGATTAGGTGGCCTGGCCAGGGTCACAAGGAGCAGAACGGGTTTGAACCCACAACCTCAGGGTGCTGAGGTTGTAGCTTTAACCACTCTACCCCTTGTTAAATATGGCAATCCTGCTCTGACAATTTTTCAAAAGCTTCAAGCTAGCCTGCTAAATCCTTTCTTAGCCAGCTAGATTGCTCTGAAAATTGACCCGTGTGCTTTTAGAAAATAATCCAAACAACAGTTCAGGAGTAGGGAAGAGATTTGTTTATTTATTTATTTATTTATTTTTTTATAATCTTTATTCATTTTAAAATAATTTCAATAAGTGAAGAAGAATAATTAAAACATATACACTATAGACATCACTTGTCTATAGTGTACGGAAGAGATTTGTCATTCAATCAGTGCTTCATTCACTGATTCCTCCTCTCATCTAAAATTATTTAAAAGATATTTATTTTAAAAGTGCAGCTTCCTGGGTTACATACTTAATAGACAGGACATTTTTTTTAATATAGTAGTTGTTCATGTGAATTTAGAAACACATTTTTAAGAATAGTACAGTTAGTTATAACATGTTATTTTAAAAAGGCATGGCAAGAGTGCAATTTTTTGATAAATTGTACTATCAGGTCAAAACTGAAATATCAATCTCCTTAACAATCATTAGCAGGTAGCTTTAAATGAAGGGTGACATCAATAACCAAGAATAAGAATTGCTAAGTACTTTTATGAACTACTGCTCAAAGATATTCTGAAAAATCTATGAAACAGAGTACTCGGTAATATAAATATATATTCAAATCTGGAAGAAATTAAGAAAAATGATATGTAGCACAAGTCTCTCATACACAGTAGGTAATCCCCTTTTCTGAGATATATTTGCTATATAAAATTAATCTAAAACTCAGCTGGGGCTGGATTCAAGATCTGTAGTGACAACTCATGCTAGCATTTTGCTTGTTTTTTTGGTTTTGGTTTTTTCCAGCAGCAGAGAGAGTGTAAGATTTAATATCCTATCACTCAGACATGCTTCCATGGTCTCATTGTTCTCCAAACCATTCTGTTCCATTTTATACAAGCAAACAACTTTGCAAAAGCTTTCATGTAAACTTAACATATAGCTCAAGGCTGATCCTGAAAAATGAATTGTGGTTGATCAGAAAAAAAAAAAGTAAAAGGTCCATTTCCAAAGTAAAAGTGTGGAGATAATGGCAAGCTATACTCAAATTTCTCACAATGACCTGATATATAACAGGCCTTTTACTAATTTAGGGCCTCTTTTACAAAGCTGTGGTAGCGATCCCCCTGCGACAAATGTAGCGAAGCCCATTCCTGTGGGCTTTAGTGCATTTGTCATGGGAGAATCGCTACTGTGGCTTAGTAAAAGAGTGCCTTATAGAATAATTACGGTAGATTTTAATGTGAAATGCAGTTGAATAAATCTACTTTTTTATGCTGTTAATTTTCAATGCCATATTTTATTGAATGTGTAATCAGGGACTTGGAAAAAGAAATAGATTTTTTTTTTTAAACCCATCTCTCTCAGGTATCCTAACTGATCATAATATAAAGTATAACGAAGAGCCATCATCAGTCAATCTATGTTGATACATGGTTCTGACCTTCTGTATTGGAGCTTACTATAAAATGTTACTAAAGAAACCTGAATAACTAAAAAGTCATTAGGTTGCTAATAAATCACACATGAAAATGAAAAGGATTCATTTAATTATGATTTATCATTATCTTTGGACCTGAAAGTTACCTTTACCTTACAATTTCCTAGAATAATACGTGTTATGCATGCTATTCTATATTTTTATTTTATTTCAGTACACTGCCCTTCATGCACTGCATCAGAGTAGTTTATAATATAGTGTATAATTATATAATGCGAGTATATTACCCCAGAGAGACAGGAGGTTCTTGTTTCAAGTATTGGGTAATTCCACCATGTCAAGGGGCTTTCTGGAGGTAGGGAGGAGAAGCTAAAACAGACATGGGTAACTCCGGTCCTCAAGGGCCAGAATCCAATCAGGTTTTCAGGATTTCCCCAATGAATATGCATGAGATCTATTTGCATGCACTGCTTTCAATGCAGATTCATTGGGGGAAATCCTGAAAACCGGATTGGATTCCGGCCCTCAAAGACCAGAGTTTTCCATGTCTGGGCTAGAACAATAAATAGTGACCTGTATCAATGCAGATTAGAGGACTGGATGGATTAATGTTCTTGTTTCAAGAAGCAAACACCCTCTTTTACTAAGCCATGATAGAGGTTTCTACAGCGGCACAGGGTGCTCAATGTTCTGATGCTGCTACGATGCTCACAGGAATGCTGTGAGCATCAGAGCAGTGTCGGAGCATTTAGCACTCTGGGCCGCAGTAGAAATCTCTACCATGGCTTAAGAAATTAAGTGCTCACGCCCCGCCATGGTAGTGGTTTCCAACCTGCAGTATATACATGTTAGTGCTTACTGTAACTTAATAAAAGGATCCCCATAATTTGCAGATGACACATAATTAATCCAAGTTGTTAAAATAGATGTTCAAAGGAATAACAGAGGACAGCCTCACCACAGTAGAAGTGGACTTGGACCAGATATACTACCAGATCGACAATCTTAAAAGGGACCAATCCCCTGGACCTGATGGAATTCACCCGAGAGTCTTAAAAGAACTGAAGGTTGAAATCGGAGAGCTTTTGCAAAAACCTGCCAACTTGTTCAATTAGAACTGGACAGATACCGGACGATTGGAAGATAGCGAATGTCACGTCAATTTTCAAAAAAGGATCAAGAGGAGAACCGGGCAACTACAGACCTGTGAGTCTTATATCTGTCCCTGGAAAGATGGTTGAAGCACTGATTAAAGATAGAATAGTCCAACACTTGGATACACATGACCTGATGAAAGCCAGTCAACATGGCTTCAGGAAAGGGAAATCATATTTGACGAATTTACTTCAATTTTTTGAGACCGTGAACAAACAAATTGATAGTGGAGAACCGGTGGACATAATATACTTGGACTTCCAGAAAGCGTTCGACAAAGTTCCACATGAAAGACTTCTCAGGAAACTACAAAGCCATGGAATAGAGGGAGATATACTAAGATGGATAGGCAAATGGCTGGAGCAGAGAGTGGGCATAAATGGGAAGTTCTCAGACTGGGAGAAAGTGACTAACGGTGTGCCCCAGGGCTCGGTACTTGGGCCCATCTTATTTAATATTTTCATCAATGACCTAGAAGAAGGAACATCCAGTGAGATCATCAAGTTTGCAGATGAGAGTGATTTGTGTCAGTTAGAGAAATGGGCGGAGAAATGGCAGATGAAGTTTAATGTGGATAAGTGCAAAGTAATGCATTTAGGCAGAAAGAACAAGGAACACAAGTATAGAATGTCAGGTGCAACTCTAGGTAAGAGCGAACAAGAAAAGGACCTGGGTGTACTAATAGATAGGACCCTGAAACCATCAGCACAATGCGCGGCAGTGGCAAAGAAAGCAAATAGAATGTTAGGCATGATAAAGAAAGGAATCACGAGTAGATCGGAGAAAGTTATAATGCCGCTTTATAGGGCAATGGTCAGACCACACTTGGAATACTGTGTCCAACATTGGTCTCCCAACCTAAAGAAGGATATAAAACTGCTGGAGAGGGTGCAGAGACAAGCAACAAAGCTAATAAAAGGACGGAGAACTTGGAATATGAGGAACGACTTAAGAGACTGGGATTGTTCTCCCTTGAGAAAAGGAGACTGCGAGGGGATATGATCGAGACTTTCAAAATACTGAAAGGAATCGACAAAATAGAGGAGGAAAAAAATTATTTACAATGTCCAATGTGACACAGACAAGAGGACATGGACTGAAGCTAAGGGGGGACAAGTCCAGGACAAATATCAGGAAGTTATGCTTCACACAATGAGTGGTGGACACCTGGAATGCTCTCCCAGAGGAGGTTATTGCGGAATCCACCGTTCTAGGATTTAAAAGCAAACTAGATGCACATCTCCTTACGAGGGGCATAGAAGGATATGGGTGACTAAAATTATGCCAGGTGAACACCTGGCTGGGCCTCCGCATGTGCGGATCGCCGGACTTGATGGACCGAAGGTCTGATCTGGAGATGGCAGTTCTTATGTTCTTAAAACCTTAGGATGCAGCACCCTTGAAAAAAAATCTAGGTGTCATCATGAACAGGATGCTAGGAATTATTAGGAAAGGAATAGAAAATAAGACAAAGAATACTGCAGTATAATGCCTCTAATAATAATAATAATTTTATTCTTATATACCGCCAAATCCGTGGTAATTCATGGCGGATTACAACAAAGAAGAGCTGGACAATCAGCAAATATAGGTACAATGTAAGATCATCAAAATACAGGAGAGCATGATACAGAGGTGAGGCATGAGAGATCTTGGGAACAATTTGGTTAGAGATGGAGAGGTAGGGCTTAAGAGGACTTGGTTACAAATTGGTTAAACAAGTTTGTTTTTACAAGTTTTCTGAAACTTAGGTAGGAAGAGGAGTGCTTGATAATGTTACCCAACCAATTGTTCAATTGACCTGCTTGGAAGGCAAGTGTTCTGTTCAGGTATGTTTTGTAATGGCAGGCCTTTAGTGTTGGGTGGTTGAATAGATGGACTATGCGTGTGGGTCTGGATGGACATTCTAGGTTGAAGTGGGGAACCAAGTACATAGAGGCCGAATCTAGAATGGATTTGAAACAGAGACAGGCAAATTTGAACACCACTCTCGCTTCGAGGGGCAGCCAGTGGTGTTTTTGGTAGTAGGGAGTTAGGTGTTCCCAGTTTTTTAACCTAAAGATCAATCGGATTGCCAAGTTTTGGATGATTTGGAGTCTTCGAGTGATTTTTTTGAAAGACCCCAGATAAATGATGTTACAGTAGTCGAGTGAGTATAGAATGGAGGATTGCACCAGTAAGCGGAATGAGACAGCATCAAAGTACTTTCTGATAGTTCTTAATTTCCATAATGTTGAGAAGCTTTTTCTGACCAGCAAGTCGATGTGAGCTTCAAGGGTAAGGTAGCGGTCCAGAGTTACTCCCAGAATTTTTTATTGAATCTGTAATCAAAAAGACTTACCATTCAAGGAAATTGATTAATCTTTGATTTTGTTATTCGGACTCGCCAGGAAGAATTTGTTTTTTTTTCTGAATTGAGTTTTAATTTGAATTCAGCCATCCATAGTTCGATTTGCTTTAATATGGATGCCAGGTGGTTCTTCGTCTCGGGGGATAGGTTTGTTAGGGGAAAGACTAAGGTGATGTCGTCAGCATAGATGTAGAATTTGATTTTTAAACTTTTTCAATAGGTTCCCCAGTGCGGCAAGGTAAATGTTGAACAGTGTGGGGGATAGGGGGAGCCCTGCGGGACTCCACACGAGTTTACCCAGCTGAAAGGAATGAGTGTTGTCGCTGTAAACTTGGTAAGATCATTTGCTCAGAAAACCCTGGAACCATTTTAACACATTACCAGAGAGACCGATTGACTCCAACAATCCATACGAATAGTATGATCAGCTAAGTCGAAGGCACTGCTTAGATCGAATTGCAGGACCAGTGCACTTGTGCCCTGGCAAAATAAGCTGTGGAGTGAATCTAGCAGTGAGGCGATGACAGTTTCAGTGCTGTACCCGGAACGAAAACCTGATTGGTTGTCATTTAGTGCTGAATTTGACCAGATAGGTTACTAAGTCCTGGTTGACCAGGCCTTCCATCAACTTTACAAAGAAGGGAATGTTTGCAGTGGGTCTGTAATTTGAAGACAGTTTGATTGATTCTTTGGGATTTTTTACTATCAGGGTGATCAGGATCTGGCCTAGGGTCTCTGGAAAAGTACCTGCGTAGAAGGGAAGAAAACCATGTGTGTAACTTGGCTTTGAAGGTGACCGGGGTGACTTTCATCACATTAGGTGGGCAACAGTCTAATTTGCAATAGGAATCAGCTTATTTAGAGTAGAACTTGCAGAATTGTTGCCAGGTGGGGGTGGTAAAAGTGTTCCAGATTATATCTACCCTAGAATTGATGAAGAATTCAGCTAGGGCATTGGCCGAAGGTGGGGAGTCTAAGGTAGGGCAGGTTAAGGTCTGAATGTCGTAAAGATTGTTGACTAGTTAGAAAAGATTTTTGATGTCTATATTTGGAGAACTGATTTTTTGTGCATAAAAGTGCGTTTAGTTAAGAATAGAAGAAGTTGCCCCCGCTGAGTCAGACCAGAGGTCCATCTTGCTCAGCGGTCTGCTCCCGCGGCGGCCCATCAGGCCTAGTGCCTGAACAGTGGTCCCTAATTAATTTTGTAACCTACCTCTAATCCCATCCCTATAATCTACCTTTACTCTTATCTGTACCCCTCAATCCCTTTGTCTTCCAAGTACCTATCCAAAGCTTCTTTGAACCCCTGTAGCGTGCTCCTGTTTATCACATTCTCTGGTAGCACGTTCCATGTATCCACTACCCTCTGTGTGAAAAAGAGTTTTTTATACTCTTTTAATTTCGTTCTCCAATTCTCTCTCTCTTGACTATCTCCGGATTTCAGCCATATTCTTTCAAGTTTTCGTAACTCCCGTTTCGCCGTTCCTAGTTTGGCGTCGAACCAGCCGTCCAAATTATTGTTTCTCAAATTTCCTTGATTTTATGGGGGCCATTTTGTTTAGGATCTGCGTGCTCAAGTTGGTCCAGGAGTCTGCCATAAATTAGTCAGGATCTGGGTTGGCCGTGATGTCATAGTGTGACTAGAATTCCACTGGATTTACCAAGCCTCTTGTGGATACCACTTTTTGGTCCTTTTTGCCATCACTCCATGATGTAATCATACCTTGAGTTTGTTCGTTTGTTTGTTTATTTATATTCCACCTTTATCAAGGCAGAGCACAAAAATAACATACACAATAAAATTACATACAAACATCTAAAATAATATTAAAAAATATTATAATACATAAACCCAAACCTTTCACATCTACGAAACTGGATAATTACATTTTCTTTTCCACACTATACATCAGTACACCAGCCACAGCATGATTTAAACAATCCAAAATTAACTTGCATACTTCATGAGACAAAACAGGTGTCTTTTCAGCAATTTTTTGAATTCCCCCACCTTTCCCTGTTTCTTAATATAGAGTGGAAGCTTATTCCATTCCTCGGGGCAGCATAGGAGAAAACCCCTGTGCTGACTGCCTTCAATCTGACCTTTCTCCTTGTTGGTTTTATCAGGTCACACTATGTTGAAGAGTGTAATTGTGGTAGGGAAATGTATGAGGTTACATACTAGACCAGATATCTAGGTGCTCGACCCTGCATGCTCAGATATGTCAAAAGTATAAGTTTATATCAGATTTGAAACTCAGTTTTCAACCAGTACAGCTTATAATAGAACTCAGACAAGACACATGATCCTGTTTTATCAACCTAAAGAGAGTCCTAATAATAGAATTCTGGGCTACCTGCAAAGAACTCAGCACAGTCTGAGGCAAGCCCAAAGCAGTAATCTATTGTCGACAGTAATCCATTGTCGACAATACAATCGTTTGAGGAACAATTTTATAGTCATTCCAAGGCAAATAGCAGTTTAGCCTATTCAAAAGATGTAACTTAAAATAGACTTTCCTGATAAGATTTAGCACATGTTGCCTAAAAGACAACTGAGGGTCAAGAATTATCTCAAAGTACCATGAGATCACGGAATCAAGGATCTGGACTGATGGCAAAGAATCTGGTTGTGAAACTCAAGCTAGGTGCATCATTTTTGTTTTCTGTACATTGAGCATCAATTTATTAGCACACATCCAATGTTTGATTTGCATCATAAGACAAACCAACCTGTCAATAGTCCTCTCCATCAACTCTCCTTTGGGGAAAAAGAATAATAGGTCATCAGCATATACCCTGTAAGACACTTTTAGGTTATGAAATAAATGGCAAAGCGGTATGATATATACTGTATATTAAACAGCACCGCTGAGAGTGACGAACCCTGTGGTACACCTGTTTCTACTTCTGTTTGAGATGACATTTTTCCTTGCACATACACCTCTTGTCTCTGCCCTTGGAGAAATGACCTGAACCATGACAAAACTGATCCACCTAACCCACATGCTGAAATATGTTCCAGTAAAATACCATGGTCCAGGGTGTCAAATGCGGCAGAAATATCCAGCGACATCATGATATATTCCTCTCCATGGTCAAATCCACATCTGACCTCATCAATAAGTGATACTACCAGTGTTTCTGTACTATGATTGGACCAAAAAAGGAAGGAGATTGCCCTGAGTGTTAAAGTAAGTAATTTAAACTGGATGCGATATTTAACTGGAAGCCAATGTAATTTTAGCAAAAGGGGAGAAATATGGTCAAACCGTGAAGCCATAAAAAAAGAAATCTAGTAGCAGTATTTTGTAAAAATTGTAAAAGTTTCAATTGAAACGGTGTAAGACCTGTTGTAGTAGTCAAGTCTTGAAAAGAGCAATGAAATTATTAAAGAAAGTAAAGAAGAAAAATCAAATAAATGACAAATAGTCCAAAGACATCTGAACCTGAAAGCCTTTTGGTATAACAGATGAAACTTGGAGTTTAAAAGCCTTGATAGCTATAAATGGAATGACTCACAAAATAACTGGGTCTGATGGTAAAGGAAAAGGGCCTGCAAGCCAAGAAACTATTGTCTTGAAGGTATTTAAAACCAAATTATTGTCTTCTAACCACAGAGATAATTTTTGTAGACAGATTTGGCGTGGCTTCAGGTCAGGAGCTATAGGTGATATTGGAAATATAAGCAAGATATCATCAGCATAATAATAGCAGCTAATACCACACTGTTGGATTAAAAGTACTAGAGGACTAAGAAAGTTGTTAAACATTACACTCAAAACACAATCTCTGACTGATGCATTCCCATATCAATTAAACCAATTCTTGGTTTTTAATAGACTGTTTTGGGTGAATCAATATGGCAACAAGCTCTGTGTATTGGCTTCATGTCAAGTAATGGGCCAAGCTCCGCCCCCTCCCTGTCATCTGTTAATTAAACCTTCTTGGTTCCATCCTCCTCCTTATATCTGCTTTGGTGGAGAGGGACAAATCTGTCCTTCTCCAGTCCTCAGGACCCCTCCTGACTCTGGAAAAGCAATTAAAAAGTCAGACAAGAACCAAGATAGTATCTCTATCAGATGCTCTGATTAGCAGCCTATATGGCAACAGTGCGATATGAGCAGTGGATGACAACTTTTAAGCAGAGAGTAAAGATTTTGCTGTGTTTTTACAAGAATAGACAAACTTTGTCAATTATTTGAGTCATGGAATTACAATAAACCGGGGGCCTAGACGATAGCCCCAATTCTGACCATTCTTGTACATGGTTCAATATCTGTGGAACTGCAGGACACATATCTGGGATCCTCAACAGATATACTCCAAATAAAAACATTATAAGCACTTCCAATATTGATCAGTAGAAATCTATTTGAAAACCCAGTAAAAGCTTACTCTCAAAAACTAGGCACAAAAGTATTACATATGTAAAAACAAACTAAAAAGCTAAGAAGCTCTTCCTTTTAATTCCTGTCATACAAGTCCAGATAAATTAATTATGTCTCTCCTGCCAGCTCATGGAAAAAGAACTAACCTGTTAGATTCTATATGTAGCCTGGAGCTGCCAGCAAATTAATCAGTTGTTTCTGTCTCCAGCAGATGGAAAGACATATATACTGGTGCAGCAATCAAGAATGACTCCAGTGGCAGAGGCTTTGGTGGATATACATCTATAATGGAAGCCAAGGGCTAAGGCTGGGAGGTGAAGAAAAGGCAAAAGTCAGATGTAGCTGATCTCTTTCCCCAAGGAAAGTAGCCTTCTGAAGCCACTGTTTTCTCCTGTAGCATTGTAATCCTCTCTGTTGTTCAGAGCAAAAATTTAGTTCTACTGCAGTATATGAGGAATCAAAGTTTCTGTGTGAGCCCTTATAGTCATTTGCTACCTGGTCTAGATAATACCTCTGATACATCCTATTAATGATAAAAGCGATGGGACAACTTCTCTATAAGAAAAGGCTAAAGCAACTAGGGTTCTTCAGCTTGGAGAAGAGATGGCTCAAGGGTGATATTATAGAGGTCTATAAAAATACTGAGTGGTGTGGAAAGGGTAGATGTGAATTGCTTGTTTACTCTTTCCAAAAATTCTAGAATTAGGGGACATGCAATGAAGATGAAGCTACTACATAGTAGATTTAAAACAAACTGTAGAAAATATTTCTTCATACAACATGTAATTAAACTCTGGAATGTGGTAAAATTAGTTTAGCAGGGTTTAAATTTTTTCTAGATGGCTTGGAGAAACCTATTGCTTATTCCTAGGATAAGCAGCATAAAATCTGTTTTACTACTTGGGATCTAAATAAGGTATTTGGGACCTGGGTTGGCCACTGTTGGAAACAGGATACCGTGCTTTGGTCTGTCCCAATATAGCAATTCTTATTTTTTATGTCTGACAAGGACAAGAAGAAAGTCCAGTTTTTCTCACCTGAAATTTCTTTCCCTGAGTGTTGCAATATAGCAAAAGCTAGGAGGATGCACGGATGCACAGGGAGAGGCACGGCTAGTAGAAAAAAAGGAGGTATTGATGCCTCTGTATAAGACTCTGGTGAGACCTCATTTAGAATATTGTGTACAATTCTGCAGACCACACTTTCAAAAAAGATATAAACAGGATGGAGTTGGTCCAGAGGAAGGCTACTAAAATTGTTGATGGTTTTCATCATAAGGCATATGGGGAACAGACTTAAAGGTCTCAATATGTATACTTTGGAGAAAAGGCAGGAGAGGGGAGATGTGATAGACATTTAAATGCCTACGTGGCATAAATGAGCATGAGGCAAATCTCTTTCATTTGAAAGGAGGCTCAGAATGAGAGGGCCTAGGATGACGTTAAGAGGTGATAGGCTCAGGAATAATCTAAGGAAATACTATTTTACAGAAAGGGTGGTAGATGTGTAGAATAGGTCTTCCGGTAGAGATGGTGGAGACAAGACTGTGTCTGAACTCAAGAAAGCATGGACAAGCATGTGGGATCTCTTAGGGAGAGGAAGAGATAGTGGATGCTGTGAATGAGCAGACTGGATGGGCCATTTCGCCTTTATCTGCAGTCATGTTTCTATGTTTCTAAAGGCCATAGCACCCATAAAGTCTAGATTACTGTGAGTACATTAACCTCCCCTTTTACAAAACTGTGGAAGTGGTTTTTAGCGCAGGCCAGTGCGCTGAATGCTCTGCGAGCTCATAAGAACTCTATGGGCTCCTTTTTACAAAGGCGCGCTAGGGCCTTAATGCGTGGAATAGCGCGTGCTAAAATGCCACGTGTGCTAGACGCTACCGCCTCCTCTTGAGCAGGCAGTAGTTTTTTGGCTAGCACGCGCTAATCCAGTATGTGCACTATAAATGCTAGCACACCTTTGTAAAAGGAGCCCTATGTGTCGGGAGCAGTGCAGAGCATTCAGCGCGCCAGCCTGCGCTAAAAACTGCTTTTGCGGTTTTGTAAAAGAGGGGGGTAAATAAAGTAAGAACACAGTTACTTTCACCCTACAGAGTATTGTGTAAGAAAGATCTTTGTCTCATGGAAGGCTTTGCCTGAGAGAATGGGGAACAGCTTTGACATATGAATATTGATTGACTTTCTGGCTGCCTCAGGCAATATACAGAAGCCAAATATCTTAACTCCGTATTCATCTGCTGGTAGGAAGGACATAAACCATTCATCTGGAATGGTCTGGCAGGACTCAAGGAAATGCAATTATCAGATAAGTATAATTGAACCATAAAATACAGTGTAAATATTGGGATAGCTGAATTCCTAATTTACAACACCCTGAATATTTAAGTCCATATTTCATACATTAAAAAGCTTCTAGTTCAGTACCTTATTTATGAGTAATGGGTGAAAAAGGATCTTGGATATCTGTATTTTTCTTTTAATACTAAATAATAACATTGGACGTTTTAGCTTATCATTCTACTTTTCTTAAAAGCAGCAGCATTAAATTTGTTTTAGATCATTCTATTGATAACTGTCAGGTAAGTAACTTTTTTTTAATTTGATGTCTATTTCATAATGTAGGGGATATTTGTGTCTAAAGGTTTTGAAAATTGCACCTAGATATGATAATCATTTGGAATATAAGTAAACTGAGATGCTGCTGTTCTAATCCTTATCTGACGTCCATGCAGACATCACACTGAGACACGTCAAACATAAATATAGCATGAAGAACTGGAAAAGGGGCTGAGAGAAGCAAATCTTTAAAAAAATGAGATGAATTTAAAAAAACCAAACCAAACATGAACATGTGGAATACAATTTGTTCAGCTAAAACAAGAATGGACACTAACAATATGGAAAGATGAAGCAATAAAACAAACCAGCTGATATTTTAAAGAATCTAGCTAGAGCATGTACTGTACAGTGGTACCTCGGAATCCATACGCCCCAGAACTCAAACGGCTTGGAATCCGAACTTTTTTTGTAGTAAATTTTGTCTTGGAATCCAAACTCTGCTTTGTAATCTGAACATCCTGCACATTGTATGTGTGTGTTTGTGCCCCAGAATCTGAATGCTGCTTTGGAATATTTGTTAATATTTTACCTTAAAATCCAGTGTATTTCCTGTTAAAATTTGAGTTTGTGGGACCCAGGAACGGATTAATCCAGTTTTCAATGGGAAAAATTGTCTTGGAATTTGAACGCTTTGGAACTCGAACGGGGGTTCTGGAACAGATTAAGTTCGGATTCCAAGGTATCACTGTACTTTAATTTAATGAATATACACAATGTGGACCACTAAAAAGCTGAAGATTCATATAAGAATCTGAGCAATCTTCTAGTGGCTCATGTAAATGAATGGAGTTCTATTCACAGGCACGCATAAAAGGGAAACTTTCAGAGGATATACCAGCCTGAATATAGCAGCTAACACATGTTGATTTATAAATATAAACTTGATTGTTTAATTGTTCTTGTATGGCTGTCTTTCTATCTAATTGTGTACATAAGAAATAGACAAAAAAAAGTCACTACTCTGTGAACTGTCACTGTACACAAGAACTTAATCAAAACAAGCCTCAGACTGCCTCAGTATTCATTTTTGGTGGGCCAGTTTATGTTTCGGATACAGATACGAAAAGATGAATGCTGATATGTTGGGGCATAGCAATTTATTTAAATTGGTTTGGGGCCCATTGACATCCTTTGTTACTTCAACATAGTTGTCTTTTGTTTTAATTTTTGTTTCTTTTTATACACATCCAGGGCAGGGGGGGATATCTTTTTGGTTTATTCTTTGATTAAATATGTTGGATGGGAGGGGAGGGATTTTTCTTCTACATTATTATTGATTGAATTTAAGTGCTTATTTTGTTTATTAATGTCTGTATAATTCTTGACACTTTGTATTAGTTTTGAAAATTAATAAAGATTTAAAAAACAAAAACCAAAAACGAGCCTCAGACACACTGGCTGAATATTTAATTACAAGTCAGGCACTTTTAGCCAATAAGGCAACATGTCCTTAATCATCGGCTCCTCTTACATGTTAGGTGGGAAATTCAGTAAAAAACTCAGACATAGTCCAAGAAAAACTTGAACCCCACCCAACTGTAGAGTAAGATATAATCACCAGTGTACAGTCACACAGCAGTGTGTCACAAAGTTAAACAAAAAAGTGCACAAAATAAAACACAAAAGCATCAAGAAACAAAAATGCCACATATTTAGCTGGGGAGGAAAAAAAGTAGTAGTGAGTCCTCCAGGTCGGTTCAGGAATTGTCTCAGCTCCAGTTGCACACACTCTGGTCTCTCTATTTATTATATAGCATAAAAGTAAAAAACTCAACAAAAATTCCTTGACAATTACTGTATACTGTACACCAGATTGGGCAGTATAGAAAATTCTTTTTTTGTTAAATTCTTTATTCATTTTTAAACTACAGTTGTGCACAATAATTAGTACATTTACATAGAATATTAAAATTAAAGCACAATAAACTTACACGAATTAATGACAAAATATTATTTCCCCCCACCCTTTCATCGATTAATCAATCAATAAATGCCTATAAACCACATAAACATACCTCCTAACCAGTTCCAAAATGTATCCCCCGGATGCGTATGTTTTACTTTTTCCCCCATTTAAAAAGGTCAGTCCTTACAGTATTTAGTTAATGGTTCCCAAACATCAGATTCTCCCCCTGCCAGGATCCCCCTTCCTGACTGCCTGTCTTTAAAAATATGGCAGGAGGGATGCCCACTCCCTCCTGCCTCAGCTCCCTCCCCCGGCTCCCCCTATACCCCCCAAACCACCCCATACCTCTGAGTTGTGACAAACCTAGTACCAGTACTAGTTTTGCCCCTAATAGGATCCGGTGCAGAAGAGCTGAACAGGTTAATTCTGGTGACCAACTTGAGGTTGACCTCTCTTGACCATATGATCAGAGCAGTAGTGATCTGGATCAGGGGCAGGTAGACTGGCAACAGCAGCATCCTGGCTATAAGTCAGCTAGGGCAGCCGAAGGTAAACTAGCTGAGCCTAGGCAGAACAAGCAAGGAAAGTCTGCAGTAACACCAAAGCCCATCCCCCTCTACAGGCTGAAGATGATTGGCTGTGGGCTGATTAAAAGCAGGCTGAAGCAAACAGGGGCAGGGGAGAGTGATGAGGGTGAGTCACCCCTGCAGCTCAGAGCAGTGCAGAGCTTTGGGACAAGGAAGCAGTGGCTGCCGTCGCAGATTGGCCCATGCAGGAGGTACAAGAAAGCCTTCCCACTTCTACCTGTCTTTTTCCAGAGTTGTTGGAAGGAATGGAGGTGCAGGAAGCTGGCTCCATTGCTGAGGGTCAGGCACAGCCTATGGACATTAACTGAAAAGTGAGTAGCTGGAAAAACAGCCAGTGGTTTTTTTTTTGTTTTGTTTCTTATTCTCTGAGCAGGGAGTGCTTTTGTGTGTTCTGCTCCTTTGACAAGGAAGCTAAACTGTATGTTTTCTGAGGAGAATACTTACCTGAAAGACTTACTATTAAGAATGTTTGAGCTAAAGTATATGGAACTGTTTGAATGCTCTACTATGGAACTATTTGAATCTCTACTATGCTAATCCTCTCTGTGTGTGCCATGGCTGGGGAGAGCAATTACAGAATTTCTCTCAGCTGTGCTGCCTAACTGAGAGCATAGATCAAGCACTCAGCAGCCTTAGCAAAAACGGTCTTGTGACAAGCTCAGGAGAATATGAACTGTCTGTTGTTCTAAGATATGATAGGAAGTCATGTGCTTGCTGTAAATATATCCTGCATGTCTTGAACCTGTTACAAGAGAACAGTTTTGTTTTTTTTCTTGTTTCTTTCTGAAATGCCAGACTGGTCTTTGTGCTGAGCCAGTGTACATAGTCTCAGGTGAGACAGATCAGTTTATTTGTTCTTTTGAGAAACTTTGAATCTTTATTTTTTTCTTCACTTTTGAAAACTGGATTCTGTGAAGTGCTGCATGCGAGACCTGTGTGCTTTATCCTTTATGACCATCAAGAGTGGAATAAACTATTAACATGTTTTGAAAGAACTCTGGACAAACTTTGTCTTGTGGTGAATGGTGAAAGCTCATTCTTACCCTTTGCTCCCAGGCCTAGGCAGTTGCCTAGGGCACAGTTAAAGTCCTGAGGCTATCCCTGGTGGTAGGGAACACGCCAGAGCATAGTTTTTGTTACAAGTCCACTCCACTCTGAGGGGTGCTTGTGACAGAGTACAGATGACATCAGGAGGGATGCCTAGTCTCTCCTGCGAACAAGCCCGCCACTCCAAAATCATGGGCCTTCCCTATGCATCCTGGGATGCATGGGAAGGGGCCTAAGGCCATGATTGCCTCAAACACATAAAGCCCCTCTCAGAGGAGGAGCCTTGTATATCTGAGCCAATCAGGGTCTTAAGCTCCTCCTAGCATATCCCAGGATGCACCGGACAGGGTGCATAAGTTTCAAGTTTAATTAATTTTAATATACCGACCATTGACGTGCACCTGGCCGGTTTACAATGCTAAAAATGAAAGGTTAAAATAAATTTTTGTGTGTGTGTGTGGGGGGGGGGAATGTGAACATTAAATAGACAAATTAGAAAACGAACATGAGCTTGAGGGGAAAGTTAATAATTACGTCATTAAAAACAAATTAGTTAAAGGGAAGAGGGGGGTGAGGATAAAACACCAGGAATGGGGATCGCTTCTTAAAAGCGGTTCGTGTTTATTTTGCGGGGTGTTGGAAAGGAAATATTTAGACGTTATGGTAAGCGTCTTGGAATAAGACTGTTTTTAATTTAGTCTTAAATTTATCGAGTAAATTTTCGAGGCGGAGTTGAGGTGGCATGGTGTTTCATAAGGTTTGAGCTACAACAGAAAAGTTAGTTTTTTTAAGTGTACTAGAATTCTTTGATGGAAGGTATAGTCTTGATTGGCTCAGACACCACTTGGGAGGGGCCTTAAGTATGTGATCTAATCAGGGCCTTAGGCCCTGTGCCCGGTGCAACCTGGGAGGGGCTTTGTGTCTGAGCCAATCAGGGCCTTAGGCCCCTTCCCATGCATCCCAGGATGCACCTGGAAAGGGAAGGCCCACTATTTTGGAGTGGTGGGCCTGCGCGCAGGTGGGACTAGGCATCCCTCCTGCTGTCATCTGTACTCAAAGGTACAGGGGTGGTTCAGAGGGTTTAGGGAGAACCAGGTGGGGCAGCAGCAGGAGGGAGTGGGCATCTGGTGGGGGGTGTCAGTTTGATGGGGGGATTTGTGACAGCAGATGGAAGTGGGCACCTCTCCTGCCTCTATTTTTGTACCATGGGTTGTTGAGGGGGGCCGTGGAGGGGGCATCATCAGGAGGAGCGGCTTGACATTTTTTTTTTTTTAATGGGATGGATATTGTGCATTTGTTACACATACACATCTGTGCCCATAGAAAAAGAAATGAAAAACATGTCAGACCTGTTGGTAACAAGGTTACCAATGACTGTATCAGCACAGAATAAACTTAATGGTATGGTGTTCAGTCATATAATCATTAGTAAATATGCCATACATATATTAGTATTTAGGTGAATCACTTTCTGAGATTTCTGCCCATAAAGATCACACGACTTAAAGCTTAGTCTCAAGGGACTTGATGATTCTTTATCAGGTCAAATCATTTTGTGCAATTCTATATGTCTTTCAATACTTATTCATTATTATATTGTAAAGAATTTTTAGTTGAACTTAACTTAACATGTTCTTCTTTAAATACCCAAAGCCGAAAACCACCCCTTGTTCAGGAGCAGAGTCAGTAGCTGCAGGGAGGTGCAGGAAAGTCCCATGATGACTGAATTTAAGTTTACAGCCGCTGGCCCTCTCCATTCAATCTATGATGGGACTTTCTCGCGGTGTTTCTTTTATCCAATTCCCTTCAAACTCAAAGTCTAAATGTGGTAATAGGTTCATCCCTAATCTATCTATTTCATCATTTCGACTTTATAGGAACAACTTGTACACATAGGCCCTGATTCTCCAAAGTGCATCCCGATTTTAGGCGTCCTACAGCTGTCTAATCAGCCAATCGGGATGCACGTTTAAAAAAAAAAAAATGCTCCCCAGGCAAGCCTGAAGGCGCCTCCGGGAGCCTAGGGAGACCCGCAAGATGCCTAAGCTCGTCTAAGGGCCTTAGGCGGGCCTTAGGCTGAACCTAGGCAGCCCTACGCGTCTCCCTAGTAGAGGAGAAGCTTAAAATGTAGGCCAGCAAAATGCTGGCCTACATTGTAAGTAGACGCGGCCGCTATACTTATCGCGGCAAGGGATCTCTCTGCCGCTATAAGTATAGCGGGCCGCGGCCCCCTGACCAGGAGGGTGCCCAAACCCTCTGCCCGAAGACGCCCCCCCCCGCCACTCCCGACCCCCCCCCCCCCCCCCGACATTACCAATCTCCCCCCCCGACAATATCGATAGCTGGCAGGAGGGTGCCCAATCCCTCCTGCCCGAAGACGCACCCCCCCCGGCGCTAACAACCCCCAAACCTTCACTCCACAAACCTGTTCTTAGATGGGTCTTGCATGTCTTGAGCCGGCAGGCACACCTCGTCGAAATGAAGTGGGCCCACCCCTTCCCGGCCCATCCCGCCGAAGCCTAAGGCCTGATTGGCCCAGGCTCTAGAAGCCTAGACCAATCAGGCCTTAGGCATAGCGGGTCCGCCCATCCCCACTTAATCTAAGGCCTGATTGGCCAATCAGACCTTAGACTTAGACGCCTCTCCCGGGCTCCTATTCAGAATCAGGGCCTAGGTGTCTTGCGGGCCTTGCCTCTTGATAAAAAATGTTCATAACATGATCAGATTTGATATAATCTCTGAAGCAAGTACTGTGCACACTGGAAATTCAATACAATAGCATTTAACTTTAAAATGATAACATGAGGAAAATGGTATAAAAAAGAAACCTAGAAACTCGTTCCTCTCCCTTCCCTGGTCTTCCTTTTCCCTCTTTCCCTCTCTCCCCAATTGGGCGCAGCAGCAGCATTTCTCATCCCTGGTCTTCCTTCTCCCTCTTTCCCTCTCTCTCTCTCCCCAATTGGGTGCAACAGCAGCATTTCTCTTCTCCCCCTTCCCTGGTCTTCCTCTCCCTCTTTCCCTCTCTTCCCCAATTGGATGCAGCAGCAGCATTTTTATCCCCCCCAACAGACATGGCATCTCTCGTTACTCTCCTCTCCCTTCCCTAGTCTTCCTTCTTCCCAATTGAGTGCAGCAGCATTTCTCTTCCCTCTTCCATCCCTCCTTCCTCCTTCCCTATCAAAGCGCAGCATTCACAACTCACTGCTTCTGCTTGTTTTGGGCCTTCCTCACTGCTGGGTCCCACCTACTTTCTGTTTCCATGAAGGCAGGACCCGGCAGTGAAGAAGGCCTGAAGCAAGCAGGAGCAGCGAGTTGAACGCCTCCTCACTGTCCTATCTCCTGCTGATGTCGCCCTAGCCCAAAACAAGCAGGAGCAGCGAGTTGAACGCCTCCCTTCCTGCCATATCTTCCGCCGATGCCACCCTAACCAGCAAGTGACTTTGCCCATGCTCCGGGGCTCTAACACTGTGCTTGCCAGCTTTGCTTCTTCTCCCTCCCCCTCATGATGTAACTTCTGCCCGGTAAGCCAAGGAGCTGGAGGTATAAGGAAGGAGAGCAGCGATCAGACATCTTTTCTGCATCTTGGGGATGCATCCTATCTACCTCCGCAATTGCCCCAGCTGGAAAACGCAAAAATAGCTAAATCCTCCCTCCCAACTGCCTAGAAAGGAAATGAAATCCTTGCAGAGCAGGGGAGATAGAAAGACAGACAGGGGGGCAGGGAGAGAGACAGAAAGAAAGACAGACAGACAGGGTGCAGGGAGAGAGACAGAGACAGAGACAGAAAAAAAGTCAGACAGGGCCAGGGAGAGAGAGAGAGACAGAAAGAAAGACAGACAGGGGGCCAGGGAGAGTGACAGAAAGAAATACAGAAAGAAAGGGGGGCAGGGAGAAAGAAAGTTTCAAGTTTCAAGTTTCTTAGGTTTTTATATACCGCCTATCAAGGTTATCTAAGCGGTTTAACAATCAGGTATTCAAGCATTTTCCCTCAGTGCTAAAAGTTTACAGGTCTATTCTAGCACCCGTTAATGTAACAGGCTTAAACACTAGTATAAATGATAATTAATTAACATTTTCTCTGCATACAGTGTGCTTTGTGTTTTTTTTTATTTTGTGGTTACCATTATGTATTAAGATTATATTGTGTGTATATGAAAAATGGATGAAAGAAATTGCATTACAATTAGTACTATAATTATTGGGGTGGGGTCAGGGCAGAGCCTGGGTGGTCTAGGGTGGAGCCTGGGAGGGGTACTCGGTTGATATTTATTAGACTTAGGGGTACTTGGCTTGAAGAAGTTGAGAAACACTGATTTAAATTATATGAAGATAAGCTTTCTTATAACTCTTTAAATTATTCTTTAAAAATAAGAAAATTGAAGTCTTTAGACAATTAACTCAGGAACAATTTTCTTTATTTAGTCTTTGATACTTTATTATATACAAGCATATATATATGTTTATCATTTGCTTTATGTTTCTGCATCTTTTGTATTGTAACATTTATAATTTAATACAGTGGTCTCAAACTCAAACCCTTTGCAGGACCACATTTTGGATTTGGCGGTACTTGGAGGGCCGCAGAAAAAAATAGTTAATGTCTTATTAAAGAAATGACAATTTTGCATGAGGTAAAACTCTTTATAGTTTATAATTCTTTCCTTTTGGCTAAGTTTTAATAATAATATTGTAATTTATAGCTAAAGAGATATGATCAAGAAACTGTTTTATTTTACTTTTGTGATTATGATAAACATACCGAGGGCCTCAAAATAGTACCTGGCGGGGCCGCATGTGGCCCCCCAGGCCGCGAGTTTGAGACCACTGATTTAATAGGTATTTGAAACAAAAAAGACTGTGGCACTTTGCATATAATTAAAAAATAAATAAATAAAAGGAAGTGGGGGTGGGGGGATGGGAGTTCCCTGCCATTTCTGACTCTGGAATGGAAGCTCACAACTAGGACAGGCCAAAAGTCTCCCTCCTAGAACTATGTAACTTGGCTGTTGAGTTTCATTTGCCCTGACACAGCAGCTGTAGCCGGTTTGTTTTTATATTTATTTTCCCCCTTTAAATATTATTTATTGCTGTCAGAGGCCAAATGCTTGCCCACACTCCTTCCCATTGCAGGCAGCAGGTAATCGGAATACAAGCAGAGGGGAAGGGGTAAAACATGGACCTTCCGGATCTAAACCCGCACGTCCTTAAAAATCTGAGGCCCGTGCAAACAGAAAAGCAACCTACAAAGTACAGGCAACCGTGGAATAACAACACCAGAATACAAAATAGACTAACCCAGCACTCAATTTTAGTCTCAGTATAGGTCATGGCTCTGACAGACCTCTATGACAATTTAGCTCTGACGGACCCTAATGCTTCTCCCTCCCTAGGCTGAGACTAAAAGTGGCAACACTTTTGCCCTGAGGTCTGTGCCACTTTTAGTCTCAGCCTAGGGAGGGAAAAGCATTAGGATCCGTCAGAGCCATAACCTATGCTGAGACTAAAAGATTTTTAAGGACGTGGCGGGTTTAGATCCGTCTTTTACCCCTTCCCCAAGCAGAGCGTTCCACTGACGTCACCAGGAGCTCAAAAACGGCGGGAGAAATGGAGCGTCTCGAAATAGGGAGGAGAGGAAGCGGCGGCAGGCGGCGCAGTCACTAATACAACTGTCCCAGCTCTACCCTTGGGCCCGGGGTTAGAGCCTGAGCTGGAAGGGGGAGGCTCCAGTCGGATAAAAATGCACCTGATTCCTACCCAGATAAGAGGAAGATGAGCCCGGGATACAGATGCGCGAGAGCTTGGAGGACAGGTGGGGAGCCACGGAACTAAAGTGGGCGACGGTGTCGAATGCCCTAATGCAAGCGGGAGGCGCGTGAAGATGAAAAGGGGGGGGGGGCAATAACGGAGCAAAGGACAGGGACTATCGGTAGACTTTAATGGCTCGGCGGCTGCTTCGCCCAACAGTTTTCAACCCACAACCGTGAATAAGGGGGAGGAGGGGGGCTGCCGTGGGGGATGTGCCTTTGGCTCCCGGGGCACAGCATGACATCCCCCCCCCGCCGCTGGAAAACCTTTAAAAAAACAAAACAAAACAAAACAATTGTTGGAAAAGAATTCAGCAGCCGAAGAACACACAGGGCTCCGTCCAGAAGAACCGCTTTAACTTGGCGGGAAGACTGGACCACCCGGACATCTCGCCGTGGGTAGGGGGGGGGGGGGGGCGCGCGCGCGTGACGGACCCTCCCCACAGGCACGCGGGCTTCTCTTTACTACTGTTTCCTGCAGCTGTTTGGTCACTTCGGAGAGCTGCTGCGCCCGTTCTGGCTCGGCGGCCGAGCTGGTTCCCTTTCCTGGGTAAGAAGGCTCCCGGGACAGCGCGCGGGGAAAAGACGGGGGTTAACCCCCACCTCACCGGCCAAGACCCCGTGACAACTTTTTTTTAACGCCGTCTTATCCAGGAGAGAAGCGGATGGGGGTCAGACCTTGATCCGCCCCAACTTTTCCATGCCCCGCGCCCCGCACCTGCCAGTCCCCGTTCAGCCCGCAGCCCCCATGCAGGCCAAGAAAAGGTACCTGCTGCTGTCACTGGGAGCCTGCTGCCTGTTGCTGGGCGTCTACTTCGGGGGGCTGCACCCCGGACTCCCGGCCCCCGCCTCCTTCGCCCCGGCCCGGGACAGCAGTGGGAGGCGCCCGCTGAGCGGCTACCTGAAGGCGGAGGATGGCGAGCCCCGGCGGCGGGAGAAGAGTCGGGCCGGCGCCCGCCAGGGCAGAGGGTGCCGCATGGAGACCTGCTTCGACTTCAGCCTCTGCCGGAGGCACGGCTTCCGGGTGTACGTGTACCCGCCGCAGGAGGGGGACAAGGTGTCGGGCACCTACCGCAAGGTGCTGGCGGCGCTGGAGAGCTCGCGCTTCTACACGGCCGACCCGGGCCGCGCGTGCCTGTTCGTGCCGGCCGTCGACACCCTGGACCGGGACCGGCTGTCGCCCGAGTACGTGAGCGACGCGGGCAGCCGGCTGCAGGGGCTGCCGCGGTGGCGGGGCGGCCGCAACCACCTGCTCTTCAACCTCTACGCGGGCACCTGGCCCGACTACGCCGACGAGCTGGGCTTCGACTCGGCGCAGGCTCTGCTCGCCAAGGCCAGCTCGGGCGCCGGCGCCTTCCGGCCGCGCTTCGACGTCTCCCTGCCGCTCTTCGCCAAGGAGCACCCGCAGAGGGGCGGCCGGAGGGGAGCGCTGGCCGCCCACCACGTGGCCCCGGCCCGCCGCTACCTGCTGGCGTTCAAGGGGAAGCGCTACCTGACGGGCATCGGCTCGGAGACGCGCAACGCGCTCTACCACGTCCACAACGGCGACGACCTGCTGCTGCTCACCACCTGCAAGCACGGCAAGGACTGGCAGAGGCACCGGGACGGCCGCTGCGAGCGGGACAACGCCGCCTACGCCAGGTAAGAGCCCCGGCTTCTCTCTTACTCCTCCGGCTCGTACGCCAAACTGGTTGCGGTACGACCGATGCTTGATGTTAGTCGCTACTTTTTTTTTTTTTTTGAGGGGGGGGGGGGGGTTCCTCGCCGTTAAATAGCGACGTCAGGGTACTGTATGATGAATTTTCATGTTCTCTGTCGGTGCGGTGTCCGGAGGACAGCGGAGCGCCGAAAGCGATCAGAGAGCTGTCCTTGGTGCTGAAGTTTCCCGTGTAACTAGAGCAGCGTCTCGTTTGATTTTAAGATTCTCGGCGAGTTTGAACTGGCCTGGCAGAGCACTGGAAATAGCTTATTTTTGTTTGGGGGGAATTGGTTCTCTTCTTTCATCTTTGAGTGATCAGTGGCTTCCTAATGAATAAAACTGGGAGCCGAGAAAAAAAAATGAATATTTTTGGCATCTAGTTAACTGGAGAACACTAATGGTATTTGATGGTTAGCAAACTTGGCATGTCTTTTGGTACCCTTATAATGGGGTATCAAAGTGGAGGAGAAGTTGGCCACTATTCATTGAGAAGAGATTCTTCTTAGGTTCTCATTAACAGTAAGCGGTCGATTCTTTTGAAAGTGATACATTTTTTTATTGTGTTTTTGTGCGGGCACAAGTGAGTTTACAAGCCATTGCTCTCTGTTGGCTATTTGGGATTGGTGGCTTTGGCCTCAAGAAAGCAAATCGTTGTTGATGATTTAATCTCACTGAGCACCTCTTGTAAAAAGGGATATTAAACTACTGTTCAAAGTGTTTTCAAACTCCAAAGACATTTTTTTATGTATCATATTTTCTTAATACTCTTTCAAGAGCATCCATGTCTGTAAAGTGCCAGAAGATTGCTATGAGGAAAGATGAAGGAAAGAAAACAAATCACAGCTAAATAAAGGCCCAAATAAAAACATTTGGAGATAGATCCTGCCTGTACTCTCCATCTTCAGGCTTCTCTGTTCTCAGATGAGATTCTCTAACCTAGATACGTGGCTTGTATTTGCCATACCCCCTCCTTCCATTGCCTGTACCCTGAATATCACTTATCATCCAATTTTACCTATGTATTTTATTATTTCACATGGAAGGAAAATGTTCTTTTTTTTCTTTTCCTTATGTGGAAAATCATGGGAACTGACCCATGCCAAACTTTATTAATGCTTTCTTCTGCTGTTTCATTGTAATAGTGCTGGAAAAAAAGACTAAAAGGTTGAAAACTAGTTCTATTCTTTTATATAAGTGATAGCATATTGCAGCCCTCATCTGTTGAAAACTGGAGTTGATGGTCTATACCAGTGGTTCCCAAACCTATCCTGGGGACCCCAGCCAGTCAGGTTTTCAAGATATCCCTAATGAATATGCATGAGAGAGATTTGCATACCTGTCACTTCCATTATATGCAAATCTCTCTCATGCATATTCATTAGGGATATCTTGAAAACCTGACTGGCTGAGGGTCCCCCAGGACAGGTTTGGGAACCACTGGTCTATACCTATTGCACAAAAATTTCTGCAATTATACATAGATTCCCCCTACCTCTTTTCTCTGACTTTTGTGTACATTCTCTCCTCATCCATGTGCACACATACATGGATATACCACAAAACCTATGAGAAAGTACAAAGGATACTTACAGGCCAGTGTTTTAAACAGTATTAACATCAGTAGTTTTTGCAGATACTAATGGATGATGATAATAAGCAAATGAAACACATAGCTGCTGTTTGTTGTAAAGTGTACAAATATGTAGTGAATTATTATATTAATGCATTTGAAACAATGTGTGCCTACATTTTCACTATGATAATAGATAATAAGATGCAAAACAGCTCATTACCTCATTAGAATATTTCTGTATTAAAACTTTCAAACTAATATATGCATGTCAAACCCAAATTAGCTAGGTACTTAGGACCTGGGTTGGCCACTGTTGGAGACAAAATACTGGGCTTGATGGACCTTCAGTCTGTCCCAGTAGAGCACTTCAGTACACTGGCTCCTGCATAAAACATTAAGGGGTTCTTTACTTAAGAGCTTTCCGGCCAATATTCAGAGTGATTTAAATTGGCAGGAGAGACTACTGCCCTCTTAAATCACGTACCACTCCACCTAACTCTGATATTCAGTGCCAGCGGCACTAAAGTGAGCAGTGCCACTGAATATCACCTCCCCATCAGCTTCAGAAAAAGTGGGCAGGTCAAAGGTGGTACATGGGATGGCGTTAGGAAGTAACCAGGGGTTATTCCTGTGTCCTAATTCTGCCTTCATGGCTATGTGGATGTCAGCACTGAATATTGGCTGGCATCCGCAAAATTTTTATTTTAAATTTTTTTAATTTCAGCACCACAATTCCCTTGCTGGCCCCTTCCTTCTCTTCCACCCTGCCCCCAGCCTGTGTCATATAAAAGCCCTACCTTCACCCCTGGAACATTGCCCCCATGAGAGCTGCTGTGAGAGGTTGCAACAGCGATTATCTCCACCCTGCCACAAGGGGCAGGAGTGAGTGGGTTTCACTCCTGCCTGAAACACCCCATGAGGGGCAACATTCTGAGTGTGGGGGTAGGACGGGCTTTTATATGATGAGAGAGAAGATAGGGGGCTGGGAGGGGTATTTTGGTGCTAAAATTAAAAAAATATATACATGTGGGCCTTGGCCGAATATTAGCCAGGACCTGCATAATTTCTGGGGGTCAGGACTCTTTCTGTTATTTCCAAATGTTCAGTGCTGGTGACCAGACATGGGCTGCCACTATATATAGGGGGCTGATCTAGCCAGTGGCAATTAGCATTTAAAAAACACTGCTGACCACTGATGGATGAATATCGGCCAACCAAAGGTTTTCCAGTTAATTTGCCCTATCAGCAAAAAAAAAAAAAAAAAAAGCATGTGTTAGGTGCATAAGTTGTGTACTAATTTTTGGGGCATGCCCAGCAGTGTTGTATGAAGTTGTAGGAGATGTAAAGTACAGCCACGCTAACTGAAGAAACGGAAGTTAGTAGATGTTAATTACCCTGTACTGACAGCATTATGCAGTCGACACCATTTCTAATCTAATCTAATAGAAATGTAAACATCTAAGATCCATTCTCTGCTTATGACCAGCCTATTACATGCCTCTTAACATAATATGCAAACCATGAATTAGTGCATGCAAACCATCATGCCTCTGGGATAGCTGTTATTGCAATTCTGAAGTAGTGGTTAATGCACCCTAATCTGCATGCTAATAGCTTACCACGCAATAGTAAAAAAAGATCCCTAATTTACTGTATTTAAAAACAGATGACCCAGTTCTGAATATCCAGATTTAATAGGCAGAACTGTAAGAATCTGAGTAATGGTAATATACAGCACTTTTACCGGAGAGCTACCTGGATAATTTAGGACAGCTTGTTTCCTGTCCTAAGCTATCTAGTAGCAATCCAGATAATGGTGCTGAATAGCACTGGACTCCAGGTTACTCCTGGTTCTTCCCAGGCTGTTTCCCAGTGCTATCTGGCTAAAACCAGGGCAGTCTGCAAAGATTTTCAGCAGCATTATCTGGGTAATGCTGCTGAAAATCTGGGTGCTACTCATCTGTGTAGCATCACCTGGCACCTGGATAAATAGCTTTGAATTTGGGGCTGACCATTTCTTTCCCCGTTCTCAAGGGTGGGTTAGAATGAGCATGTTAGGGTTCTGAAATCATGGGCCTTCTATGTTATGTTGTTTGTGGTCTTATATCTCACCAAATCTTCCTAAGTGAAATTCAAGGTAGGTTACATCAATAATCAATGCAATATGAACCTTAATAAAATAATCAATGCAGTACCAGCAATCAGTGTGGTAGTAACAATAATCAGCCAGTGCAGTAACAATAGTGATCAGTGTAACAGTAACAACGGACAATCAATATAGCAACAACAATGATCAATGCAATAGTAATGCAATGATGCACATGAATAGTACAGAATTAATTGTTATCGTACAGGTATAAGTATACATTGTAGAGATTTTTTTTTTTTTTTCAAATTATCTTTATTGACAACTGCAAAGGAACATAAAGTAGAGATTTCTGATGGGGTGGGCTGGTGTGTGTTACGTTCACATCACAATCATGAGCATTTTGGGTCGAGTTGGCTCTTAGCCAAGATTTTTGGAAGAGCCATGTTTATAAGGATTTGTGGAACAGAGCATATGTGGGAATAGTATGGATCTCTGCAGGTATTGTGCTCCATGTTTTTGCAAGTTGATAGCTAAAGGAGTTGCTATGTTGCCTTTTTTTCATTTTATGTAGAGATGGAAAGGATAATTGGCAAAAGTCACTAGTTGGCTTCCAGATATATTCATTTTATGTGTATATGATGAGGCTATCTTCATGAGTATTGGCATGCATCCCTATTCAAGCACTGATAGCAGATGTGCAGGGCATTTTAACCTTGAAGGTACTACAGTAGCCAATATGCACAAATTAATGGTTGCATTGTAGAAGGTAGCAGGGTATATGTAGGAGTGAGCTTTGTGCAACGGAACTCTATCAACTGGATGATCTTAAAGACAAGTGTGCTAACCCATTTTTTGTACCTTAGTTGGTCGACCCTGTTGTCCTACCCCTTTTCCATCTGTTCCCGCCTGTCTTTGTCTGATTATGTCACGTAGATTTTAATTGTCAAATGCAAACCCTATTTTTGTCACAAACTGTATTTTTATTGTACACCGCTCAAAAGTCTAATTGAGCGGTCTAAAATTTTTTTTAAAAAAACTTGAAACCAATGGGGATTAGTCTGTGGGGCTCATAATAAAAACATCTAGATGTCCAAAAACCTGCCTAAGTCAACACTTGGATGTCCTAATCGACAGGAAGTACAAGTACCATGTTTCAAAAACAATATTCTGTGCATCCAGAGCTCAAAGGGGCGTGTTGGAAGGAATGATATGGGTGCGTTTGGGCGGGCTCTGGGCAGGCTTAGACTTAGACATCCTGCAGGGATAATTGAATGTTTTGGCAGACGTTGTGAACGAAACTTACACATTTTGAGTTAGACCTGTTTTAAAGGGATGTAAGTGTTAAGAAGGTACCCAAAGTGACCACATAACCACCGCAAAAATAAAGTAAAGACCGAAACACACTTCCTCAGAGCTCACTGACTCCCTCACATCCCACAAAGATCAGATTACAAAAGTACATACCTGTCTCCAGAACAGCAGCACCTGGTATAGAAAAGCCTAGTAGACCTACACACAGGTGTCTTTAAGTAGCCTGGTGAGTGGGCTAGTGAACCATAGAGAGGAGTAGCAAGTCTCATAAGCCACTCTAACCACTACATTTATGGTGGAAAGTGTGCTGGGGTATTGTCCTGTTGGAAGATAAAGTAGTCGCCTGACATGCGATGGATCACTGGCAATAGCTTCTGCATCAAGAGGATGTTCTGGTAGTATGCACCATTGATCTTAACCCCAGGATCAATGAACAGATCTGTGAATCTGAGTTTTGAGATTGCGACTGAAACCATGACTGATTGGCTGAAGGTCTGGTGGATCCATAGTAGGCATTTAGCATTAACCTCACACTTCAGTGCTGTTGAAAGCACATACAGGTGATCATTCTGTTTGTTAATTGGTGGAACTACTATAAATATCTTTCATCTGTAAACCAGATGATGCTGATGCTGATGCTGTTCTCCAGGCACTTGGTCAAAAGCTGCTTGCACCATTTCAGGCATGTGTCTTTGTTATGTAAAGTTAACTCTTGGGCATGACGTTTTTAAGACATTTTAATTTCAGATCATCATGAACTATCCTGATTACAGTTGTCTGGCTTTTTCCTGCTTCTCTTGTTATTTGGTGAGTTGTTTGTGATGCATCCTCCTGGCTCAGTACAAGATCACATGCAAAACAAGTGCGGTTGTCCACTGCTTGGCTTACACTCCACAGTGCCCATTGCTCAGATCTTGCATAGCAGTATGTCAAGACCTTTTTTGTTCCAACCCTTCTATGGGAACTCTTTCAACAATCATCGACTATTGTAACCTTTCAGCAGTACCAAGTTCTTTATCAGAATTTGTTCTTCTGCAGTGAAAACCATCTGTTTACAAACTATCATCTGCTTTTGCGTGTTTCGCATAACAACAATTCATTTTCACAAGGTAGTGTGATGCAGAGGGAAATATTTACATTTTATATCAACTTCATTCAGGACATAATGCACTAAATTTTATATGAAATGGTTGAGTTCTATGGAAGATATGACAAAAAACATTTTGCTGTGTGGCTTTTTTTTGGGGGGGGGGGGGTTTGAAAAAAGTTTTGTCATGTTTTTTTCTGGAATATATGTGTTGTTTCATAAGTCTTGATTGATAATTGTTTCCTTTATAAAATGTATATTTGTAGTTGATATTGAAAAACAAAGGATGTAATTGGTCTTTCCTGTGGAACTGTGGTGTGGGCACATATCTGCTGTAGGGTGGTGCTGTGTTATTATCTGTTTAATTTTCCTCAGGTTGTGTGTTGAAATCATGGTTTTATTAACCTATCTGGCCCCTGACTGAGAAGGCTGCAATGAAGAGACAGCCTGAGTCCTTTGTCCTGCTGAAGGCAGATGAGGTCCACATACCAAGGTTAATGAGGCCAATCTGAAGATACTAGGATCACAAGGCTCGGATGAGATGCAATCCAATGGATGGCCATGCCCACCATGAGTCAAGGAGGGAAGATGTAAAGGAGGCCAACAAGAGGCCAAGGTTGGACCAACACGTCTAATCCCAAGCTACCCAACTCTGCTCTTCGACTGAAGAAGCATCTAGCCTTTACGTTCTTAGCAAAAGCTATAAAGTCCATGACTGGTCTGCCCCAGTGCTGCACAATTAGATCAAGAGCGCAAGAGTGACTATTCCCTCGGGTCCAGGAACTGACAACTAAGAAAATCCATCTGAACATTTTCTACTCCAGTCATGTGGGCTATGGATAGAGCCTTTAGATCGACTTCCATCCACTGAAAGAGCATCTGAGGATGTTTCTTGCGCCCCTTGTCTGTTCACGTACACCACTGCCTTGGCGTTGTTGGAAAATACTCTTACAATTTTCCCTTCTAGGACATTGTCCAGAGTCCACAGGGCTAGACGAATGACTGAGCTCCAGATGATTTATGGACCACTTCTTTTGACGGGGAGTCCACTGGCCCTGAACCGAGCAATCCCTGCAATGAGCCCCCCAGCTGAAGAGGCTGGCATCAGTCATGAGAGTCATTCATTCTGAGATCTGAAGAAAATTCCCTTCAAAAGGATGTATCCTGAACCACCAGTGGAAGCTGAGCCTCACAACCCCGGTCCAAGGGAGCTGCAGCTGAAGAGGATGTGTCTGCAGAGACCACCGAGACAGAAAAGAGCCATGTAGAAGATGTATATGGGCTCTGGCCATGGAGCCCAGCACCTGAAGGTAATGCCAAGCAGTCAGAGATTTCATGTCCAATAGAAAACATATCTGGCTCTGGAGCTTCCGTTTGCATGGCTCGTGAAGAAACACTCAGTCGCAGGCCATGTCAAAAAGAATCCCCTTGTCTATGGAGAATGATCAAGAATTTTTAAGTTGCTCAGAGACATGAAACGCTACAAGGAAGGTATGCACTCTCCTAGTGTTGGTACCTTCGAATCATTGCAGCTATTACAATAATGATCACGCTCCAAGACAGAATGCAAAAATTTTTTTTAAAGAAGATGTCACAGTCTTTTAAAGCCACTTCAAAACTTAAGTTTTGAAGTGGCTTTCAAAAAACTGTGACATCTTCTTTAAAATGATGTGACATCTTCTTTAAAATTACCAATCAAGACTAATTCAAAACTTAAGTTTTGAAGTGGCTTTAAAAGACTGTGACATCTTTAAAAAAAATTTTTGCATTCTGTCTTGGAGCGTGATCATTATTGTAATAGCTGCAATGACTGGAAGGTAAAACTCTGTACCAACACTAGGAGGGTGCGTACCTTCCTTTTAGAGTTTCACGTCTCTGAGCAACTTAAAAAATCTTGATCATTCTCCATAGACAGGTTTTAAAGTGAGGTCAGTTTACTTTTTCATATAAGCATTTTCTGACTTCCTTCTGTTTTCAATCAGAAGTTTCCCTGCAATTTCAAAAAGAATATCCAGGCATAGGTGCCAGCTCTGTGGGTGCCTGAGCCCCCCCCCCCAATATTTGGGGGACGCCACATTACCCCAGACACACTAGTTGCCATCAGCCCCACAGCTTTAGGGGAGCGATCTGAAGGCCATCATGTTTCCCCCGTGTCTCCACCCTAGTCTGGCGACTCCCTGGCCTTTCTGGTCTTTTAAAAAGTAATTACTGTCTGCAGAAGATTGCTAGTGTTGCAGCCATTCTAACAGGCTGCTTAGGCCTTCTGCTGCACTTTCCCTACTACTGCTATTAATTATTTGTATAGCACTACAGATGTATGCAGAGCTGTACAGAGTCACGAAGAAGACAGTCCCTGCTCCATGGAGTTTACAATCTAAACAGACAAGACAGCCAAACAGGATTGTTTTCCCCTCTGCCGCAGTCCTGCCCCTCCTCTGACGTAATGTCCTGTTTTGGTCTGGGATGTACTGCAGCAGAGTGAAAATCCAACAGAGGCCACAGGCAGTCCGTTAGAATGTCTGCCGCACCGGCGATCCTCTGCAGACAGTACCGGTAATTACTTTTTAAAAATACTGGGAAGGCTAGGGGGACACCTGACAAGGGTGAAGAGAAGGGGGAAGCATGCCAGTCTTTGGTGGTGGTGGTGGTGGTGGTTGTACATAAAGCCATGGGGCTGAAGGCAACTGTCCTGTTTGGCCTAAAGGCTCTTCTTGATGTACATGGGGGAGGGGGTTCAAATATATGGAGGATATGCTGGACCGAGGGGGGGTGGGGTGAAGGGAAATAAATAATGGGCCTGGAAACAAAGGAGAGAGAGAGAGATGGTGATGGTGAATAATGGGATGGAGGGAAAAGAAAGGGAGAGAAGTTGGACCCAAGGGGTGGCATAGAGGGAGGGGGTACAGAGATACTGGATAGGAGGATAGTTGGAAAGAGAAAGGGAGAGATGGTGGACCCTTGGATGGTGAGGAAAGAGGGAAAGAGATGCTAGGTGAAAGGGTAGTTGAGGAGAGATAGTGGATCTGAGGATGCTGGGATCCATCACTGCTGTCTATATTTTGCACTATGGCCCCCTTTTACTAAACCACAGTAGTGGATTTTAGCGCAAGGAGCATATGAGGGTCGAGTGCAGGGCAGGGCATTCAGTGCAGCTCCCTGCGCTAAAAAACGCTATCGCGGTTTAGTAAAAATGGAGGGGGTATATTTGTCTATTTTTGTATAGTTGTTACTGAGGTGACACTGCATATTTTAAAATCATCTGCCTTGATCTCTTTTAAAAAAAACCCCAAATATAAATGATAATTAACATTTTCTCTGCTTACAGTGTGCTTTTTGTTTTTTTAAAATTTTATTGTTGGTAGATTACTTTGACTTGGTCATTTTAAAAGTAGCTCGCAGCCCTGTACTAGGCCCTTTTATCAGCCTAACTTCCCTCCTGTGTGTTTGGGAACTGTGTGTTTTGTGTGAAGTGCCACACCTCATGGTTTTATCAGCCAAACTTCCCTCCTGTCTTTTTCCTCAGGTTGGGTTTTGACATCTTTCTCAATATGTTCTAACCTCATTCTGGTGCTCCAATAGCCTTCAAATCTTACGCTGGTGCTCCATCAGTCTTGTGAATTCCATGCCTCATTCTGGTGCTGCTCCAAATGTCTTTTCAAACCCCATAAAGAACCCTCCAATGATTTTTCCCAAACTTGATACCTAGCTAAATTGCTTTCTGGTACCCTAAAATGTAATCTCTCCCCATTTCATCAAAATCCTTAGAGCTCTTTTCAAAATAAAATTTCTAACAAACATATAAAAATACAATTATTGCTCTTTTTATAGTATAGGATTTGGTGAGGCTCTATCTGTGTTCTGTGTATATTTGATGGAAGTACAGTATTCTGCTGATATGTACAAGGATTCTTCAAAAAGTTTCTGTATTTTTATATTTTCGCAGGAATTGGTTGGGGCGAGAGAAGTGATAAGAGGGTGTGTTAGTAGGGCATTGGGAAAAATATATCGCAAAACAGGTTGATTATGTGGAAAAGTGATGTAATTTGCTTTTGAGATATTTAATAAATAGAGTTTAAAAAAATAAAAGTGTGGAAACTTTTTGAAGATCCTGGGTAGAAAATGGAAGATTATTTGTCATTTCTAAAGAGGTAAAGAGAAGTCCGGTAGTTTTAGTGTGGCGGGAAGATGGAGGTAGGACGGTAAGCCACTAGCATGGCTGAAAATAAATTGCATATTTATATATACAATTGTATTGTATTTTTAATTCCATAGCAAAGCAAAGTTTGAATGTGTGATGCTACAGTTGATTGTATTAGATTAAATCATTGAACAGATGTTTCCATGAAACACTTAAACAAGACCCTTTTAATTTGCTGACTTGCAGCATTGATTTTCTGGTTCATTGGGTGATCTTTGTTGGTAAACTAACATACTGTATTCTTAAATGATTTTAAAGTGTTTAAAAACACATATCTGTAAGACAAGCTGACTAGAAGCAAAATGTATTTCTCTGAATATTGCCTTCATTGTAAAGCAAGAACAAAACAACATCCTCTCCAAATGCATTAAAGCGTTCATGCATTGTTTTATGTTTCATCAAAATTATTTGCCTGTCATCATGAAATGTAACCGGATTGTTTTCTTAAATGGTTTGCAATTTACCATTTGTTTGTTGATACACTCTTATAATGAATGAGTATTTCTAACCAGATTATAGTTTGAATGTACAACAATATATATTTTGTGAACGTTCTCAAACTGAAAATTTGAAAATCTATCATATCTAAATATTTAAGGATTTTGAATCATTTTGTTAAGTGTTAAAAATAAATGTGATTTTTCTCTGTAGTGTATGTATGTTGGCCATGCTTATACTGTATACAGATCTTTCTATATAGGGTGAATGTATGTAGCCATATTGTAAAACCTGAATTAATTATATTTCTGAGCTTGAAATTTTGTATAGGACATTTTCATAACTGTTACATCTGTTTTCAGTGCTGGATATAGTGCAGGAATTAGGACTGAGGACTCCTATTTATCAAAAAAAATATACAATATATAACACACCACTCGACCAGAGAAGTGCATCTAATTCCAGAGGCCTCAGAATTGGAGCCTACACCCAGTTGTATTATCACAAACTGAGGAAATCAGCATAGTGTTGTTTCTTTCCCTCTTGCAGCATCTTGGAATTTCATAAGCTGTGTGTGCTCAGACAAGGCCATCTTTATCATCACTGGGGCCCCTTGCTTCCCCACTAGAATGTGTGGTGTGAGACTACATTTGCAAGGTTCTTTTCCAGTTCAGGCCCATCTGTTGTTCCGCAGCGATATCTCCATTATAAGAACATAAGAATTAGCCTCCGCTGGGTCAGACCAGAGGTCCATCCCGCCCAGCGGTCCGCTCCCGCGGCAGCCCTCCAGGCCCATCACCTGTGCAATGGTCCCTGACTATTCCTATATCCTACCTCAACTCCTATCTGTACCTTCAATCTCCTTATCCTCTAGGAACTTATCCAAACCTGCTTTGAAGCCCTGTAATGTGCTCTGGCCTATCACATCCTCCGGAAGCGCGTTCCATGTGTCCACCACCCTCTGGGTGAAAAAGAACTTCTTAGCGTTTGTTCTAAACTTGCCCCCTTTTAATTTCTCTGAGTGCCCCCCTTGTACTTGTGGTTCCCCACAGTGTGAAGAATCTGTCCCTGTCTACCTTTTCTATGCCCTTCAGGATTTTGAAGGTTTCTATCATGTCTCCTCTAAGTCTCCGCTTTTCCAGGGAGAATAGCCCCAGCTTTTCAACCTGTCAGCATATGAGAAGTTTTCCATACCCTTTATCAGTTTAGTCGCTCTTCTCTGGACTCCCTCAAGTACTGCCATGTCTTTCTTGAGGTACGGTGACCAGTACTGGACACAGTACTCCAGATGCGGGCGCACCATTGCACAATACAGTGCAATCAGTGAATCGTTTTTCCAACAGCTCCAGTGAAGCACCCCTTTCCCATTCATTAGGCGTCACTTCTCTTTCCTGCCTGTACCAGGCCATGGTGTCAAACTTCTTTTTGAGGTTTGTTGCCTTAACCTTGGATTTGGTGAACCTTGTCCTTTGGAGTCCTTTAGAATGGAGTCTCCTGATCCAATGGCTAGTCTACATGCTGGACAAACCCATCCTCAGGTGTGTGAAGTGGTGTGTGCTGAAGATATGCAGATTCCTGGCCTTGTGCAAGACTTTGCTTTGCCCCTTTGGTTGACCCCTGGTCAACGCCTGCTGGACAATGAGGGATTTTTCAATCTGAACACCTCTTTTCTGGACCATGGTTTGTTCCTTGGTGTTTTACCCCATCTCGAAGTACCTGCTACATCCTTCCATGTCTTAGTCATCAATGCACAGCCTGATGAAATTGTGATTCTGGCTGGTGAACCTTTGGGTTTTCTCACTGGGGACCGTTTTCCTGACATCGATGTCAGTTTGTCTATTCATGGCAGTCTGCTTTCCTTCAGTGCCACTTGCTGGGGGGGGGGGGGGGGGGGAGGTAGGGCTGGTGGTGGACATGCCTGACTAGATACTTAGCTCACCTAGAGGACTCATTACACTGGATTTCATCTGGCTTGATGCTGCAACCACCTCTCAAGTGAAGGTGGAAGATGATAACTTGATTGTCCAGAAAGTTGGTTCTTACAAACAAGTCCAAAGAGAATAAATTCTTCCCAGTTGGTATGGTCCATTCCCTATTCTGGAAAATGCTTCATCTGTGGCTTACCAAACTTGCACTAAGAAAAACATTCAAGGTGTCTTTAAATGGATCCACATCAATCAGTTGAGACCATGTCACCCCAGTAAATTTGCCTCGTATGAATTTCCTGTGTGATGAATGTTACTAACCCAACAACGTGGTCTGTTTCTTTACTGTTTTTCAGATATCAAACTGAATGTTGAAGTTGCTGTTCATGATCTCATTACCGATTGGATCTATTGCCATATAGATTGAACCTGGTCCTCAGTCCGGTGTCATCCTTCAAGATTCTCCTGGTTTCCTGATCTCCCAGTCCCAGATCAACATTCAGCAAGTCTTTGTGTCTTTGGAAATATGATGGCAGATAAAGGCCAAATGGCCCATCTAGTTTGCCCATCCGAAATAACCATTTTCCACAGTAACCATTATCTCTTTCCAAGAGATCCCACGTGCCTATCCCTGGCCCTTTTGAATTCAGACACAGTCTCTGTCTCCACCACCTCTTCTGGGAGACTATTCCATGCATCTACCACCCTTTCTGTAAAAAAGTATTTCCTTAGATTACTCTTGAGCCTATCACCCCTTAACTTCATCCTATGCCCTCTCATTGCAGAGTTTCCTTTCAAATGAAAGAGACTCCACTCATGCGCATTTACATTACGTAGGTATTTAAACATCTCTATCATATGTCCCCTCTCCCGCCTTTCCTCCAAAGTATACTGATTGAGATCTTTAAGTCTGTCCCCATACGCCTTATGATAAAGATCACACACCATTTTAGTAGCCATCCTCTGGACAGACTTCATCCTTTTTATATTTTTGTGAAGGTGCGGCTTCCAGAATTGTACACTAAATTTTAAATGAGGTCTCACCAAAGTCTTATACAGGGGCATCAATACCTCCTTTTTCCTACTGGCCATACCTCTCCCTATGGAACCTAGCATCCTTCTAGCCAGGGCTATGGAGTCGGAGTCGAGGAGTCGGAGGAAATTTCGGGTACCTGGAGTAGGAGTCGGAGTCAGAAGTACAAAAAACTGAGGAGTCGGAGTCGGAACATTTATCTACCGACTCCATTTTTGAACTTGGCATACCAATCACGAGCGATTCTTTCAGCTATAGCACCCACTATATACACAGCACAAATGTTGCGAGCAGCTTCTGCGGCCTTAGAACCTTGATTAAAAGGAAAAAAAAGGTGGTGTCGAAAATGCTCATTTCTCTCAACTTGACATTCCATTTTAACGATCTGAAAATTAACCAGTGCTGTGGAGTCGGAGTCGGAACATTTATCTACCGACTCCACAGCCCTGCTTCTAGCTTTCGCCGTCACCTTTCAACCTGTTTGGCCACCTTAAAATCATGACATACAATCACACCCAAGTCCCGCTGTTCTGTACCATTCCCTTGGGTTTTTGCAGCCCAAATACTTGACCATGCATTTTTTAGCATTAAATTTTAGCTTCCAAATTTCAGACCATTCATCAAGCTTTACCAGGTCTTTCTTCATGTTATTTACACCATCCAGCGTGTCTACTCTATTGCAGATTTTGGTATCATCCGCAAAGAACAAATCTTACCCAACAACCCTTCAGCAATAAAAATGTTAAAAAGATCAGGCCCAAGAACAGAACCTTGAGGCACAATACTGGTAACATCCCTTTCCTCAGAGTGATCTCCATTGATCACTACCCTCTATCGCCTTCTACTCAACCAGTTCTTGACCCAGCCCGTCATGTTGGGACCCATCCCGAGCTCACTCATTTTATTTATTAGACGTCTGTGTGGAACACTGTCAAAGGCTTTGCTAAAATCTAAATACACCACATCTAGCGCATTTCCTCTATCCAATTCTCTGGTCACCCAGTCAAAAAAATTGATCAAATTTGTCTGACAAGACCTACCTCTAGTGAATCCCTGTTGCCTCTAGTCCTGTAATCCACAGGATTACAGAAACTTGACTATTCTCTGTTTTAAAAGTGTTTCCATTCATTTGCTTACTACAGAAGTCAGACTTACCAGCCTGTAATTCCTTACTTTTTCCTTACTTACACATCCGCCCTTCTGCAGAACTGCATTAGCAATCTTATGTTAGGTCAAATTCCTATATATCTAGTTTCCTCTGGTGTCATTAATGGGGCCTTTTCTAAAGTCACTCATATGTTCCTTTCAGATTCAAACCCTTAGATTCAAATTGTATTCCAGATTAATACTGTTGTTCCCTTCTATGTAGATGTAGAATGTATGAAAATTGCCTGTTTTGCATATTTCTGTTATTCTCCCTGAAAATGTGTACCATATGGAGCAAGTCATCAATGTCAGTACTTGGAAAGATAATCTTTACCTCCAGGTAAGACCCCCAAATATGATGACCCTCTTCATTATCTGGTCCCTAATTTAGTTCTTTGTCAGAAAACTAAGGATATCCATTGGCTTTGCCCTGATAAAAACCTTTTTGAAAGACACCTCTGAAACTCTTTGTGGTTTGTCTACTGCTAGTACTGAGAAATGTAAACTTACTATGACTGAGTATGATGATTTTTCAGATACTACTGTAGCCATTGTGAACAATGCTTGATTGATGAGTACTCCCCATACTGAATTTACTGTCACCTATACCAAACATAATGCCAATAATCATTTTCCATTGCCTTGTGAAACAGTGCCTCCCAATGCTTTTGAGTCTGTTGGAGGTATTTCCCTATCTACTTTCCTCAAGAACTTGATCAGCTTCTTCTGCTCAAGCCTTTGCATACAGTTGAACTTGAAGTCAACAACAATGACCTTTATGTTGCAAACTTTAATCTTGACTCTCCTATTGTCCGTGCCAAGGAAACCTCCAGGGATGACCTGCTTGCCACCTTGGTCATCTCTCTTTTTCTTTTCATGTGGCTCATCCTGTTGGGAATCACCGTCTTTCTCATCTACAAAGTCCGCCAGCTGCGACGTATGGTTGGTTATTCATCACTCATCTCCAGAGGACTTGAGAATGAATTATTTTGTTGCGGCTATGTCTGAGTAATTATGATGGCTGCATTCCCTTTTTCCTTTTCGATTTCTTTCCAATCTCTACTTTTGCTTTGGCATTTATACTATTGCCATGCTTGGAGTGTTGATTTGATTTTACATGCAAGATATTTTATTCACATTTATCAGTGCTTTTGTAATCATTAGTTATTGCTTTGGTCCATCTTATTGTATTTTGACCATGCCTATCTGATTATATTAGCTTGATTTTGCTTCATGCTTTTGCTGATTGTGTAATCTTACCACATGTGAAATGTCTTCATGCATTTCCAATGTCTTACCATGTGTCCTGTCAACCTAACCTGTCTTATAGTTAGTTTGAAGGGGACATAAATTCCTTTGTAGTTATTTCACCTTCAAGGTGTGTGTGTGTGTGTGTGGGAGGGGGGGGGAACAGTAGGTTCATTCCTGCACTGCCTTTTAGGCCAGTGGTCTAGCACAGTGTTCTTTAACCTTTTTACACCCGTGGACTGGCAGAAATAAAAGAATTATTTTGTGGACCAGCAAACTACTAGGACTAAAATTTAAACCCCCCGTTTACGCCCCATCTCCACGAGCTCGGTCCCCGCAAACCATCTGATCCCATCTGCACAAGCCGCAATTATGATTTTATATTGAACGTATTTTATTAAAGTATAAAAAGAAACAATATTCTGAACAATTGTGATTTTATAAATACAAATATACAGAGCACAGTTCAACAAAACCCCTGTCTCCCCTCCCCTTCACATATATCCCCTCTACTATCAAGAAAACTGAACAAGCCAAGTTATTATAGAATGCTACATAGAAATATTATGCTAACAGAATACTGCAGTCCCCAGTTATGTCTCTAGCAGGATATATATTTCAAATCTGATATATTCTAATGACAAAATAGAAATAAAATTATTTTTTTCTACCTTTTGTTGTCTCTGGTTTCTGCTGTCATCTTCTTTTCACTCTTTTCCTTCCAGCATCTGCCCATTCCATCCAATGTCTGCCCTCTCCCCCTTCCATATTTGACTTCTTTCTATGCCCCTCTTCCCTGTCCATCCAGCCTGTTCCTCCTCTCTCCTTTTTACATCATTCATTCCAGCTTCACTGCCTTCTTCATTTTTATCTCTCCTACACCAGATCTAGCATCTTTATCCCTCTCTCATTTCTCTGCTGACCCCCTTTCCAGCATCAATGTCTCTCTACTTTCTCATTCCTCTCTCTCTCCTTTCCCTCATCTAATCTCTCCATTCCACCCTGACCCCCTTCCCTCCTGTAATCTCCCTGCCAGCTATTTCCTTCCTTTTTTCTTTCTCCCTTCCCTCCTTCCTTTTTTTCCTTCTCCCTTCCCTCCTCCCTCTATCCAACATTAACTCTCTTCCCATCCCTTTCCCTCCTCCCCTTCCAGCAGCATCTCTCCTTCTTCTCCCTTCCCTCCTCCCTCTATCCAACTTTAACTCTCTTCCAATCCCTTTCCCTCCTCCCCTTCCAGCAGCATCTCTCCTTCTAACTCTCTCCAAGTCCAGTAACAGCTCTCCCTTTATCCAGCAGCTTCCCAGCCTCCCTGCCACAGTGGCTGTCTCCCCTTCCAGCAGCTCTCAGTACTTGCCTGCAGGAAGTTGCCGGTAAATCACTGCCCTGGCAAATAGGAGAGTTGGTGGGAGGGGAGACAGCCACTGTGAAGGCTCCCCAGGATCTTACTCGCACACGCTGACCATCTCCCTCCACCTGCACCTGAATCTTCAGCTCTCTCCGTTCTAATCGCAACTTCCCCACAGCCCTCTTCAGCAACTCGGCAGGGGCGGCGATCAAGACAGGCTGCCGACCTTGGGACCTTCACTCTCTGAGTCCCGCCTATTTTGTTTCAACTTCCTGTTTCGGAACAGGCGAGACTCACAGAGGGAAGGCCCCGACGACGGCAGCCTGTCTTGATCGCCTGAGGCTGGGAGGAATATTAGTCAGCAGGAACCGCAGTCAGAAGGAACCGCAATCGGCAGGAAATTTAACTGCCGACTTGATTTCGCCGGCCCTGTGCGGATCGGCAGAAATTTTCTGCGGACCGGCGGTTGAAGAACTGTGGTTTAACAGACCAAGAACCATTTTCTTTCCCACTTGCAGTATCTTGGTATTTCACAAGCTGTGTGTGCTCAGACAAGGTCATTTTTCCAGTACTGGGGCCCCTTGCTTCCCCTGTGGAATGTGTGTAGGAGTGAGACCACATCTGCAGAACCTGAACAATTCGTGCCTGGTATCTTTTCTGTATGGCATGATTTGTAGTCCCATCTGACACTGGCAAGCAAGCTTCATCATTCTTCTATGTCAATGTTTCTCAACCCACGGTATGCATACCCTAGGGGGTATGTGGGCCGCCTGTTGGGGGTACGCGGCCTGGCTGCCAATTTCCACCAAATTCTGCCCATCCATAGAGGTAGTGTCCACCGCGCTGCCACAGCTGCCACCACCACCACCCGAGATCTGGCATTCCTTCTCACCCACTGAAGCCACTTCTGATCTCTGCTCCTTGCTGTGGGCGGTGCACGCAGTGATTCAGGCGCTGCATGTAAGTGGCTGACCCAGAAGCCTTTTCTCCAATGTCAGCGTTGACGTTGGAGGGAGGCTTGTGGGTCAGACATGTGCAGCGTGTGGGTTGCTGCTTGTGCCATCCATTGTGGGGAGTACTGCTGGGGGCTGAGGACTGAAGTAGCAGTGCAGTTCAACAAGTAAGGGAGACACGATCTTTTGCTTGACAAGGCTGGAAGGCAGGGAGGGGGATAAGGATGAGATTAATTGTTTATTGAGTTGGATATGGTGGGGGAGAGGGAACAGAGGGGATGCAAGGTGGGGGAATATTGGACATAGTGATGGAGGGAGAGATGTAGCATGGTGCTGGAGAGGGGTGATAGGAATGGGCATGGCACTGGTGGACAGTGGTGAAAAATGCTGCACATAATTCGGGGGATGAGAGAGGGAGTAATGTTGGATATGGCAGTAGAGGGGGTGGAAGAGATGCACCTTGGATGTTGGTTGGGGAAGGGAATGAGGTCCAGAAGACAGGAAGCATGCAAGTGTTGGATTGGATTTGTGGAGGGAAAAGAGGGAGAAATATTGGACTGGGAGGGGGCCAGAAAGGAGGAAGGGACGGGAGATGTCAGACCACTGGAAGGGGGAGGGGATGTGTGTGAGAGAACTTGCCCACTGTGACTAATCAGTACAAGTAAATTTTATGTATCTAATGTTGTATTAAAAGTTTAATTAGACCTTTGCTGAGATTGGTTGTTTATAAAAATAAATAGAAGAAATGACATTACAATTAGTACTATTATTATGGGGGTGAAGTCAGGGGTGGAGTTTGGGTGGGTTTGGGGCGGAGCTTGTGTAGGGATACTCAGTTGGTATTTGTTAGGCTTAGGGGGTACTTGACTTGAAAAGGTTGAGAAACACTGTTCTATGTGACCGAAGAATGCCCCTGCAGGACGAGCACTGATTGGTCAGTGGGGGGGGGGGGGGGGGGGGGGGAGGAAGGTGGCATCCTTGGCCGAGGAGCAAGGCGAAGTTGGGCACTTTTGGTCAAAGAGAGATGCTGGAGGAGTTCGGTGCTTAGACTTGTGTGCCTTCATATGCTACCCCAGAAAAAAACAAGCTTACCGAGAGTCTCCTTGTATGCTGCTCTGGGAAGAGAGAAAGTGAGACTGTCTGAATTCAGAGACTTATGAACTTTGCCTCTGTATGACAAATGAAGGACTGACAGCTTTTGTGCTGGCAATTTACCATCCGGCAAGACGTGGTCCATCTGCAGTGCTGTGATCTGTCTAAGATCAGCAGAACTTGGGCATGCCTCTGGCAAGCTGCCTGGAAGAGAGAATTCTTCACACCCCACGGAGACACTCCTCTACACATTAATGGTGAGATCAGGAATTCCTCTGCTATTCAGGGAATTTACATGAAAGAAAAAAGTTTATGGTACATGGTAATTTGTTCATTTATAATCTTAGCTGTGTGGTTTTCTGTCTCTGTGAGATCTGTGTTTTTAAATGCATATCCTATGTCTTATCCAGATTTGCTAAGTTTTTGTGCATGTTGTCTAGTGGTGATATAGGCATACTTATATATTTATGCATGTATCTAATTTTAGCATTGTTGTATGCCAGAATTTTATTTTTCCATGAAATGCTAAAATTCTGAATAAAAGTATTCTTTGTCTCACTGGGTGTAGCTTACCTAAGCGAAGAAGCAAGCAAAAAGTTTGTTTCCTGGATTTGTAATTTAGTGCGTTCCCCTAGACCCATGAGAGGCATATAATTTAGGACTATACCTTGATAAGGCGGATATTCAATTCTCAGCACTAGTGGACATTATTACTGAGTCTCTTCCTGAGCTCAACATTGATCCACCTCAGTCCCAGTGATCTCAGTGTTAACGCTGCTGAGCAGGGTACAGTCTCAGCCCATGTCCTTTCTGTGGCACCCAGACATAAAACTATTGATTATAGAGCCCTGTGTGGTCCCTGAAGGCTCCTCCAAAGGGGTGAAAGCCATGACTAGTCTGTAGCCTATGAATTGATAGGTTGTGTAAAGGATACTCAGGACCACAGAGTGGATATGGTCTTCAGGAGGCAGTTTGAGGCACTGGCCCTAGACATTAAGGCGGCTTTCTTTGTAGCAAGCACATGCAATTCACAGCTATGCACCCTGAATGTGACAGCAGATGACCCATTACCTCAACTCATGCAGGCGGGCGTAGGCTTCATGGTGAATGCATTTTATAATGTAATCAGAGTCATGGCAAAAATTTTCACGTATTCCATCTCCGCTTGATGCATTCTGTGAATCAGGCAATGGGCAAGCGATTAACTTCCAAGGCAAAGCTCCACAGTCTTCTTGTTAAGGGACAAATGCTTTTTGGCAAAGTTCTGGATGATCTTATGGCCAGTGTACAAGTTTGCCATCCCAAGTCCTTACTGGACAACAGCCCTCGAGCAGCTAGGATCCAGGTTCAGAACTCCTTTGGGGATCTCAACATTTTCACCAGCATATCTCAGGAGGCTCATCACAGAGAACCTAACAAGGATCCAGACAGAGATATTCTGGAAGCAAGAAAATCCAGACTACAGGTTCCAGAGCCACAATGGCAACCAAGAAACCACAATGACGCCAGTCCTCCAGCTGCCTCCCAGAAGATTGGAGATTGGCTTTCGGACTTTCTGGAAGCCAGGGAACGCATAACAACAGATCTTTGGGTCTTAGATTTTATCAGAAAGGATTAGAAAATAGAGTTTGCATACCCTCTGTCTGACTGGTTTGTGGATTTTCTGACAGGCTAACTGGACTGGGTGGCACAAGTATGGGCAACGATAAACAGGTTGCTGGACAGTCAAGGCATAGAACCAGTTCTAGAAGAACACTCGGGCTCGAGCAGATGCTCCATATACTTTGTCATGCCCACGAAAGGCTCCAGTGACTGGAGGCCCATCATGGATCTCCAATAGTCAATGTGGCCCTGAGGGTTCCATGGTTCCAGATGGAGATGGTGTGATCTGTCGTTGCAGTGATCCAGCTGGGAGAGTTTCTAGCCACCCTGGATTTGAGGGAAGCTTATCTCCATATTCCAATTTTCCTGGCACACAGAAAGTTCCTGAGATTTCATGTCTCGGAGAATTACTACCAATTCTCAGCATTACCTTTCGGGCTGACAATGGCGCCCCGGTCATTCACAAAGGTGATGGTAGTGGTTAGCAGCTCATCTACGCAGTGCAGACTGGCTGGTGCATCCTTATTTGGACAACTGGCTCATTAGAGCCGCCTCCTGAGAGGAGAAAGAAAGTGTAGTGGTGGCAGTTGTAAACACTTTACAGAGTCTGGGCTGGATTATAAATTTTTGGAAAAGCCAGTTAGTCCCAACTCAGTGTTTGGAATACTTGGGAGTTCTACTCAACATGGTGGAAGGCCAAGTTTTTCTTCCAGAGGCACGCAGACAGAAGCTTCGGGGCAAATCACGAACCTCCTCTCACAGCCTGTGCTCATGGCGTGGCGCTATCTCGAAGTGCTGGAGTTGATGGTGGCTACCATAGAAGTGTGCCCTGGGTGAGGGTGCATATGTGACCCCTTCAGGATGCACTGTTGTTTCATTGGTTTCCTCAGAGAGACTCTCTGCCCTGGACAGAGGTAGCCAGAAGCAGCATGCACTTATAGAATATAGAATATTCAATATAGAAGCTTCCAATAAACAATAAATGCCTTACACTCTGAAAACTGCAGTTGGTACTGGAAGGCAGAGCAGACAATGCCACAGCAGTAGCCTTTGTCATCTGGCAGGGTGGTATCGGAAGCACAGCACTCTAGCAGGAGGCGAAAGTCCTGTTCAGTTGGGCAGAAAAACACTTGCTAGCCATCATGGCAGCACATGTAGCTGGAGTGGAGAATGTGCAAGTGGATTATCTGAGCAGACAGTCATTGTTCCAGAACATTGTTGAATACTGGGGGTATCTGACGTTTAATCTAATGGCAATAGCACACAACAAGAAAGCACTATGGTTCTTCAGCAAAAGATACAAAATCGGAAGTGCAGGCCTAGATGCATTGGTTCAACCATGGCTTAGGTCCGGACTGCTATATGTTTCCTCTATGGCTCCTGATAGGTCGAGTGGTTCATCGCATAGCAAGTCATCCAGGGAGGATAATCCTTGTGGCCCCTTATTGGCCAAGTGTCTCTGGTATGTGATTCAGTGCAGCCAGTTCATCAAAGCCATTTCAGAACAGCCAGTTCACTTTTTGTACAGAAAGGGTGGTAGATGCGCGGAACAGTCTCCCAGAAGAAGTGGTGGAAGCAGAGACTATGTCTGAATTCAAGAAGGCATGGAATAGGCACTTGGGATCTCTTAGAGAGAGGAAGAGATAATGGTTACTGTGGATGGGCAGACTAGATGGGCCATTTGGCCTTTATCTGCCATCAAGTTTCTATGTTTGGCCTGGATGACTGATAAAAGCTCAGTAATATCAGTATTCTGACTTCTACATTGATAAGATTTGGCATGAAGGTACTCCCTTTCAGGTGAAAGGTCAGAGGCTGGAGATATGAACTTGAAACACTATTACAAGAAGTAATCTCTATTTTATAGTCAAGAGGAGAATTCTGCTGCCACTAGAGCCTTTCACTGATTATACTGGTCACTGCTATTATTGTGCTAGCTTTCTGCATCTTCTATCTCTTTCTGGAAAGACGGGAAGTTAGAAAATTCATCTAAAGAACACCAGTTTGCCTGACTACATATGAGGCCAGCTAGAAGGTTTTATTATATTTGTGGATTGCAGTAGAAGCACTGAGGATTCAGGCATTACTCCTTACTGCTGAATTCCTTAGGCTGTTATACAATTAATTTTTTAAAATCTTTATTTATTCTGTGACAGAGATTTATTGTCATGGAGGATCCAGATTTCTTCTGGCTTATGGCTTGGCACTTTTGAGAAGTGCCACTTATACCTGTCATAGCTCTCCTTCTGAAGACTCACAGGTCAAGTCCATGGTGTATTTTCAGGTGTGACATGTCTGAGTGTTAGTGTGCCGAACAAAGGTTGCCAGCCTGATGGCAGAGTTTTCTTCCTTCATGTTCTTCCTATAGATTCATGTGGTAGCCATTTCTTGTTTCTGAGGCAAGGTAATAGATATTTCATTGACAGTGTATACAGATATCATGTGGTTATTGCAAGTGTGTGTGGGTGGGAGGTGTCCCATAGTGGGACCTTAATTTGATTCTCAGGGCTCTAGCTATATCTGCCTTTGAGCCATTGTGAGGAATATGAGTGAAGGATATTTCCATGAGGGTGTTGTTCTTGGTGGCTATATGTTCAGCTAGGCAGATCTCAAAGTTGCAGGTTCTGTTGTGTCAGGATGTTTATTTGTCCTTTTCAGTGGACTTGCATTATGTCTTTCTTCTTAAGGTGGCTTTTCCTTTTCGCTTGAATCAGTCTCGGCATTTTCTTGGAAAGCAAAAGGGGGATCAGACTTCACAAGTTTTATGTTTAAAGAGTGTTTATCTGCAGTTCAAACTCATGCTAGAAGTCTGATCGACTTTTTGTTTTATAGAGCAGCCATTGCAAGGGGGAAGCAGCTTTGAAAGACTCTGGTTTGCTGGATTAAGGCTATGATTGAGTCAGAACACATCCTCAACTGAAGAATGGTGAAGGAAGGATTTTGAACACATTTCATGAAGGCACATTGTGAGGACACACTGGACTCCAGTTCCTAAGGAAGGCGATGAAACAAGGTCATTGTTGAATCAGGGGTGTCAGAAGTTGTAGGCGTTCCATATTCATCCACATATGATGTTGTACGAGATAAGTAGCTGATTTTCAACTTCAAATAGCTTTAGACTTTGTGACAACTTGATGTCATTTTACTTTAGTGGGTTACTAGACATTAAGGAGTTCATAATAAAAAAAAAACACGTCTAAAAAGTGTCCTAAATGGCTACTTGGGACGATCAAAAAGCCTGATCGTCCAAGTACCCATAACCAAAGCTGGTTTTTAAACTTATCTAAAAACAGCTTATGCCTTTCCCCTGCCTCTAAACGCACAGAGAGAAAAGAGGCGTGTTTAGAGGAGGGGAAAGGGTGGGCAGTGGGCAGGAGGTGGGCCGACCTACACCTAGGCGTACAACAGGTATTTCACAGGTTGCCTAGTCGGCACTTAGACCTCTTTGACTTAGACGAAGTCAAACCAGGTCTAAGTGCCGAAAAAGGGGCTACTGAGCTGATGGCTGCTGGCGCGATCAGTTCAGCGGCCTGGCAACCTACCCACCGCAACCATCGCGGCAGGAGAGATGCCTCATCTCCCCTACCGCGATGCGATCACCCCTCTACCTGAACTGCTGCGACCCACAGCAGGAGAGATGCCCAATCTCTCCTGCCGAGGGTTGTGGCAGTTCGGGTACAGGAGTGATCGCATCGCGGCAAGGGAGATGGCCAATCTCTCCTGCCGCGATACATCACCCCCCCTGATGACGATATCGGGGCAAGAGGGAGCCCAAGCCCTCTTGCCCCGTTGAACCACGACCCCCCCCGACAACATCGGGACAAGAGGGAGCCCAAGCCCTCTTGCCCCGCGGCAGCCGCGGCACCCCTGACGATATCGGGGCAAGAGGGAGCCCAAGCCCTCTTGCCCCAGCGATCGTGCCCCCCAACTCGATATGGCCAGGAGGGAGCCCAAACCCTCCTGGCCCCGGCAACCCACCCTCCGATACAACGGGCCAGGAGAGAGCCCAAGCTCTCCTGGCCCCAGCGACCCCTCCGACTAACACAACGGGCCAGGAGAGAGCCCAAGCTCTCCTGGCCCCGGCGACACCCCCTCCGATACAACGGGCCAGGAGGGAGCTCAAGCCCCCCTGGCCCCGGCGACCCTCTACCCCCCACCCCCCCCCCACTAGAATACGGGCAGGAGGGATCCCAGGCCCTCCTGCCCTTGACATAGAAACATAGAAACATAGAAGATGACGGCAGAAAAGGGCCACAGCCCATCAAGTCTGCCCACTCCAACAACCCTACCCCCTTGAATTTACCCCCCTAGAGATCCCACATGTGTATCCCATTTCCTTTTAAAATCCGGCACGCTGCTGGCCTGAATCACCTGAAGTGGAAGTTCATTCCAACGATCGACCACCCTTTCGGTGAAGAAGAACTTCCTGGTGTCGCCATGAAATTTCCCACCCCTGATTTTCAGCGGATGTCCTCTTGTGGCCGAGGGACCTTTAAAAAAGAAGATATCATCCTCCACCTCAATACGGCCGGTGATATATTTAAATGTCTCTATCATATCTCCTCTCTCTCTATGTTCTTCGAGTGAATATAGCTGCAATTTATTCAGCCTTTCTTCATACGGGAGGTCTTTGAGTCCCGAGACCATCCTGGTGGCCATTCTTTGAACCGACTCAACTCTCAGCACATCTTTTTGGTAATGTGGCCTCCAGAATTGTACACAATATTCCAGATGAGGCCTCACCATGGATCTGTACAACGGCATTATAACTTTGGGCTTCCGGCTGATAAAGCATCTTCGGATACAACCCATCATTTGTCTTGCCTTTGATGAAGCCTTCTCCACTTGATTGGCAGTCTTCATGTCTTCGCTAATGATCACCCCCAAATCACATTCCGCCTTGGTCCTAACTAAGGTTTCACCATTTAGTGTGTAAGTTTTGCATGGATTCCGACACAACCCCCTTCCCCCCAACGACCGCCCCCCCAGAACCGGGTTGGGCCCATGTGCCTAAGGCCCCACCCACAGGAGAGGACTAAGGCTCCCGGGCCTATTCTGATTGGCCCAGGCGCCTCAGGCCCCACCTGTAGGCGGGGTTTCTGCCGCTTGGGCCAATCTGACCCCATTCTGGACCCGTCTGGCCTGCCGGACGGGCGGGCTTGGCACCCGTCCGTCTGGCCAACTTACAGGTACGGGGAAGGGGTGGGGTCTGGGGGTTGTGGGGTTGGCCGGGGGGGTTGCGGGTCGGCAGGGGGGTCTGATTGGGGGTTCTAGGGGGGCGGTCATTGGGGGGAGGGGGGGTCGCAGTGCAACGGGGCAAGAGGACTTGGGTTCCCTCTTGCCCCGGTTGTTGGGGGGGGGATCGACATGGCAGGAGGGCTTGGGCACCCTCCTGCCTGTATCGTTGTTGGGGGGGGGGGATTCTGTAACCGATGTTGTTTTTGACAGACACTGGTTACAGAATCTAGCTTTTAGGCAAAGGACTGGCTCCTCCTTCGCCTAAAAGCTCTTCTGTTGGACGTTTGGGGCTTAGGCGTTTTTTTGGTTCATTATGGCCAAAAAGTGTAGATGTCATGTGAGTGTACTTGTAGACGTAGTGGTGATCTGGGCGTTTAGTAGAGGCAGGCCATAATCAAAACAAGGACGTTTGTTTTGGTTATGGACACTTTCCCTGCTTCTGCTTTGAACGTTTAAGGCCTTAGGCCAAAAAGGGACTTAGACGGTTTTTGTGATTATGCCCCTCAAAGTATTTTATATTGGAGCACAATTTGGATTGCATACAAGATTTTTATGACAATTTTACAACAATACTGCATCGGTTGAAGTACTACTGATGGCATGTGTGGAACAGGAAATGATTAACTGCCATTAAGCAGAAGTGTCGACTTTATGGAATGATAATTTGAACTTTGAGTATTCATCTAAGTTGTCGCTACTGTTGTTTAGAAACATAGAAAGATGACGGCAGAAAAGGGCTATAGCCCATCAAGTCTGCCCACTCCACTGTCCCACCCCATTAAGTCAGAGTGCTGCTCGACCCACGTAGAGATCCCACGTGGATGTCCCATTTATTCTTAAAGTCGAGCACGCTAGTGGCCTTGATCACCTGCACCGGTAGTTTGTTCCAGTGATCCACCACCCTTTCTGTAAAGAAATACTTCCTGGTGTCACCACCAAATCTCCCTCCTCTGAGTTTGAGCGGGTGCCCCCTTGTGAAGGTCCCTTAGGAAAGAATATGTCGTTTTCCACCTCGACACGACCTGTGACGTACTTAAATGTCTCAATCATGTCACCCCTCTCCCTGCGCTCTTCTAGAGAGTAGAGCTGCAACTTGCCCAGTCTTTCCTCGTATGAGAAACCCTTGAGTCCAGAGACCATCCTAGTGGCCATTCGCTGGATCGACTCAGCTCGAAGTACATCTTTACGGTAATGTGGCCTCCAGAATTGCACACAGTACTCCAGATGAGGTCTCACCATGGTTCTGTACAGTGGCATTATGACTTCAGGTTTACGGCTGATGAAGCTTCTATTGATACATCCCATCATCCGCCTTGCCTTGGATGAGGCCTTCTCTACTTGTTTGGCAGCCTTCATGTCTGCACTGATGATTACTCCCAAGTCCCGTTCTTCTGAGATCGTAGCTAGTGTTTCTCCATTCAAGGTGTATGTTCTGCATGGATTTCTGCTGCCGAGATACATCACCTTACACTTCTTTGCGTTGAAGCCCAGCTGCCATGTCGAGGACCAGTTTTCCAACTTGATCAGATCCTGCGCCATACCATCCGTGAGATCGCTTTCACCTACTATATTGCACAGTTTGGCGTCGTCGGCAAACAGCGCTACTTTTCCCTGAAGCCCTCGGGTCAAGTCCTTTATGAATATGTTATAAAGGGATGGTCCCAGGACTGAGCCCTGCGGCACTCCACTAGTCACCTCCGATGTCTTAGAGAGGGTGCCATTGACCACCACCCTCTGAAGTCTTCCACTCAGCCAATCATTGACCCATGCTGTTAGTTTCTCACCTAACCCCATCAATTTCATCTTGTTTAATAGTCTACGGCACAGGTGTCAAAGTCGGTCCTCGAGGGCCGGAATCCAGTCGGGTTTTCAGGATTTCCCCAATGAATATGCATGAGATCTATGTGCATGCACTGCTTTCAATGCATATTCATTGGGGAAATCTTGAAAACCCAACTGGATTACGGCCCTCAAGGAGGGACTTTGACACCCCTGGTCTACGGTGTGGGACACTGTCAAACGCTTTACTGAAATCCAAGTACACTATGTCCAGAGACTCTCCCGAGTCTAGCTTTCCTGTCACCCAGTCAAAGAAGCTGATAAGATTGGATTGGCATGACCTGCCCCTATTGAATCCATGTTGACAGGGATCCCTCAGATTCCCCTCATCCAATATCGTGTCCATGACGCTGGACCTGTGAAACCATTTCAAGATAACTTCTAACATTCAGATAAGTGATTTTTCATTTATTCCTGGAAACTTTCCTAATTTGCTGGCAGGCTAGGTGTTAACAGTTATACATGGATGAACAGAGTTTACTCTTTTGTTAATTTTATGTAATGTTTGATTGAATGCTACTATTTTTGAAGTACTAGTTGGCCTATTGGAGGTTTTCTATAAGGACGGAATGTTGCTGTGATGGCCTTGAGCTCATTGGTCGTTTACTAAAGTGATCGGTGTGTGGGGGTGCTGAGCACATTCACTAACTTAGTATATTTAGATTTTTAAAGACCACAGTTTTTACTGTTCTATGTTGATTGTTATTTTTTAATATTTTGATTATGCTTTTGTTATAGCATTTTTTAAATTAATGCTTGCATACTTTGTCAGCCCTACCATGGCATCTACCAGATTCAGCAGGCCTCTCTGTTTCTTTTTCTGATCCTCTCCTCTTGCATGTGTGGCGTGATGAGTGATGATGATTGTGGTCACCATTCTGTGGAGAGGGCTGAGCTAAGTTGCTGGTTCATATCACCATTGCTACATTCAGCAAGCCTGCTTGTGCAGGTGCCCTGGTTACTTGCAGTGCCTGTGTAGGCTGAACAAGCCCACTTAGATATCTATGTACTTTCTCAGATAGCTTTACAGATATGGTTATTATTGACCTTTTTTGCATTAGCAATCTCAAATTTATAAATAATTCAAACCATATATGGCTACAAATGCTCATTAATAAACACACATCCCTTCAAGTTGGTAAAAATAACTTTATATAAATCAAAAGTTTACAGTGGTTTGTATTGTTTTAATGAAAGGGGTTCTGTAAAAAATAATAGCTTCCAAATTTCTAGTTTGTTAGGTATTTCCTCCCAAATTTCCAAGATCACTTTGATTGATTGAATAATAGTACAGCATGTTGTCAGATAGTCTTACCTTTTCCAAACAAAACCAGCAGATAATAGAAATAAATGGATCAAACTTACATAATTTAACAGGTGTCCATTTTGTCCTTCCAGTATTGTATCAAGTTAAGAATGCTGAAAGTAAATACCATCTCTATTGATCCTCATTTAAAACTGCCCTAAATTCAAGCTTCTATGATATTTTAGTTCCTGGCACCAAAATTCTATTGTGTGCTGCAGAATATTTTTAATAAATCCATTGATAATAGTAACTAAGGGGCATTCTTCCTAAAGTGTGGTAAGTTTCTGTGCTTACCATTTACTATACAGTCTGCCTAACTAGGTGACCAGAGTCTTTCCCATCCCTCTATGTAGGCTCGGGTCACCCATGTTTAAATGCTGGTTGTGAAGTCACCACCATGTCAAAAATGATGAGCATGATATGTGGTGTATAGGATGATGAGTGAGGTGATTAAATTTGCGGACGATACGAAGTTATTCAGAGTAGTGAAGACACAGGGGGATTGTGACGATCTACAAAGTGACATAATCAAGCACGAGAAATGGACATCGACATTTCAATTGAGGTTCAACGTGGATAAGTGCAAAGTGATGCATGTCGGTAACAAAAATCTCTTGCACGAATACAGGATGTCCGGGGCGGTACTTGGAGAGACCTCCCAGGAAAGAGCCTTGGGAGTTCTGATCGACAAGTCGATGAAGTCATCTGTACAATGTGCTGCGGCGGCAAAAAGGCGAACAGAATGCTAGGAATGATAAAGAAGGGGATCACGAACAGATTGGAGAAGGTTATCATGCCGCTGTACCGGGCCATGGTGCGCCCTCACTTGGAGTATTGGTCGCCGTACATGAAGAAAGACACGGTACTACTTGAAAGGGTCCAGATAAGAGCAACTAAAATGGTTGAGGGGCTGGAGGAGTTTCAGTACAGTGAGAGATTGGAGAAACTGGGCCTCTTCTCCCTTGAAAAGAGGAGACTGAGAGGAGACATGATTGAAACATTCAAAATACTGAAGGGAATAGACTTAGTAGATAAAGACAGACTGTTCACATTCTCCAAAGTAGGGAGAACGAGAGGGCACTCTCTAAAGTTGAAAAGGGATAGATTCCGTACAAATGTAAGGAAGTTCTTCTTCACCCAGAGAGTGGTGGCGAGCTGGAACACTCTTCCGGAGTCTGTTGTAGGGGAAAACACCCTCCAAGGTTGCAAGACTAAGCTGAACAAGTTCCTGCTAAACTGGGATGTATGCAGGTGAGGCTGGACTCATTTAGAGCATTGGTCTTTGACCTGGGGACCTCCATGTGAGCGGACTGCCGGGCAGGATAGACCACTGGTCTGACCCAGCAGCGGTAATTCTTATGTTCTTATTGCTGACAGTATTCAACTTACCAGTCAAGATGCCTTCCCCTCCCTCCAAAGTTGCACAGTTCCCCCACTCACAGTATGTGACAATAAAATGATCAGCACACTGGAGCTGTCAAACCTTCACCAGTCTCTTGCTACATGCGACACACAGACTCTATAAGTATGTCTGGCATTAACTTCTGCTTCCCCATTCTGGATTTTCTTTTTCTCTCACCACATGCAGGGCACAGACCATTCAAGTCTGTCTATCATTGGGTTCAGCTCCCACTATTCTCGCTCAAGTTATCACCTCAACAGCCATGTTGTGTTTCCATCTTCTTTCTATTTAAACATCCCTGTGTCTATTCTACACAATTTTGAATTTGTTTGCAGTTTTGAACTCTACCACATCTCTCAGAAGGAGCAAAAGTGCATAGTAAGTACAAAGTCTGATGCCATAAAAGTAGGGGGCTCGGCCAGCATCTGTCCTGTATTTACTGCATAGGGTGGATACTTATCATACATGCACAGTGGTACATGCACTACCCTATGGTGTGGTAGTATCCATGTTATCTGCCACATCATATAACATGGTACTGACTTGCATAAAAATAATACAGTGCATACTGTGCTATTACTGTGACACACCCTTCCCTAACAATTCTCCCCCAATCAAAAAATTTAGAAAACATTGCTTATTATGAAGAGAGAAAATTACATTTATGAACCATCATACTACTTGTCATATAAGATTTCCCATAAGCGGGGCAAATGTACCTGCCTTTCCTGGTGAAACGGATGAGTCGAATACCTTCCAATTGATTATGGTGTATGTCCTGAGCATAATATAATAGGGACTCTGCCCTATGAAACTGCATGCAATGAAAAATACCATCCAGGTTAGGGGCAATCAAGTAAATTTTATTGCTGGACTCGATATGGGCTGTGTTTTGCTGAGAAACACCTGCCTCAGGGGTCTAAAATGTAAGGAAGCAAATGTGAATGTTAAAAAATATCATTTTACTGTTAAGAAAACACTGGATAAAAATCTAGATAAACCATTAGTGTTTTTCCAATATGTGGCTAAATTCATCTAGCTCTTTGGGTCAGATACCTGGACCAGGATCTACAAAACAAAAGTCTGATTTCAAGCTGGGTGCAGGCCATAGCTGGACTTACTCCAGTAGACTGAAGGATAATTTCCCTTGGTGTCTAGTCACTTCACACAGTCTTTTACTTAATTGAAAGAAATCAAGTCAAGCCTGATGAAAAATTGATAAAGGTAGAAAAATGATTTTATTTTCAATTTAGTGATCAAAATGTGTCCATTTTGAGAATTTATATCTGTAGTCTATATTTTGCACTATGGCCCCCTTTTATTAAACTGCAATAGTGTTTTTTAGCGCAGGGAGCCTATGAGCGTCGAGAGCAGCGCAGGGCATTCAGTATAGCTCCCTGTGCTAACAACTGCTATTGTGGTTTAGTAAAAAAGGGAGGGGGTATATTTGTCTATTTTTGTATAGTTGTTACTGAGGTGACATTGCATAAAGTTATCTGCCTTGACCTCTTTGAAAACCCCCTGGAATATAAATGATAATTAACATTTTCTCTGCATACAGTGTGCTTTGTGTTTTTTAAAAATTTTATTGTTGGTAGATCAATTGGACTTGGTCATTTTAAAAGTAGCTTGCAAGCCCAAAAAGTATGGGCACCCCTGCCGTACACAGTAATTCTCACCTACCAAAACACAAATTTTCCTTTTTCAAGGAGGCTACATAATGCCGGATCTGCATATAAGCAAACCAATCCGTAGCGGCCAGACACAACTGATAATATAATTTATAAAACACTCTTCATTAAGCTCCCAGCTCTGTAAAGCCAACAGTACATTTTTTTTTTAAGATAATGGGTAAACAAGCCAAAAGTAAGGATCTGATGAAAACATAACGGTTTGTATATGATATAAAGCTACCATCTTGGTATTTTTGAATTATGCATTTAGGGATGAAGCTTACAGTAGCTTTTTTTTTCCTTTTCCTACAGAAGTAAAATATAGATTAATTTTCAAATTTATGTTTTTGAAGGTTAAGAAAAAATGCATCCATAGTTCTTTTGAAATGATGTCAAGAATGGCATGTAATTCATGAACTTGACATTTTTCTGTGACTTGTCACTTTTCAAAACTATGTAGAAATGTCACAGCAATGTTTTGCAGGGGTGAGATATGTGAGGTAACCTTTTACAGTGAGGCAGAAAAATCTCAGGCACCTGGTCGTCTTTGTGACAATTATTTCTTTCATGATACCTGCCATAAAGAGAGGAAATAGCTATTGTTGTGGCTTAGCACAGTTAGGGGTTAATTCTAGATTGCCTAAAATTAGGCACCTAGATGATGTACACTAAATGCAAACAAATGGCCAATCAGTGACTTCCTTAGGCTCAGCCATAAGGAAGTCCCTGATTGGCTCAGGCACCTCACGGGCCAGGCAGAGGAGAGGAGTAGGAGGACTTTGCAGTTCCTTCTGTTCCCGAAGACTGGGAGCCTACAGAGCAGGAGGGACTGAGCACCCCTCCTGCTTTCAACGTTTACAGGTGAGGGGGATGAGGCCGTGGGTGGAGCCGGGGCGTTTGCCAGCGTCGGCACGATGGCAGGAGGGGAGTCGGCATTCCTCCTGCCATATTTTGGATCGTCAGGTTTGGGGGAGCGCCGATGGCAAGAAGGAGTCGACATCCCTCCTGCAATAATTTTGCGGTGGCGGGGGGCTTTTTTTTTTTTGGGGGGGGAGGATAGGGCACCTTGTCACGGGGGGAGGGCTTTTTTATTTTATTTTTTTAATTGGGCAGTTATTTTGTGTGTTTAATATACGGCACCTAATATAGCTGTACAGCTAATTAAACTGTACAAGCAAACTGTCAGGCAAACCCAGATAAGAGCTTGCTCTGCACTCGTGTTTAGGATTCCCTACACCTAATGTAAATACCAGTGATTCAGACTTTTGCAATCTTATTGAATGTTTAAGACCAGAGAATATATACAACATTTTATTATGAAAATAAAAAAATAATATATATATCATGCTGTATAGAATAACAAACTAATAATTATGCACAAATATCTCACTAAATATAACAGCACAGTTAGTACATATGTAATTCACTAAGGGGCTCATAATAAAAAACAAACAAACGTCTAAAAAGTGGCCTAAATGGCTACTTGGACGATCAAAAAGCCTGATCTTCCAAGTACCCATAATCAAAGCTTAGGCCTTTCCCCTGCCTCTAAACGCACAGAGAGAAAAGAGGCATTTTTAGAGGAGGGGAAAGGGCGGGAGGTGTGCCGACCTAGACCTAAGTGTACAACACGTATAACCAAAAATTTTGACAGGTTGCCTAGTCGGCATTTATATGTTTTGACTTAGACCAAGTCAAAACAGTTATTAGTGCCGAAAAAGGGGCCGCTGAGCTGATGGCAGCTGGTGTGATCAGCTCAGCGGCATTGCAACCCCCCCCCACCTCAACCATAGGGGCAGGAGAAATGACTCATCTCCCCTAACGCGATAGCGATACCACCAAGTGCTGCCAAATTCGGCACTTGGGATCGCTAAAGCGTCAGGAGAGATGACCCATCTCTCCTGCAGTGATCCACCCCTCCCCCTAATACGATCGGGCCAGGAGAGAACCCAAGCCCTCCAGGCCCCGCTAACAATGATCGGGCAGGAGGGAGCCCAAGCCCTCTTGCCCTGTCGAACTGAAACCCCCATCGAAGACATCGGGGCAAGAGGGAGCCCAATCCGTCTTGCCCCGCGATCCCCAATCCCCCCCCCCCCACCGTCCAATGGGGCCAGGAGGGAGCCCAAGCCCTCCTGGCCCGGTGATCTTCAACCCCTCTCCCCCCACACGATCCAGCCAGGAGGGAGCCCAAGCCCTCCTGGCCCGGCAATCTCCAACCCCCCTGCCCTCCCACACGATCCAGCCAGAAGGGAGCCCAAGCCCTCCTGGCCTGGCAACACCCTCTAACCCCCACCCCCTACTAAAATACGGGAAGGAGGGATCCCAGGCCCTCTTGCCCTCGACGCAACCCCCCGACCACTCCCCCGAACCCCTGACCGGCCTCCCCGCCGACCCGCGACCCCCCCGCCGACCCCACGACCCCTCCCACCCCCAATCCCACCCCCCATACATTGCAATCATTGGCCGGATGGAGGGTGCCAAGCCCGCCCGTCTGGCAGGCCAGCCATCCCAGGAATGGGGCCGGATTGGCCCAGGCAGCTCAAACCCCGTCCACAGGTGGGGCCTGAGGTGTCTGGGCCAACCAGAATAGGCCCAGGAACCGTAGGCTCCTCCTGTGGGCGGGGCCTTAGGCACATGGGCCGGATTGGGTCCATGTGCCTAAGATCCCGCCCACAGGAAGGACCTCATAACCTCAAATTATGCCCTCTAGTTTTATCATTTTTTCTTCTCTGGAAAAGATTTGGTTTTTTATTAATGCCTTTCAAGTATTTAAACGTCTGTATCAGATCTCCCCTGTCCCTTCTCTCCTCCAGAGTATACATAGTTAGATCTTCCAGTCTCTCTTCTCATACTTCTTTTTTTTCAGACCTCTTACCATTTTGGTCGCCTTCCTCTTGACCGCTTCAAGTCTTTTTATATCCTTCGCCTCCAAAACTGAACACAATACTCTAAGTGCGGCCTCACCAATGACCTATATAGGGACATCAACACCTCCCTTCTGCTGGTTACTCCTCTTTATATTCAGCCTAGCATCCTTCTGCCTACAGCCACCGCCTTATCACACTATTTAGATGCCTTTAGATTCTCAGACACAATCACTCCAAGGTCCCTCTCTCCATCTGTGCTTATCAGCCTTTCACCTCCCAACACATATGGTTCCCTTGGATTTCTACCCCCCAAATGCATCACTTTGCATGAATTCTAGATGCCAGATGCTAGACCATTCTAACTTTTTCAGATCCTTTTTCATCTTTTCCACTCCCTCCGGGATGTCCACTCTGTTACAAATCTTGGTATCATCCGCAAAAAGGCTAACCTTATCTTCTAACCCTTCAGCAATGTTGCTCACAAACATTGAACAGAATCAGTCCCAGCACCGAGCCTTGAGGTACTCCACTACTCACCTGACCCTCCTCTGAGTGAATTCCATTTACCACTACCCTCTGGTGTCTGTCCATCAACCAGTTTCTAATCCAGTTCACCACTTTGGGCCCTAACTTCAGCCCATGGAGTTTGTTTAAGAGTCTTCTATGAGGAACCGTGTCAAAGGTTTTGCTGAAATCTAAGTAAGTTACATCTAGCGCACGTCTTTGATCCAGTTCTCTGGTCACTCAGTCAAAGAATTAAATCAGATTTGTTTGTCATGATTTACCTTTAATAAACCCATGTTGCCTCGGATATTGTAATCCATTAGATTCCTTTCCTTCAGCAAAGTTTCCATTATTTTTCCAATAACTGAAGTGAGGCTTACCGGCCTGTAGTTTTCTGCTTCATCTCTGCAACCACTTTTGTGAAGAGGGACCACATCCACTCTTCTCCAGTCCCGTGGATCCTCTCCCATCTCTAAAGATTTATTGAACAAATCTTTAAGAGGACCAGCCAGAACTTCTCGGAGCTCCCTCGATATCCTGGGATGGATCCTGTCTAGTCCATAGCTTTGTCCACCTTCAATTTTTCAAGTTGTTCATAAATATTTTCTTCTGTGAATGATGCAGTATCCACTCCATTCTCAGGTGTAACTTTGCTGACCAATTGTGGTCCTTCTCCATGTTTTTCTTCTGAGAACACCGAATAAAAGTATTTGTTTAGCACATTTGCTTTTTCCTTATCACTTGCCACATAGCAGTTCATACCTTCTTTCAGTCTCGTAATTCCATTTTTGGCTTTCTCCTTTCACTGATATAATTGAAAAAATATTGTCTCCCTTTCTTATATTTATAGCCATTTGCTATTCCGTTTGCGCTTTCGCCAGATGTATCTCTCTCTTGACTTCTTTCAGTTTCATCCGATATTTCTTTCTGTGCTCCTCTTCTTGAGTTTTTTTTATATTTCACGAACACCAATTCTTTTGTCTTTATTTTTTCTGCCACTAGTTTGGAGAATCATGTCAGTTTCCTTTTTCTCTTGTTTTTATTTATTTTCTTCACATAAAGGTCAGTAGCTCTATTTATTGCACCTTTCAATTTGGACCACTGTTTTTTCCCTTCCATTATGTCTTCCCATCCAATCAGCTCTTTCTTCAGGTACTCTCCCATGCCAGTAAAGTCTGCACATTTGAAATCCAGGACTTTGAGTTTTGTGTGACCATCATCCTCTTTGCCAGCTAAATATCCCCCTCCCCCCCATGCCTGAGGCAATGGAGAGTTAAATGACATGCCCAAGATCACAAGGAGTCAGTGGTTTTTGGAATTCTGCCTTCCTTGGTTCTCAGCCACCTACTCTAATCACTAGGCTGCTCCTCCACTAATATTTTGAGGCTCATGGTGGCTATTTTGCTGCTTGGAGTCAAACAGGGCAGAAGTGGAAGGGGGCTACTCCCACTCATGCCCACTGAACTACCAAGGATCACCAAGGAATGATAGGGGATCTGGAAGGTGAATAGGGGATCAGAATAAGATCAGGGAGAGATTTGAGAGGGAAGATCAGATGTGGGGGAATGTGTGTTTGGGGGGGTATGCTCTGGTGGCATATCTGTATTTATTTGTGCATGGGTCCATACCATGTTAACTGCAGTGGTAGATAGCAAGGGTATTCCTATGCTATCTGGCACTGTATGTAATGCAATGCTGTATGGTAAGGGTGCAATTCTTGAAACCAGAAAAAACTGCAGACAATATGTACAAGATGCAGGCTGTGTTTATTATATCAAATATTAAATGTGGTCAATGATACCACCTTTTTACAAATCAAGTGACCCGACACGGTCCGTGTTTCAGTAACACGCCTTCCTCAGGGGTCCTAACAAATATAGATAAAAATACCTAAAAATATACAATTGCTGGACATGTGGTATGCTTGAGTGATAGAGCGACATTCTATATAATGTGGTGAAAAATCATAACCTGAAGGAATAATGCATAAAAAGGTATGAATGCATGAAAACAACCCAAAGTGCATAAGATAAAAATGTGATAAAGAATGCCTATATATAAAGTATAAAAACATAGAAGACATTAGAACCAATGAAAGTACTGATGTGCCGAAATACAATTTGGTGTCCATAAAAGGTGCAGAATGCTATACAGTAGACAAAACACAAGAAACAAAATTATTAATGAGATGATGATAAGGGGACCTACCGTGGTTGATAAGGTTTTGAATCAAACCACAATTTAAACTGATAATGAACTGAAGTAAAAAATGAAGCATTCATAAACATATATAAAAATAAAAAACAATTTCTTTATTAAAAAGTTAATGAGATCACATAATCAGTGCTATGAGACTATCACGATGAAGAGGAAAGGAATTAGGTAAAAATACCTTGAGAGACCAGTTAGGCATGCTAATGCCCCATTATAAGACCAGTTCTATAGTAGTAGTGGAAGTTGGCATTAGTATGCCTAAGTTTAGGCATGAGATAATTGGTAGTGAGGTGAATGCTCTCAAAATATACAAAATAGAGAGGTCAAAATCGATAACAAAAGTGTAACAGGAACCAAGACTTCTCAATATATGAAAGTCAAAGATGGATCTTAAATATAGGTATTAACAAGTGAGGTAATACAATTTTCACATACACTCAGAATTGTGTAATCCGACCAAGAGCCTTGGCTCCTGTAGCTGAACCCACCGTCCCATCACTGTGTATGACTTTAATGCAAAATAATAGTAAATAAGGCAACGTGCTAGCATTCAAAGAGCACGTTGCCTTATTTACTATTATTTTGCATTAAAGTCATACACAGTGATGGGACAGTGGGTTCAGCTACAGGAGCCAAGGCTCTTGGTTGGATTATACAATTCTGAGTGTATGTGAAAATTGTATTATCTCACTTCTTAATACCTATATTTAAGATCCATATTTGACTTTCATATATTGAGAAGTCTTGGTTCCTGTTACACTTAAGTTTAGGCATGAACATCTGTGTCTATCCAGGTCTATGTCTGGCATAAATGTTGGCTCCTAAATGTGGCAGTTATGCATATAGCTTATGTTCATATATGTTAGCCCACATCTGCCTCTCTCCTGTGGATGCAACCTTTACAACTGTGTGCTAAGCCATTTTAGCACGTAACTATAGAGTAGAATAGCGGATGAGCATCCTACTATCATTTACAGTATGTGCATATATGCCAGTATGCTATAAATTTAAATTTAGGAAAGAGTTGGTTAGTGACTGCCTTGTATGACATAAGCAGGGTAGATACTGTCCCCTGCATTTGCTACATAGGCTTTTCACTTATTATGCACTAGTTTTTCAAGTAACACAGAAGATCAAAACCATACTTCACTTTAGTAAAAGAACCCTTGTCATATTTAGAAACTTTACAGGAATATATGACTGCATGGAGCTTTTAGCTTTGTCACTTTTTATTTTTTTCTTAGTCTAATATTCAGCAGCATTTGCCAGTAATTGGGTCAATTATCAATGTGCACCATTTAGCTTGTCAAAATAAGTCATAAGAACAATCTGAATAACATGAAGTGCATTAATCATGCCTGCAGTGTTAACACCACAGTTCTACAGTTGTTAAAAAAAATTGAATTTTTATATATTTTAATTCCTTTGTTCTGTGATAAAATAATAGAATATATGACTGATGCCAAATTACCTGAAACAGCAAATAATAAGCAGGTTGTGTACAGGAATAAATGGAATAGCACCTATTGATCCCCCTCCTTAATTGTCGATATTCAAATGCCAAAAATCTGAAAACAATCTGCAAATTAGAATATATGATACTGAGTGGCCTTTTTACTAAATTGAATTAGATATTAACATCAGTTAATAAAGTGTACTAGTTGTTGCTCAACTGCTGTGGAAGAGAGCATGGGATGGGTGGTGACTGTTTCACAAAACAGTATATAAAGTATAGTGAATTTCATCTGATTAGGTGTAGCTAAGTGAATCACAATTATCTACAATGCAGTTAATGCACAGTGATGGCATTTCCTCTGCATTAACTGAAGCAGACCCAGCTGAGGATGCCTCTAATAGTTGGTGCAAAGTTTTGCCGTTAATTGAATGTTCATTTTGGAAATTGTGATTGGGCGTGGGCCTGGCCGGTGAGGGTGAGGCCTGTAAATACTAGTGCTGCCTGATTCAGGAAAAAAATTTCTATTCGATTCGATTCAGCCTATTGAATCGATTTTCCTGCCCAAGTGGGTGTTTTTTTCAAACATCCTGGTAGGTTTATTTTATAGCCTCTTCACCCCCTTTGCCCTCTCCTACCCACCCTGGCGTTGTGGTGTAAACAAAATAAACAAACAAAAAAGACTTTTCCTCTCTTTGTTAAATCCTAGTTCACATTTGCAGTCTAACACCATCTCTGGCAGGATGCACAGTTTAAATCTGACATATTGTAATCACATAATAGAAAATAAAATTATTTTTTCTATCTTTTGTTGTCTGGTCATTATTCAAATCATTTTGGTCCCAGGCTCTGGTTGTCTTCTGATAACTTACTTGCCAGGGTCTGCTGCCCATTTGTCATTTTCTTCTTTCTCTGTGCTAACCGTCCATCTAACATCTCTTTCCTCCCCTTCCGTTTCCCTTTCCTCCCCCGGAGGTCTGGCATCTTTCCTTTTTTTCGTCTCTATCCCCAGATCCACCTTTTCTCAACTACCCTTTCATCCTTCATTTCTCCCTCCTTCCCCACCACCCCAGGGTCCACTATCTCTCCCTTTCTCTTTCCAACTACCCTCCTATCCAGTATCTCTATCCCCCTCCACACCATCCCTTGTGTCTAACTTCTCTCCCTTTCTGTTCCTTCTCTCCCTAAATCCCATTTTCCACCATCTATCTCCCTCTCCTCTGTTTTTAGACCCATTATTTCTTCCCCCTCTAAAGTCCAGCATATGCACATCTCTTTGAACTCCCCTTTCCTCCCTCCCTCCGTGTACTTCTACACCAGGGTCCCCCTCCCCGAAGGCCTGTCCCCCCTTAAGGCCTGTATCATCCCACCTGAAGGCATGTCCCCCCTGAAGGCCTGCGCCCCATCCCCGAAGGCCTGTCCCTCCTTAAGGCCTGCCTGACCCCCTGAAGACCTGCACCACCACCTCTGAAGGCCTGTCCCCATCCCCCCCCGGAAGGCCTGCATGTTCCCCCCTGACCTCCCGCACATCTATTTACCTAATGCTCTATTAGAGCATTGCAATGGTGAGGGAAAAATTGAGATGGAACCAGAAATAATGAAGGTAACTCATGAAGAAAAGCACCTCCAAAGGTAAAATAAGAAAGCTCAATCCAGAAAATTATTGCTGTTAGGGGATTCCATCATCAGAGGCATTAACCTTGAAATACAAGTCAAGGAGCCTAAAATAGTGAAGTGTCTCCCAGGATCCTTGGCTACTAGGAGTACCAAATAATTACTGTCTATACTTATGGAAGAAACTAAGAATTCTAAAGCTGATGTTGTTATCCACTTGAGAACAAATGACCTAGCCAGCCATACTCCTCTTGTGGTACAGAAAGCTTTTTGGGAGCTGGGGGAGGGATTAAAACCTTTTGTAAAGTCTGTAGCCTTCTCGGAAGTACTGCCTACATATGAAAAAGGAGAGGAAAAAGTACTAAATACTGAGATCTTCAATAGGTGGCTTAAAGCCTGGTGTCATCAAGAAGGCTTTAGGTACTTAGGAGGATGGGGAAATAAATGGAAAATGAGAGCCTATATTGTAATGATGGGCTGCATCTTACTATGGCAGGTAAAATAATCTTTGCTGAGAAATTCAGGAAATATGTTTCTAGGCATTTAAACTAGAAGGTGGGGGTGGCATATGTATGCAGGACACTTACAGTAGCCATCTCCAGCAAAAGACAGGAGGTGATGGTAGTAAAGATAAGAACATAAGAACATAAGATTTGCCGCTGTTGGGTCAGACCAGTGGTCCTTTGTGCCCAGCAGTCCACTCACGCGGCAGCCCTAAGGTCAAAGACCAGTGCCCTATTTGAGTCTAGCCTTACTTGCATATGTTCTGTTCCAGTAGGAACTTATCCAACCTTGTCTTAAATCCCTGAATGGTGCTTTTCCCTATAACAGCCTAAGCAAAAAACTAGACAAAAAATAAAATTGCAATTGAAAAATAGCTGGAAAGCAGTGACCACAAATGCTTGTAGTCTAGGCAACAAAAACCATGATCTACAAGCCCTGATGTTAGAGGCAGACTTGGATATTGTAGCAATCACAGAGACATGATTCAGTGATTACCACGGATGGGACACAAACATACTGGGCTATAATCATTTTTAGGAAGGACAGAGATGGTCAAAAAGGTGGAGAAGTAGCTCTCTTTGTAAAGGCCAATATCCAAGCGAATGAAATGCAAGGGGCCTGGGGATAGGGAGAAGCACTATGGATAGCTTTGAAAAGAGAAGATGAAATTTCTACATGGGTGTTGTTTATAGACCTATGACTTAATTGCAGCAATTTGATAAAGATCTCTCTTCAGATATCCAAAAGCTGGAGAAGAAAAGAGAGGTGCTTGATTTCAACCTGCCAGATGTGGCTTGGAAAGTTCCATCTGTGGAATCAGAAAGAAGTAGGGAAATAGTGGATGTCAGCATAGCTATTGCTAGCATTCAGCATTTTCAGTTGGCATAACTAATGTCAGCAAAGGCCTATGGGAAATTATCTGACTCTGGAATGTTTTTTTTTTTTTTAATATCATGTTTATTAAGACCAGAAACAATGGGACAGCCACTGCCATCTACAATACAAAAGCAATACTGATGCACAGGAAAGCATAGCAGAGATCATGCGGTACTATACATCATAACACTGTACAGAGGCCGAAGCCTACATAATCCTGGAATTACAGATTATATTAATGTAGCGCACTCCTGCGGAAATCTTATAACTAGCAGTGAGAGAGAACAGTAAGCCTCCCAGCGCCTCTCGCCCATATTTTCAATTAAGAGAAACCTCAATATCAACATCTACAACTGGGATCCCCAAACGATCCATTGCATCCTCTTATCAGTCATACCCCAGACAAACCATTCAGACCACCAATCACTCCCCATTCAGCACTTCAGACTTACAGGTTCACACTCGCTGTTGTCAAACTCACAGCAAGGGCGTATAGGTATGCAAAATGCAAAAACTCAAATACTCAAATGCTCTGACACTCGAACCCATGGCAGATCAAGCGAAAGTAACATGAACCAAACCCTCAAAGTGTCTAGGCAACCTGGGTTAAGGTCGCCCTCCAGAATGAGCAATAGAGTTTCTAGTGAGCCTGGTGTCGGGATGCATAAGTGTCCAGTTCAAAGCTCGCTTGCAGACGCATCCGGGATATCCACATATTGTATGTTGGTACCTCCTCCGCAGTCCAATATTTCAGGATGAGTTGTTTGCCCACGAGGATCACGTGTAGCAGGTACTTATGAGCGGGAAAGTCCATGCCTTGCTGTTTGAGATCAGTAACATCTCCCATCAACAGTGCAATAGGGTTCCAAGCCATCTTGCACTGTAGGACGTTCTCCAAACAGAGCTTCACAGAGTCCCAGAAATGCAGTTTGGTGCAAGCAAAGAACGAGTGGACATAATCACCCCTATGAGAGTTACATTTGGAACAGATGTCAACATTCCACAGTCCCATATGATAGCCCCGGGCTCTAGTGATATAGGCCTGATGCAATATTTTATATTGTGTTTCTTGCAGGCCCGCGGCCTTCACATGCAAATAAAGAGTTTGAAAAAGGAGCCTGAGATCGTGTACGGAAACAGACATCCCCAGCTCAGTATACCATTCGCCCCCCAAAATATGTAGACATCCTTCCCCAGAGCTATCTCTCCCCACCTTGTACCAGGTAGAAATTTTGTTAGAAGCAGTGGGTGTGGAAAGGAAAACCAGATCCAAAGGGCCATATCTCCATCGATCCCCGTGAGCACGTACTAAAGAGTGAAAATAGTGATGAATTTGCAAAAAAGTGTACATATGCGCGGGTGGAATACGCCAAGCTGTCCGCAGTTGTGCAAAGGAGGGAAACTCCCCCCCTCCCAGTTCCAAGACATCACCCACAGTTGTGGTACGAGCAGTGCGGTCCCCCAGTCCCGCCAGGCCCCCCGCTCCAGAAGCAAAATCGGGGTTACGTAGAAGAGAAAGAAACGGGGATACAGAGGGCAGCCGGTTCTGGAGAGTACGCCACCACCGCCACACCCGTTTGAAAGGAAGGAGAAAAGGCAAAATAGCGGAGCGGGGCCTCGCGTCCCCTCCTCGTACTCCAAGAAGAAAGGAAGAGAAGGACCAAGGTAGGCAGCAGTCCTCTAGTAAAGATTCGGGGGAATAACGACGCGAAGATACCAATTGCTCATGAATCCATCGAAGGAGTGCGGCAACATTGTAGAGTCGCAAAGCGGGCAGACCTAATCCCCCTCGATCTCGGCTCTGGGACAATTTAATTGAGTTAATACGTGCTTTCTTCCCCCTCCACACGAAGGCACAAATGATGGATTGATAGGCGCTTTCATCCGAGCGGGAAATCCAAACAGGTATGGTTTGCAGTGGGTAGAGCAATTTCGGGAACATCACCATTTTGACCAAGGCCACACGCCCGAAGAGCAAGAGAGGCAGCGATTGCCATTTAAGACAGAGAGTTTTAATCCGTCCGATGGTGGCAGAAATGTTAGCCTCGTATAACTTGCACGGGTCTCGGTAAAGCATGATGCCGAGATATTTCAACTTTCCTGGGGCGATACCCACTCCAAGGCCTCTACACCAAGGCTCCGTTGGCGAACCCCCTAACAATAGAGCCTCCGTCTTATCGAAATTAATTTTCAAACCCGAGAATACACCATAGGCTCGAATTATGGACATCAGAATAGGCATGTTCTGGTCTGCATTAGTAACATATAAGAGCATGTCATCAGCGAACATACTGATGCGAAATTCATTGTTACCCACCCTAAGACCCTCCAACCGAGCATCTTGATGAATTCGAGCTGCCAAAGGTTCAAGCGAGAGAAGGAAAAGAAGGGGCGAAAGGGGGCAGCCCTGTCACGTGCCCCGACCCAAAGGGAATGGGTCAGAAACTCCACCGTTCACTAAAAGTTGCGATGTGGGTTGGTGATACAGAGCCAGCAACCATGCGAGAAAGTTCCCCTGGATCCCGAAGCGGCCAAGCGTCTGAAAGAGATGTGGCCAAGAGACCATGTCGAACGCCTTTTCCACGTCCAGGCTAGTGATGAGTGCCCTGTCAGAGACGGCTCGAGGGTGTTGTAGCACTGCGAGCACCCTCAGTAAATTCATGGACGCGTGTCTGCCGGGTACGAAACCGACTTGGTCTTCGTGGATAAGTGTGGGTAAGAAATTATTGAGGCGCGCCGCCAGAATACTAGCCAAAAGTTTCACATCTTGGTTAAGAAGGGAAATAGGGCGGTAGGACCCTAGAGCATCCAGCGGGCGCCCGGGCTTGGGGAGAACAATAACATGTGCTCTGTTATGAGAATCACCTGGGGGAGTAGAGCTATGTAGTCCCATAAAGTATTGTTGTAGGGAGGATAAAGCCGGTGGATCCAGTAACTTATAAAATTCCGGCCCGAAGCCATCGGGGCCCGGCGTTTTAGCTAACTTGAGCTTTTTGATGGCAGCCTGCATTTCCTCTCCCAAAATAGGTCCATTAAGAGCGAGACTTTGGTCCTCTGTCAAGGTGGGGAGACAAAGACCCCGAAAGAACTCATCACTAGCGTCCGCGTCATAAGGTTGCGCTGCGTACAGATCGGAGTAAAATTGAACAAACTGCTCCGTGACAGCCGAATAAGTGACATGCGTGACTCCCCGTTTATCCTTAATGGAGGTAATAGTATGACGAGTTTTGTGCGGGCGCACTAGGTTAGCCAGCAACCTCCCCGTCTTATCCCCCCAACGGTGAAGTTTGTATTTGTAACAGTATATATTACGTCTGGCTCTCTGCTCCAAGAGGAAATTGATCTTTTCTTTGACCGCACACATGGCCTGTTTAGAATTATGGTCGAGTCGGGAGATGTGAATAGACCGAAAACTAGCAAGGTCCCGCGACAGAGCAAGCAGCTCCCCGTCTCTCTTTTTATTCAGGGACGCCGAGTAAGCCAGGACATGTCCTCGCATAACCGCTTTAGCCGCCTCCCAATAAACAACGGGGTCTACATCTGTCACTGAGTTAGTGTTATGGAAGTCATCCCACCTCTTTTGAAAGAATTTGCGAAACTCCGCGTCCTTATAGAGGAAAGGGGACATCCGCCAGACTCGTCCCGCGGCTTGGGACCCAAAATGTAAGTCAAGGCCCAGAAGAGCATGGTCCGATACTAATGGTGGCGACAGACTCGCAGCCGACAGGTTCGGGAAGAGAGAAGCAGAGATGAGAAAATAGTCAATGTGTGAGTGAGACGAGTGAGGGTTAGAATAGAAAGAGAAGTCAAGTTCGGTAGGGTGCAGTGTGCGCCAGGAATCCAGCAATCCTAACTCACTAATGAGAAAGTGTACCCCCTTGTTGAAATGGCCCTTTTGCACCGGCTTAGCTGGCCTGCGGTCCCACTGAGGGTGTGCCACAAAATTAAAGTCGCCTCCCAGTATAACCGGCTGAGGCAGAAGGGGCGTCAATCGACCCACCACTGTTGTGAAGAAAGCATGTGAGTAAATGTTAGGGGCGTAAATGTTGCACAAAACTAGTGGCTTGCCCCAGAGTTCACCCACCAGAATAAGAAACCTCCCGTTGGGGTCATCAATTTGGTTATGCAGGTGGAAGGGTATGTTCTTGTGGATGAGGATAGCCACCCCAAATTTCCGAGTTGTAAATGATGCGGAATATACCTGACCCACCCAGCCCCTACGCAGTTTCCCATGCTCCGTAGTGCTCAGGTGGGTTTCCTGCAAGAATGCTATGTCTGTGTGTTCACGCTTGAGATATGCTAAAATTTTTGTGCGTTTGATGGGAGAATGTATCCCATCAACATTTAAAGATTTAACATGCAGTTGCACCATTTAACAGAGCAGTGATACAGAGAAAAGTCAAGGGATATAACCAGAACAAAAGTGGGGGAGGCCGTCCCAGCCAGTGCCTCCGCCCACTCAGAAAATATAATAATACATCGCCCTGAAGTAAAGGTAAGGCCTGTAAGGAAAGACTCATACATGCAGACATACATACCCCAGTCAAACACCCCATACATACCCCAGTCATACCAACGTTCGTGCACCCATTCTGTCTCTTCCAATCCCCCCTCCCGGGTCCCTCCCCATTCCCAATCCCAGCACAGAAACCCATGCTAACCCAAAAGTACAAAAGACAAAGTACAAAGTACAACTAAGTACAACTGAGTACAACTCCGGGCCAGGCCCTCATAATACATTACAACAACATCAGAGAATGCACATTAAGCAAGGCTCACAGTGTAGTGGTGTATATACTACAGGGGGAAGAAAGCAGCAACCCACCGGTAGCTCTCCAGCCCCAGCTGTTCCCCAAGCCACTTGGTCTTCAGGCCGAGGGGATTCGAAGCCTAAGGGCCCAAGGTGTCAGGGGTCAAAATAGGCCAAGGGTGCTGGTTTCGAAAGCAGACCGGTAGACTGGCTGCAAAGGGGCACCACTGGGCTCCAGCACGCCAGCACCCGCCACCCCTGGAGTTCAGATGGATCCTCTCCACGATCAATGAGATAGGAAGAGTGGGTGAGGCTCCCTGAGCAGCCAACACCGGTGCTCACCTACGCCTGGTTCACAAGCGATGAAACTCCATTAAACCATCGTGCAGCAGGGCGCGGGTATGCGAGAGGAGAAAGCGCCCCCTCACTCAACGCTGGTCCCCCACAACAAAGTAGAGAAATCCGGGAGGAACTACATCAGATGAAATGAAATGGGGGACACTCAGTGGTTGTAGAAGATAGTTCCAGAGAAAAACAACGGTCAGGCACCTCAAATCATTGTCACTCAGTACGCTTTACACACTGTCCCCATCAAGAGCCAGGATACTGAAGGTAGAGCAGAAGGTTGGTAGTCAGACGTTCCCAGGTCCCGCTCTCAGGGGTGCTGGCAGGTCTTGAATAAAGCGCTCAAGCTCGCCTGGGGTGTCAAAATAGTGGACCTTGTTGTTAAAGGACACCCGAGCTCTGGCGGGATACAGCAGGGACACCCGAATGTTCCGCTGGTAAAGGGTGTTACAGTGAGGCGCCATGGCCTTGCGCTTGGATGATACCTGGGGAGAAAAGTCCTGGAAGACTAAGATCTTCTGCCCCTCATATTGGAAGCCAGTCCCCCGCCGAAATTGAGCGAGAACCCGCTCTTTCATGGCGAAGTTCAAAAATCGGGCAAGGACTGGTCGGGGCCGCTGTTCATTTTCTCTCCGGAGTCCCACACGGTGAGCGCGTTCAATGAGGACCCTCTCCCCCGAGGCGCCCAGCTCCAGGATATCTGGCAACCATTTTTCGAGGCAGGCCCGCAGGTCAACGTCCCGGATAGTGCTTGGCAGTCCAATAAATCGTAAATTATTTCTGCGGTTTCTATTCTCATGGTCGTCCAAGAGGTCGAGGCAGGCAGTTTTAGCGGTCTCCAGGTCATGGAGACGTTCTTCAAAGTTTGCTGCTCGGTCTTCCTGCTGGGCCACACGGTCTTCCACTCTCTGCAGCCTGCCTGCATGAGTCTCCAGCGTCTCCCTAAAGTCTTCTATGAAGGCTTGTATTTTTGCCAATTTGTCCTCCATGACTAGGGTTAGGGACTTGGTGAGCTCTTGAATCACTGCTGCCTGAATGGTGAATACAGGCACCTCGTGGCCCTCCGCCATCTTGGACTCAGTGTTCTTCACTTTCCCTCGTGCGTCCCGCTGCGGTCTCGCCGACATACCGCATGCAGGACCCGGTGAAAAGGAGCTCCGTTTACGCTCTGCAGCCTCAGGAGGACAGCGGTGAAAGTTTCAGAGGTGCCCGACAAAGTTTTTGTGCATAACAGCAGATTTTATCGCCGCCCGGCCCGGAGCTGTGCAGAGGCATGTCCGCTCAGTAGCGCGGCATCACGTGACCCCTGACTCTGGAATGTTGATGCAGAATTCTGTGCTCCTGCACAGAATTCACATACATTAAGCATCCAGCCAGACTGGATTGTTTATCAAGAAGATAGGCTGCTTGAATGGGACAAAGAAGCCAGAGACTAATCCCATCTACCATGCCTGCAAGTATCACACCTTCCTTATCAATTAAATTAACCATTGTTTCAAACAGTTTACAAATTCTAAACAGAAAGATACTGGGACATACAATAGTTTCTATATTCAGAATAAGATTCCAAGCTATAAAAGCCTACTCTCTACAACACACATTCAGATCTCTCTTTCTCTGTCTATCTCTCTGTCTGTCCTTCTCTTTATCTATGGAACCCGAAACTTAGACCATCACCCCATCCCCCTTTCTCTCTCTCTCTCTGGCTCTCCTTAGAACTTCACGCTTCTCTTGTCTCTTTGCCTCTGAACTCTGTAAGGCAGGGAAACTGCTTTTCTCTCTACTTAATTGTAATGCTTATAAATATTGCTTTTCTGTAAGCCTATTTCTATAATATATTCTTTATGCAATCACCTCTGGCTGTGTTTCTTATTGGATTCTACTCCTGGTGAATCTTCTGTGAGGGAACTGAACCTGGGACCTGGCGTTTCTAAGGGCGCCTCTCACATAACCCCTACCACCTAATATTGTGGGGGCCACACTAACAAACCTTACAGTGGATACCCTTCGAGGGACTCTGCTCAGACAAATGGTGATGGAACCAATGAGGGAAAAAGTGATACTGGATCTTTAGTGATGATTAAACAGTTTGGTTTGATATGACAGCTAAAGTGGAAGGCAGCCACATAAAACTCAAAGTCCTGGGTTTCAAATATGTGGACTTTAGTAGCATGGATGAATATCTGAAGAAACAGCTAATAGGATGGGAGGATATAAGGGAAGTGGAAAAGCAGTGGTCCAAGCTGAAAGAGAAAAAGGTCCAAGCTGAAAGAGAAAAAAGAAACCGATATGATTCTCCAATCTAGTAGTGTAGAAAATAAAGGCATAGGAGTTGGCATTCATGAAATACAAAAAGGAATACTGGATGAAAATAAAAGAAGCCAAGAGTGAGATACAGTTGGTGAAAGTGCAGGCAGAAGAGCAAATGGCTAAAAATATATAAAAAAAAAGGAGACAAAAATGTTTTCAGGTATATTAATGAAAGAAGGAAGATGAAAAATGGAATTATGAGATTAAAAGAAGCTATGAACTGCTATGTGGAGAGTGATGAGGAAAAAGCAAACCTGCTAAACAAATACTTCTGTGCTCATATAAGAAAATCCTGGAGAAGGACCATGATTGGCTGGCAAAATTACACATGAGAAGGGTGTGGATATCATGCCATTCACAGAAGAGTGTTTATGTATAACTTGAAAAATTGAAGGTGGACAAAGCCATGGGACTAGATGGAATCCATCCCAGGATATTGAGAATGCTCAGCGAGGTTCTGGCTGCTCCACTTAAAGATTTGTTCAATAAATTCCTGGACACGGGAGTGGTTCCATGGGATTTGAGAAGAGTGAATGTGGTTCCTCTGCACAAAAGTGGTCACAGAGATGAAGTGAGAGACTACATACCTGTAAGCCTCACTTCGGTTATTGGAAAAATAATTAAAGTGTTGCTGAAGGAGAGGATAGTGAAATTTCTAGAATCAAATGGATTGCAAGATCTGAGACAGCATGGCTTTACTAAAGGTAAATCATGCCAAATGAATCTGTTTGAATTCTTTGACTGAGTAACCAGAGAATTAGATCAAGGAAGTGCGCTAGATATAATTTACTTAGATTTCAGCAAAGCCTTTCACGCAGTTCCTCATAGGAGGCTATTCAATAAACTTGACCAGCTGAAGTTAGGACCCAAAGGTGAATTGGATTAGAAACTGGTTGTTGGACAGACGCCAGAGTAGGGTGGTTATTGGAATTCATTCTGAGGAAGAAAAGGTGAGTAGTAGAGTGCCACAAGGATCAGTGTTGGGACCGATTCTGTTCAATATCTTTGGGAGCGACATTGCTGAAGGGTGTTAGAAGGTAAAGTTGCCTTTTTGCGGATGATATCAAGATTTGTAACAGAGTGGACATCGTAGTGGGAGTGGAATACACGAAAAAGGATTTGCAAAAGTTAGAAGAATGGTCTAATGTTTGGCAACCGAAATTCAATGTGTCGTTCTGTCTTTCTCTCTCTCTCTCATTGGGCACTGTCTGTCTGTCTTTCAGTCTCTTTCTTTCTCTCTCTCTCTCCTTGACCACTGTCTGTGTGTCTGTCTGTCTTTCTGTCTCTTTCTTTCTCGTTGGCCTCTATCTGTCTGTCTTTCTGTCTGTCTTTCCTTGGCCGCTGTCTGTGTGTCTGTCTGTCTGTCTTTGTCTCTGTCTCTCTCTCTCTCTCTCTCTCGTTGGCTGCTGTCTGTTTGTCTTTCTGTCTCTCTCTCTCTCCTTGGCCGCTGTCTTTCTGTCTCTTTCTCTCTCTTGTTGGCTGCTGTCTGTGTGTCTTTCTGTCTTTCTCTCTCTCTCTCGTTGGCCACTGTGTCTTTCTGTCTCTGCCTCTCTCTCGTTGGCTGCTTACTGTCTGTCTATTTCTCTTATTGGCCGCTGTTTGTGTGTCTGTCTCTTCCCCTACCTCCCGTTCCCCGCCTGCGCCCCGCTCACCTTCCTTTGGCCGCCCCCCACCCCACCTCCCTCTCTGTGGTAGTGCCACCAGCCTCCAGCGCCATGGCAGCGAATAAACAAATCCTCATCCTCGACCCGACCAACGAACTCAAATTCTGAGGTAAGGGGTATTGGTTTGCCACCGGGCGGCAGAGAGCACTGCTCCTGTGAGCTGCAACGGTGCTCTGACCCAGAGGGAAGAGTGGAGGCAGAGGAGAAGGCTGTGCGACCAGATAGCGGCAGTGGTTGTGGCCTTCCCTACCCTAGCTCCGTAGCTCGGTCGCCACTTCCTCTCCCCGATGTCGGCTCCAAACGTCCAAGCGCCCGCGCCCTGAATGTCCACGAGCACGTGCCGCACTCTAACATTCTGCCTGCCACGGAGCTACGGATCACGGAACATGCAGGTAGGAGTGTGCATGTGTGCTTAGGGTTTTATTATTAGTGATTTACACTTTTTGTTTTTTTACCTGGAATAGATTCCATTTTTAATATATGTTTCTTATTTGGGGTGCATCTTTGCTTGATGCATTTGGCTACTGAGTGCTCCATTGCCTGTTTCAAAATTAGTTTTGTAGGCTTTCTTGTTTCTTTTATGATTGTAATTGTAAAATATTGAACAAATTGCAAAAAAAAAAAAGAAATTCTACAGTGCAACCTATGACGTATATTAGGACATTTAAATTGACTTATGTATCGAGTCTGTACCTAGACTCAGCTTAATGTTGTAACTGGTGGGTCAAGTGGTTTACTAACAAATTATATCATTTCTTTCCAGTAAGAAATTGGTAATGTTAAAAAATTGATTTCAATATCTTACAGTAATGATTTGTAGTCATGTGAGCTGAGGATTAGCAACTATATTCATATTAAGTGGTAAAGGTGGCTGTTTGATTTGAAATGCTTTTCCAAAGACCACATTATTACAGTCTATATCATCAAGGCAAAGTGCCATTTTACACCATTTTCCAATGTGAAAATACTATTTTTAAATTCTTACAGTGATATCCAGGAAGTCTGTCATCTGTAAATCTGTGCTCATCTAGAAACATAAAAGCTGATGTTGGATAAGGCCTTTAATTCCTATCTAGCCTGCTCAGTTGACATCTTAGTACAATGCGACTGATCACAGTTGATCTTTCCTTTGACTTCTTTGCAGCTAGGAATCCATGCCTCCACCACCACTGGGAAACAGTCTATATTTTATATATATTGTAGCCGGCACGCTCCAAGCAGAGGGCCTGGGAATACTGGCCACAATCAACTTCTTGTGAGTCGCTGCGTGTCTCACAAGGATAAGTTATTTCAACTTTCAGTGAAAGGGACACCATCCAAACAATAAGTTCAATGTTGAATAAAGAGTTGCATTTAATTGTTCAAAACAAAAAAAAAAAAACCCCCACAGTAACTTGCTTGTCAGGATTACAATGGCCAAGTCAACAGGCTTCCCATACAAGTTAAACACAATGTTCAATAAACAGTCTCTGGTTGAGAAACCAAAAAGAGTGCAAACTTAAACAAAACTCGCATTTAAATCATAGTCCAGGTGGAGTTCATTACCAAAAGGAAAGGAAAAAAACTTTTCCACCAAAACAAAGTTACAAGACAGTGTAAAAATACTGCCAGTGTAAAAATGGCTTCTTCAGCAACTCAAGGCTGGAAAGACAGTGTGCACCGTGTGGTCTTGAATTGCCAGAAATTAGGCCCGCTATCCCACCACGTAACACGGGGCTAACCCCACTGTCTTAACACATCATAGTACACTTGATTCAAAAAGGGAAAGCGCAATTAAGCTTTCAAAAAAATGGAAAAACAAAACTTCCAAAACAAACTTGCCATAAACTTCAGCAACATTCAATACTTGCTTTTGTGATGCAAACCTCCATAGGAATAATTTCAGGCATCAGCCCAACACTGGCTTCAGGACTTGTTTCCATCTCCATGGCCAATGGTTCCTCACTCAGACTGGAAGGTGATTCTCCTCCAGCCTCTGTAAACTCCATGTTCTCTGAAGCTTGACTGCTATCAGGAGCTCTCAGCCCTGAGCCTTGTGACCTTCCCTGCTGCTGTTCCTCTCTCTTCTGATTCTCTAGGAGCCTAGTCTTCAGGGAGAACAGCTTGCAGCCCCGCCCCCAACCCTCAGGTGGAAAGGATTTCTGGTGATTCACCTTGTGATCCAGAGGGGGATGGGAACCTAGCACTGCTGCTCTCTTACTCCCTCTACAGGCCCTAGAAGAAAATTCAGACTGAGAGGCAGAAAATGGGGAATAAGGCAGATAATGGACAGTGTCTGGATTTGCACTGGAATCTGTGCTAGGGACACTCCTAGCAGGCATAGTCTGCTTATCACAATATATATATATATATATATATATATATATATATAAAAGTGTAGGTAGGGAAGATGCATGCAATTCTTGGAAAGATTTTAAATATATCAACTCATCAAACTAGTTTTTGCCCATTCACTCTTGAAAACCTGGGCTCAGATCCTATTTTTGGATCTTAAAGCAGAATTTTGCTGGTCTCAGAGTTATCAATATTTGTCGGTACCTCAAAAATATCACACAGTTGATGGTTTCTCCTCAAGGGAGTTTTGACATTGAAACAGTAGAGGACCTAGAGATATATTTGAAGCTTTTTGGGGTTGAATAACAATAGTTAATGTAGTAAATGGATAATGCAGAGTTGTAGATGTTCCTTTGTAAAAGCAATGGTAATACTGTACAGTTCAGGCTTGAGATACAGTTAAATGCTGTATATGACCGCAATATTCTGTGCATTGTCTAGAACATGATTATGGACAAAGGGTTAAGAATTTGAATAAAATAGATAAAAAAGGGGGAGGAGCTTAACCAAGATGGCGACCTGAAGCTCTTGGGCTGATTGTGGAATGCTGTCGAGCCCAGTTTTTTTCTTTACTTATCATATCTATGGTGAAGCACAAATCTAAGACCCGGGTTCATTCTTTGGAACCCGGGCCACAGCCAATGCCTGGTCTGATGGACGCATTTGTCCAACATGGAATCCAAGAGGAACCGGGAGGAAAGTCCTCGGTGCAAGGTGGGGGGCGTATCGGAGAGCCCCGAAACCTCTTTCGAGGCAACTACTCTCTCGCCGGAAGAGTGAAACACGCCGGCGCAGCCACTCCCCCGAACTGTGTTGCAGGACACGGGAAGCGAGGGGAGTTATGTAGCTCCCTCCGAGAGCTGTGAAGAGGAGGAGGATGAAGATCTCGTGGTCTGGAGAGTTTCTGCTGCCTCAATACCATCGTTGCTGCCTTGCAGAGTCCAGGAATTAGCAGGGGAACTGCAAGAGTTACCTTCGACGAGTAAAATAACAGGTACTGTGGCACTTAAAGACTTGAAAATTAACTATTAACTAACTCCCTTGGAAAAGCCATCTGTAATTGATTTGCATTCTATTTGGGACGCAATTTCATCTCTACAAATTTCCCTGGGAACTCAAATCCAAATTTTATCCACACATTGTGCTGAGATATTATCTGAGACTGTGACTCTACAACAAAGAGTGGGCAAATTGGAAAAAGAATTAATTGATCAAGAAAAGAAATTGGAAATTTTAGGAGCACAGAACCAGCTCCTTATAAAAGATAGTGGAAATATTAACTTTAAAATGGAAGTTTTGGAAAATTTATCAAGGAGATAAAAGTTGAAATTAATTAATTTTCCAAAATCAATGATTACCTCAGCACTGGATATGTTTAAGAGATATTTATCGGGGGTACTGAAAGTCCCGCAAAACTCTTTTCCTCCTATTTAAAATGTATTACATTTCCTTGGGAAAGAAGAAACCTCCGAAGGATCATCGTGAAATACCAATAGATGTTTTAGATTTAACAAATATATTAGAGAAGACAGAATCAGAACAATTAACTTCAGCTACACTCTGTTCAATTAGCTCTAGATTCAGATAGAGGGTGGTTGTTAAAGTTGTTCTTTAAATATAAAGATGTTTTATTTCTGAATCAAAAAATAAGAATGTACCCAGATGTCTCCAGGCAAACACAAAAAAAGAAAAAACAATTTTTACTTTTGAGACCCCAGGTTTTAAAAATGGGTGCTACATTTGTATTGTCTTCTTATGTTCACACTCTGCAAAGTTGGTACACCATTTGCAAATACTAAATACTTTTATCAGAAAATGAAAAAAACCAAAAACTTAAAATGTGTTTTTTTCTTTTCATTTTCATTTAACATACAATGACATGGGATATCTCTTTGATGTTTCCTAAATCATTACAAATGACTGCCCATCCCTATTGATTAGAGGGATCAACCTTTGAAGAAGAAAGCATATGCAGAGCAACCAAATAGCAGAAATGCAATTCTCTGAGCAGTCAGAGGGTGATTTTATAACAGATTGCCTAGATTGTGAGGAAAAGAAAGTGTCCTTTTATAAAGACATGTAGAGAGCCATTTTCAAAAAGGTCATTTAAGTCTGACTTGACTTTGATATTTCCAGCTAAATGTCCAAATTCGGAAGAACTGAAATAGCCATTTTCAAACGGGATGTCAAAATAATTTTTTTGAACCATATACCCCTTCTAATGTATGGTGAGCCAGCCCTTCAGAACTCTTCTAAAACCTTATACCTTACACCGCAATAAAAATTATCATGAAAAGAAAAAAATTTGATCATTTAACCCCACTGTTAAAAGAAAATCATTGGTTACCAGTAAACCATAGAATTACTTACAAAATAGCCTTACTCACACATAAAATATTAGTAAATAAAGCCCCAGCATTTTTAGAAAGATTTCTAATTCCATACTCCCCTGTAAAATCTCTAAGATCATAAGAAAAATCTCTGTTAGTAATTCCCTCATTAAAAATAATTTATTCAAGGAGGGATATGATCTTTTCTGTTACAGCTCCTCAAATTTGGAACTTGCTTCCTTTCAACATAAGAGAAGAAAAATTACTTAACAAGTTCAAAGGCCTACTAAAAAGTTGGCTGTTTAAGGACGCCTTTAACTGACCCAACTAAAATCACATGACCTCACTCTGGAATATACCTGGACAAGGAACACTGTTAAGTAGAAATTAAGTAGGTAACGTTCCCTAACCTCTTGTCTCTTTACCTATCCTTTTTCATTTATTTTGGAATTGAATTTACTCCATTTTTTTAACTCCCCCCCCTCAACTGCATCTTTATGTTATAATTGGTTTTAGTGTCCTGTTTGTTGGAGTTTTTATTTCTATTTTTTTTATCTTTGTAAATCGCATTGGATTTGGATATTGCGATCATATCAAATATTTTAAATAAACTTGAAACTTGAAACCTACCTGTGTACCAGTAGCACTTATGGCTGCAGGTGGCACCTATATGGCAGTATAGTAAGATTTTGGTTGGTTTTGATGGGCTCATACTTTCCACCATAAATGTTGTAGTTAGAGTGACTTATGGGCCAGGGTCCTCCTTTCTATGGCTCACTTGATGTTCTACTAGGATTTCCCATACCAGATGCTGATGTTCCAGAGATAGGTATGCACTGTTTCATTGAGTTTTGGGGGAGGGAGGGGTGGAAGTGGGTCAGTAACTACTGGGGGAGTATGGGGAGTCATTACTTAATCCCTCCAGTGGTCATCTGGTCAGTTTGGGTACATTTTTGGCACTTAGATTCTTCCAAGAGAGGTTTAGCCCAAAATGTCTTTCTGTTCAGGACGTCTTTGGAAAGGTTTGGTTATTACCACAAGATGCCCAAGTCTAAAATGCCCAAAGTATTCCCATAATATGCCTCTTAACATGCTCCCTTGAACTCCGAATGCACATCGGATGAAATGTCTTGCTAGACGTCCAGGAAAATGGTTTCGAAAATTGGCACTTGGATGTCCTGGCGATTAGGATATCCAAATATTAACTTAGGAAGTTTTTTTAATGTTTTAGTTTTTTTATTATGCCCCTATAAGACTCTTCAGGTTAGAGAAGAAATGGCTGAAGGGAGATATGAATGGCTTGTTTACTTTTTCCAAACACACAAGGGCTAGGGGGCCATGCATTGAAGCTACTAAGTAGTAAATTTATAACAAATTGGAGAACACATTTCTTTACATTATGTATAATTAAACTCTGGAATTTGTTGCTAGAGAATGTGGTAAAAGCAGTTAGCTTAAAAAGGTTTAAAAAAGGATTGAACAATTTTCTAAAAGAAAAGTCCATAAGCCATTATTAAGATGAACTTAGGAAAATCTACGGCTTATTTCTAGGATAAGCAGCATAAAATCTGTTTTACTCTTTTGGAATCTTGCCAGGTACTGATGACTTGAAATGGCCACTGTTGATTTGTCACAGTATGATAATGCTTATGTTCTTAATGTTCTTAATCATGGTATAGGCCGTACTGAAATCCAAGTATGCTATTTCTAGCACTTTCCCTGATCCAACTCTCTGGCCATCCTGTCAAAAATTGTTCACATTATTTTGTTAAAACTTACTCCCAGTAAAACTATGCTGCCTTAGATCCTATAACCAATTAAGATCTAGAAACTGCTCTATCCTGTGCTTAGCAGTGATTTCATTCATTAATGCAACACTAAGGTCAGACTAACTGTACTGTAGTTCCCAGCTTTCATTTACTTTCAGTTTTGTAAAAAGGAACCACATCTGTTCATATTCAGTCCTTCTGAACCACTCCTTTTCTTCTGTTCAATATTTACTAGAAGTGCCAGTGCTTCCTCAAAAATTCATAAGTTGAGAAATTTAAAATGCTACTTAGCTTAGCTTAGAATTAGTACACTGAAGAAACATTTTTTATAAAAAGTATTTATAAATCTTTATGAAAATCTTTATGATAAATTTTTCAACATGAATTGTCACCAATTATAAGTTCCGATGACGATGGTCACCACACAAAGATTACAACGAATCAGCAGTTTGAGTGTGGCATACTGAGGAACTTTGGTGCAGATCTATTTGATAAGTAGTAAATATTATAATTAAGGACTTAAAACAGTGGTGATTAAAGAATTTTCAAGTTGTTAGCCATAATCAGAGCACAGACTGTAGAAATCTGCTCAGCACTGGCCTTAATTCCCAATTACTGGAGTATATTGTTTTGCCTCTATTCTCTTTCCATATAGGAATTCTTTTTGTTTATCCCACACATTTTTTAAATTCTCTTATCATTCTGTAAGGAATGATAACTGATTTTATTTTACCGACCCTTAAGCATATACATCCAGGGTGGGTGGGAGGGGGAGGGTTTTGCTTTGGAATTTCATTTGGGGAATATATGGAGAGTTTCATGCAGGTATGTACTTTTTCTGATTATTTGGTGGGGGTGGGGGAAATAGTTGTATATTAATGTCTCACAAGTTTAATGTGCATTTCATGCAAACTTATGTATATTGAAATTGTTTGTTTGCACTATGGTAGTTTGGAAATTTAATAATGATTTACAAAAAAAAAAAAAAATTATCTTCCCAATTTTCATCTCTATCATCTCCCATGGGAGGGCATTCCAGTAACCCATCACCCTTTCCTTAAAAAAGTACTTCTGACATTATTCTAAAATCGACCCCCCACCCCCACCCCCGCCGCAACCTCAATTCATGTCCTCTAGTTCTACTGCTTTGTCTTCCCTGGGAAAAAAAAATTGTTTGCATATTAATAACTTCAAATATTTAAATGTCTGTTTTCTTGTCATCAGCAGGAGATTAATCCAGAAATTTGTAGATTATGTCTATCTGCCAATAGACAGAGAGGCATTAAACTGAACTCTGTCACACAGGATGGCTTGCTCCTTGGTCACAAACTGATCCTCTATGTACTAAGTCTATGACAAATATCGATGTATGAGAGAGAGTTCTTTATCACAAAACCCACTATATAAGGTATTCACGCTGTGGGAAGCAGCGAACACCATCGGGCCTTTGTTCGGCAGGTTGCACGGCCACCGCAGGGGAAGAAATTAATATCGCAAATGATGTATCTGTTGTTTCCCAAGCAGTTGAAGTTCGCCCTGCTTCTCCTGCACTCGCGGCTGCTTCTGTTCTGCTTGAGTGCACGTTGGCAGCTGAAGAGATTTCGCCGGCAGTCAGCTGTTTTTCTTCTTCTATTACAGCGGAGGTTTCTGGGCAGGAGAAGATACATCCAGTGTAGGCAAAAACTAATATGGTAGCATTTTCCCCCAGAGTTCATTATGTTAATGCATAAAGCATTTTTAATGCAGAACTCTCAGCCTGCACAGCAAGGGGAGTGTAGTTTGGACATGTTTTCCTTGCTACAAGCCAGTAGACCTCCTCTGGAGTCTCAGGCAGCATAAAGGCGCAGAGTGGTTCCATGTACGGAGGTGACCCTCCATCAGACTCCACCTTATCTCTTCCCAGAATATTTGGAGGACGGTGAAGTGGCAGATTTGGAGTTAGAGGATGCGCTGGCTAGGGAGGTGGATGATCCTACAATGCTCCATCTTTTTCATAAGGAAGAATTTCCATCTTTTATTTCTAAGGCAATGCAAGGTCTTAATATCTCTCAACTTAATCCGCAAGCAACAGGATCAGCTAATCCTCTTATGGCGGGCACAAATAAAACCTCCTAATGTAAAAACTTATTTCAGCTTAATGGGACATGCCAGAGGCAGGTCTCAGAGTAGCAAAGGTCATGCGGCAGTTGTATCCAGTAGCTCAGGACGAGCTAGACAAATTTACAAATCCAAGGGTGGAAGCTTTGGTGGCTGCAGTTACTAAAAAGACTACATTGCCTTTTGAAGGAGGTATAGCATTGAGAAACATCCAGGATAGGAAGATTGAATCTTCACTTAAGCTGTCCTTTGAAGTAGCGGCAGTTACCTGCTTTATGTAGTTCCTATGCTGCACAGGCATGTCTGCAATGAGCTCAACGTACAGCAGATAAAATGATGGAGACAGGAGTTTCTTTTCCATCCGACTTTCCAGATATGGAAACGGGTCTAGCTTATTTGGCGTATGCCCTCTATGATATTATTTGCGCTTTGGTAAAAAAATGTCTCTTTCGGTTGTTTCGCGAAGATCATTGTGGCTTCCAAGCTTAGACTCATCAGGCTTCCTTTTAAAGGTCGTTTGTTATTTGGAGAAGATTTAGAAAAATTGGTAAAAGATTTTGGTGATACTAAAACGCAGAGGTTACCGGAAGATAAGCCTAAAGCACCTTTGAAGGCTTTGTCTGCCAGACCTTGCTTCAGGGATGTTAAAAGGAATAGGCCTGGAAAGCCGTCCTTTATGCCCTCTTACGGTTCTTCCTATAATGCTAGGCCTAGGTTTCCACAAAAGAATTCCTTTCGTTATACAAAACCTCAGCCCGTACCCCAGCCATACGTAATTCCCAATGACGGGATGTTGGCTCCCTCCATCGTAAGCATAGGGGGTTGGCTGTCTTCATTTCTGACAGAGTGGGCCAAGATAACGTCCCATCAATGGGTATTGGACATTATTCAAGAAGGTTACAAATTAGAATTTTCCTCTCCTATCGCAGATTCTTTCTTGGTAAACCCTTGCACAGGGGTAGCCAAGAGAGAATCAGTGCAAATCACCCTTCAAGTTCTTTTGGAGCTTGGGGCTGTAATTCCTGTACCTCCGGAAGAAAGGGGACAGGGAAGATATTCCATTTACTTCATAGTGCCCAAAAAGGGGGGTTCGGTCAGATCAGTTCTGGATCTCAAGAGTGTCAAGCAATTTCTAAATATCAGGCATTTCTCTATGGAAACAGTGAGGTCAGTCATAGCGGCGGTTCAACCAGGGGAATTCCTTACTGCACTCAACCTCAAGGAAGCGTATTTATACATTCCCATATAGCCAGCACTATCAGTTTTGAGCCATGCCATTTTGCCTAGCCACAGCTCCACGGACATTCTCAAAGGTCATGGTAATAGTGTCAGCGTTTCTTCGCAAGGAAGGGATTCGAGTACATCCTTACTTGGACGACTGGTTGATCCGGGCATCTTCCAGACAGGAAAATTTGTCAATAACCCAAAAGGTGATCTCCCTTCTTCAATCTTTAGGGTGGGTCATCAACTTTCCAAAGAGCTCTCTTGCACCGTCCCAATCATTGGAACATCTGGGGGTGCTGTTCGACACAAAGGTGGGGAAGATGTTTCTACCCAGAGACCGGGGAGTGAAGTTACAGTCTCAAGTTCGCCTACTTCTACAGTCGCCCAGACCGAGATTGTGGGATTATGTGCAAGTTCTAGGATCAATGGTTGCAGTGCTGGAAGTGGTGCCTTGGTCGCGCTTTCACATGAGGCCGTTGCAGCAGTCTCTTCTCTCCTGGTGGTCCCCGGTGTCTCAGGATTACAGTTGTCGTCATCTACAATGGACTCCTCAAGCATCGCTCAGCATGAATTGGTGGCTCAGCGATCTCAATCTATTCAAAGTCATGCCGCTGGCAACACCAGACTGGATTATAGTTACCACAGATGCCAGTCTGTTGGGATGGGGGGCTCACTGCCTTCAGTCCTCAGCGCAGGGAGTCTGGTCTCCGGAGGATGCTCAGTGGTCCATCAATCTTCTGGAATTGAGAGCAACCAGGCTAGTACTTCAGGCATTTCAGGTCATAAGAACATAAGAAGTTGCCTCCACTGAGGCAGACCAGAGGTCCATCTCGCCTAGCGGACTGCTCCCGCGGTGGCCCATCAGGCCTATTGCCTGAGCAGTGGTCCCTGACTATTTCTATAACCTACCTCTACTCCTATCCCTATAACCTACCTCTACTCCTATCTGTACCCCTCAATCCCTTTGTCCTCTAGGAACCTATCCAAACCTTCTTTGAAGCCCTGTAACGTGCTCCTGCTTACCACAGCCTCCGGAAGCGCGTTCCATGTATCCACCACCCTCTGGGTGAAAAAGAACTTCCTAGCGTTTGTTCTAAACCTGTCCCCTTTCAATTTCTCCGAGTGCCCCCTTGTACTTGTGGTCATGATTCAGGGCCGACTGATGAGGGTTTTTTCGGACAGTGTCATAGCAATGGCATATATCAACAGGCAGGGGGGTACCCAAAGTCCTCAGTTGGCAAACGAAGCAATGCTTCTGCTTCAATGGGCAGAAATTCATCTTCATCTGCTTTGGGCAGCTCACATTGCGGGTTAAGCCAATGTTCAGGCAGACTTCCTCAGCAGAAATCTTCTAGATCCCGGAGAATGGGAACTCTCCAATCAGGTGTTCGACCTCATTGTGCAAAGGTGGGGTCTCCCAGAAATAGATCTCATGGCCTCATTTCAAAATGCAAAGCTTCCTTGCTTCTTCAGCAGACACAAGGAGCGGGAGTCAGAGGGGGTAGACGCGTTGGCTCTTGCATGGCCTCCGAGTTCTCTCCTTTATGTGTTTCCTCCTTGGCCGATGATAGGTCGTGTGTTACATCGCATAGCTCACTTTCAGGGCATTGTGATCCTGTGTCACACAGCTATCCCCTGCTCTGACCGGCAGGCGGCTTAGCTGTGCCGAATCCTGACCTGTCTGCGTGGCTTCCCCAGGAAAGAGGAAGGCTTTTCAGGTAAAACAGACCTAGGCACATACCTAGTCTGACAGGCCACACTGAGATATTTTGCCAAAAAGGAGACACGACTTAGGTTTGTTCAAATTCACTTACTTAGGCTTTATTAAGCAGGGAGTCTGAATACTTTCAGCCACCTTCATGGAATGCAAAAATTAAACATAAAACAAAAATATCATACAGCTGTCAGAATTGTCAGAATGGCTTAAAGTTCAAGTATCTTAACTTTAAACTTGATAGTATGTTTAACTACCAGTTTTATACCACCTTATCACTATAGAGTTTTATTTGGAACCTCAGCGCCACCACTCAGAGCTCAAACTCGTTCATTGCTCTAAGCTTTATGTGTTAGCTCCTCATCGGATCCTTTTTTTAAACTCTTTTTGCTTTTGTAAACTGTTTTACCATATATATCTTGACATTTTATCATAAACTTGGAAATACTAAGTTTTACTTAGCTTTGTTTCTTGTGGTCTTAGGTTAGGGGAAACATCTTGCCGACATGTTTCGCTCTATAGCTTTATCAAGGCTTTTACCCCTGAAAAATATAACAAAAGCCAAAATAACATCAGCACTCAATAGAACAGATACAATGGCGTATAATTGATAATATGGAAAAGGGGAGGGTGGGAGGAAATAGTGAAGCATGGTTGAATCATAAGGAACAGCGTTGGATATATATGCTTAATACAGTGGTCCCGCACGGATTGAATGCGGAACTAGAATGGGGTTCTTTGATCTAACGTGAGTCAGGAATGGAAGGATATCTAATAAATAATAAGTCATTCAAGTTTTAAACAATTAAGTTTGACAGACGTGGCATCCGATGATGCTTACGTTGCGTGATGACACAACCTATGCTAATGGGGGCCCCGCTCTATTTAAATTCATAGTAAAAACGCCGCCGCCATATTTGTGGATGAAGTGGTCACAAGTATTGGCGGTAAACTAGTAAGGTAAGTGAGATTAGGGCACTTTAGTAAATTTTATATCTAGTGGTGTCACTATAAAGTTAATTATTTTGGCTTTTGTTATATTTTTCAGCCTTGATAAAGCTATAGAGTGAAACATGTCGGCAAGATGTTTCCCCTAACCTAAGACCACAAGAAACAAAGCTAAGTAAAACTTAGTATTTCCAAGTTTATGATAAAATGTCAAGATATATATGGTAAAACAGTTTACAACAGCAAAAAGAGTTTAAAAAAAGGATCCGATGAGGAGCTAACACATAAAGCTTAGAGCAATGAACGAGTTTGAGCTCTGAGTGGTGGCGCTGAGGTTCCAAATAAAACTCTATAGTGATAAGGTGGTATAAAACTGGTAGTTAAACATACTATCAAGTTTAAAGTTAAGATTGTTTGAATAATCACCTTAAAAATTATATAGACAAACAGTGCATGGTATACTTAAAGTTCAAGTATGGCATACAATTGCAGTTCCCTGGACTTTCTCTGCTTTAAAGATAGTCCTCTTCACCAGGGTTCAAATAAACAGAAATGCCATGAAAATAAACTTCCAAATAATGAAAACAAACTGCATAAACAAAGCAGATAAATGAAGTAGCAATCTTTAGAAATAAAGTTCCAAGCTTCCCAGCTAACCTAGCTGGGTAACGTGTTTAGTTTCCAGAGCAGACTCCTAGGCTCATTAGCATCAGCTGAGCTTCCCAGCAGGGTATTGATAAGCTGTGAGCTTTACTCAGGCTTTATCACAGAGGCTTCACACTATCAATAATACAGTTCTTTAAGCAAACACTAACCTGCGGGCAGTCCCAAAGTGAAACAGAGAGGTTTTCCTTCTCTCCCTAATCAGTGACACCTGGGCTCTGGTTGCAGAGAGCCAGCACTCAAACGCAGCTTAGTGAGACAGATACTCGGCTTCCCTTCAGCTTATGGACTAACCTCCATTCCCTCTGGGTTATAGACAGCTTCTGGACACACTTCAGCAGTGTCCATTGCCTCCTCTTTTCAGCAGTTGAGCTCAAGCTAGGAAGTCCTCTGCCATCTCCACGTCCTCACTACTGTGGGGTTGAGGAGGGAGACTTCTCTCCTCATCTGCCTGTGTGCACTGCTGCTGGTCGTGCCTTTGCCTTGGTTCCTCAGCTTCCCCTCTGTTCCTGCTCTTCTCTCTGTGCTTTTACGTGTGCCATAGCCCCACCCCTCTCTCCTAGGAGCAGGGGGGTTGGGCAGGAAATCCCTAGGGAAATAACTCTGGTTTCTCCTAGGCTGATAATGTGCATACCTTGCAGGACTAGGACTCCACTTCTCAGTAAAAGTCCTATCAGGCTTTCTGATGAACATATTCTGATATGGCACTCTGGTGCTGGATATTCTTAGGCTCATACCTTTCCTACTCTACCTCACTGTCTGAGAGGTAGTTAGCCATTTTCATATCCTTACTTTTAATCTGGTCAGCTCTCCTGACTAGGGACCGTGCTCTGCTTTTATCCATTACAGGGACAAAGCTGGTTACGGGTTTGTCACACCTGGTAGCTCCGGATTGGCCACATCGTCCATGGTATGCAGATCTGATAAGTCTGTTGGTGGGGGAATGGTTGACATTTCCGGTGACTCCGGACTTACTATCCCAGGGTCCGATCAACATGGAAAATCCGTCCTACTTTGGTCTTACAGCCTGGTTCTTGAAAGGTTACGGCTGAGACGTAGGGGATATTTGGAGCAGGTTATTTCCACTCCTCAAACAAAAAAGAGATCTACCTCTAGCTCGTATGCTAGAGTCTAGAGGATTTTCAATTCTCGGTGTACTGCTCAGGATCTTTCACCCTTCCAGGCTTCTCTCTCTAACATTCTTTCCTTTATTCAGGATGGAGTACCCAAGGGGTTGGCATATAATTCCCTTAAAGTTCAAGTGGCCGCTGTTGCTTGTTATAGGGGCTGCATGGCTTGTTCTTCCCTTGCTTCACAACCTGATGTAGTTCGATTTCTCAAAGATGTGCAACATATTCGACCACCTATTAAAAAGCCCTGTCTGGAGTGGAGTCTTAAGGTAGTCCTCGGCAGGTTCCAAAAGGCTCCATTTGAGCCTTTGTCAACGACAACTCTGAAGGATGTGACTTTGAAATCGATCTTTCTTGTGACAATGGCTTCAGCCCTGTGGGTGTCTGAGTTGCAGGTGTTATTCTGTAGAGATCCTTTTGCAAATTTCAGATTCAGGTGTGTCTGTTAGGACTGTACCATCGTTTCTTTCTAAAGTGGTATCAACCTTTCATGTTAACCAGTCTCTCTTCCTTCCAGCTTTCCAGGAGGACGACTGGAGGAAACGATTCTCTTCACTACATTTCCTAGATGTACGTAGGATACTTCTCCATTATCTCCAAGTTACTAACGACTTTCGATGTTCAGATCACCTCTTCGTGTTCATTGGCCATAACAAAAGTATGGCAGCGTCCAAAGCTTCCATCGCTCGATGGGTCAAGGAAACCATTGCTTCCACTTACTTGACTTCAGGCAAGCGGTTGCCGGATGAACTTCATGCTCATTCCACTAGAGCGATGGCTACTTCTTGGGCTGAGTCCAGAGGTTTTTCCTTGGAGGAGATTTGTCATGCAGCTACTTGGTCTTCTAGGAATACTTTTTCTAAGCATTACTGGTTGGATGTGGCAGCGCGTGTGGAGACTGCTTTTCGTGTGTCGGTTATTGCAGAGGCGACATTCGCTTTCCACCCGGATTGAGGATTGCTTTGCTACATCCCACTAGTCTCTGGATTCATTTGTTGCTGTTGCTAAGGAAGGAAAAATTTTGTTCTTACCTGTTAATTTTCTTTCCTTTAGATGCAGCAGATGAATCCAGAGCCCCACCCTTTCTGTCTGTCAGCTCTCAGTTTCGGTTTGACGAGTTTTGGAAGATTTGTTATAGTTGGTAGTTATATTCTATGTTGTTACCTTTGAAATTTATTATGGGAAAGAAGTTTTTTACATGTTAACCATGTTTCTGGTTCCGGATGCTTGGGCAAGGAGCAATACTGAAGATACAGGGAGCGTGCCAACTAGTGCTGCCCGATTCACGATTCGAATCGGTTCACCGATTCACTTTGGGTGAATCGATTCAAATTGGTTCAAAACAAAAAAAACCAAAAACGGCTTCCCGATTCGCCTGACCCTCACCCCTCGCCCTCTAAAGCAGGAGCGGCAGCTGCTGCACCTGCTTTAGAAGGCGAGGGGGGAAGGTCAGTCGGGAAGTGCTGTTGTCGGCTTCCCCCTCTGGCGTCCGGCTTCCGGCTCCCACCCCCTCGGCTTTCCGCTCCCCCCCCCGGCCTCCCCGCACTGTTTACTTTCCAGCCGGAACAGCCTGCAAATAAGATCTTAGTACCGCTTCGGAGCTGGTTCCTCCGTCGCGGTCCTGCCCCTCCTCTGACATCAGAAACCAGCTCCGAAGCGGTACTAAGATCGCTAACACCGCAATCTTGTTTGCAGGCTGTTCCGGCTGGAAAGTAAACAGTGCGGCCAGGGGGGAAGCAGAAGGCCAGGGGGGTGGAAGCCGGACACCGGGGGGGGATTGAGCAGTCCTTCGGGGTGGGACAGGCCTTCAAAGTGGGGTGGACAGGCCTTCAGGGGTGGGATAGGCTTTCAAGGGGGGAGAAGCCTTCAAGGGGGGAGGCAGGCCTTCAAAGGAGGGGACAGGTCTTCAAGGGAGGGACAGGCCTTTAGGGGGGACAGGCAGGCCATCAGGGATGGGATAGGCTTTCAAGGGGGGGACAAGCCTTCAAGGGGGGGAGGCAGGCCTTCAAAGGGGGGGGACAGGTCTTCAAGGGGGGACAGGCCTTTAGGGGGGACAGGCAGGCCATCAGGGATGGGATAGGCTTTCAAGGGTGGATAGGCTTTCAAGGGGGGGACAAGCCTTCAAGGGGGGGAGGCAGGCCTTCAAAGGGGGACAGGTCTTCAAGGAGGGGAACAGACAGGCCTTCAGGGGTGGGATGCAGACCTTTAAGGGGGGGGGACAAGCCTTCAAGGGGGAAACAGGCCTTCAGGGATGGTGGCACAGGCCTTTAGGGGTGGGGTGCAGGCCTTCAAGGGGTGACAGACCTTCAGGGGAGGGGGGCCCTGATATAGAAGTACACAGAGGGAGGGAAGGGGGGTTCAAAGTGTGCATATGTTGGACTTTGGGGAGGAAGAAATGGGTCTGAAAATAGAGGAGAGGGAGAGAGATGTTGGACAATGAGATTTAGGGAGGGAAAGAACAGAAAGGGAGAGTTGGATGCAAGGATGGTGTGGAGGGGGGATAGAGATACTGGATAGGAGGGTAGTTGGAAAAAGAAAGGGAGAGATGGTGGACCTAAGGGGTGGTGGGGAAGGAAGGAGAGATGCTGGAGGGTAGTTAAGAAAAGGTGGATCTGTGGAGGGAGACGAAAAAAAGGAAAGATGCCAGACCTCCTGGGGAGGGAAGAGAAATGGAAGGGGAGGAAAGAGAAGGAAGATGGATGGTTAGCAGGGAGAAAGAAAAAAGAAGAAAGAAGGAGACCCTGGCATGCAAGTTATCAGAAGACAACCAGAGCCTGAGACCAACAAAATTTGAATAATGACTAGACAACAAAAGGTAGAAAACTAATTTTATTTTCTGTTTTGTGATTACAATATGTCATATTTGAAATGTGTATCCTGCCAGAACTGGTGTTAGACCGCAAACTTGAGCTAGGATTTAACAGAGAGAGGAAAAGTCTTTTTTGTTTGTTTATTTTGTTTACACCACAGCGCCAGTGTGGTTAGGAGAAGGCATAGGGGGTGAAGAGGCTGTAAAATAAACCCACCAGGATGTTTGAAAAAAAACAACACCCAATTGGGCAGGAAAATCAAATCGAAAAACCAATTCAATAGGCTGAATCGAATCGAATCAAAATTTTTTTTTCCTGAATCGGGCAGCACTTGTGCCAACCAATAGGACCACCTGTTAATCAGTTTCCCTATCTCTACCTGCTGGTAGATGTGTGCTATCCCACTAGTCTCTGGATTCATCTGCTGCGTCTAAAGCAGGGGTGTCAAAGTCCCTCCTCGAGGACCGCAATCCAGTCGGGTTTTCAGGATTTCCCCAATGAATATGCATGAGATCTATTAGCATACAATGAAAGTAGTGCATGCAAATAGATCTCATGCATATTCATTGGGGAAATCCTGAAAACCTGACTGGATTGCAGCTCTCGAGGAGGGACTTTGACACCTCTGGTCTAAAGGAAAGAAAATTAACAGGTAAGAACATAATTTTTCTTTTCAAGCTTCACAGGTGAGATCTCTCCCTGCTGTTTTCTCAGCCAGCTAATTTCAGTGTCTACACAGCTTGCTGTTCCTATGGCTTACATAACTATTCCTCCTCTGAGTTTATTTTTTTGCTTCAAGTTTATTCTTATTCAGACACTTCTGCCCTCAGGCATTTTTTAAGGTCCCATCTGCCAAGAAAGCATTTGGACTCTGTTCTTGAGCCTGAGTTTTTGCTACCCCTTTTCTAGTGCTTTCTGAAGGGGCATTATCCTAGGACAAGCAGGCAGCATATTCTTACATGTGGGTGCTGTCATCCATGGAGCCCTGGCATGGACAGCAAAAAAGTGCACCGGCACTTTAAGAATTCAAAGCTTAATACTGCCCACACTGCCCATGCACAAGTGCCTTCCTGCTTGACACCAGCTTGTGAAGTCATCAGTTTTTCACTTTTCGCGGAGTGAAGATGTATCTCTTGTTTCTCCATTGAGTTGCCTTCCCGTTTAAATTTTTTAATGAATGTTTTCAAGTATTTCAATTTCTTCTTTACTTTTCTTATAAAAATCAGTGAAGAAGAAGAGTAGAAAGAAATCTTGGAAAATAACTTTTTTCGAAGTTCAAGAACCCTCACACAAAGTTCTGTCCTTACTTCCTACTGTGATCATAGATGGATTTTTGACTTTGCTTCTACTCTAACTCAGCTTACCCTTTCCGATTGTATTTGACTCTGTGGCTATAGATTAAAAGAAGATAAATACTATTGATTAATGTCAAAATTTTTCTTCTTTTGTTTCTTTATTTCAATGACTGGGACTTGCCGGTTCCAGTATACATTGATACCTCTATCTAGTTACAGTGCCCTGCTAATTAAGCATCGAGTCCATTTGATGCATGGTGCTCTGGGTGATACAGGTTGTCATTTCTGAAGTGCATCGCCTTTTCAGGCACTCACGCATCAATGCCTATGGCACCTTTCATACCACTTGATGTTACATGGTCATGGTGCCTCCTCTTAATCAATGGACATCAATACAGAAGAAAACTGATGTTCTAGCATGTTGACACAGATGCATCGCAATTGACAGTGCCCTGCCAATTAAGCATCGAGTCCATTTGATGCATGGCTTTCTGGGCAATACAGGTTGGCATTTCTGAAGTGCATCACCTTTTCAGGCACTCACGCTTGGACGCCTGTGGAACCTTTCATACCACTTGATGTTACATGGTCATGGTGACTCCTCTTCATCGATGGACATCGATACAGATGGTTTTGAAGTGCAGTGCCTCTTCATACATCGATCTGTAGCATATTCAACAACGGTACTTTCTCCAGGTTCTTCTTACATTGTAGCATTGATCATCATCGAACCTTTATGCAGTATTTCCTTGCATGTAGCAGTTTTTCTTCAGTACTGTGGCATCTACATCAGTGGTTCCTGATACATCATCAAGGAATAATTCTACATCAACACCGGTGTCTCCTTCTGTGCAGGTTTTGTCTCCTATTAGGCATTCATCCTCTTTGAGGTCTTCTACCCCTTGATATCCTGTGGCACCATTGATACCCACTCAGTCTCAGGTATTGGTGCAGGATATTGGTTCCAGGGTCAATGACTTTATGCACATTGCTTCGATTCGTTTCCTCGGCTATGACCTACTTACTCTTGACAGAACATCAGTTGCTTTGAGGGAGCATTTCATCAGAGCAGTACTGATGACATCGGTTCCATTTCAGCCTCTGTTATTCAAGTCATTGTCGACATTCATTTTCAGAGCATCGTTCTGTATCCAGAGGACACCGTTACTCCCAATTCAAACATCAGTGATCATCTTCATTGAAGCATTGAGTATAGTGGAAGCATCCTCGTATGTCTGCAAAAAAAATAAAAAAATTCTGCATCAAGGCATCAACGTACTTCATCTCATTGAGATTCTGCATCGATGCATCGAAGATCGTCCTTGATTCATTGAGACAATTCATCAAAGCGTCGATGTTCTTCGTCAGAGCATCAACATTCTTCATCTACTCTGATGTTCTTCTTTTCATCGAGGCTCTGCATCAAGGTATCGAAGGTTTTTCATATGGATTCGCCTTTAGCCATGGCACAGCATTCCAGCTGAAGTTTCTTAATTTCCAGCAGTCTTTGAACTTTATTTTGCTATGGACTCCACCGCTCAACCTTGCATAAGAAAGAAAATTAATGTTTTGTCATAGATGGCATTGCTGTTTATTTTGGAGCATCAGTATGGGTTCAAAAGACATCGAACTGAGATTCTACATCAACATCAATGATTTTTCATCAGGATACTGTGACAGGAATCCAGTAGAGCCTGTAAGGTGGTCTTTTTCCTGTTGTCTGGACTCAATCATGCAAAGGCTAGTGGGGGAATCTAACATGGGTGTAGAGCCTGTTAAGTTAGATTCCTTTCCATATTTTTAAAAGAGTAAGAAGAGAAGCAGTGTCTGCCTTTGTACTTTTACACTATCAAATCAACATTCTCTTTCTCCATGTTAACTAGTGAATCAATCAGCATCGATCTATGTTGCTACTGCCTTTCCATACTACATCAGGAATCCACCATGGGTGTAGAGCCAGTAAGATGTTTTTTTTTCCTGTTATATGGATACAAACAATCAAAGACAAGTGGTGGGATCTAACATAGGTGTAGAGCCTGTTTAGTTAGTTTCCTTACCATGTTAAAATTCTCTATATTAACCATTGAAGCAGAATGGTTCTCTGCTTTATCTTTTAAGCAGGATCAACCAGGTTCTTTCCTGAAACATGCCTTCCACTGTACCATCAATGTTTATACTGTCCAGGAGGCTCATATAATTACTTTGAAGTATCTTTCCCTACATGTGTTTCTGCTATTGTTTGATGGACATTATCCTAGACACCCTTTACTCCATCTCCTTTTTTATTCTAAAGGAACACAGAGGTTTAAGAGTGGCTGTAGGGGAGGAGGAGGCTACTACATCTTTTTAGGATGTTTTTTCATTTACTCCAGTTTATCTCAAACAATTTCAGTACATGGTCTAAAGTTAGAGGGTTATATGTTCGAACATCAATGCGCACTGCTCAAATTCTAATAGATAAGATTTTAATTCTATACCTGTTCTTGCTCAGCATTCTATCTTGACAGGTCACATTCATGTCTTTCAGTTTCATTTTCAATCTCTGGACAGAGAAAATGGATATGCTTGGGTGTGATTTAGCATATGAAAGTTTTTATAGCATCGCATAGTACCAGTGGATATTGTTCTAGTACTGAAATCAGGCCGTACCTTTATCACAGGTCCTATGCTTTATATTGATCTTTATTCAGTTCATTACTGTTCTTCCTCTTACACTTCTCTGCAGTATGCTGGGATCTTGTCTAATATGGTTACATGTTGTGACCTCAAAACTATTTCTAGGTCACCTTCTTTTTACCTCTTTTATCGTTAGTATATTTGTTTCTGCTAACATTGTACAGTCACGTCTTTGTAAGACTTATTCCTGCTTTGCAATTTTCTATATTTCTCATGATAACAATCAAGTGGTACGGAAAGCTTGTAATCATGATTCACAGTTGGACTCATTTTAAGTGACCTGGAGGTCTTTACTAAAAAAAGTGTCTTGGGTGATGACCTTGTATGATCTTCTGTTACAACCATTTCTTAATGGTCTTACAGAGTTGTTTTACTTATTGCCTTTAATTAGACAGGAAGGGTTAAAGGCTGCTGCGGAGGAGCAGAGTGATAGGTCTATTTGACTCTTTCTGCCATTATGCTTCTATATTTCGGTAGGAAATATCATGGTGTGCATTTCTTCCTACTCTTAGGGCTCCTTTTATCAAGGTGTGGTAGGCGTTAACGTGCAGAATACCGCGTGTTCAACCACCTGCCGCGCTAGTCGCTAACGCCTCCATTGACGAGGCGTCAGGATTTTAGGCTGCCGTGGGGGTTAGCGTGTGATGAAATGTCCGACGCGCTAACCCCCGTAGCGCGCCTTGATAAAAGGAGCCAATAGTTCCTTCAATGGATCTGAGTACGGGAAATTTGTCTCCTATGTTTCCCCTGGATTCCAATTTTAAAATCCACACACAAAATTTTATTCTGAGTCTAAGTTGGTTTCTTGCTGGACTTCTCGTATTACCAAGTTTCCAAGTTTATTATTTCTTTGATATACCGTCTTTTAAAAATTTATCTAGATGTTTTACAATCATTAAAAAACATTTAATCAAAAAATAAAACAAAAAACAATAGAAAATAATATCCTTATATGACAATTAAAATTTGCAGAGGGGTAGGGGATACAAGACCATAAAGGACTAACATGACAGGAAGGGAGGAACAAGAGATTGTAAAAAAATACATCAAGATAAAATTAAAAAAAAAAAAAAATATCGTAGGGGGAAGGAAAAAACAAATTGGGGATGTTTCGCTTTGAAAAAAGTTTTTGTGGTGGTGAGCCTGAACATATATTTCCAAAGTTCTTCATTTTTGTTTTTCTTCATTGCGTTTCTCCAGGTTGCCATTTCCTCTCATGTTTTCTGATTTTGCTGATCATTTTTACTACTACTACTACTATTAATTATTTCCATTGCGCTACCAGACGTACGCAGCGTTGTACAGAGTCACAAAGAAGAAAACAGTCCCTGTTTGAAAAAACTTACAATATAAACACCCAAGACAGACAAACAGGTCACCCAAGACAGACAAACAGGGTGTCATGGATACAGTTAAGAGGAATGGTTAATCAGCTGTCTGGAATGGTGGGCAGAGGAGTAGGGTTAAGGATTGAAAGCTATATCAAAAAGGTGGGTTTTCAGTCTGATTTTAAACAAGGGAAGGGGCTTGGCTGACAAACTTTGGTAATTTATTCCAGGCATAGGAGGCAGCTAGATGATAGGAACGAAGTCTGGAATTGGCAGAGGAGGATAAGGGTACAGCTAAGAGTGGCTTATCTGAGGAACAGAGTTCTCTCGGAGATGTATAAGGAGAGAGGAGAGATATTGAGGGACAACAGAATGAACACACTTGTAGGTCAGCAATAGAAGCTTGAACTGTATGCGATGGCAGATAGGGAGCCAGTGAAGTGACTTAAGGAGAGGGGTGAGATGAGCCTAGCAAGGTTGGCAGAAGATGAGTCATGCAGCAGAGTTTTGGACAGATTGCAAGGGGGAGAGGCGACACTGCGGGTGATCAGTTAGCAGCAGATTGAAGTAATCTAAGCGTAAGGTTATGAGAGCGTGGACAAAGGTCCGGGTAGTGTGCTCAGAGAGGAAGGGGCAAATTTGAGTGATATTGGAGAGAAGCAATCTCTCTCTTATTTAGGTAGTAGACAATCAACCTGGATACTTCAACTTGACTGAGTCAGTCTGTTATTTGCAGTGCTATTGCTAAGTCATCAGTTTAAATAAACCTGCATGAATTTTGGATGAATTGGTTGGTTATCCATATAGAAACTGAAAATACTTTTGAGAAATTTGAATGTTTCAATTATCACAACTTTTGTACTCTAGGGAATACATACAGTATTTAGGTCTTTCAGTTTCATTTAATTTTTGTACTCAGTGCATTTCTGTAGTGACCATTTTCAAACTAAAAACATCCAAGGGAAAAATGCACCAAAACAAGCCTTTAGAGTGTCTGGGGCCGGTCTTAGTGGACTAGCCACACAGATATCCCAGCAGAGCAGTGGGACAGCCTAGAGGGCACTGCTGTGGACTTCACATCAAAGGTGCCATGTACAAATCTCACCATAATCCACATATTTTGTATTGTAAGCCCTCCAGGACCACAAAAAAACAACAAACCAAAAACCCTACTGTGCACCACTACAATAGCCCTGAAGCCTGCAGGTGTCTCCTATATATAGGTACACCTGCATCTACCAAATAGTACCAAGGCAATAGTAGCTATTTGGTAGATTTGGGCACACATTTTCATCATAAATGTACTAATTCAGGTAGGATATGGGCACACAATTTCCATCATAAATGTACTAGTTCAGGTTGGATATGGGCCTGGGTTCCCTTCACTACAGTCCATCGCTGTTCCTGGGAGAGATTATTGGACATAAGTGTGTGGAGTGGGACCTGCTTGGTGTTCTAATATGAATGGCCATAATGTCTGCAGCTGTCATACAGCCAGGTATATACTGTCAGTCATAGACAGCGGAATGCTTTTTTTGTTTGGGAGTCCCAAAAGCTCTGTAGCACTTCCTCTTCCTGCGAAGGAAGGATACTGCAGAAAGAACACTTCCAGAGCAGGCCGATGGTGGGAGACTGGTTTTGCGTTGGCTGCCTGACGATTTTAAATTTCAGTAGCGGGGAGGTGGTAGGTGAGGGAGCCGGGACTCAAGGAGGTTCCTGGAGAGGGTTTCACCACAGTGTCAGGCGCACAGTCATTGCGGGCTGCAAAAAAAAAAAAAAAATGCATTTCCTTTTCTGTTGAACAGAATACAAAGTATTTAAAGCAGTTTTGATTTGTACCTTTTGTTTCTATACTGCTACATTAATCTGAGGCTTTTTCTCCCTCTTTTCGGGTGCATGCTGGGTTTGAAGAGGGGGATACCTCAGTGCCACAATCACGCAACATTTTGACTCATTATATGAACATATTATATGTTGTGCATCCTCGTATAATTTGCTATATATGTTTCCCAAAACTAGTATATTTCAGTCAATAAATTCCTTTTTTTAACTTTGTTGTTTAGGGATTTATTTTTCCATCAAGTTGGTTCCAGTTTCTGGTTTTCTCTGCTTTATTCTGCATTTCTCCATCTCTCTCCTCCACCCCATGTGCAATATGTCTCGATCTCTCTCTCTCTCATTTCCTCCCTTGCTGCAAAGGAAGTGGGAAAGGAGAGAGAGAGGTGTAGGAATCCAGAGTACATCTTTCCCCCCCCCCTCTCCTGACAAATGCAACATTTTTCCATTGCATCACTTGGCTCCTGTACAGCATCTTTTGTCCCTCCCCACCATCCCCATGCCCAAAATTTCTCCTTCAATCAACCCTCTCCACCACCATGTTCAGCATTGCTCCCTCTTACATCCCTTTCCATCTCCCACCCTTCCCTCTCAACATCCAATATTCCTCGCCACCACTATCATGTCCAAAAATTATCCCTCTTTTTTCCTTTCCCTCTCACTCCATACACCTGTGTCCAACAATTCTCCATTTCTTTTCCCTCCCCCCTCCAACAGTTTTTCTCTCCCTTTCCACTACCCCACTTATGCAGCATCTCTCTTTTCCTCTTTTCCTAACCCCCTTTCCCCATTTGTTCTTCCCAACCCTCTCCCAGTACGTGCAGTATCTTTCTTTACCAACCTCCCCAAAAGCCCCTAAGCATCCATCCACCCTGCCTTCCCAACTCCCTATCCCCAGCCCGTGGCATGTATCATGCTATTTCTTTCCTTGCCCCCTAGTGGGACCCTGCCGCACAACCTCTTTCTTCGACTTTGGACTCTGAACTCCTGACTGTCCCACACCTACCTCCTCCCTGGTGTTTGTTTTTTTAAATCTGTGGGTAGCGTCGACAAAATCAGCATGCTACCATCAGCCTGCTCTGGAATCCTTCATTCAGTAGCAGCCCGCCTAAGTGGAAACAGGAAATCGCTGCTGAATGAAGACTTCCGGGGTAGGCTGACGGCAGCACACTGATCTCGTCGACACTGCCTGAAGATTTTAAAAAATAAACACAGGGGAGGAGGTAGGTGTGGAGAAGCCGGGAGTTGAGAGTCCAAAGTCGAAAGAGGTCATGCTAGGGGGGAAGGAAGGAAATAGCATGATACCGACCAGTGGGGGAGCAGAGTCATGGCCAATTTTTGGGGAGGACACGGCCCTTGTGGCCCCCCACCCCGTTCCGATGCCTATGCTGTCAGTAACAAATCTTTGAGGGGAGGGAGAGGATCAGTGACCACTAGCTCAGCTGGGATCTGCTGCCTTTCTGAAGCCAAGTTTCCAGTTCTGCTTCCTCTGGGCTTGGCAACTGGCTGTCTTTCTTCCCCCCCCGCCCCCTCCCCTATAGAAACATAGAAACATAGAAGATGACGGCAGAAAAGGGCTACAGCCCATCAAGTCTGCCCACTCTGCTTACCCACCCCCTGTCTATGCCCTAATGACCCAATTTCCTTATCTTGACCCTCGTAGGGATCCCACATGGGTATCCCATTTATTCTTAAAGTCTGGCACGCTGTCTGCCTCGATCACCTGCACTGGAAGCTTGTTCCAATGATCAACCACTCTCTCTGTGAAGAAATACTTTCTGTGTCGCCATGAAATTTTCCGCCCCTGAGTTTGAGCGGGTGCCCTCTTGTGGCCGAGGGTCCCTTGAGAAAGAAAATATCATCTTCCACTTCGACATGTCCCTTGAGGTACTTAAATGTTTCGATCATGTCTCCCCTCTTTCTACGTTCCTCAAGAGTGTAGAGCTGCAATTTGTTCAGTCTCTCTTCATACGAGAGACCTTTGAGCCCCGAGATCATCCTGGTGGCCGTCCGTTGAACCGATTCAATTCTGCGCACATCTTTACTGTAATGTGGCCTCCAGAATTGCACACAGTACTCCAGATGAGGTCTCACCATGGCCCTGTACAACGGCATTATGACTTCAGGCTTTCGGCTGACGAAACTTCTATTGATACAACCCAATATCTGCCTTGCCTTAGATGAAGCCTTCTCCACTTGATTGGCAGTTTTCATGTCTGCACTGATGATTACTCCTAAATCTCGTTCTGCTGAAGTCCTAGTTAAAGTTTCTCCGTTCAAGAAGTACGTCCTGCATGGATTTCCGCTTCCGAGGTGCATGACCTTTAATTTCTTAGCATTGAAGCCTAGCTGTCAGGTTGAGGACCAACTTTCCAATGTAAGCAGGTCCTGCGCCATATAATTCTGTAAACTGCATTCACTTACTATATTACATAGTTTGGCGTCATCGGTGAATAGTGTTATTTTACCTTGAAGCCCTTGAGTCAGATCCCCTATGAATATGTTGAAAAGGAGTGGACCCAGGACCGAGCCCTGCGGCACTCCACTGGTCACCTCCGATGTTTTAGAGAGGGTACCATTAACCACCACCCTCTGAAGTCTGCCACTCAGCCAATCATTGACCCATGCAGTTAGTGTCTCTCCTAACCCCATCGATTCCATCTTGCTTAGCAGCCTGCGGTGTGGGACACTGTCAAAAGCTTTCCTGAAGTCCAGGTACACGACGTCCAAAGACTCTCCCAAGTCCAACTTTCTTGTTACCCAGTCAAAGAAGCTGATGAGATTGGATTGGCAGGACCTACCCTTGGTGAATCCATGCTGACTGGGATCCCGAAGATTCCCTTCATTCAAGATCGTGTCCAATTTGCTTTTAATTAGTGTTTCCATGAGTTTGCACACTATTGATGTGAGACTCACCGGTCTATAATTTGCAGCCTCTGCCCTGCAACCCTTTTTATGCAGAGGAACGACATTAGCTAATTTCCAGTCCAGGGGAACTTTCCCCTTACTTAGGGAGAGATTGAATAGCTCAGCCAACGGTTTCGCCAGGACATCGCTCAATTCTCTGAGCATTCTTGGGTGCAAATTGTCTGGTCCCATGGCTTTGTTCACCTTAAGTCTTGCCAGTTCACTGTAAACTTCACCTGGTGTGAACTCAAAATTCTGAAACGGGTCTTCTGTGCTTTGTGTTGCCTTCAACTGGGGACCGTGTCCCGGTGTCTCACAGGTGAAGACTGAGCAGAAGTATTCATTCAGTAGTTCGGCTTTATCGGAATCTGCTTCCACATAACTTCTGTCTGGTCTTCTAAGGCGTACTATCCCGCCTGTGTTCCTTTTTCTGTCACTAATATACCCTAGTGTATGCTACAGCTGGGAAGGCTTAATGTTGCATTGCAAACCAGTTCTTGATGTGTTGATATACTTTTACTATGCAAAGTCTGTCATGTTGATGTTCTGATAAGTAGCATCTGTTACTCTGCAAAGTAGGATGCATTAATTAAAAGACTCCTGATACAGGCTGTTTGAGCTGAAACATGTACGTGTTGAGTCATTGAATGAATAAAGTAGAGTTTTGAAACAGATCAGCACACCTGTTTCTTTGGAATTCTCCACTGTTTGCTCGTTTGCTACTTAATCAATATTAAAGACACAATTGAAAATGAAAAAGTAAAACATCAAAATATAACTTTATACCCCAGTTAAACACAATTACATTAATATTAAACTACATGGATGGGGGGTCAGGGATTCGGGGGTCATGGGTTGAGGGGTGCTGGCAGGAGGGAGTAGGCATCCCTCCTGCAAGGGATGTTGGGAGGGGTATGCTGGCAGGAGAGAGTGGACATGCCTCCTGCCAGGGATATTGTGAAGGGGTGCAGGCAGAAAGGATTGGGCATCCCTCCTACTGGGGATTGTTTCGCAGTTTGCGACAGGATGGACTGGGCATCCTTCCTGCCGGGGATTGTTTCGATGTTTGCAGCAGGAGAGAGTGGATATCCCTCCTGCCACGGACAGTGTGTGGGTGTGTGTGTGTGTGGGTGGCAGTGGGAAGGAGTGGGCATCCCTCCTGCTGACCGATGTGCAGTGAGGTTTAGGGGTTCCCTGCCTTGGCCACTCAGCTGATCGTAGCAGGGAGATTTCCTTGCTACAATCAGTTTAGCAGCTAGGACTATTTGAAATGTAGGCCAGCAAAATACATTTACATTTCAGGCATCTATTGCAGCCCTAGAGAGACGCACAGGGCCGCATAAGCTCACCTAAGGCTACTTCTGAGTGAGTCTTTGGTGATCTTAAGCATCCCTAGGTGCCTCCCTGTACCTGCAACAGACGCCTACAGTGTTGTCGGACATGCTTCGTTTTTGGTTTTTTTTAAAAAGAAAACGTGCATCCCGATTGGCTGGTTAGACAGCGGTAAGATGCCTGCTGCCACCTACAATTGAGACGCCGTTTATAGAATATGGCCCTCAATGTCTATGCAAGTAGCAGTGCAGGCCTTGGAACTCCTTGGCAGGGCACTGTAGACCCTATGCTGGGGGCTTGCTTCCCTGACCGGTCTGCTAAGCTGCAGAACAAGACAAGATTAAGAGGGACATGGCAAACTACCAGCCCATTTTTTGGTGAGTTGGGGAAAATGTTTTTACTCATAACTCATGAGTGAGTCTGGGCCCATGAGATCATTGGAGGCCAAGAGCAGTGAGAATGAGCTAGGCTTCATTAAAAAGGAGAACAGAGCTTTTTGCATCAGTTCAACCTTGCCAATTATGAATCACAATTGAGGAATCTGAATATCTACATGTAATATCTTCTTACAACATGAGCTGTTCAAGAATCTCCTTCTTCTTTTCCTATTATCTCTTTTTTTCTTTTCTCTTTCAGTATGGGCCCTGTTGTAAAAGGGAATGAGAAGTAACAACAGTGATTCACTTGACGGTGGAAGTAGTGAATGAAGACAAATGCGCTGAAAGGATATGCTGGATTTCTCAGTTTTTCTGGCATTTGGAGTAAGACCACTGGTTGATTATTATTCACATCCTCTGCATGTGTGTATAATTATATTGGAGAATTCCAGAGTAGATTTTATTTCTACTGCAATTTCTTTGAATTCTTATGATAAAACACATTTTCCCCTTAAATCTAAGATTGATAAATCTTGTGAATGTTAACCTAGTTACATTCAGTATTAGGTAAATTCAGTTAGGTCCCAAAGGATCAAATATAAGTGGGACTCACTAAGAATAATTCAGGAAAGAAAAGCCTCTATGACCCTACAGAATGTAATGACCCCCATGTGACTAAATCTGTTATCCTCGAACTACTTAAAGAAATCAAAATGTTAAGAGTAGACTTCCCAAAGGTGGTGGGGGAAATTAAAGCAACAATGAAGTTTCTAGATGACTGTATCACATGAAATTAATATAGAGGAAGAAGTAGACCCAACTGCCTTAATGTAAATGAAATTTAAAATACTTAGAATATTATTAAAATAAGCCAGAGAATGGTTAGATGATTTAGAGAATTGACAAAGACAAAGCAACTTTAGAATCTTTGGACTTTTAAAATCTAAGAATATCACTGAAAATGGTACTTGGATAGTACAAGAGATTCTACTTCTTGTGTTCCAGGTGTTGTACTAAGAGTCCAATATGATCAAGCATATAGGGGTCTGGGTAACTAGCTACAGAACTGTAACATTTCTAGACGTAGCATTTCTTGCTTTTATTACTTTGTAGACACATTTTTATGCATAGCATAAAAGGTAAGTATTAATATAGTTTCAAGTTTATGATATCCAGATATTTTCTGACCTTTCTCAGTATGCTTAGGAAAATAGAAGGTGCTTTTATCCAGTAATGCAATTATTTTGATGTAAAGGTGTTTGGTACCATTCCTTTTGCACTTTGATTAAGAAGGCACTACTTAATATCTCTGAGCTAGGAGTGCTTTGAGTTGGTAGGAGATGCCAGTATGCTCTTTGAGTATCTAATTGAAAGTCTCTACTCCTAAATGGCAGAAGGTCTTCAGTGGGAAGAAGCACCCATCCTTCTCAAACTTGGACTACTGAGAATGACATATTCTGCCCGATACCAAGAGGTTTATTATATTTTTATTATATTTAAATGCTACCTTAAAAGCCTAATTCATGTTCCAGGGTATTTTATTTGTACCTTATGTAGAGGACACACAGATTGTGCCGGATAGAAACAGCTCAGCAGAGACTTCCATTACAAATGTAAGTTTTGATTTGGAAGGTTGCCTGACAGTAGTAGGAGAAGAAAACCCTTTGGAGGGGAAACTGTGCCAGCATGCATCTATACCAAACTGTGTAGGAGTAGCCTTGTCTTTGGCTCCAGATCCTCTGACCACTATGCCGCTACTGGAGAGGGGAAAGGCTGGGATCTGTGTTCTCTAAATCATATATATCTAGCTAATAGGAAAGGGTTTCTAGTTACCCAAGCCACTTACCCTGGAGAGAGTAGGAGGGAAGTGCATGTAACAGATTTTACCAAACTACTGCAATTACACAAGTTAAGCTGGAATGGGGAACCAGCTCTACATCCTTATCTGTACAGGAGAAAGAGTTACAAGATCAAGCCTGTAATAACAAGCAGGAACCAGGAGAAGGTCCAGGAGTACCAACAGGATAGAGAACCATTGAAGTAATGCAACTATTGGGACAAAGAGTCATCTACAAGGACTTTGCACCAGCAGGCTCAGGGAGACTTGGTAATGCAAATGAAATGAGGAATTACAGGGCAGGCTTCCTCTGGAGAACGAGCACAAGAGAGAGAGGAGCTGCTAAGGACATTATTTTCCAAATCCTCTACCAAGGCGGAAGATTATTAAGAAAATCAGCTGAAGGCTGTAATTGATTAATGTTGTATATAGCTAATGCTGAGTGTTTGTCCCTTTGTTTTGCCTGAAGAATCCAAAGTTAAGAAAACCTTGTGGTTCAGATTTAAACTTCTGACTTGGACTGACTTGTTGGATGAAAGGAGAGTGCTGGGTTAATGGATTTTACATTGCCTTCTAACTTCCCAGATTGCTAGACCCACGTTTGATCTCTAAACTGGTCATAAAAAAATACTTAAAATAACCTGCCATGATATTCACCAGCCAAGAAATGGTTATATTTACATTCTTCAGACAGGTCTGGGAAATAGAGCACAAGAATTAAAAAGTGAATTCAATAAAGAAAACTGTGGATTGCAATATACAGAGGTCTATAAATCTCATCAGATATTTGATTTGCTAACTTCTTTCAAGATTTGTTTATCACTCACGTGAAAGCCTCTTTGGAGGACTTGGATAGACCATTCATTTTGTGATTCTATGGATCAATCCTTTATATTGGGAGAAAAAAACCCTAAGCAAATGATCTAGTTTAAAAAATAATAAAGCATCTGGTGCAGATTACCTACAAACTGAAATATATAAATATTTAATCACTCAACTAAGGGCTCCTTTTACAAAGGTGTGTTAGGGCCACGCACGCTAGACCTTAACGCCATCATTGAGCTGGCGTTAGTTCTAGAAGTGTAGTGCGGGTTTAACACGCGCTAAAATCCTGCGTACGCTAAAAATGTTAGCGCACCTTAGTAAAAGGATCCCTAAGTCCACTATACCTACATGTATTATATAAAGTAACTGGTGAACAAATCTGTTTAATTTATAATGCTTTGATTTCAGTTAACCATAAAGAAATGCAGTTATAAACCCACACTACATTACACTAAATGAATTTTGCTTAGACATTATATTTTCCACATTGTACACCAAAGCCAAACAGGTTTTATCAAAGGTGGATATAGCACAGATAATGTCAGATGCTTTATATAGTCAATGGCCTTGACCATATTTATGTGATACTGCCCTTGGATGCCAAAAAAAAGCTTTTGATAAAATCAAGTGACCCAATTTATTACCAGTGCTTTACAATTACCATAGGATCATTGAGCTACATTTTATGGATTTTTTCATGCCTTATATGGTGCTCTCTTTGCAGGTTAACAGACATTCTTCTATATATTCATGTAGGACATTGCACCGCACAGGGAAAACCCTCGCTCACCTCTTTTATTTGCCTGGCAATGAAACTTATGCATTATCAATATAAAACACTGAAAATACAGAAAGTATCAAATTTCATTGGATGAAGATGGTACGAGGGGGTGCTGAAAAGTTCTCAGCCCAACCAAGAAGATAATGACATGGATATGGTTCAATGAATGATCTGAAACAATGTCAAAACAGAGAATTTCATTTCTGTAAATTGGCACTTAACAAAATAAGATACTCTTTTCAGCTACAGTGACAAAATAACGCTCAGAATTTAGGAAGTTGGTTGGTTGGTTGGACTGAGAACTTTTCAGCACCCCCTCGTACCTTAGGCCCTCTTTTACTAAGCCGTGGGAGAGGTTTTTACCATGGCCCGGGGCGCTAAATGCTCCAACGTTGTTCTGATGCTCATAGGAATCCTATGAACGTCGGAGCAGCATAGGAGCATTTAGAGCTCCAGGCCATGGTAAAAACCACTATCACGACTTAGTAAAAGGGGGGTTAATTTTTATCTGCTTAGGTGCCTCCCCTGTGTACAATCTCTTATTAATGATTCAGTTTTGTTTCTGGTTACTCTGTAATTTTCAGAAATCTGCATTACTTCTTTGTGAAAGTAAGCTGAAACGGGTTGAGCAAACCAATCTGAAATTAGATTTTCAAATGGAATCAAAAGTTTATTTATTTGGGAATCATGACTTGTCCTTACCTTTTTTTTCTGAATTATATCAAGCTAGGGAGCTTTAAATGAGATCTGAAGGAGTGTAAAGATATGGCCCTTTCCTGTTTAGGTTGTGTTAACAATTGAGATGTTGATATTACCCTACATTCTCTTTTTATTTTGGCAATCACACATACAATTTCCCAACCAATTTTTCTTTGAGATGAAACAAATATTTGTTCATTTTATTTGGCAAGAGAAAAAAAAAATCTAGAATTCTTCTTCACACTATGGTGCTCATTTTTAAAAGAGAAAAATGTATCAAGAGTGATACAAAGTGGCAGATGGACTTTTTCCAGCTAAAATATCAAAAAGCAGAATTGGGACTTTTTTTCACTGAGTGCATCCAGATAGTAAGGGGATATAGTGGAGTGTGTTTTAGATAGGACTTGGTCGGACTTACAAGCTGGATAGTAACTTTCTGTGATAATGGAAGAGAAAAAACAGTCCAGGGCAGAAAAGAAATACATTTTTATTTAGACCTGTTTCAGTCACAACTAAGTCAGAAAATGTTTATTATTTATTGTGAACTTCTGTACCACTACTAATGACTATGGAGTCAATTCAGAGAAGTTTGCATGAGCTCCTGTGAGGTGTTACAATACATGGGCTCTATACAGTATAAGGGTTCTGTACTGAGTTACAGGAGCTTCTGTAGCGGTGTTACAATACAGAGTTAATATCAGCATAATTATGCCATAATCAGTCATCCTACTTATATACATATGTTTATACCGAATCAATTGTCCTACGTATATTCACATCTAATATTAGGTTTATTATTGCAGCTAAGTAGACAATATGTACACCCTCCTAAGGAGTTTGGCCAATTCAATGAAATATAGTCTATATACTCGTATTTATATAATGTTTTATGTTTATCTTTGAAATATTATTTTCCTCAGAGTCTAGTTTTCTGAGTTTCCGCACCTTGTCTATTTATACCCTATTGTGTTCTTCCTATCATGTTCCTGATTGGGGAGGAGGGGGAGGGAGAGAGGAAATAGCCAACAGTCTCCTTTACTTTGTTTTATTGACTAAAGTAATCTATGAAGAGGATGGTCTTTATCTCTTTCATGAACTTTCCAGTATCTTTTTCTTGTTTTAGTTCTTTTGGGAGGGTATTCCACTTCCTTGGAGCCATCACCGAGAATATTCTTTTCCTGACACTTTTGTATTTGATGTCTCTGAAGGAGGGAATTTCCAGCAGGTGATTTTGGCTCAAGTGCACTACGCATGTTGTGTGCTGATGTAGTCTGGCCGCTAGATATTGTGGTTCAGAGAGATGAATGATTTTGTGCGTCAGCAGTAGGATCTTGAATTTCACCCTGCTTTCAATTGGGAGCCAGTGTAGTTCTTTCAGTAGCGGGGTGGCACCCGTTTGCTTCGTTTTTCACATTTGAATCTGTTTAATCATGTATTTTGGGTTGCCCAGTAGGATTGCGTTGCAATAGTAGAAGATTGACAGTACCAAGGTTATTATTACGTTGTATATTGCTTGACAGGTGAGGTAGGGTTTGAGTTCTCTGATCCAGTAGAGTTTGCCATATGCATTTTTCACCATGCGTTTGATCTGTAGTGTCATGTTTAGGTTTGGGTTCAACCATACTCCTAAGTTTCTCACCCCATCCATGGAAGATTTTATGGAGTTGGTATCTTGGGCTATTTCCTCCCCATTTATTAATTAGTAATAGTTCAGTTTTCTCCTTGTTGACTACTAGTTCATTTTTTTGGAGCCATCCAAAGATTTTTCCCATGCATGTTATGATCTTTTGTTTAGCTTTCACGTTTTGCTTCTTTAGTGGAATGATCAGTTGGATGTCGTCTGTGTAGATGTAGCATTCCTATCCCAGCGATTGGACGAAGATGTTGAAGAGCATGGGTGACATGGCTGATCCCTGTGGTACCCCTAAGATGCATGAGGCCAACCCAGCGAGTTATAAACTTAGGGAATACCGTATATATATATTGGCCCAAAAATAGGGGTCCCAGTTTATATTCAGACCAGTGCCCCCCTCCCAGACTTATTACAGGCCGCCGCCAGGCTCTGCACCCTGCCCCCCTCCCTGCCCGTTCTGTCGTACCTCATCTGCCAATCCCTGGTGGTCTAGAGGTGCAGCGGGCAAGAGCGAGCTTTCGGCACTCCTGCCCCACTGCTAACCCGGTCGGTCGGTGGCTGCTGCGAATTCAGGTTTCTCCAGCCTCTTTGAAGTGTTTCCACTATCGAAATACTGCAGCACAGCTAATTGTTTCACCACCATATGCTTAACATTTCAAGAGTTTCATTACCAGTCTTTCCAAGTTTCATAGACACATCTTCCTTATCTGCCAGGATGAAACATACAAAGTTCTTCCTCTTGCTGTGACCCAACAATGAAGACTGCAACAGTCCAACTGTAGGTTCATAAATTTCGATGCATGAGCTTCATAAGAACCAGCACAGCATTGCCACATCTATTTACTTGAAAGAAATACAGAGGCAATTTTTGCCTGTCTTTGCAAAGTCCAATGTATTCTATGATAAAGTATATTGATTGAAGAGTAGATGCAGATTAGAGATTTGAAGACTTGTGTCCAAATATCAGACCATGTGTTACTGTCATAATTTATATTAAGGTCTGTATTCCATATATGTTTTATAGTTTGAGAAGCTATATATTTTGATTGTTGAATATAGTTATATCATTTTGAAGCAGTATTGTAGTTATATCCAATTGTATTGTTGGTTAGTTAATAAGCCATATATATATATTGTATAATTCAATATAGGTCATCCAGTGAGAATCCTTTATTAAATGTTTGATAGTTCATATGCCATATTTTTTGCTATATTTTCCATGATATAGGGGGGTCCCTTGATTTTATCATTATGCCATAGTGGAGTAAGTAGAGAGTCTAACCATTTGATTTTTGATAAATTGTTCAAAGTAGACATCAAAAATATTGTTGATGTAATAATAGGATTAGTTTTCCCATCTTTTCTGAGAGACATGGTCACATTTAAGGTAAGGTTGACCATGTAAAGATTATTCCAAGTGGAGCTATTGAATTTATTAATCTAAGATGAGCCTGGTCTTATCAGAAAAACTAGATAGTAGTCATAGAAACTTGCTTCTCCATTAGGTTTTGAGGTTTTTAAGGGCAATGCAAAGTTCTTTTCATAGAAATTTAGTCAGCAGTTTAATAGATTGATAAATATTTTGATATAGTAAGAAAAGTAACATGTTTTGGATGTAGTTTATCTTAGGTTGAATCATCATTTTTTATGGTGTACAGACAACCCCACCATGTTAGTGAGAGAGGAGACCATGTTTGTGTTAATTCTTTGATTGCTTTGAGTAGGAATTCAGGGGGGGGAACTCTATAAGAGGTGCCTAAAGAGAGGTGCCTAAATAAATAAGTGCCTAAAGTTAGGCATCTAACTTAATTAACAAATTGGCTTCAATTAATTAATTGGGTGATAGGTGCCTATCACATGGTACCTAGCAGTGCCTAACTCCAAAGTAGGTGTGTTTAGGGCAGAGAGGGATTTAGTTGCCTCTAGGTGTGATTCTCTAAAGAGCTTAGACATCTTTAATTTAAGCCTTTAAATGGTTGGTGGTCTACATCATAAGGCATATGGGGACAGTCTCAAAGATCTCAATATTATACTTTGGAGGAAAGGCGGGAGAGGGGAGATATAGTAGAGACATTTCAATACCTACATGTCATAAATACACATGAGGCGAGTCTCTTTCAATTGAAAGGAAACTCCAGAATGAGAGGGTATGTGATGAAGTTAAGCGGTTAAGAGGTGATAGATTCGGGAGTAATCTACAGATACCCTATCTGCTTTATGTTTCAGTATGAAGCTAGTAGGTGGCCAGTTTTATTTTCTGAATAATACGTAGATTGCTTAAAATTATTCAAAGCTATTCTTTCCTTCTATTTTGTAGTAAAATCAAATAGATAATGATCTGACCAGAGAACAGGTAAACAGGAATTAGAGTAAAATAATATTTCATGTAAATCGGGATCTAAAAAAGCCAGAATATCTAGTAAGTGACCCTTTTCATGTAAGATAATAAAATCTGGCCACCTAAACTCCAAATCATCCAGAAAAGCAAAAATTAATCAGAAAATCTACCATCAGTTTAAGCTTCCAAGGGCAGGTTAACATCACTAATTAAAAAAATTAAGGGGTCCTTTTACTAAGGCGCGCTAGTGCATCTTAGCACGCGCTAAATGTTAACATGTGCTAACTCATCCATAGGATATAATGGACGCATTAGCATTTAGCGCATGCTAATTTTTAGCATCTTAGTTAAAGGACCCCTAAATCGCTTCGTCGGGACTTGCTGCTAATATTCAGCAGCACTTACCTACCTTGGAGATCTTTGGGAATGAAGTCAGCACTTAAGCCGCCAGGGTTAGCCCATAGATGGAACCATCTAAAAATGTGTGTCCTATTTTTATGTGGTAACTAACTCTTGGCCACATAAACTATAAATATCAACTTAAGCAGTTATGAATTAGCTGAAAAATAACTAGATATTCAAAGTCAAAGCTTGCACTGATCCTGGCTTTGAATATTGACCTCAATGATTATAAATAACAGTGCTCTACTGTAAAAACAAATTCCATTCTTAGTGAAACCAAGTATAAGAACAAGGCTAGCAGTATCAATAATAAATCAAGTCTAAGTCTGATTTGGATGTATGGTGCTAGATGTCCAAAGTTGGAAGTAAGAAAATGCCTGTTTTCGAAAGGCAAACCAGCATATGTCTAGAAATTATTGTGTTTTTTTTTATCCTCTCTCTGGATGTTCAGGCCATTGGGACACCCAGACTGTCAGGACGTCTGTCTGTATACCACATTTTCGACCAAAATTTCATTGAAGTCCCAAACGCCCAGAACAAAACCATTTGGATGTGGGAGGGGCCAGTCCTGTAATGGATTGGCCACCCAGACATGGCAACAGAGCAGTAGGTCACCTTAGATGACACTGCTGTGAACTTCACATAAAGAGTGCAAGATAAACATCTCTCCAGAACTCCCTTATAGGTTTTGCTGAGCCCGCCAAAACACCTCCAAAACCCACTATATACACTTGTCTACAACCCCAATAGCCCTTATGGCTGCAGGTGACACCTATATTGCATTAGAGTGGAGTTTGGTTTTTTTTTGTGGGATCACATTTTCCACTATGAATGTAGTTGTTAGAGTGGTATATGGAACTTGCTACTCCTCTCTATGGTTTACTAGCCCACCCACCAGGCTACTTAAGACACCTGTGTGTCTAGGTGCTGATGTTCTGAAGGTAGGTATGTACATATGTATTTTGATCTTTGTGGGTGTGTGGGGGTCTCTGAGCATTGGGGGAGTGTGGGGATGTCTTACCTTGATGCATGCAGTGGTCATCTGGTCAGTTTGTGCACCTTTGTAGCACTTAGACCCTTCTAAACAGGTCTAGTTCCAAACATATAAGTTCTGTCCAGGATGTCTTGCAAAATGTTTGATTATCACAACAAGATGTCTATGTTTAACCAGCCCTTAAGACTAATATGCCTCCACTATGCCCATCTCCTTCTCTGAACATACAGAGGCTGGAGCACTTCGCTAGACTTACAGAAAGATGGTTTTGATTATCGGCACTAGGACATTCTGATGATTAGGACATCCAAGTGCTGATTTAGGATGCTTTTAGAATGTCTATGTCTTTTGATTATAGGCCTCCAAGTCAAGAGGGTCATTCCAGTTGTGGGGATTTTAAAAAATATGTTCAATTTTTGGGGTTTAACACACCATACACAAATATTTGGGTTTTTTTAAACTTTATTTAGTTTTTAATGCCAACAAAAAGTGCAATACAATTTATATACAAACTAGTCTTTAAGCCCGTTACATTGATGGGTGCTAGAGTAGATATCTGTCTGTCTGGTACAACTATACGATGGGAGGGATGTTATTAATGAGAGTACCCAAGAAAGGGACATGGGGGTAATGGTGGACATGACAATGAAGCTAACGGCACAGTGCGCAGCGGCCGCTAAGAAGGCAAACAGAATGCTAGGCATAATCAAGAAGGGTATTACAACCAGAATGAAAGAAGTTATCCTGCCATTGTATCGGGTGATGGTGCATCCGCATCTGGAGTCCAATATTGGTCGCCGTACCTTAAGAAGGACATGGTGTTACTCGAGAGGGTTCAGAGGAGAGTGACGCGTCTGATAAAGGGGATGGAAAACTTTTCATATGCTGAGAGATTGGAGAAACTGGGTCTCTTTTCCCTGGAGAAGAGGAGACTTACAAGATCATGAAGGGCATAGAGAGAGTAGAGAAGGACAGATTCTTCAAACTTTCGAATAATAAAAGAACAAGAGGGCATTTGGAAAAGTTGAAAGGGGACAGATTCAAAACAAATGCTAGGAAGTTCTTCTTTATCCAACGTGTGGTGGACACCTGGAATGCGCTTCCAGAGGGCGTAATAGGGCAGAGTAGGGTACTGGGGTTCAAGAAAGGATTGGACAATTTCCTGCTGGAAAAGGGGATAGAGGGATATAGATAGAGGATTACTGCACAGATCCTGGACCTGTTGGGCTGCCGCATGAGCAGACTGCTTGGCATGATGGACCTCGGGTCTGACCCAGCAGAGGCATTGCTTATGTTCTTATGGGTTTTTTTTTTCTTTGTCTCTCTCTCCTTGCACGCTGCCTGTCTGTCTGTCATTTTTTCTGTCTGTGGCTCTCCCTATGTCCTTAGTGCCTCCTTCCTATGTCCTTAGTGCCCCTTCCTATGTCCTTAATGCCCCTAGTGCCTCCTTCCCATGTCCTTAGTACCCCTTCCTACGTCCTTAGTGCCCCTAGTACCTCCTTCCTGTGTCCATAATGCCCCCAGTGCCTCCTTCCCATGTCCTTAGTGCCCCCAGTGCTTCTGTACTGTGTCCTTAGTGGCCCAGTGCCTGCGTACTGTGTCCTTAATGCCCCCAGTGCCTCCTTCCTATGTCCGTAGTGCCCCCAGTGCCTCCTTCCCGTGTCCTTAGTGCCCCCAGTGCCTCTGTCCTGCTTAGTGCCCTTAGTGCATCCTATGTCCTTAGTGCCCCTTTCTATGTCCTTAGTGCCCCCAGTGTCTCCTTCCTATGTCCCCATCATTATCTTCCAGACTTTGTCCCACCCCCACCCCCGATGCCAGCCTACCTGTCTGCCTCCCATCCCCCTGAGCAGCATATTTCAATTTAACCCCCCCCCCCCCGATGCCAGCCTGCCTGTCTGCCTCCCATCCCCTTGAGCAGCATGTATCCCTGTAACCCCCCCCCCCCCGTGCCAACCCTACCCGGCACACACAAAACCCCCGTTGACCCTCCCAGCGACCCACTGCGAGACAAACAGAAATCTCCCAGCTTCAGCAGCGTCCGAGGCACAGTAAACACGCTGCTTCGCAGTCTTCTGGCCTAATTTCCTCTGCCGTGTCCCTGATGACATCATCAGAGATGCGCCAATTTGAATCTTGGAGTTTAACCATAAGGATTGACACATGGATTTCTCTACTGGAATTTCTGTTAAATTGTTAATGAATTTCAAGGTTTTCCAAGTGTCAAATATAATACTATTGTCCTTAACTTAACTAGGTAACTTGATACTGAACACATGAGACAGCCGTAAAGGGGGCATAATTTGCCACTCTAAGTACAGCCAATCAGGAAGATGTTCCATGAGCTCAGGAAGGACCCAATACATACCCTGATGATACCTATAAAAGTTTGGGAAGTTTACCTCACCCGCTGTAATTGGTTTTTGTAAAGATACTAAAGCAATTCTAGCAGTTTTACCTAGCCAAACAAATTTGGTAAGAATGCTATTCAACTTCTTGTAAAAGAACCCCTGAAAATAAACTGGTAACATACCCATTTGGTAACAAACCACAGGCAAAATCATCATCTTAACCGTTTGGACTCTCCCCCACCAAGACAGATGTAGTGGATTCCATTGCTCACACATTTCTGAGATCTTTAGCAATAAGGATTTTTCATTTACTTTCATCGTCTCTTCCAACGTTTTTTTTGAATCCAAATACCTAAATATTTTATACCCTCTTCTTTCCAAAGAAAAGGGAATATGTCAAATAATCCTTTTGGACAGTGTATGTTTAGCGGAAGAACCTCTGATTTACTCCAATTTATTTTATATCCTGAAAATTTTCCAAATTGGTCAATCACATCCGGTAAATGCGGAATGGTAGATTCAGGATTCCTCAAATGAAGCAAAATATCATCTGCATAAGCAAAGATTTTATATTCCCGACCTGCATAAGGAATACCTTGTATCTCCTCTGCCTGTTGAATAGCCAATAGCAAGGATTTCAGAACAATATCAAATAGCAAAGGAGATAATGGACACCCTTGTCTAACTCTCCAGATGAAAACATTCTGAAAAAGTATTATTTATATATAATCTGGCAGAAAGGGAACTATACAAGGTTTGAATAATTTGTATAAATCCTGAACCAATACCAAACCAATCCATTGCTTGATACATAAAGGTCCATTCCACACGATCAAAGGCCTTCTCTGCATCCAAGGACTTTCGTCAAATTTAACATACGAAAAGCAAGACTGGTGTTATTTGAAGAATGTCTTTGAGCAACAAACCTCTTTTGATGCATACCGATGATATAAAGGAGAGCCTTGGCCAAGCGTAAAGTCAGTAATTTAGCCAGAAGTTTTCCATCAATATTAATCAAGGAAATGGGCCTGTAATTTGAAACCAACATGGGATCTTTATTTGGCTTTGGTAAAACTATAGTTAAAGATTCTGCCATAGTACCTGTAATACAACCTTTAGATAGTTGTGCCTGATATAAATTTAATAGATGAGGTAATAGGGTAATTTGGAATGTTTTATAGAACTCTACAGTGAAACCATTACCACCTGGAGCAAATATTTGGATTTCACATTTTTCATTTGTGTTTTAGAAGCATATTATTGTGTATTTTTATGCTAAAGAAGTGATTTGGAAGTTTCTATATTATTCATGCTCATTTTATTAGGCCAAAGGTTGGTTAATATGCAGGCTTCTTTTAGGTTTTATTTATAACTACTGTGTGTACCTGCAGAAGATAACTTGTTTTCATTTATTTATGTTTAATAACACTTTTAGATTCAGTATCAGGAGTCTAATTCATTTTAAGCTGTGCAAGAGGAAGTTACAATAATTGACCTTAATAGTCTATTGAAATATTAGAGAGAGAGACAGATTATTAATTCAGCATGCTGGAAGAAGATAAAAAAAATTAAGTGTTGCTAAATATAACTCATTATTTTAACTCTGTTAAGAACTACAAATTCTGTTGATGATAGTAAGATCAGTTTTAGTAGGCCTCTTATTATTTAACACAGTAATATAGTAGATGATGTCAGTCAAGAGCTAACATGGCTATCCTGTCTGCCCAGTATGATGGTTAGGTTTGTAACTACTCCTCAGTACAACTTACGCCCTTCATTGCCTTCATAAGAGATGCAAAAGTAAGTTCAGTGCTCTTTCAGAAGTACTTAGTGCTTGACTTCCATCTCTTATATATGCCTCTGTATATATAAGAGATGTTCATTTGATAATGCACCTTAAAAAAGTGCCACTGAATTTCACTGAGGCCTGCCTTGGCACTGTCTGGATAGTGCTGAGGTGGTCTGGGGTTATAACCTGGTGCTAAGAATCATTTGGTTATTGGCAATATCAGTAGCATCTCTAGTCTACTTTAAATTTAGGAACTTATTGAAAGTGGGTATTTCTAGATAGACATAGCCACTCATTTTCAAAGCAAAAGGATATCTCAAAATGGCCATCTGCCAAAGCAGAATTTGGATATCCTACACTGCAGTGCATTGAAATAACAAGGGAGCATGCTGTTGGTGTGTTTAGGGCAGAACTAGAGTGGACCTAAATTTAGGACTCCAACAGAAATAATTGAACAGGAAATCCAAATAAAAGAAAAGAAGGGCATCCTAAATTAGACCTGTTTTAATCACATCCAGGTATTAAAAGTTGCCCTGATTGAGTAGCTGACCACTGGATAGATTAAGGCATAACCCTTCCTCAATCCCCCAGTGGTTACTGTCTCCCTCCCTCTCCCCAGAAAGTGACACCAGAAAAGAAAACTTGGCTCCCTGACATCAGATATTATGGGCATTCTGAACACAGCAGCAAGTAGGCCTGAAACATAGCCTGGTGGTCAGTATGGTGAACTGTAAACTACGAGACCCAGGTTCAAATCCCATTCCAACTTGGTTTTTTTTTATATCTTCAAATTGTGAGCCGTCTAGAAAAAATATACCTACTATATCCAAATACTAAAGACACCTGCAAGCCTAAGGGCCATTGAGGTGGTACACATTCAGGTACACTAGGTATTTCCCTGTCTCTGAATAGCTCACCATTTAAAATAACAGAGTTGCAGTGGAATGTGAACTTGGGTGTCCTGGATTAAAGTCCACAGCGCTCACCACTAGGCTGCCCCTCTGCTCCGTAGGGACATCTGTGTAGCTATTTTTGTGCAAATGATGCCAGACCGATATCCATGTCCTTGGCCTTTTGGTGTTCATAGTCTGAATGTTTTATTTTGGAAAATGACTGTTCATTTTGGAGTTCTCATGTCCTAAACAAGGGCCTAGCACGCAACACAGTATAAAGCAGCCAGATGGTCCTCAATCCATACCTTCACTTCTTTCTACTGTTTGGAGAACCATTCCAGATGGGTCAGTCAGTTTGGGCAAACCAACTTTCCCTCTGGCCCTGTTAGATTTTGCTGTATAACCTCTTCCAGTGACATGATCCTGGCAGCTTGGGAGTCCCACATGTGAGAATATTATGTCGTCATGGAAAGCAAAGTTATTTACCTGTAGCAGGTGTTCTCTGAGGACAGCAGGTATATATTCTCACAACCTGCCCACCTCCCTGAGTTGGATTCTTAGCTTTGTTACTGAACTGCAGATACCATGAGCCAATGTCAGGCAGGAAAGCACACGATATGGGCACTGCCTAAAGATTTAAAATGACAGTGCACTAGGCAGTGTCCACTGGGTTCTGTGGATGGTATCACCCACATGTAAGAATATATACCTACTGTCTTCAGATAACTGCTACAGCTGAGTAACTTTGCTATATAAAGACACTTAAGTTTGATACTGCAGCACTCGTATATTTTGGGAGACCTATGATGTGATCAAGCTATGTGATAAACTAACTGGCTTTACTGTATACCAGAAACTTGTCAAAAAATAAAATGCCCTTACAAATCTTGCATGGATTCAGCAAGCAGATGTTTGACACGCTGAGGTCTCCCACTATACATGATAGTTTAATTTTATTCATTTGCATATAATTAAATAGAAGGACACAAGTACTGTTGGAGTTTAAATAAATGTTAAAGAATTTTCTTTGTTTTCACTCTTTGCCCATGATAAGCCCCAACTAGAAAAATAATTTTTTAAAAAATAGTTAAATGTGCACTTAGCATGCGAGAAATAGCAAAATGCTTTAATGCGTTTGCACTAGCCTGTTTTCCTGCACTAATACCACATTTGGAGCTTAATGCCATTTAGAAAGGGGCCCCTTAATTATTAAATTTATCTTATTCATGAGGTTTATCAAATACACCGAGCTTCAATTTAATTTGCTAATCAGAGGGAGTTAAGATTAGGAAATAGGCAAATTCTTAGCAAGTCAGGCATATTTACTTGCAGGCAAGGCAACAAGCCCTTGCTAAAAAAACAACAAAGCTAGCTTATATTGATTGAGAATGTATTTTTTTAAACAGCAACCAATTGCTTATGCAATCTTTCCTTAATCCCTGAGCATATACACCATAATAAAAATGTGAAATGCAAAAACACAAAAGTTTACATTTGTAATGAACTACAGTATAAATTATTCATAATTACTGTGGAAGCAATTATCTTTTATCTCTGGTCTATTTGGGGGTGAAAGGACACAAGTACAGTACTCTAGAAATTATCTGCAACACCTCCCTTAGACTAGCACTACCGATAACTCAGAGGCCACAAAAAAACTCCCAAAACCTAGGGGGTCTTTTACTAAGGCGCGCTAGCCGATTTAGCATGCGCTAAATGCTAACGTGCCCATTATATAAATGCATTCGCATTTAGCGCGCGGAAAATCAGCTAGCGTGCCGTAGTAAAAGATCCCCCTAATGAGGTATTTCATTTCAGAATAGTTAAAGGCATTTCATTGAAATAAATAGCTATATAATAGTTACAGGATAAGAAATCCTCCATGAATGTGTGAAATAAATTTCTGGCACTAAGGCTATGATGAACATTATGTGGAAAAATGCACAACATGAGTGTCCATTTCAGGGTTAGGGTTGTAAAGATAGAAGTGCTGTTTCTCCTCTTACATCTCTTCCCTGCTCTTAACACCCCACGATGTTTGGTGTAAATCCCCCTGTCTCCCATACTCCAAGTAATGTGTTTTCTCCCCTGATCCCCTTCAGCACACAGAGAAGCAGAGATAGAAGAAGAGATACTCAGCACAACGTGGGGCTAGATAGGGAAATGCAATCTGCATTAAGAAAAGGGAGAAAAGGAGGGGTGGGGGGGTCTGGGAGTAAAAGAAAACCATCATGGTGGTTTCATGGGAAGACAGAAGAAGAGTTGATATTATAGGATAAAAATGTGGGTTGGAACATCACTGGGGAAAGCAGGGTGGATCAGTGGGAATGAGGGCATTTTTAGCTTTTACAGCAGGGAAGGGAGAGGCTTGGCTTTCAGCATCAGCAATAGGTAAGAAGGAAAAGATTGGCTTTCAGATAAAGTATTTTATTTATTTAGATTTATATCTCCCAGAATGTAGGGCTGATGACTATCAATGGTGGTAGCAATAGTGATTATTAAGGAGGGGAAAATGTTCTTGATGATTGTAGGGGTCATGAGAGAGGTGAGACAAGGCTAAAGACCTAAAAATATTGCCTTCAGATTTATGAAACGCTTTTCTTGTAGTATTGTTCAATAGAGACTGAGATTATCACAAAATGATATGATATTGTTGTATGCAGTAATGGGAGGGGGGAGGAAATAAACTGGTATGTAATGAACAGGAAGTGTAGCAAGGCCTTGTAATCAGGGCCAGATTAAAGGGTAGGCCCAGTAGATATGTGCCGCGGTCAATGAACATTTTGAAAGAAACGAATTTCTGATAACCAGCCAACATGGTTTCTACAAGGGGACATCGTGCCTAACGAACTTATTGCACTTCTTCGAAGTAATTATCAAACGGATGGACAAAGGAGACCCCATAGACATCATATATCTAGATTTCCAAAAAGCCTTTGACAAGGTGCCCCATGAACGCCTACTCTGGAAACTGAAGGACCATGGGGTGGAAGGAGACGTACATAGATGGATCAGAAACTGGTTGGCGGGTAGGAAACAGAGAGTAGGAGTGAAGGGCCATTACTCGGACTGGAGGAGGGTCATGAGTGGGGTCCTGCAGGCTCGGTGCTCGGGCCGCTGCTATTTAATATATTAATAAATGATCTAGAAACAGGGACGAAGTGTGAGATAATAAAATTTGCGGACGACACCAAACTATTTAGTGGAGCTTGGACTAAAGAGGACTGCGAAGAATTGCAAAGGGATTTGAACAAACTAGGAGAATGGGTGACGAGATGGCAGATGAAGTTCAGAAATGTAAAGTATTACATGTGGGAAACAGAAACCCGAGGTACAACTATACAATGGGAGGGATGTTATTGAATGAGAGTACCCAAGAAAGGGACTTGGGGGTAATGGTGGACATGACAATGAAGCTGACGACACAGTGTGCAGTGGCCGCTAAGAAGGCAAACAGAATGCTAGGCATAATCAAGAAGGGTATTACAACCAGAACGAAAGAAGTTATCCTGCCGTTGTATCGGGCGATGGTGCGCCCGCATCTGGGGTACTGTGTCCAATACTGGTCGCCGTACCTTAAGAAGGACATGGCGATACTCGAGAGGGTTCAGAAAAGAGCGACAAGATTGATAAAATGTATGGAAAACCTTTCCTATACTGAAAGATTGGAGAAACTGGGGCTCTTTTCCCTGGAAAAGCGGAGGCTTAGAGGGGACATGATAGAGACTTACAAGATCAAGAAGGGCATAGAGAAAGTGGAGAGGGACAGATTCTTCAAACCTTCGAAGACTACAAGAACAAGAGGGCATTCAGATAAATTAAAAGGGGACAGATTCAGAACCCTAGCTAGGAAGTTCTTCTTCACCCAGAGGGTGGTGGACACCTGGAATGTGGTTCCAGAAGGTGTGGTAGGACAGAGTATGGTATTAGATTTCAAAAAAGGATTAGATGTTTTCTTGAAGGAATAGGGGATTGAAAGGTATAGATAGAGGATTAATATGCAGGTCCTGGACCTGATGGGCCGCCGCGTGAGCGGGCTGCCGGGCATGATGGACCTCTGGTCTGACCCAGCAGAGGCACTGCTTATGTTCTTATTTCATTAGTAATTTTCCCTAGAAACAATAATGACTTAGTTATCACATGCTATTCAGTTTTCCCCTGTCAGCATTAGAGGGGATGTTCTATTTCAGTGCATTGCTCAACGTGTGGCAATATGTCCATTTAGGGCACACTGATCTTGTTCACATGCTCTAGGATTTAGGCACTTCCTCTATTCTGCTAATGGAACAGGATGTAGCTGGGTCAAACATCTAACCAAGCAATATTATTATTACTGTAACTCTGAAGCATTTCTACATCCATCAACTTCATCTTTTGTAGGCCTGTCCCCCCCCTTGTAGGCCTGTCCCCCTTGAAGTCCTGCCTGCCTGCCTTTCCCCCCCTTGAAGGCCTGCCTGCCTGCCTGTCACCCCCTCCCCCTTGAAAGCCTGCCTGCCTGCCCGCCCGCCCCACCCTGAAGGCCTGATGCCCCGACCCACCCCGAAGGACCGCTCGTCCCCTGGCCTCCCCGCACCACCTATGAAGCAGCCGTAGCAGGATCGCGAAGTCAGCCTCAGCGATCCCTGCGCTGCTTCCTGCACCACGGTCCCGCCCCTCCTCTGACGTCAGAGGAGGGGCGGGATCGCTGACGCTGACTTCGCGATCCTGCTGCGGAATGCTTCACAGGTGGTGCAGGAAGGTCAGTGGGGCGAGCGGTCCTTTGGGGGTGGGGGGGATTGAACGGCAAGGTCGGGAGCACCCCCTTAGGGCTGGCACCCGGGGCGCACCGCCCCCTCCTCCCCCCCCTTGGTACGCCACTGCATGTAAACAGTACCCGGCGTATAAGACGACCCCCGACTTTGGGGAGGATTTTAAGGTACTGAAAAGTCGTCTTATACGCCGGCAAATACGGTATATACAGTCAAACCTCGGTTTGCGAGTAACCCAGTTTGTGAGTGTTTTGCAAGATGAGCAAAACATTCTCACAAAACTTGTCTCGCAAACCAAGTGTTGACATGATTTGCGAGCACCCACCCCGAGAACCGGCATCACCCCCCACACTCGCAAAGGCCCCCCCCGGCTCGAATCAGTAACCCCCCCGCGTGAACTGGAACTCCCTGCCTGACCAACTTGAACTTACACCCCCCCATCTGGCACTGGCACGAGAACTGGCATCGCTCCCTCCCGCTCGCAAAGGCCCCCCCCCCGCTCGAATTGGCACCCCCCCGTGAGAACAGACACCCCCCGCCCACCCAACTTTAACTCACCTCCCCGTCTAGCACCGGCACGCAGGGGGCCAGAGAGAGAGAGAGACAGACAGAAAGAAAGACAGACAAAGGGGGCCAGGGAGAGAGACAAACATACAGACAGGGGGCAGGGAGAGAGACAGACATACAGACAGGGGGCAGGGAGAGAGACAGACAGAAAGAAAGAAAGACAGAGGGAGGGAGAGAGACAGAAAGAAAGGAAGAAAGAGACAGGGGCAGGGAGAGCGACAGAAAGAAAGAAAGACAGACAGACATATATTCTAGCACGCGTTAATGTAACGGGCTTAAACACTAGTAATAAAATAATTCTGTTACTATTGTATACAGCATCATTTCAAAACTAGTGTTTTCAAAATTAAGTGCAAAGTTACATTAAAAATGATTGCACTTATCAGGTGTGTGGATAGTTTTCTTTTACTTATTTATTTTATCCCGGTATTAAAATTTGGGGGATAAGGAAATTTTAAATGTAAATCTGTTATTTCCCCAAGGAAATTAAATTATACTCTCAGCTAACGTGACTACATTGTTGAGAATTTCACCTTGAGGAAGTAGCAGGTTACATCTGTTTTCTACCTTTTAACCAATTCTTAATCCGGTTACCTCCTATCCCATGACTTTCTAATTTCCTCAAGAGTCTTTCATGAGGTACTTTGTCAAATTCCTTTTGATAATCCAGATACACAATATCATCCAACTCACCTTTATCCACATATTCTTGCACCCCTTCAAAGAAATGTAGTAGATTGGTGAGGCAAGATCTCCCTTGACTAAATCCATGTTGGCTATGTCTCATTAATCCATGCTTATGTATATGCTCTGTAATTTTGTTCTTTATACTAGTCTCAACCATTTTGCCTGCACCAATGTCAGACTCACCAGTCTATAATTTTCCAGATCACCTCTGGAACCCTTTTTAAAATAGATCTGGTGTTACATTAGCCACCATCTAGTCTTCGGTTACCATGCTGGATTTTAAAGATAAATTACAAATTACTAACAAATAGCTCTACAAGTTCATTTTTTAGTTCTATCTGGGATGTATACCATGTAGTCCAGGCAATTTGCTACTGTTACAGAGATTTGTTTCAATTTCTCTGATTCATCTGCATTGAATATCATTTCTGGCACCAGTTTCTCCCCTACATCTTCCTCAGTGAAGACCAAAGCAAAGAATTGATTTAATCTTTCTTCTATGGCCTTGTCTTTCCTGAGCATCTTTTTTACCCCTTTGGTTATCTAGAGGTCCAACTGATTCTTGTTCTGGCTTCTTACTTCTAATGTACCTAAAAATGTTTTTACTTTGGGACAGATTCTGTAATTCAAAGCAGTGGGCACTGAAGGATTAAGGCTCCTTTTACTAAGCTTTTTACTAAGTTTTTAGCGCATGCAGAATTTTAGCATGCGCTAAACCCACGCAAATCACTTTGTTTTGTAGAAGAGCATGACACAGAAATTAGAATATAAATAAATGTGAGCACTAGCTTTATCTTACAGTATCTCTCAGTATTCATTATACAGTATTTCTATTTATACTTTTAATAAATTCAGATCATCTATGCACCTGGAAAAAAGCCACTCTTCTTAGATAGACAGTTTTTTTTTGTAGTGGTGTTACTTTAATTATTTGAAGTTTTATAAGTGGATATCTGTTGTTGACTTATTTGCACCTGGACAATGTTTCTGCTTAAATTTTGATGCTTTCTGAATGTTTCTTTTTATTTGTATATTAATGATAATTCCCCCTTTTTTCCCTTGCAAGTGTTAGACCTTCTTGAGTTGAGTTTTTGTACTTTATAATATTCCACAATATTTGCATGCTTGGAAATGATGTAAAAGATATATAAAATGAATAAATAAAGAACTGATATTATTCTAACCTCAGAAGAATCTAATTAAACCTTAATGCTATTTTAGATTCTTAACATCTGGCTACTTGCTTTTTGCATTAAAAAAATTTGTACAAATCATTAGGAGAACAAGTTAAACTTAATGTGCAACCTTTTTCCTGTCAGTATTAATTTATACTTTATTATTCACAATTGATGCTTATTAGCAATAAAGAGGAAGAGACATTGGAAGCATAAAGATAAACCTCTAGTGAATTAGCTATGAATTAAACATAGGAACTAGTTAAATACCCATTTAAAATTAATTTAATTCTCTTGACATCTTTTCTGTAATTAGATATCCAATTTCCATCTAAATGTAGAAAGAAAAAGATACAAAAGCATGCTTGTTTTATTGAACCCTTGATTATAACAAATAGAAAAGGATATTAATACTCATATAAACAATATCAATGAACATTCTGGTTTCAATTTAAAAAAACCCATAAGAAAAGAAAAATAAATCTTATCAAGCCCATGAATTACTACTTTCCAAGAGTAGCTCAATCATAGCATAAAATGTACTATTCCCAACTTCATCTCATCCCCCCAAAAAGGAAGACTCCAATCGGGTGTACACTTGAAGTCAGGGAGGAAGTACCAAAGGCATAAACAGGAATTGTATCTTATCTCTGACAATTCTTGTTTTACATTGTCATCACATGCTTCCATGTGCAAGATGACAGGCTGATTATATTCTGGTTTTAATCCCGGTGTACACAAGGATATGTTGTTCCAGCTATGAGTGTAATTCCATAACTGGACACCCATTTACACACCTCAAGATTGTCTAGGTTCCATTACAGAATACTAGGATAACCCAGTAATGGCACACCTAAGATTTAGGCACTTGCACTTACACCAGCCATAGATCTGGTGGGTGCTTAAATGTAAAAACAAAAAAAATCCAATGAATCTGCAATAAAAGCTGAACACCAAAAACAAGAAAGAAACTGCAGAATGGAATGTACAAGGTGCAGAAATCTTTATTTAAAAAGCATACAAAATTGTAAAAAAATGGCTCTCATATACATGGAATATGGACCCAACACGATCCGTGTTTCGCAGAAACACTCCTTCCTCAGGGATCTGGGATGACCAATGTATCACATGTAGAGAGTGAAGATGAAAAACAACGTTGTGTTAAAATCATCAAAATTTTTGTATCAGAAGCAAGAAATTCTCCTTCCACATTCACTCTCTACATGTGATACATTGGTCAATCTTAACTTAGGATTGTAGTGTAAACTTTGTTCCACTAACTAACAGATTACACACAAGTAATAAGGTTATAGGGGCTGCTTAATACTAGGAATTTTGTCTTTTCACAATTAAGTTTTAGTCTTTTCACAATTAAGTTTTTGTCTTTTCACAATTAAGTTTTAGTCTTTTCACAATTAAGTTTTAGTCCCCCTTTTACAATTGGAGAGCCCTGAGGAACTCCACAGTTCAGAACCCATGATAATGACAAAACATTACCTTTTTTACTTGGTATGATCTATGTGGCCAAAAGCCCCTAAACTATTCCAGCACTACCTCACCAATACCAATAAAGCCTAGTAAATTTATAATATTCTGTGGTCAACTAAATCAAAGGTGGAAGACATATCAAATTACATGATCAGGACTCTTCTTTCTAAATAAGTTCTTCTTTTTGCTTCATAAAGGAATGAAATTAAAACAGTTTCTGTGCTGAAGTCATTTCTAAAACCTAATTAGGAATCATGTAGAATATTATGAATATCTAGAAACTCAGTCAGTTGTTTTGTGATAAGTCCTTCCATAATCTTAATTAATATGGGTATTAAGATCACAGGGTGGAGGAGACCACATGATGACGCCTAGCTGAGCGGTGGCTCTCTGCCTGAGCTCCGCTGCTCCTCAGCTCTTTCCTCTCCTTTCTGGATCCATGCGGCTTGCTGTATGTGCATGAACGAGTGCCGACTGATAATTTGAGCACTTTATGTGCTTCGGAGTTGGGCTATGCCCTCAAAGAACCCATGGCCTGCCAAACTCAAGCAAATCACACTGTCTCCTAAGATGGCAGCCCTGGGAACTCCCACACGAATGACGGTGGCACTGCATGAGAAAATCAGAGAGAACTGACCAAGCACCTTTCTGTGCTCATTGAAGACAACTTGCTAGGTTTCAGGCGTTGGTTAACGAACTTAAAGATGGCATGGAGTGGGAGGTGGTGCCAATTAACCACCTGGAAGGTAGTGTCTCCACACAGGAAGATCAAACGGGGCAATCTAGTGCTTGCCTTGAAGCTCTGCAAGCGCGCTGCACATTCCTAGTCGCTCGTCTGGAGGATCAAGAGAATCGGGGCCATAGAAATAATCTACTCATCATCAGTCTCTCCGAGCAGGTGAAGGATGCTGACCTGTGGACCCTTGTGGGACAATGGCTGCCACAACAAGTGGGCCTGGATCTTGCTGGGGCTCCTGCAGTGGTGGAACAGGTGCATTGCATAGGGAACTTGAAGACGGGGGACTCCAGACCACGACCGGTAATCACAAGGTTTGAACACCGCGTTGAAGGATAAGATTCTGGCACTTTATCGTAAGACGGGGGCCTTAGAACATGAGGGGGTCCAAGCTCCTGTTGTTTCAGGATTACTCACCTGCTATTGTCGCAAGCAGAAAAGCTCTTGCCCCTTACTGTGCTGAGCTTCGTAACCAGGACCTAAGGTTTGCAGTCTTGTATCCCGCACGTGTGTGAGTGCACACTGACAAAGGCACGCATCTCTGTGATACGCTGGATCAACTTAAAAATTGTGTGGCTGAGCTGCAGGGTGTCCCAGTGCCATGAGGACGCCTTCTAGCATGCACTGTTACTTTTTTCTTTCTATGCCTTCGGGTCTCTGCAGGGTGCCTCTATTTTAGGGCTTATTTGCTGACTGTTCCTACAAGAGACCCGGGGCTTTTTGGTCCTTTCAGGTACCACTTTGGACTTTTCAAGATTGCGGGGTGTCCAGGCCAAGAGGGAGGCTCTTTCCGTGGACTTTTGGATTCCTGCTGTGCACCGGGGGCTTACCTGTTGGACATGACAGCTCACTAGCCTTCTGGGCCTGTTCCAAGCAAGGTGGCTGGACTTGAGTTAATGGTTATTGTTTTCTGTTTGCACTTGTTTAGAACACTGACTGTATTCTCTTTGCATGGCTAGTTGACAGCATGGACATACTTATGTTCTTGGTTTTACACTGTTGAGGGAGCTGAGTGTGTGTGGGGGGGGGAGCCAGGCTACACTGGGGATTTTTTTATCTGGTGGCTGGTAAGGGGTTGATTGGGGTTTAGGAATAGTTGTGGAGCTGCAGGGATGGGAATGTGGGGGGGTGGGTAGGGGCGCTGGGGGGTGGGAAGGATGGGCTTCTGGATGCATGGCGGGGAGACCGGGAGAGAGCTAGGGGGTGAAGGGTCAGTGCTATGCAAAGGATGGGGCATGTATGTGGCTTGGGAGTGGGCTATGGATGTGTGCGCATTTGTGGGTGGGGGGTTAGCATGGGGGTGGGGATGGGAGGTGGGCGCCTTCTTCTAGTGGCTCTGATCCTTGGGGCTTTTCTCTACTGATGGGACCTGGCTGGGGGATCTCATGGGGTATCTTCTCTAGTACCTATATGCCTTCTCTCTCTACTCTTTGTTGGTTGGACTATGGCTGACATCACTTTTCTAACCTAGCGGGCATCAATTCTCTGCAAACGCTCTAAGATATTCTCATATCTGAAAAAAGAAGGGGCATAGGTTGTCTTCTTGCAGGAGACCCATCTTATGGCTGCTGAGCATGGTAAGCTTCACAGAGACTGGGTGGGGGACTTGGCATATTCCTCTTACAATTCCCAACAGCGCGGTGTGGTGATCTTAATCCATAAGGTGCTCACCTTTACGACCCATAAGATGCTGCAGGACCCTCAGGGGCAGTATGCTCTCTTGGCAGGGGAGTTGTTAGGAAGGAAGGTATTACTGTGTAACCTCTATGCCCCGAACGTCGCATCGCCATGTTTGCTGATGATATGCTATTCTTCATTACTGTAGCCTCTACTCACCTTCCGAAACTTATAGCCTTAATCCATCTTGTTGGTTTCTTCTCTGGTCTTTCTATCAATTTGGGGAAGTCTGAGGTGATGGCGGTCTTGGCTCCTTGTGCAGCATGTGAATTGCAGGATTTCCCTCTGCGGTAAGCTTCCAATGACTTGAAATACATAGGGATTTACCTGAGCGCTGACTGGGCTCGTGTCTATCAGAGAAACATAACGAATATCGAGGGCTTTCGTGATACGTGCAGCCTCTGGGGGGACCTTCCACTTTCTCTTATGGGGAGAATTGCTTTGGTTAAGATGGTTCTGTTGCCCAAGCTGCTATATCCATTGCAGATGCACCCCTTATGGGTGCGTAACGGTTACGAGCACCTGTTTCGGTCTATCATTGGGTCGTTTATTTGGCGTTCATGCAGAGAGCGTGTTAGCTATCAGAAATTGGTCAAAGGTCGAGAGCAAGGGGGGTTGGTGCTACCTGACCTTCGGCTCTATAACTTTGCCACACTGTTTCACTGGATCCATGAAGCACATATGCAAGGAGTGAAGTTTGCACTGCAGGGGTTTATAGCACACTGGTTTTGCCCCTATAGCATCATGGCCTATGTTTCATTGGTTATTGGAAGTGTGTGGGGGGGGGTGCCTTTGGGGTGTAAAATTTGGTTGGATGCTCTCCGGAAGTTCTACCTTTGGTGGAGGAGACATGTGGGGGGCATGGTGAGTAATTGGGCCATGATTCCTCTTCAGGGTAACCCTAATTTCTGCCCAGGAATTGAAGGTGAGGGGCAGGTGGAACCCTGGTTTGGCTTGGGTCGCTATATGGGTCACTGTGCCAAAGGGCCGGCCTCAGCCCGGTTTCCCACACACGAGGCTCTCTGGTGCAGGTGTGGGGTTCCACATCAACCTTTCTATTCTTATTTACAGTTGAGGCACTACTACACGAGTGAGCTGGCTAAATTTCCACTGGGGGAGGTCCTTTCTCAAGTCTGGCTCTTTCTCCATCTTCCTTCTTCTGCTAACTCAGTGCCTACTTGGTATAGACTGGGGTGGGATGAACAGCCTGCACCTCATCTTGTCTCTCTCACCAGGGTGTGGTCTTCAGACCTGGGGAAGGAGTTGTCCATTGGTTTCATGCAAGAGTGTTTTGCTGGGGTGGCTAAGAGGTCTCACAATGCTTTGCTGCAAGAGATGCAGTTTAAAATTCTGCATAGAGTCTAGATTACGAGATGTCATGGGGTCAAGGCAGGACTGTGGGACTCAAGAGGAGTGTGTCCGTTGTAAGCATGTGAAGGGCTCTTTGATACACATGTTGGTTGAATGTGAGAGCCTGTGTTCTTATTGGAATGGAATTCTGGAGACCTTACAACACCGGTGCAAAGGTCCATCCAATGGTCTTACAAGATTTTGCTCCTGGTCATGAAGGGAAACTGGTTACACAGGGTTTCTCCCAGATCAATGTCAGTTCATTGCTATTGGCCTTCTTTTGGCCAAGTGCCATATCTTGCATGTATGGATGGATGGATGAGTATTCCCCTGTCCTGAGGGCTTGGGTGGGTTCCATGAGGGAGATGGCACTCTGGGAACAGAATTAGCGGGCCTGGAAAAAGAACTATTGGGTCTTGTGGCATGATTTCCTTGCCCGCAATCTAGCGGAGTAATGAGCACTCCCAGATGCTGACTGTGCCTTTGATTGGCTGCGGTCATCCTTGGACTGAACCACACAGGGGAGGGCAGGGGGGATAAACACTTAAAATTGGTTTTACATTGGTGTGGAAACTGTGCAGCTGATGGACTTGGATTTCTTGGATTGCCTTGGGGGGGGATGCATTGTGTTTTCCTTTGTTCTTTTTCGTTGGAGCTACTGCTCCCATAAGGGGAGTAGACTAGCATGTTATACCCTGATATGCTTTCTCTAAGAGATGCTGTTCTGACTGTTCATTGATTTGTTTTGCTGTTTCTTCACTAATGCGAACCTTAATAAAAACTTTATTCAAAAAAGACTACAGGGTGATAGCTATTCAAATCATTTAAGTTTTTAAAACTGGAATTAGAATAATATTTCTGCCATCTTGAGGGAATAATCCTATAGAAAAGATGTTAATTAAATAGTCTTTAAAAAATGCAAAAATTCTTGAGACACATGTTTCACAAGTTAATTAGGACACAGTTGTCCATCAAACAAGCTGAAGTAGTTTTCAACTCCGCAAGAGTTAGAATAGTAAATTCAGTCCAACTTATATCTGAATTCAGTTCATCAGTATATAATAATGTGTTATTCTCAAAATGTAATAGAATGTTACCCTGTAAATTTAGAACTAATCTAATTTTATCAATTTTGCTTTTTATCAAGTTTGCTAGTTCTTCAGCTGGTAGAGTTGTTTCAGTAACTGTCTAATCTCCTCTTTTATCAAGCTGTGCTGCTGAGCAGTGCGAGTTAAATGCCGAGCTGCCCATTCTAATCCTTTCCTATCATAGATGAATAGTATGATAATTTTACTTATTTAAATTTGAATTCCCACCAAATCAAACTATTCTGTTCAGACCAGATTTGTTTTACTTAGTCAAGAGCTCTTTTATAAACCATGCTGATCACTTTCTCTTTGAGCAAATACCCTGCTTCAGAGAGGCTATTTCTTCTAATATTTCCCAACTGATCACATTCCAATCTGATAGTGACTATTTTGTAACATTCTTCTGTGTTCTTAAAATCTCATCAGCTTTTCACCAAAACAATTGCTCATCTAATTGACCTCCTTTCAAGTTTCTGTAGTTGACTTATCTCAGTTGATTGTTACCTTTCTTTCCAATTAAGCTTAAATTGCAATTTGTAAAGGTCAGACCATATATAGTAGAATCTCAGTTAACCAGCACCTATGGGGATTGATAGATGCCAGATAAATTTTCTGGTTGCTTGAGAGTTACTAATAAAAATAAAATACTATAAAATACTAATAAAAATAAAAATACTATATCCCATACTATTCCATACCATAAACTGTTCCAAATTACCAGACATGTGGTAGGCAAAGCATAGGTATACTCAAGTGTGGTGTGTCAAGTTTACACTTAAATCTCTGCCAGAGTGCTATACAAAATTTATTAGTTAAATATTTTATTCTATACTGTCCAGCAGAGGTCAGTGTGATTTCTGGGACTCTTACAGTAGTTTGGAGGTTCTACTAAGATGATGCTAAGATGAGAGATAAAGTAGCCAACGATGGGGCTAGGGAGGCACCCATAGCTATGCCATGACATTGCTGATAAAATTCTTCATGGAACCAAAAATAGCTATGGGTGAGAACTAGAGTAGCCATTTCCATTAGAATCTCCGTTGGGTGTTACAGTAGGGTGGGAGGGAGGCAATGTAGAAAGAATTTTAAATCTGAATGAATTACGGTGGATGTTTACACTAAAGTCCATGGCTCCTGAGGAGCTAAATGAAATGACAGACTGGCTAGCCCAGGTTGATTTGTAATAAAACTCTATGGTTGTAGTTTTGTTCCTGGGGGGGTTGATACAGACCCCATGTCCCGGATATGACGTCAGGGAAATAAGATATTTCATCTGGGAGTAAGAACGCCATGGCCATCTTTGCGGCCTTTAGGCACGGTAGACAGTAAGGTAAACATATTCAGGTAAAAACTTGGGTAATAATCTTTTGAATAATATGACAGTATGGATTAATGAAGTAAAATAAAATACTGATGGTATTCTTTTTATGTTCATTTTATAGTATCCCCAGCCTTGATAAAGAATGGCGAAACGCGTTGGCGAATGGGGAGCATTTGTTAAATGCGATGGAAATGTGCTGGAAACATGAATTAATATTACCACAAGCTAAGTGATTTAAAAATATTTATATATTTATTGATAAAGAAAATATGCCAAAAACAAGAAAAACAGGAAAATAAGAAAATTAAGATAACGAGGGATGAATGAGGAGTGACAGACCTGACAAGCTTACATTTATGCTTGAAAGGTCATTCTGATATCCCATTACAAGTTATCATTTACTATTCTGTCTTCAGAACTCGACTGAATTAGTTTATTTGATACTTTTTATTTATTGAACTTATTCAACGATTTGTTTGAAGAGGATGGCTCAAACTTATGTCAATAAGGAATTATTTAGTTTTTTGGAAGAAAGAAAAACAGAGTTGATAATTAGACCCACTTTGTGTGAAGGAGGAGTTACTGCAACGGGATCGCTATCATGGTTTGACCTAGAGAATCAGCAAAAGAAACTTATCAAAGCTGAGCTACATGCTAATACTTTAGCTCAATATGTAGCCTCCGGAATGATTCCGCAAGGCTTACGTATCCAAAAGGGACCTACACTATTTGCGCAAAATCAGCAATTCAAAGATAAGTGGTGTGCCATACTAAACAAATGTAGTATGGATTTCATGCTACTAATCATTGAGCAAATCACGATATTAGAACAGGAATTGAAACATAATATTGAAGAACTAAAAGCGGGGATTAAACAAGCATGCAAGAACGATAATGAATTTAACACCCTTGAGCATGACCAGAATCAGAAAATGGATAATTATAAAGATTCTACAAAACAGACTAAATTAAAAAAGTACAGAAGAGACGAATGAGATTATATGACCAATCAAGTATAATCAATGGTTGTTTAAAGGGAATGTGGTGCCAAATAAACAATCGTTTGATGAAGATCAATTATCCACAGATTCAAGCTCCTCTAGTAGCCGCAGTGGGGGTCGATCTTATGCCACTGTGGGCCAACAGGGCCAGGGGGGTTTTCAACAGAGAGGTCAATGCGGCAGACAAAAAAACCGCGGAACAAGAAGAGTGGGTTTTTAGCAACAACAGGGGTTTGTTCTAGGTCCTCAAACTCGGTCTCAACAGCGGAACAATCCCCCATAGTGAATCTATCCCTTGCGCAGTTGTCCTCTGTGCAAGAAGCGGTATTAAACTTGGGCTTAGGATTTGTCCCTACAACTCGTTATGACGCTTTTGAAACGCGAATAGCAATCTATAGTTTACTTAGAAAGTTACATCTGAAGATGTTCTTTTTGGAACACGTTGTTATCAACGATGGCACCTTGATAGCTAACAAATCTGGATGGTGTCCGGCTGCTCCTCTTTACCCCCACTTAATGACATTTAGAGATCTGGTGCTTACGGACGTGGAAGAGATGGAATGTCAACATAGCCAATTTTCTATGGACTATAATTTGTCTTATAATGAATGGCAGGCTCTTCAGGAATTAAAAAACAATACTTCCCTGATCATTACTCGAGCAGTCAAGGGAGGAGCAATTGTGATCCTCCCCAGGGAAAAATATTTATGTGAAGCTTATCGTCAATTAAATTGAGGGAGGACCATGTATTTGATCTTAAATTGATTATATCTACTTTAATATCTAAAGCATATAAGGCTAAAACGGGAGGCCGCATTTCTCAAACCCAAGTGGCATGTCACCCCTAAAATCTACTTTCTTCCAAAAATACATAAGGATACAACTAACCCCCCTGTTTGTCCGATCGTGTCCATGAGAAATTCCCCACTGGAGCCCATATCAAAATTTCTAGACATTTTTCTTCAACAAGAAATCCAGAATGTAAAGTCATACATTAAAGATACTACTCATATGTTGCAATTACTTGCTGAAATTCAGGAGGTGCAAGATCATTGGCTTCTGGTTACCTTTGATGTGGCAGCGCTTTACACCATGATTCCGGTGGACCAAGCTCTTAATTTGCTGCAAAGAATTTTTAGTAAGCAAACTGTGAGACCTCATATGCCAACGGAGATTCTAATGGAAATGGCTACTCTAGTTCTCACCTGTAGCTATTTTTGGTTCCATGAAGAATTTTATCAGCAATGTCATGGCATAGCTATGGGTGCCTCCCTAGCCCCATCGTTGGCTACTTTATTCATGGCCGCTATGGAGGAGGAAAAGATATATACTGAGATGAGAGAGAAACAGATATTTACAGAGTCGGTACAGTTTGAGTTATTTGTGCTAATTTAGTCCTTATGCTGATAAAATAGTGTTCTAATAACAAGAACAGCCTTGGAACACTATCCAGACTTAACAAGATATCCTTGGCAATACAGAGAAAGGTTTACAGTACAGCTTGTGCTATATACAAAGAAACTGCTTCTTGTCTTATGAGCTATAAGAAGTGAGATTGGAACTAAAATTCTGTTTTAAATATTCTTGTCCATTCTATCTATAATAGCTTATAATGCCATGTTATTTTTGTTTTCACATTATCTTTTTCTTGCATTGTACATTGTAATTAATCTATTCCATCAACGTACAGCCCAAATCTATTCCTTATTGCTAGTTTGAGGACAGATTTCATATGCTAATGGTTACTTTCCTTTTTTCTGTCTCAATTCCTTATTATTTTGAACTTTTCAAAGAAAAGATTTACCTGAGTAATGAGACATATGTTATATGCTTATTGAACTGAGTAATAAAGTGCCAAAAGTGATAGGAGAATGACTAGACTATGTAGTGAAACTTTTTACAGAGGTGACAAAGTTTAGAGAGCCCATTAAATGTTTTGTTATGTGGCTGGAATTAAATATGCAGGCCTCTGTAGAACTCATGGTTTCACTGGATTTCTGTAATCAATACATAACTAGTTAAGAGTGAGACCTGGGTTTGCAGCCAGTGGGTGATATAACTGGAGACAAACCCTCCCATGACAGGGATGAGGAAGAGAGCACTGTGTGTTTAATAATGGTGCCATTATAGACCTCAATATTAAGAAAAAGAGGGTACTATCTCAGGGATAGATTCTCAAAACTTACTGTGCCTTTAACAATGGTCACTAAACTTCTCCAGCCTGTTTAGTTTGGCAGTATTTTACTGGCCGATTATCAAAACAGCTCACAGTGGTCTTTTCCTAACTTCCTGGCAGACTCAGACTGTGCAATGCAAATGTATTACAATGAGGTCATTAATATTAAAATAGTAGTAAAATGAGCTCAATAATATTTAAACGAGTACTCCGGGCAATTCTCTATCATTGCTGGGTGATTCTCCAATCATGGCACTGGCTTTTGATGACTAAAAATTACCAGCTGGTCCAATACTGTGCAAAGCGTGTCTCAGGCATGCATTTCTGACTGTGACTCATCATAAAATTAGAAAAAAAATACACCATCCAGATAAATTATTATAATTTTGGGGAAAAAAGATCTCAAAAGCACGCTTCTGGTGTGTATTAAAGATATGTCTTATGTGTGCGTGTTGAAAGCCGACACTTGCACCTTTCCTCCCCTCCCTTCCCCTTCCATCCAATAGTGCTGGCAAGCTTATTATTGACGTTTGCATATATTGTGCTCCAATAAAGCATGCACACAATATTTGTACTTACAGCATAGCTTTTTCCATCATATTTATGCCTCTTTCCATGGTCTATTCTCAGCATGTGCCAATCGCTATCAACAGCGACTCATCTCATATAAATTTGGAGACCCTCCGCCAACCTCATTTGCATGCGCGTTTTTTGAGAATCACTCATCTTTTTGAAATTGTTACATTTACAGCTGCGATAGCGGCCCATCGGATTTTATTAGCAATGTTACTGAATTGTGCAACAGAGTGCCAGTTGTTTGGCTCAGCTAACTAATGGCACAATATTAACTCAGGAGTTTATCTCTCTGCTTGATATCTCTGTGAAAAGCATAGTGGCTGAATCCTTTGCACCCAATCAGGCTGAGGTAATGAGGCAGCATGATCCTTCACAGCTAGTTAAATGCCAAATATCATACCTAGTGAGCTATGTAATATAATGTGATGTAATATATCATTTATATTCTGCCAACCCCCTTAGATGGATCAAAGCAGATTAAACAAAAATAACTGTTTCCCAAAAACCCAGAACATTACATTAAGTACTTTTTGAACAAAAGTGTCTTTAATTGGGAATATAAGAACATAAGAATAGCCATACTGGGTTCCATCTAGCTCAATTTCCTGTTTCCAAGAATGGGTAATCCAGGTCACAAGTAACTAGCAGAAAACCAAATAGTAGCAACATTCCATGCTACTAATTCCAGGGCAAGTAGTGGCTTCCCCTATGTCTGTCTCAATAGCAGACTAGGGATCCAAGATAGTACTATGAGAGTAACATGTACCTGTTGCTTCTTTGAAATTTCAGCTTGTGTTGGCATCCTCAGTTCTCTTGGGCAAGAGGAAGGAATTAGCTAGGTTTAAGTGCCTAACCAGATACCCCAATGCAGTAAGCCAAACTTGAAGTTTTTCGACTGGTTGTGGGGTCTGTAGAGGAAGAGGAACAGCATGAACTGGACTCAGGAGAATTTCTGAGCTTGTCTGCACTGGCTGGGAGTTCACCTCTTGCAGCGTCCTCTCCCTGGGAAGCAGCCATCCTGATTAGGTTGGCACCTTTGGCTTATCAGGCTCAACTGACTGTTGAGTACTTCATGTGGAGAGAGTATACCTTCTGTGGAAGTGCAAATTGGGAAGGTAGTAATAACCTGTTATAACCTTGGAGGTACTATGGAACACAATACAAGGTTTAAACTCCTCTTGTTGGAGAGTGACTGAGAAAATGGAGGGTGAGATAAAAGATTTATCTGAGAAATTTGCTGTTCAAGCTTAGGAGTTGGCCAATAAGTCTTTAAGGTGATTTATCTGGAAAAAAAAGTGAAGTTGTTAAAACGCATGTGGATTGTGAAAAATTGCAGGCGAACCTTAGCAAATTGGAAGACAGGGCATCCAAATTGCAGATGAAATTTAATGTGGACAAATGCAAAGTGATGCACATTGGGAAGAATAACCTGAATCACAGTTACCAGATGCTAGGGTCCACCTTGGGAATTAGCTCCCAAGAAAAGGATCTGGGTATCATCGTAGACAATACGATGAAACCTTCCACCCAATGTGCAGCAGCAGCCAAAAAAGCAAACAGGATGCTAGGAATTATTTAAAAAGGGATGGTTAACAAGACTAAGAATGTTATAACGCCCCTGTATCGCTCCATGGTGCAACCTCATCTGGAGTACTGCGTTCAATTCTGGTCTCCTTATTTCAAGAAAGATATCGTGGCGCTAGAAAAGGTTCAAAGAAGAGCAACCAAGATGGTAAAGAAGATGGAACTCCTCTCGTATGAAGAAAGACAAACGGTTAGGGCTCTTCAGCTTGGAAAAGAGACGGCTGAGGGGAGATATGATTGAAGTCTACAAAATCCTGAGTGGAGTAGAATGGGTATAAGAGGATCGATTTTTTACTCTGTCAAAAATTACAAAGACTAGGAGACACTTGATGAAGTTACAGGGAAATACTTTTAAAACCAATAGGAGGAAATTTTTTTTCACTCAGAGAATAATTAAGCTCTGGAACGTGTTGCTAGAGGATGTAAGAGTGGATAGTGTATCTGGTTTTAAGGAAGGTTTGGACAAGTTCCTGAAGGAAAAGTCCATAGTCGATTATTGAGAAAGACATGGGGGTTGCCACCTCTTGCCCTGTATTGGTAGCATGGAATATTGCTACTCCTTAGGTTTTGGCCAGGTACTAGTGACCTGGATTGACCACCTTGAGAACGGGCTACTGGTCTTGATCGACCATTGGTCTGACCCAGTAAGGCTATTATGTTCATATTACCAACAGACAGAACATCTGGGAAACTGGCTGAGAAGAAATAATCTATGCTTTCTGAATTTTCTCAAGTCCCCAATTATATCTTCAGTGGATTTGGTGAGATGGTATTTCAGAGAAATTCTTAAAATACCAATAGAAGCTCTTCCACCAATTATAAGAGCACTCTATTAATGTTCTGGATATGGACTTGACTGGATTTCTTGAATCCTCAGTTGAAGTAATAACACAGAGACTCACCCTAATAGTTACATGTGCCTGGAATTTAATTGCAACAATGTTCTATGTTTATATTTCTGTAATATAAATCAACAATTTATGGGTTCAATATACGTATTTTTCCTGATCTTGAGATACGCAGTAGAGGTTCCTTTTCACTTATCAAGCTGCATTATGGGGAAAAGATCTGGAACAATTACTTATGCATGCTGATAACTATGGGGAATTTAGGAAACACCTAAAAATATATCTGTTCCTGAAGTACTTAGGTAGCTGAACTGCACAATTTCCCACAACAAATGATCTCTAGAACTGTTAGTCACTAATCTCTAACTTTGTTAGTTCTACTCAATTTGTAGCATTTTTAATCATTATAAACCACATAGAACTTCACAGTCCTGCGGTATATAAACTGTTGTTATTATTATTATTATTCCTGACATTCTTGGCCTATCAGTCAAGAGTGGTAGTGCTGAAAGCTAATTATACTCGTATGTTGAAATTTCCTTGTTTGTATGTTAGTTTTTGAAGGTGTAACTTACAATTCCTTTGACCCTAAACAGCTTCTCGAGTTACTTCTGTAAAAGAGGAATTTAAGGTTATTGTATAAATGTCTTAGTGCTATGGGTTCTATTCTTAAGAGGGTTGAGATGGGCACACGGGCCATGATTCTATAAAGGGCACCTAACGCTGAGCGGGACTTAGGCATCCAAACTAAGTGGTTAATGAGCCATTTAAGGGTCTTAATGAGCAATAATTGGCACATGGATGTCTAAAGGATGTGGACATCACTTTGTAGGTTCCTCCACAATTTCATGGATGCCCATTGGGAAAACTCACTGGGGATACTAACAGGCTGGGGATACTAACAGAATGTCTAAAGGCTGGGGATACTAACAGAATAGGCGTGGGCGTGGAATGTGCTATAGTTTAACCACCTCCCTCCCTCTTGTTTTTTCCCTTTTTCTACCAAGATGAAAATTGTAACTTTTTCACTTTCCCTCCCGACTCATGTTTGTATTTTATGAAAGAATATTGTTAATATGTTAGTTTCTTTGTATTATACTCTATTTTTAATTTTGTTCATCGCTTAGTAATCCTAATAAGCGATTCATCAAATATATTAATAAACTTGAAACTTGAATAAAACTTGAAACTTGAATGGGCGGGGCTTCAATATTGGTGTCCTTCAATTAATTTACATAATGCTGAGCGACCTAGGGCATCCATCTCATGCTTACATTGTAGGCGAATTAAAACCAGGTCTACTTTTCAGCATAGTTTGGGTTTCAGATAGACCTGAGTTCTATGGACAGAACTTAGGCACAGTTTAGACGTTCTTAATGCGATCTGCTAAATAGCTCTCTGTGTTTTTATTTTTGCTTTATTATGCTCAAAATACATTTAATAAAGCACCACATAAACAGGGCACATCAAAGCAGATATATTGCATGCAAAACTTTCTATTTTTGTGGACAAACAGCAATGCTATTTGCTAATTAGAGGAAAAGATCCATTAACTGAAGCACAGCACATGAAAAACACAGCTTTATGTTTCTAGCTAAAAGCTACCCTTTTTTTCTGACTAAACAGTGCTCCAATCAGCTCATTCTTGAAAGCAAAGAAAGCATATGAAAAAATATGTAGATTGCATACATAACTTCATTTACAAAAGCTTAAAAACAGATACAGAGCTTATCATGGCTTCTACTTCATTACAAATGGAGGTGTGTAGCTGCACAATGTTGACCTCATTGTGAGATCATCAACGTGCACCTGCAAGGTAGAATGCCACAATTAAAAAATGTGCTTGGATTTGAGCCTATGACCTCTGGAAGATGGGAATAGGGCTTTTTACCCATTGAGCCACAGTAGCTTCTACTAATGTCTTTCTTCCTCACATCTGATATGATATCTTAGGGATCTGCTAAGCTATGATCTTCTCAGGTAGTTTCACCTTCACATGGCTAGGATCACTAAGCTCTTGTGGTAGGAACCCCCATGACTGAAAAGAAGCAGCTCTGGCTCACCGGGTAAAAGCCCTGTGCTTATCTTCTAGAGGTCATGGGTTCAAATCCCAGCACATATTTTAATTGTGGCATTCTGCCTTGGAGGAGCACCTTAATGATCACTTAACTCTCTCAAAGTTGCTGCCTCCAAGTGGTATGCATTGCTGCAACAGGCCTCTCCCATCTCTGTATCATGGCTGATGAATGCTTGGCACCCTGATTTTGATGTCAACAGACAACACTCTCTGGCAAGAAGTATGGATTAGGGTATTTAAATCTATTCGGACACCTGCAGTTCTTCAGTCGATATACTTTCTTCTACATCGAACCCACTAGACTCCGAAGAAACTCGCCAAATTCTCTCAGGATGTAACTAGCCTATGCTGTTCCTGTAGGAAATCTGAAGGATCACTGTCCCACATGATATACCATTTCCTCCATACTAAATATATAAGAACCTCTACACCTCAAGATTATTATTTTTGGTCATCCTGGTCTTTCAAATACTTTATCGAACACAATGCTCGTTTGCTTAATATCTTACTGTTCTTGGCTATCAAAAATATACTACGTTGCTGGAAAGATCTGTCCAAAGTGGAATTCATTGTATGGTGGAATACAATCTGTACAACTATCAAATTTGAAAGTCTTATAGCTGAGAAACATAATTTTACTAGTATATTTCTTAAAGTATGGAGCCCTGTCCAATCCTATTGTGATTTAGATCGTTGACATTTAGAATTCTATGTCATACTATCTAACTAAATACTGATATTTTTCTCACTAGATTAGCTTAACCACTTTGTGGTGCTCATTGGGAACTCTCTTCCATGCCTTGCATGGTAAGCAGAGTAATCTGACACAAGCACGCTCTAAAGCGATAGTCCCACCTGGGGTGCCACTTGAGCAGCTAGCCTTGCTCTTAGGTGTGCAGAAATCATGGCAATGACACAAATATTGGTTTTATTAGTTATCAGCACAACTATCAAAATGTATTTGCATCATGGGATTTTTACAGAAGCCAAAATCTGGCATTTCTAGTTGTACATCCATATATATCTTACATAACGACATCCCTTCACTAACATCTGACTGGTCAAAAATATTTGCTTCTATATAAGGCTTACTTATATACCTTCATATAGGCGTGTCACAAAAGCATTCCTAAAAGTTACATTCTTATACCTAAAAAGTTACATTCTTATACTAAGCTTACATGATTTTAAAAAAAGAAATACAAAAACAAATATTGGAATATACTCACAAAAGACAATCCCTACACTTTAAACCAGTGGTATCAAATTCAAACCCTTTGCGGGACCACATTTTGGATTTGTAGGTACTTGGAGGGCCGCAGAAAAAATAGTTAATGTCTTATTAAAGAAATAACAATTTTGCATGAGGTAAAACTCTTTATAGTTTATAAAACTTTCCTTTAACAGTTAAAAGGAAAGATATATAAACTATAAAGAGTTTTACCTCATACAAAATTGTCATTTCTTTAATAAGATATTAACTATTTTTTCTGCGGTCCTCCAAGTACTCTATTTTTTCTGCAGCCCTCACATTTAAAGTTTAATATCTTTTCTTTCTCAAAACTGGCACATTTCAATCACTATATTGAAAATAAAATCATTTTCCCTACCTTTGTTGTCTGGTGACTTTATTTTTCTGTGCTTTCAACTTTGTTAGGGCCTTCTTGTCCTTTGACTGTTTTTCTCTCCGTCTTCATTTTCTGCCTTGCATCCATCTTTGGCATTAACTTAATGTTCAATTTTTCTGCTTTCTTTTCAAAATCTACGTTTCCTTGTCTTACCTTCCCTTCCTATCTCTCTCTTCTTCCATCCTATTTCCATGGTTTGGCATCTCTTTCCTTCCTTTCTCTCCCTCCCTCCTTCCTTCCTTTCCCCTGGTCTGGCATCTGTCTCCTTCCCTTCCCCCATGCCCTGGCATCTCTCCCTTCCCCTCCATGGTCTGATATCTCCTTTTCTTCCCTCCCTCCCATGAACTTGGCTTCTTCTCTTGTTCCTCTCCTTTCCCTTCTCCTTCCTTCCCTCTCTTTCCCCAATTGGGTGCAGCAGCAACAGAAGCAGCATTTCCCTTCCCCCTTTCCTGTGCGGGAGAGGCATTTCTCTTCCCCTTTCCCTCCCTCTCCCTTTCCCTGTACAGCAGCAGCAGCATTTTCCTAGGGTCCCCCTTTCCTATGTAGCAGAAGCATTTTTATTTCCCCTCCCCTTCCGTTCTCTTCCTTGTGGAGCAGCAACATGTCTGTCCGGCTCATTCCGTTCAAAACTGCGGGTGGCGGCTTTTTGCGAGATCCGCACCTGCGTCTGAAGCCTCTCTGATGTTGTGACGTCAGAGAGGCTTCCGATGCAGGAGTGGATAGCGCGAGGAGCCGCCAACCCGCGGCTTTAAATGGAACGAGCTGGCCAGACACGCTGCTGCCACAAAAGGAAGGGAAAGGGGAAGAGAAATGCTGTTGATCGCGTCCAGACTGCGGGTCGCAAATAACACCTGGAGAGCCACATGCGGCCCGCGGGCCTCGTGTTTGAGACCGCTGCTTTCTGTTAGTCAGCCTGCATCTCTGTGCTGAAAAGACTGTGTCCTTTTGTTAGAACCGAAGAAGGAGAGACCTACTCCCCCTTCCAGAGTTTCACAGAGTAGAGTTACTTAAGGTCAAAGAGGTCAAATTCCAGATGTGGTCTTCTCAGAATTTCTCCTTAAAGTTTCTTGAATCTTATATATGTAAAACATTTGAAATTAAATACAAATCATTCTCTCACACATCATTCATACCACACATCACATATTCGGGGCCCCAAACATCCATAGATCTACACGACATATTTCATTCATATTTAATACAAGAAAGCTTTTCTTCTATACCCAACATTGGAATGTGAAATCAAGCTAACCAGCTCAAGAACATCTGTTATCAATTAGGCCATGAGGTTTCGCCTATTCCCTCTGGGCATGGTAATCCACACAAAGAACACTAGAATCACAGGCCTTTTATAGGCAGGAAAATTTCAGTCTGTGTTAAAGAAAGACAGAACTCAAGATGGAGGAAGATTATACAAAATGGAGTCATTAATACCTCTAGAAGTATGTTACACATTACCTTAATAGCAAAATACATAAAAAGAATAATATTATGCTTTTTCTTAATATTAATCTGTAGTGTGCTTTTCTGGCTTAGCTACATCCATATTCAGATTTTCATGCACCCACTTTTCCGTACGTTTCTATTGGGCATGGCCTTAAATGACACATATGCTTGTATCTAACTAGAGTTCCCCAGAACCATACGAAAAGCAGGCGTTACATGTAGAAAAAATCCACAGAATATTGCACCAACATGTCCTGCACACTATCCATTCCATTAACGCATTATAGCACCCCTCACAGCGAGCGAGCGCCACTCCTCAGTGCATATCAACTGCTGAAAGTTTTTGTACTGGTTTGTCACATAAGTTTGACATTGATCAATCGGTTGTATTGTTTCAAGATTATTGATCTTTACTTGTGTATTATTACTGTTCGTACATCTGGATTGTATCATGTCTTAGTTACCGTTTGTATACCTTTTTTTGTTCACTTTTTTATAAAATCAATAAAACATTTGAACTTTAAAAGAGTAACAAACTTGAATAGACCTATAACAGACAGAATTTTCCAAAGCTTTTTGTAATGGACTTCCAATACTGGAGAAAAATAGAACAGACATGATTTCAGGTTATTTGGAAAAGAAAATAAACATATTAAATATTCCAGACTAGTTCTGGCAAAGATCTTATAAATCATGCATGCATGTGAGCAATTTGCGAGGGAGTGCTGAAAGGTTCTCAGCCCAACCATCTCAGCCCAACCACCCAACTTCCTACAATCTGAGCATTATTTTACTGAAAAGAGTGTTATCTTATTTCATTAAGTGCCAATTTGCAGAAACAAAATTCTGTGTTTTGACATTGTTTCAGATCATTGATTTAACCATATCCACATCATTCTCTTCTTGGTTGGGCTGAAAATTTTTCAGCGCCACCTCGTATGGGTTTAGTATATGTAAGCAAATCAAAGTAAAAGTCACTCTGAGAAAATTCTTCTTGTGAAAAATCAATTTGGATTATCTAAAGCATAGTGCATGAGTTATTTGATATTAATGAATATAAACTGTTACAATAACCTAAATGAGATAAAATGAATGTTCTATGAGGAGGTGCTAAAAAGTTCTCAGCCCAACCAACTTCCTAAATTCTGAGTATTATTTTGCCACTGTAGCTGAAAAGAATGTTATTTTATTTTGCAAAGTGCCAATTTGCAGAATTGTAATGCTATGTTTTGACATTGTTTCAGATCATTGATTGAACAGTGTCAACAAAAAGTGTGGAATTTTCAAGTGTAGAACTCTGAGCCATCATGAAGTTCATATTCCTGGAGAAGAAAACTCCAAATGAAATCGATGAATGTTTGATTCAAACACTGAGTGACAAATGCCCATCATACTCCACAGGAAAGAAGTGGTATGCAAACTTTCAGCGTGGAGATTTTGAAACAAAGATGCAGCAAGGTTTGGGAGGCCTTAAACGGTGTCAACTCCTGAAATTGTTGACTATGTCTCTGACCTGAATTTGGCAGATTGACAAACATTGGCTAAAACAATTAATGAGACATTACAGACATCCAAGGAACTTGTGGGTATATAATCCACGAGCAGTTTATGCAGAAGTTGTCAGCCAAGTGGGTGCCCAAATGTTTGAATGATAATGAGAAACGACGTCAAGTGTACACTTCCAAGTTGATTTTGCAGCATTTTCTGTGAGCTGGTGCCAACCTTTTGGAATAACTAGTTTCTATTGATGAAACATGGTTACACCACTATGATTCTGAGAAAAAAAACCAAAACCGTCCCTGCAATGGCAGCACTCAGGTTCTCCAAGGCCAAGGAAATTGAAGACCCAAAAATTAGCAGGAAAGGTCATGGCCACAGTTTTTTGGGATCAGGAAGGTGTTGTAATGATTGACTATCTTCCATGGGGCCAAACAGTTAATGCAGAATACTACTGTAACTTGCTGCATTGAAAGAAAAAAGGAGATGGAAGCTGTGGAGAGGAGTTCTCTTTTTTGCAAGACAATGCACCTGCTCACAAGTTTGGCTTAACAGTGGATGTTTTAACACAGGTGAGGGTTTCAGTGTACAGACCATCTACCGCAGTGGTCTCAAACTTGCGACCCGAGGGCCACATATGGCCCACCAGGTACTATTTTGAGGCCCTTAGTATGTTTATCATAATCACAAAAGTAAAAGAAAACAGTTTCTTGATCATATGTCTCTTTAGCTATAAATGTCAATATTATTATTACGACTTAGCCAAAAGGAAAGATTTATAAACTATAAAGAGTTTCAGCTCATGCAAAATTGTCATTTCTTTAATAAGACATTAACTATTTTTTCTGAGGCCCTCCAAGTACCTACAAATTCAAAATGTGGCCCTGTAAAGGATTTGAGTTTGAGACCACTGATCTACCATATTCATCAGATCTTTCTCCATTTGAATATTTTCTGTTTCCAAACCTTAAAAAGAATTTGGAAGCGCAACAGTTTTCGAGTGATTCTTAGGTGATTGTAGCAGTAGAACAATATTTCAGTGGCCAAACATCAGAGTATTTTTGGAAGGGCTACAGAAACTTCAGACATGATGTGCCAAGTATACTGAACTTTGGGGTGAATATGTGGAATAACTTGTAAGTTTCATGGCTCCATGTCATTCCCTTCTTGGTTGAGCTGAGAACTCTTCGGCACCCCCTCATAATAGAGAAAAGCTCTCTTCGGAGAACAATGAGCAAATTGATCAAAGTTGTCACAATTCAGAAAAATGGAACTGACCACACAGCTTGAATGATAAAGGTGAATCCAAAAGGATCTCCAATATTTTTAAAGTATGTTTCACTTTAAAGGTTGATTCATCTAGTAATACTAACGGCCTCTTTTACAAAGCCGTACGGCAATAGCCCCGAAGCCCTTTAAATCTCTAAGGGCTTCGGGGCCATTAGCGCAGCGCAGCCGCTAGCGTGGCTTTGTAAACGAGGCCATAAATTTTCTGGGATTATTTTATCAGAGCAGCTTAACCGAAGTAATTTGGTTTTATCTTTATTAAGTCGGAGATGTTTCTAAGACAAAGTTATGGTTGAACATTTGAGTTTCATCATAGTTTTTGTTCTAGACATCCTAAGTATCATTGTGGTGCAATAGAAAATGCAAATATTTAATCTGGTTTTGTGCATTCTTCCCACAAATCCTGAGTCAACACATTTGCAAGAATAGAATTAAGGATCCACAACCTAATGTTTATAATTACAAATTCTTCTTCCCCCCCCCCTTCAAATATAATCCATTTCGCTTTCCTATATGGAATCACTACAGGAATACTTTACATGTGTTAATGTGAATGCATAACTAATGTTATGGTTTGCTTACATAATGTAGAATATCAAAAGATATGTCATGGTCATGGGGCTCTACAGCTTGGAAAATAGTCAGCTGAGAGGGAATATGATTGAGGTTTACAAAATCCTGAGTGGTGTATAATGGGGAAAAATGAATCCAGTTTTAGCCCTTTCAAAAAGTACAAAAACCAGGGGACACTCAATGAAATTACATAGAAATACTTTTAAAGCACATAGGATGAAATATTTATTTACTCAAAGAATAGTTAAGCTCTGGAACTCATTGCCAGAGGATGTGCTTATAGCAGTTAGTGTAGCTGTGTAAGAAGAGTTTGGACAAGTTATTGGAGGAAAAGTGCTTAAATTAAGATGGATATTGGGGAAGTCACTGCTTGCCCTGGATTGGTAGCATGGAATGTTGCTACTATTTGGGTTTCTGTAAGGTACTGTGACTTGGATTAGCCACTGTTGGAAACAAGAAACTGGGCTTTATGGACCATTGGTCTGACTCAGTATGGCTATTCTTACATTCTTATGTTCAACCCTTAAATATCTGCTGTGGGAAAAATTTATGAACTAAACAAAATAAGTAAAACTTCCGGCGGAAACATGGAGCTGTAGACAGTGAGTTGCTACAGCTCCGCTTCACCTAACCTCGGCGCGGCATTTAAACTGCAATTTTCCCCCTGATTCGGGTCGTCGCGGGCACTGGGGAGGTTGCTGAAGAAGCGGAGCCGCTAAGAAAAACTTCCTCCGCGCCTCTGCCTTCCTTTGTCGAGACGGCCGGCAGCCACGTGGCGCCGCGGGTAGCGTGCAGCCGCGAGTCTACTCTGCTGGGACGGCGCGGCTCTTCCCCTGCAGGTCCGCCTTCGGGTGCGGTCGTCTCCCCGTGCTGGGGAGTTGACTGGGGGTGCTGCACGACTCTTCAGCCGTTCTCCTTGCAGCCCTGCTGTTTGGATCTCGGGTCTCCCGGGGGCCACGTGGTGCAGTGGAAGGCAGGTGGCTGAGACTCTGACCCCGGAGCGAGGTGTGGCTCTTCCCCTGCAGGCCGGATTCCGGGAGCGGTCCTCTCCCTGTGTTGGGGAGCTTCCTAGTGGCACGGTAAAATTGGGGAGCCAGAGTAGGATCGCCATGGCGACCAAGACGGTCCGGAAGGATCGGGAGTGGAGTAAGCTGCCAGAGGCCAAGTTGGCGGATCCCGTGGCGCCCCCATCGCCGGAGGCTCCGCATTCATCCTGGGTGTCCACAGTTATGGCGGAGGTTCAAGCAGCCCTTGAGAGCTCTCTGGGGGACAAACTGCAGCGCATCCTTGATAAACTGGACACGCTGGACCAGCGTTTTGCTTCCCTCACATCGGAGGTCAAGGAGACTCAGCAGAGGGTGAGTGCTGCGGAGGATCACGTCAGGCAGCTTGCTCAGGAGCAGTCCGCCCACACTTCAGAGTTGGCTGCGCTGCGCGCCAAGGTGGATGATTTGGAAAATAGGTCTCGCCGGAATAACCTTCGGTTTGTTGGCCTGCCTGAATCAGTGTGGGACGTGGAGTTGGGGGCGCTGTTGGAACGCTGGTTGCCGGAGTCTTTGTCTCTATCTTCCTCGGGCCCTTTGCAGGTGGAGAGGGCGCATCGCTTGGGGCAGCGGAGAGAGAATGCTGACAGACCTCGAGTGGTCATTTGCCGTATCCTGAATTATCATCATAAGATGGAGGTCCTGCGTGCGTTGCGGCAGGGCAAGAAGCTCTTGTATGACAACAAGCCCATACTTTGCTTCCAGGACTACTCAGCGGAGGTCTCTCAGGCACGACGCAGGTTTTCACCGTTATGCACCCGTCTCATCCAGTGCCACATTGCTTTTTCTCTGCAGTACCCGGCTCGCTTGAGGTTGACACATCTGGGTAGAGCTCATCATTTCGACACCTTGGAGGCCGCACAGCGTTTTGTGGCGGAGATGTTGCCTGAAGAACCACCGCAGGGAGCGGCTGTGGACTGAGGAGACCCATATCTGGGGCCGGATCTGTGGTTTGAGTTGGGACTGGGGGTCTCTTTCCTCTCCTTTAGAGTTGGGTTTCTATGTTTTCTTGCAGGACTGCCTGGTTGGTGGGTGTGAGGAAGGGGGGGGGTTGACCTGCCTGTTCTTTGTTAGTTAGGGTCTGTGCTTGGCCCTTCTGGTTCTGTGAGCATTGGGGATTTGGCTTGGAGAGGGTGTTTGCGGATGGGTGGTGTGGCTGTGGTGTTCGTGGAGGGGGAGGGGGGTTGAGTGTCCTGGGGGGTTTGGTTGATGGAGGCTGCTTTTATTATTCTCTGAACTTTGGGGTTTGTGGGTCGGGGGGTAATGGTCATTATTCCCGTGGGAGGTGTAACTGGTTTCCTGGAAGTGATGCCCTTATTGGGGTGTCTTGGGTGTAGATTGGGTGAGGGGCGGTTGTGGGGAGGGGCTCGAGGGGTGGGGAGGGGGGGTTGGGGGGGGTTCGAAGGGTTTCAGGGTTTCTGTGGTGGGGCTTTTTGGGGAACTTTGGGGGGGGGGTTAAGGGGTTCTGTGCTAGGGGATTGAATTGGTGGCAGGGGTATGGCTTGATTCTCGGGGCCAGAGGTGGTGAGAAGCCGGGGGAGCGGTGGCTGGGACGCTTCTCTGGTACTGTACTGGTTCTTTCTTTTTGTGTGATTAGGCTATTGAGTGGATTGCTCTGGAATACATTTTAACTTCTTGGAATGTTGGGGGGATTCACTCCCCCATTAAGCGCTCCAAAATATTGCAGCGTTTGAATCGTTCTAAATCCTCTATTGCCTTTTTACAGGAGACCCGTCTATCCTCAGTGGAACATGCCAAGCTCTGTACCTGGTGGGTGGGCTCCTATTTGGAGGCGCCCGCCGTGGGGGGAAAGGGAGGTGTTATTATTTTGATCCGAAAGGGTCTTCGCATGCACACTCAGAAAGTGCTCCGCGACCCTAGTGGGCGTTACATAGTTGCTTTAGTGTTACTGGATAATCGGCCACTTTTGCTCTGCAATGTTTACGCTCCTAACAATCCTTCGGCCAGGTTCTTTAGGGGGCTTCGCAATCAACTCTTGCAGTTTGGAGATGTTCCGATGCTGGTGGGCGGGGACTTTAATGAGGTATCGGATCCAAAATTGGATCGCTCTGCTTCGTTGGGTAGAGAGTCCTCCAAACTTTATACGGGTGGTCAACTTTTGGAATCCACCCTGGGGTTGCTGGATGTGTGGCGGGTGTTACACCCGTTGGAGAGGGATTACTCCCACTTATCCAGGGCGCACGGGACGCTTTCCCGAATTGATTTTATCCTCATTTCTCGCGCGCTGCTTCCCCGGGTAGTGGGGGTTGATATGGGCCCCATTGAAATATCTGATCACGCTTGGGTGGGATTGCGGTGGACCTGGGGAGACTCTCGGATAAATAGAGGGTCCTGGCGATTTCCCTGCTACCTGTATAGGGATACCCGTTTTCACGAGTTTTTGATACAGCGCTGGCGTGATTTTCAAGTTAATAATCGGCAGCATCGTGATGATCCCATTCTTTACTGGGAGACGGCTAAGGCTGTCTTACGGGGGGATGTCATTTCTTATGTGGCCAGGGAATCGAAGCTGAAGTATAGGCAGATTCTGGCCTTGGAGTGGAAGGCGACTGTGTTGAGACGCCAGTAAGGCAGGGCGCCCTCCTTCCAGCTTCGGGCGCAGCTTTTAGAGGTCCAACAGGAACTGAATGAATTGTTGCATCTTCGGGCTTTGCGGACGAGGGAGTACTTTAAGTTTTCTTTATTTCGGTTTGCGAATAAGAGTAGTCGATTGTTGGCCCGCCTGGTGCATCCGAGGGGTGGACCTGAGAGCATAACGACTCTTCGGGGCTCCTCTGGGGTGCTGCATCATCGGCCGGAGGAGATATGTGAATTATTTCGGGAGTTTTTTGCTGAGGTGTATACAGATCAAGGCCCCGAGCTTATGGATGGGCAACTTTATCTAGACAGTCTCGATTTGCCTTGTTTATCGCAGCGGGATGCTGCCGTTTTGGATCTTCCTATCACCGCGGAGGAGGTGGAAGGGGCGATAGGGGTCAGTCCGTTGGGCAAGGCGCCGAGCCCGGATGGGTTTCGGAGTGAGTTCTATAAGTTGTTGGTGACGGACGTAGCGCCAGTGCTGGCTGAGGTTTATAATTTGAGTGTTGCTAAGGGCTTTCTTCCTCGCTACGTAAATCTAGCGTCTATTATAGTTCTCCCGAAGCCTGGTAAGGACCCTCTCTTGCCTGAATCGTACCATCCTATCTCGTTGTTGAATTATGAGGCGAAGCTTTTGGCTAAACTTTTGGCTAACCGCCTGGCGCGTGTTTTGCCATCGGTGATCTCAGACTCTCAGGTGGGGTTTGTGCGGGATAGGCCGGTAGCTAAGAATATCCGGCGCATCTTGTTGGCGTTGGAACGGGTGGGACAGGACGGTAGCCCCGCCTTGCTCATTAGTTTTGATGCCAAGAAGGCGTTTGATAAGGTGCGGTGGGGTTTCCTTTTTGCGGTGCTGAGGACGTACGGTTTGGGCCCCTTCTTTTTTGGTGCAATCCAGGCACTGTATAGTGATCCTGAGGCGCGGATTTTAGTTAATGGGATTTGCTCGAGTTTTTTTCCTATCGGCCGAGGGACTCACCAGGGCTGCCCCTTGTCGCCGCTCCTCTTTGTGCTTTCTTTAGATCCTCTACTTCGGGAGCTTCAGGCAAATGCGGATATTCGGGGATTGGTCCTGGGAGATTCCCATTTTAAACTGGCGGCGTTCGCGGATGATCTCTTGGTCTTTTTAACAGACCCGCAGCGATCCTTGCCAGTATTGTTGGAAAGTCTTCGGGAATATGGAGATTTCTCTGGCTTCGCCTTGAATTTTGCGAAATCTGAGGCGCTGGCTTCCTCGGTTCATCTTCAGCGGTTTTGGGGAGATAGTTTCCCGCTGCGCTGGGCTGACTCTTCTTTTAGATATCTGGGGATCAGGCTGACTATGGATGTGGCCCAACTGTATCGTCTTAACATAGATAAACTCCTGGCGGAGACTAAACTGTTGCTAGCCAAATGGCAGGCGTTGCCGCTGTCTCTGTTGGGAAGAATTCATTTATTTTGTATGGTTGTTTTCCCGAGGTGGCTTTACGTTCTTCAGACTCTACCCCTTTCTTTGTTGCAGAAGGATATTCGTTCCCTCACCTCCCTATTGATCCGGTTTTGTTGGGGGTGGACGTAGACCTAAACTGAAATGGTCCTTGTTGGTGGGGCCTGCCTATGGGGGTGGTTTGGGGGTGCCTGACATCAGGGTTTATAACCAGGCCTGTTTGCTTCGTCATATTAGTGATTGGGTGTTGGGTACCTCTTTTTATACGGATCTTTCCCTGGAGCGGGATCATTTCTACCCTCTTCATCTCTTGTATCTCCTCCATGCCCCGTTGTCTACACTGCCGCGACCCTGTAAGCATAGTATTTTGTTTCGGTCCTTGTGGACAGTGTGGCATCAAATCCTTCGGTTGTGGAATCAGGACTCTCATACTAGTATATTTCTACCGTTGGCGGGGAATTTAGCTTTCCCTCCGGGGGTTGGACCTTCTGTGTTCGGTCGTTGGAGGGCGCGGGGGGTGGAACAGTTGCGGCATGTTCTGCGGGATGATGGGTCTCTCTTATCATATGCTGAGTTGGCGGGGAGGGGGGTCCCTGAGATTGGCCTTCCATTTGCTTATTGTCAACTCAGTCACTATGTGGCTTCCCTCCAGGGGACTTCCTTGCAGGGGGATTTTGGGACCCAGCTCTGTACTTTTTTGGCTGCAGATCCTGATACTAGGGTCTCTATCTCTGCTTTGCATGGCCGGATCCTGGCTCTTTGCCCGCCTAGGGTTTTCCCTGGTATTTTGGAGGCATGGCGGCGGGACATGGGTAAGGACTTGGGGGACAATTTTATGTTAAAAACCCTGAATCGAACTGCGGGCTTGGTACATAGTGCTGAGTTACGTGAATGTCACTTTCGCACTGTCCTGAGGGCCTATGCTTCCCAGAGTCAGGCGTACCATATGGGTTGTATTGATACTCAATTATGCATCCGCTGTTCGGTGGAGGTAAATTCTTACTTTCATGGTATTTGGAGTTGTGAGGGGATTCATACCTTCTGGACGGATATGGCCTCCTTTTTACAGGGCTTGTTGCAGACCCCTGTGCCAGTCTCCGTGCAGTCTATGCTGTTTGCCCATTTCTCTTTCTTGAATATGTACACTTCTTATGAAAAATTATTTCTTAGTAAATGTTTTATCTTGGGGAAGAAATGTATCTTGTGTTGCTGGCTTTCTTCTGAATCACCTTCTTTTTGGTATTGGAGGAATCGCCTTCATGAACTGCTGGGTTGAGAGGCCCGTTTGGCCTGTTCTTCTCGACGCCGGAGCAGAGACTTTGTTCACACTTGGACTCCGTATTTGAACATTTTGACTCCTGAGAGTCGTAGCCGTGTTTTGAATAGACTTCACCTTTGATTCTGTGCTTCTCAGTGTCTTTGCTGATCCCTGCCTCTGAGTTTCTGTATCTGTGGGGGATGGGACGGGAGGGCGGGGGGTTGGGGCTTCTTTGCTGTGGGGTGGGGGTGAGGTGGGTCCGGGAGGGCATAAGAGTCCAGCCCTCCGCGGTTGTTTGATGAAAATGTAAACCATAGTTATTCTTGCTGTTGTATTTCTTTCTGCTTAATAAAATAGATTTGAACATAAACAAAATAAGTAAAATTACATTTTTTTCAGAGAATAGAATGTGAAAGGATGATTATTAACAAAAAAGATGTTGAAGATAAAATGAAGGTAGATAGAGAAAAATGCATGACTTTGCTTGGTTGATAACAGAAAATCATGGAAGCAGAAAAGAGCAGATTGAATTTTTAACAAGGTACTGAAATTCATACATATTTTCACAAGCCCGATCCCAGTGCCGGCCTTATGCCAGTAAAAAACCTCAGAAACTGCCCAGTGAAATTAGTCAGGGCTGATCACTATGTGCCTACAAGTCAGGAACAATATCAGGAAGCGCAGGCTGTGTTCAAGCAGGGTTTAGCCCATAGCCCTGTGAAAACAGGTTTTACCCCTTTAAATCCACCAACTTGGAAAGAGCCGGCCAAACAGGGTAGAAGGCGGACTCAGGTGCAAAAAGCCCTGCCCTCGAGTAGGGCTGGGCGTGGCACAGCAGCACTGGAACAGTTAGAAAGCTGGCTGTCTCAGAGAGGAAGGCAGTCCAGGGAAGTTCTCATGTGGAAGGAACCTCCACCAGCCCAGGAAACCACAGATGTGGAAATGATTAACCTGGAGGCAGAGGAACAAATACAGGTGAACCAGGTATTGGAAGACATGGAATGGAGTGTTCTGCCAGATCCTGCTTTACCAGAAGCCATGGAAGTGAGTTGATCTGACTGTGTGTTTGATTTGCAAAGTTGTTGGGTTTTTTTAATCTTTGTTTTGTGTTGGCTGTCTCTCTGCAGGGACAATGCTGAAGTACAGTTAAGCAACATTGATAATGCATTTTTGAGTGCTGTGAAAACCCTGAAGGTTTGCCTGACATCCAAGTACAGTGGAACCTTGGTTTACGAGCATAATTCGTTCCAGAAGCATGCTTGTAAACCAAAATACTCGTATATCAAAGCGAGTTTCCCCATAGGAACTAAGGGAAACTTGCTTGATCGTTCCTACCCACCCCCATCCCCCGAGGCCAGCGGCGCTGCTCCCCCCCCCCGCGTGATCTGCCATCCCCCGCTCGTTTCGATCCCCCGCGTGATCCACCATCCCCCCCCCCGGTAATCCGGCACCCCCCTTGCTCGCGTCGCACCCCCCCGCCGCGATCCAGCATGCCCCAGGCACCCACCCACCCACCCGATCACATTCCTTACCCCCATTTGGCACCGGCAGCAGCACCAACGCACAGGACATCCTGGTGCCGGTGCCCGAAGATCTGCCTTCTTCTTGACGCTGGGCCTTGAGCATTCTCGGAAACGCCGATGCTTTGACACACAGCTCCTGATTGGTAAGGCCCAACTTTAGTGTAGGAAGAGGCGGTCGGAGCATATAGCAAGTGATTTCCTTCACTTGCCGGCACTCCGGCTGCTCTCTCCTGCCTCTCCCACTGCCTTCTCCAGTCTCCCCCACGAAAAACCGTATTCGTGGTTTTTCAAGATTTGCGGGGGTTCTTGGAATGGAACCCCCATGAATATCAGGGGAATACTGTATGTTATTGCTTAGTTTAAAGTGCGATTAAATAGCAATTTTCTTCTGGTGGGGATGATAACAGCAATTATTGATTATTAGTCACTTCATTGGCTCCTTATACAGTTCAGACTCCTCTCACTGACTTACAAATGCATTCACTCTGGAGCCCCTCAATATATCTCTCCTCACTTATTTCCCCCTATGCTTCCGCCCCCCTCCCCTGTGAACTCTGTTCATCGTGTAAGTCCCTTTTATCCATATCTTTCTCCATTGCCAACTCCATACTCTGTCACTTTTATTTTGCTCTACATATGCCTGGAACAGACTGCCTGAGTTAGTGTGTCAAGCTCTATCTCTGGCAATATTCAAATCCAAGCTAAAAGTCCACTTTTTCGTGGCTGCTTTCAATTCTTAACTCCCATTCACCATATGATACCTATGTCTGTAAGGAACTGTGGATATCATTATATTAGTATATTTGGGAATAGCAAGATAGGAAATAAAGAGAGAATCAAAATGGAGAATAGAAAGATGTTTTCTTCTATCTCTGGCTTTCATAATTGGATATGTCAGTCCAGCAAGACTGTTGCTATCTGGCTGATACTTATGGGTAGTTGACCATGTGATTGGGTGGGACCGAAGATGGTACCATACAGAGAACTCATGGGCTGAAGACAGGAATAACAAGATAAGCCAAGTCACATCCCATCCACACCACCCCCCAGAAGTCTGGGTCGAGGTGACCCAGGCCTGCGCAGGACTGTACACCTGTTCTGGGATAGGAATAAGGGGAGGTGATGGAAAGGACCAATTAAAGGTGGAGGTGGAAAAAGGTGACCAGTACTAGCTAATAATAATTGGTTAGAATTGTGTACCCAATAAACCACCCTCTTTGGACTTGGGCATTTGAACAGAGCCCAGAAGACACGTCTACAGGAAAGTTTGGGATTTTTCACCCATCATTAGCCTAAATTAATGTATAAAAAGCTGTTGAAGGGAGGAGGTGGGAGTTCAGTTGGAGAGGCTGAATTCAGATTGGGACCCCTTCCTCCTCTGCAGGATTCTAAGGAGTTACAGAGAAAGACTTGGGTAAAGTATGGGTTTCCTTTGATTTGATATAGAATACAGCTGTAGTTAAATACAGAAATTGATTTACTTAGGAATTAGATATACATAGAATTAAGAGGTAGAGTTTAGAGAGGAGGTATACTGCAATAGAGATTGTGATTTGTCTATAAACCCTCCAGTGATGCAGATTCTTGATGTGTGAATAATCTTCTTTTATAATTATCAAATATATTCTTCCAATAAACCAATTAGCTGTCATGTTTGAGTGAGTTTCTGGTACTTTACTTTACAACAATTGACCTCTGGGTAAAACATAGCAAAAGAAATAAAGCACACACATATATTCTGAGAATTAGATTGCCTGGACAGGTGATTCTAAATATCCCAACATTTTGGGTCTGTAATATGTCCATCCTACCATTCTCTCTGCAAAAAGCTACCTAACCCCTATATGTCATAGAAACATAGAAACATAGAAATAGACGGCAGATAAGGGCCCACGGCCCATCTAGTCTGCTCACCTTAATGTCCCTCCCCTACCTTTGCCCTGTGAATAGATCCCATGTGCCGATCCCATTTGGCCTTAAAATCAGGCACGCTGCTGGCCTCAATCACCTGTAGTGGAAGACTATTCCAGCGATCAACCACTCTTTCAGTGAAAAAGAATTTCCTGGTGTCACCTCGTAGTTTCCCGCCCCTGATTTTCAACGGATGCCCTCTTGTTGTCGTGGGACCCTTGAAAAAGAAGATATCTTCCTCCGCCTCGATGCGGCCCGTAAGATACTTGAACGTCTCGATCATGTCCCCCCTCTCTCTGCGCTCCTCGAGCGAGTATAGCTGTAATTTGTCAAGCCGTTTTTCGTATGGTAGATCTTTGAGTCCCGAGACCATCCGAGTGGCCATTCTTTGCACCGACTCCAGTCTCAGCACATCCTTGCGATAATGCGGCCTCCAGAATTGCACACAGTATTCCAGGTGGGGCCTCACCATGGATCTATACAATGGCATAATGACTTCCGCCTTACGACTGACGAAACCCCTTCGTATGCAGCCCATGATTTGTCTTGCCTTGGACGGAGCCTGCTCCACTTGATTGGCAGACTTCATGTCCTTACTGACGATTACCCCCAAGTCTTGTTCTGCTACCGTTTTTGCTAGGATCTCGCCATTAAGGGTATAAGACTTGCATGGATTCTGGCTGCCCAGGTGCATAACTTTGCATTTTTTGGCATTGAAGTTGAGTTGCCATGTCCTAGACCATCGCTCCAGTAGGAGTAGGTCGTGCATCATGTTGTCGGGCACTGAATCTTCGTCTGTTGTGCATTTGCCCACTACATTACTCAGTTTGGCGTCATCGGCGAATAATGTTATTTTACCTCGAAGCCCTTCTGCCAAGTCTCTTATAAAGATGTTGAATAGGATTGGGCCCAAGACTGAGCCCTGTGGTACTCCACTAATCACCTCCGTCATTTCGGAGGGGGTGCCATTCACCACCACCCTTCGGAGCCTACCTCCAAGCCAGCTCCCAACCCATTTCGTCAATGTGTTACCTAATCCTATAGAACTCATCTTGCTCAGTAACCTGCGGTGTGGTACGCTATCGAATGCTTTGCTAAAGTCCAGGTACACGATGTCCAGGGACTCCCCAATATCCAGCTTCCCCGTTACCCTGTCCTGTCTGTCTAAATTAGATTGTAAGCTCTTCTGAGCAGGGACTCTGTTACATTTACACTGTGCATGCCTTTCAGCACTATAGAAATGATAAATAGCAGTAGTAGTAATTATCTAACTAGTTTACATGTAGATCTGTGATCCATGCCCAAATTTGCATGACCAACTCTAGGCAACCTATAGAGAATCTGGCCATTAGTGTGCATCAGTCAAGGGGTATGCACATGGAGGGAGAATGGAGCATGTCACAACCACTTATGCCATCCATTGACCTGTTGTAAGTAGGTGCATCTAACATTAAGTGTGGCCTTTGTGTTGCCTAAAATGAAGTGCCAACTTATAGTATTGCCACCAAACAGTAGAACTCCTAATGTTGCCATTTTTTAGGCTGTTTGAGTTCACGGAACTGGCAGAATGATTGTATGATGATGACCACTAGAAAAGCAGAAAACTATGACATCATTCTTTTCTATTTGGCTACAGTGCTTACAGTTTTAAACTCGTTATTGAACTATATTATCATTGCTAAAATAAAATTTTCCATGTTATAGTTATTAAGCTTCTATATATTGTACAAACACTACTTTCCTTACAGTGCTTTATTGTGGAACAGGAATTAAGTTAGGACATTTTAGCACATGAAATAAGCTACTTTTCTCTTAAATGATCAATTCTTTGCTTCTACTATGGGGAAATTCTTGTCACTCAATTTTTTTCTTCTACAATGGTGAAGTTATTGTCACTCAGCTGCTGTCCTGAATCACTTCTACCAGAGAGTGTATTAAACCTTGCCTGCCTAAGGCTATTCTTCTACTGTATACTTGGAAAGAATGAAGTTTACCTCTGATTGGTTTTGTGAGGATTGGGTTTGCTTTGTTTTAAACTTTAATAACACTATGTAACAATTTTTTTTTGTTCCTGGGTAATAAGTGTTCTTTCTGTGTCATAAAAGTATAGAAAATGGCTATCATTCCTCTCAAACTTTGCTTTTGTGACCAGGACATCAATATTTTGAAATTGACCTTTTGTGCAGAACATTCCAGATTGATTCCAAGCTCAGTAAAATTAGGAATCCTTCTGACGTTTAGGCTCAAGCAGTGGAACTTGTTAGATAAAAGTTTGTAAGTCATTGATCAGAGGAAGTGTCACTAAGCTTTTTCAACTTTCTTCATCGATCAAGATGGGCTTTGCATTTGTCACAATGTGACCATCCTGTTTGAGGCAATTAGAATCGCTTGTAACCTGAAAGTATGGCATCTCTTCATTGACAGTTCTTCCAGGAGCATCAAAGCTGTGCTTTTCCTTAATGGGAACACCTGTCTCTTCCACTGACTCAGTGCATCTCAAAGAGGACTACAACAACATTAAGAGCTTACTAGGCACCTTGCATTATGATGATTATTACTGGGAGGTCATCAGAGACTTCAAAATGGTGGCATTCCTAATGGGTCTCCAAGACAATTTTACCAAGCTTCCCTGATATCTCTGCCTTTGAGACAGCAGGGACACAAAGGCGCTCTACCAAAGGCTGAGTTCTCTGTGGGGAGAAACAATATCAAATGGGAACCACAGATGGACCCCCAGAAAGTGCTGATGTCACCACTGCACATAAAATTGGGCCTAATGAAACAATTTGTCAGAGCTCTAGATAAGGAGTCGGCAGCCTTTAAATACTTACATCTTCCCTGTCTTAAGCACTATATAATATTTCTTCTAAATTTTCATATTTGAATAAATAGATTTAACCTAGCTTAAGCTAAAGCTTAGCTTAAGCTAAAGTTAAGTTAAAGCTTAGCTTAAGTTAAAGCTAAGTTAAATCTATTTATTCAAATATGAAAATTTAGAAGAAATATTACATAATGAATTAAGTGAAAAAGAAAAAAATACTTTTTAAAAAATTAATTAAGAACTAAAACTTAATAACACCGTGATACAGGATACTAATGAGGATTGCAGCCGCTGGGTGTTATGTTACACTTGCGGCAGTCTGAAGACTCCTGAATAGATTGGTGTGTTTTGAACCAGCATACAATATAAGTCTGTAAATACCTATTTGGCATAAATGCACATGAGGTGAGTCTTATTTGAAAGGAAGCTCTGGAATGAGAGGGCATAAGATGAAGTTAAGAGGTGTTAGGCTCAGGAGTAATCTAAGGAAATACTTATTTAAAGAAAGGGTGATAGATGTTTGGAATATTCTCCCAGTAGAGGTAGTGGAGACAAAGACTAATCTGATATTACAATTTCATTGGTTTAATAATCTTTATTTCTTTCACCTGCTTCATAAATGTAAATGTAGTTATAATTTTCTCTTTCACATCTAACTTTCATCTCTGTGGTTACTCTCAGACTTAGGACCCTTCTTACTAAATGGCAGTAGAGGTTTCTAACACAGTTCAGTGAGGTAAATGCTCCGACGTCAGAGCATTTAGCTTGCCAGCAGAGCCTTGTGGAATGGTCACTTTCAAAAGAAAATAGATGAAAGAACTCCCTCTGAACTACATACTTGTTGCATATTTTCAAGTTTCAAGTTTATTTGCATAGTGCATAGTTTCAAGTTGCATAGTGAAGGTAAGATAGAACTCAAGCCATTGGCATATCAAGGGGGGAGCAGGCCACACTGGGTGCAGCCATAAGGGGGTGCTCTGGCCACGCAGGCAGCAAAACTAGACCACCAACTATCCAATCTACTGATCACAACACTTTCAGAACTACAAAACTTTCAGAAAATAAATAAAAACCCTGCTATTCAAGAAATCCAGCAAAACAAACTAACACTGCAGGAAGCACTTCAGTCCCCCGAAGTAACCCATTCAACTCTGTAACTCTTCTGGAAATGTCCAGATAACCTCTTATGCAATCTGCCTTGAACCACAAGGTAATGGCGGAATAAAAGTCACTAATGTAATGTAATTCAACTCCTCCAAGGGCTGACACCAGCATCAAGAACTTCTTTGCAGCAGCATTCACAATTCGCTGCTCTTGTCAGTATCAGACCTTCCTCTCTGCTGGGTCCCGCCTATTTCCTGTTTCCGTGAAGGCAGGACCCAGGATAGAGGAAGGCCTGATGCCAACAAAAGCAGCGAATTGTGAACATTGCACTGCCAACTGCAGGGTGACAAAGGGAGGGAGGGGGAAAAATGCTGCACCCGATTGGGGGGGAGAGGGAGGGAAAGGAAGGAAGGAAGGAAAGGAGCTGCCAGACCATGGAGGGGAGGAAAGGGAAAGAGACAGATGCTAGACCAGGGAGGAGGGAGGGAAAGGAAAGAGAAGAGATACCAGAGCATGGAGGGAGAGGGAGAGATGGAAGGGAAGGAGAACAGAGAGATGCCAGAACATGGGGAGGGAGTGGAGACAGAAGGAAAAATGGAAGGGACAGAGAAAGAGGACAGATGCTGGATGGAATGGAGAGTGAAGAGAAGCTGAGGAAACAGAAACCAGAGATGACAAAATGTAGAAAAAAAGATTTTTTTTTTTTCTTGCATTAGAATCTAATATAATAAAAGCCTAAGCCGCGCATGCGCACTCTTAACTGCGTGCTCCCATTTTCCTTGCGCTGTAGGTTCCCGCAGGTAGGAGTGCGCTTGCATGGCTTAGGGTTTTATTGGCTTCAGGCAGCGCGGAGGCTGTCGGCCGTGGCGGCTGTCGGCATCTGCAAGCTGCAGCGGCTGTTGGTGTCTGCAGGCCGTCACAGCTGTCGGTGGCTAAAGGCCGCGGCGGCTGTCGGCGGAGGGCAGAAAGCACATGATGAACTGGGGCGTGGCCTAAGGCCCGCAGTTCATCAGAGGAGCAAGAGGGACTGAGCAGCCCTCCTGCTCCCAACTTTTAGAGGGGAGGGGGAGGGGAGGGGAAGCAGGGGTCCGCATCCAGTGGCAGGAGGGAGTGGGCATCCCTCCTGTGTTGTTGGTTTTTTTTTGGGGGGGGGGAAAGGAGTTGGCCCGATGGCAGGAGGAAGTCGGCATTCCTTCTATATTGTAGAGCGCTGTGGGGGGGGGGAGCGCTGATGGTAGGAGGGAGTCGGCATTCCTTCTGCCTTTTTTTTGGGGTTCAGAGAGGGGGAAGGGAGGGAGCGCTTTGTTGGGGGAGGCTTTTTTTTTGAAGGGAGGCCTACTGCTGGACGGGGGAGCAGGAAAGAGGGGCTAGGGGAGAAGAAAAAGGAAGGGAGGCCTACTGCTGGATGGGGGAGTAGGAAAGAGGTGCTGATGGACAGGGGAAGAGATGGGGCGTAGAAAAAGGAAGGAAGGCTTACTGCTGGACAGGGAGACAGGAAAAAGGTGCTGCTGAACAGGGGGGGGGAGATTAAAAAAAGGGAGAAGGGCTGCTGCTAGATAAGGGGAGCAGTGAAGGGGTGGTGGTGGACACAGGGAAGGTAAAAGGAAGGGAGAATGGGTGGACAGCCGAGGAAAAAGAAAGAGAAATACAGAAAGCGGCTAAGGAGAGAGAAAAATAAAGACAGACATACACACATATATTCTAGCACCCATTAATGTAACGGGCTATAAGACTAGTAAAGTAATATTGTAATAAATAGAAATGGAAGTAAGGTAATCTTTTTATTGTACTAATTGTAATATATTTTTACTAACTTATGGAGATCAAAATCCCATTCCTCAGGCAGTGGAGTACCAAGGAGGGAGTGGAGGGGTAGGAGGGGGAGATAGCCTGCCCTGGGTGCAGCTCCTAGGGGTTGCTCCTCTAATCCTTTTTATATGGGGGGAGGGTGTTAAACAATGATCAGCCCCAGGTGTCACATATCCTAGGTATGCCTCTGACTCAAGCCAAGCTATGAAGAACAGTAGAAGACGTCAAATGAAGCAAGCCTATTTATCCATATGAATGGTTTATTATATTAAAGGCTAAGGTAATATCTAAATAAATAAAAAATAAAGTGTGAGCACTGATCTAACTTTTGCTGAATCACATCAGTAGTGGTTAGTAACAGTTTCTGAAGCTAGATTGAAAAGGATTTTAAAATTCCCAACTGTTCAGCAGTCAATTAACATAAAACTACTTTGCCAATTAATTGTGTGAAAGCTGGCAATATTGATGTGGGATGGTAATTAATTTAAAAGGGAAGGATCTAGTTAAAAAGTCCTTTCATACAATGCCTTCAATGAGGGGGGGGGGGAAGAGAACCAGAACCCTCATAGGGGAGGCTTTCCAACGTCCTTTATCATTTTTATCTTTCTTCTCTGTATCTTTTCTGATTCTGCTATAGCTTTTTTTGAGATCTGGTAACCAGAATTTCACACATTTCAACATTTTTGATTCCTTTCCTAATAGTTCCTAATATTCTGTTTGCTTTCTTTGTCGCTACTGCACACTGAGCAGAGGGTTGCAATATATCATCAATGATGACACCTGGATCATATTCCTGGATGGTGATTCCTAATATGAAACCTTCTATCACGTAGCTATAGTTCTGCTTTTCCACATGCATCACTTTGCCCTTGCTCTAAAAATATTCTTCCCTGAATAAAAATTTTAAGATATTATGGGGGAGTGGGGGGAATTTTTGATTATTATTGTGATAAATCATTTTCATAAATGAATAAGGGAGGTGGTAATATTTTATTATACGAGGATCAATTATAAGACTTCAAGTGTATTTGAAAATTCAATTGATAAATGTCATTATTGTACTTGATTTAAGATTTGAAATGAATAAAGTTAAAAAAAAAAAAAATGGCCCAGCTAGACGTTTTGTCCAAGCATAGATAGTTACGACAATTTCAATACATCCCCTGTACTATTTGATGTATCACCTTCTAGCGTTTGTAAGGTTGCACTAGTCCAGCCTAACACTTCGAATGTCAGTCTGTAAGTAACTTGTATGATGTGAATCTACTTGCATCTTTTTCTCTGTTTAACTGCATAACACAGTTTGTTTATGTATTTCTGTGTTTCTTAAATTTAATAAAAAAAAGTTTGAACTTAAAAAATTAGTAGAAGAGGATCTGCCATCTTGTTGAAAGTAAGCCTCAATTCAGTCATGTTTTAAAGACTGCAGGTGAACAAGAAGATCTAAATAATTATTGTCTAATATCAAACATGCCTTTTTGTCTAAAATAACAGAACAAGCAGCACATTGCCAATTAGAAGATTAAACTGAAATAAAAGCATTATTACATGAATGCTAATTAGGTTTCAGAATGAGTTGCAGTATAGACTTTTGGTCTCAACAATGGATTATTGATTGAAAGCTCTTGAGATAAACATGGCAATAGTAGCTGCATTTTTGTATATTCCAGCACTTTCATGACATTACTTTTCATAGACTTGACACAGTCAGAATTAATAAGAGTGTGCTGAAATGATCTGAATCTTATCTACTGACTAGGAAACAACAGATGTTTATTGAGACTGATAAATCAGAGTGGTGCTATTAGTTGTGAGGAGTTCCACAAGGATCCGTGTTATCTGCTTCTCTTTTCAATGTATTTTTACATCCAGTTTTATGTGGGACTGTCATTTTTGATTTATGCAGAAGACATAGACATAAATGGTACTTCATTAGATATCTTGATTAAATATGATTAAATCTATATAGAATGTATCCCATTGACTAATACTGAAAGTCAGTCTGTGAATAAGACCCTTTTCTTCTTTCTCTCCCTCCCCCTTCCTTCCCCTTATCCTACCAATTTATTGTAGCTCCTTTCTGTCTCCAAGAAAACTGCCCTGAGTGTACTCTCAAGGTGTGGTATATCAAAATGGAATAAACTTAATTTCCAGTAATTTGGATCTGAACTATAGGACCAAAACAAATTCTTCAGTACTCTCTGCCCCCCTGACACACCTCCATGGCCATAAAATAAAAAAATATTTTTTAGCGCATGGGTAGTGCATGTACATTTGACACACCCTGCAGTAAGCCCTTTTAAGCTGCAGCTTCCTTAAGGACTCCATAGGGAATTGCTTACTAAATGCTATCTCATGTTATCTGTCCTAGGACTCACTTTATTCCTATGGGCTTTGTTGCAGATAACATGTACTAATCTTTATTAAAAGAGCCCCCTTACTAAGCTTTGATGATGATGTGATCTGAATTTGTAGGGAAGTTCATTGTCTACACAGGTATTGCTAAATTCCAAGTTATATTCAGGCCAAATATTAGACAAATAATTAAGACAGCTTTTGATAAACTTAGGCTGTTGCAGAGGCTGGGTTAATATTCAGCCACTGCAGTCAGTGTTTTTTTTTTTTTTTTTTTTTTTTATATTGCTGTGATGGTCATAACATGTCTGGATCTTCACCACCACTATCCAGATAGTGGCTAGTAATAACCAGATAAGGCAGCCATTTCTAGAACTTATCTGGGTAGGGGCAGTATTCAGTGTGGTATCTGGATAAGTTATTCAAATAACTTAGGACAACTTTTTATCAGATATCAGACTGAATGATATAATTAGGTTGACAAGTTTGGGAAAAACCCTGGTTCTGCCCACTCTCTAACCTGGCACTATCCACATAGGAAATTAAAATATAATTAATATAATGAAAATAAAGAATCCCTTATACAAACAATCCAATTAATCAAAAACTCAAAAGCATGAGTATAATGTACAAAACTTATCAAATTATAACCACGTTAATACTTTTATTACTTTAATTAATATAATTCTAATGGTCATCAAAACACTTAAAACACATACAACCATAAGATTAAAAAACATATATGAAAAGAAACACAGATACAAATATAAATATACGGATGGCACACAGGATACGCTCTGTTCATGAACCCAATAAACAAAAATAAATACTTAGCTGGAAAGTCCAATGAACTAAACGCAGCAAAAGAACGGCCCAGCCATCTTTGAGAAAGTCAAAAACAAGTCAATTCACTCCCAAGTTCAGAATCCAATCAAAAGCTAAAGTGCTGGTGTGCAGTGATAACTCCAATGATGTGCAATAGTAATTCCAGTGATGTGAAGATATCTAAATCTTAGTGCAAAGAAATGCTAAAAGACGTTCCACAATTGTCCAAACGCAAGGCAGGGACAAGTCTTGCACATCATTGGAGTTATCACTGCACACCAGCACTTTAGCTTTCGATTGGATTCTGAACTTGGAAGTGAATTGACTTGTTTTTGACTTTCTCAAAGATGGCTGGGCTGCTCTTTTGCTGCGTTTAGTTCATTGGTCTTTCCAGCTAAATATTTATTTTTGTTTATTGGGTTCATGAACAAAGCGTATCATGTGTGCCATCCGTATATTTGTATTTGTATCTGTGTTTCTTTTCATATATGTTTTTTAATCTTATGGTTGTATGTGTTTTAAGTGTTTTGATGACCATTAGAATTATATTAATAAAAGTATTAAAGTGGTTATAATTTGATAAGTTTTGTACATTATACTCATGCTTTTGAGTTTTTGATTAATTAGATTGTTTGTATAAGGGATTCTTTATTTTCATTATATTAGTTATATTTGAATTTCCTTTGCTTTTTGAATATCTCTCAGTTTTGTTTGATTACTATCTACATAGGGCCAGATTCTATAAGTGGCACTTAAGCATACCTACATTTTAGGCGCCGCTCTGCATGGTTTATAGAATCCTGCCTAGCAGTGCCTAGGCATTTTTAGGTATCACTAGGTGTCCTAGAGGTATGCGCCTGTACTTTAGACCAGGTTTTCTTGGCCTAAGTTATCAGCGCCTAACTCGAATCCACAGCAACAGCTAAGTCAACCATGCCTATTTTCCATGCCTAATTTTCAGATAGGTGTCATTAGGCGTCAGAGGTCTCCTCAACTTAGGCGTCCCAAGAGTTCTGCACGGAACTCTTAATTGGTAATTTAATTTTGTTTTGATTGGTCAATGACCACACCGATTAAGTCAATTAAAAAATAAAGTTGTGTGTGGATTCCAAAGTTAGGCAATGCTAAGAATCCTTGATTAGGGTGCCTATTGTAGGCGTCCTTTACAGAATGTGGCCCTAAATATCCTGCACTCTCTAAAGTTAAAAGGGGATAGATTCTGTACAAATGTAAGGAAGTTCTTCACCAAGAGAGTGATGGAAAGCTGGAAAGCTCTTCCTGAGGCTGTTATAGGGGAAAACACCCTCCAGGGATTCCAGACAAAGTTAGATGAGTTCCTGCTAAATTGGAACATATGCAGGTAGGGCTAGTCTCAGTTAGGGCACTAGTCTTTGACCTAGGGGCCGCCGTGTGAATGGACTGCTGGTCTGACCCAGCAGCAGCAATTCTTATGTATTATCCATGTGCTAACCAGTTAGCATGCAGTAATGTACAGTAGATGTACTAACTGGTTAGCACAGGAACACCCACTCTCCTCCCATGACATGCCCCCACAGCCCTCCAAAATTATTTGGGTGCTAATTAATTATGTTTACGTTTATTTTGATATGATAAAATTGCCTTATTTACAAAGTAAATCAAAATGATGTGCAAATAAAAGTTACAGTAAGAAAGGAACTACATAAAATATAGGAAAGAATCAATCATAAAACCAAGCATATTGCTCAAACAGTCAAGTATAGGGAAAAAGGTAGAGTGAGGAGAGGCAGGTAAAAACATCAAAAACTGAGTCAAACAATGGGAATCAAATCACTGATTACAGGCAGTCTGAAAATTGATCTTCTTAAAAGTTTACAAATAAACTTGTAATAAATGGAACAAGGACTATGTTACTCACCTTTTAGAAGTGTTTTTCTCAACATATAAACATTTGATATCATGGTCTCCCATGAAAAATGTGGCATTCTGGTTGGCATGAAGGAGTAGCTGGGAGGGGATAGGAAATAATGCTTAGTATTATAACATTTTCTGTCAATTATAAATGTAACCGCTTTGTTTCTGGCAAACACTTTGGGCCATATCCTATAAATGGTGCCATAAGTTAGGTAGCGGTAGGCGCCCTACCATTGTTTTAAATTGGCTTTAATTGCTGCAGTAATTGACCGTATCGTTTAAAGCCAATTGAAAACTTGTTTAAAAAAAGTAGGTGCCAGTAACGTTTCAAGGACACATTATAACAATTCTTATGAGTTAATTGTAAACATGTTTTGCATCCACAAAAATCCAACCTCCTCCCAAGAACTACAATGTAGTAGGTCATTTCTCCTTGGAAGTCACCATTCAACAAATATTCTAATTCTCGTGTCATCTGGGCATTAGCAATAAAAATTTCTCTACTTTAGGCACACTGTAAAGTGTAAAATATATAAATAAAGGAGGAAAAAGCCTCAGAATCCCATCTTGATCCCTAAATTCAGCTTCAAGACTAGAAAGGGGAAGTAACTTCACAGGCTCAAAAGAACCTCCTTAAAAATCAATTCAGTTTGTATTATTGTTAACTCATTATTGTTCGATAATAAATTTTATAGCACAATGTTCTTCAGCTTGTCAATATAGAGAAAACCTTAGTGCACTTATCTGCTACAACTATTTAAATCACATCCATTGAAACCAAACAGATTTGGCTATATTTCTCCAAATTTGGTTACCTTTTCACTGACCAGTTCAATTCAAAGTTTTAACATTGATTCACAAATTCTTGTAAAGAAATGCTCTGTCATCTTTAGTCTCCTCCTACATGTTTATCAGCCTTCATATTTGTTGAGATGTGCTGAAAAACCTTTATTAGAAGTCCCTTCGTTTCATCAAATCAGATTATTTGGTTATGAAATGCCCTGTCTTTTGAATTAGGCAGTGTGGCTTCTTTTTTTGCAGTTTAAGAAAATATTTGAAAGACGGCTTTGTAAGGCTTATTAATTAGAGCAAGATAAATTGTATTCTTTGCTGATTTATAAATATCAAAATTGTATTGTCAATTTTAATGATGTGTTTTAATGATGTGGTATATAATTTAATATGTATGTTTTATTGTAAACTGTCTAGAATTGTGAAATAGCGCCAGTTATTCATTTTTAAGCAAATAAATAAAACTTAAAGATTGTTAAGACATAAATCTTAGTAATAATAATAATAGCTGAGCTATTACTGGCCAAGGGAAGAGAAAGAAAAGGAGAAGAAAATGAAGAAGAAAGTTCTAAGAACTGTAGAGAGCCTCAGCAAGGATAACTTTATCAGTCATGGGGAGAGAGAATTGGGAATGACTGAGGAATTTTCTGGAAGGATGAAGATTCAATGAACAATGGAGGAATTATATGTAGGGTTTAAGAATGTAGAAATTGCTGTAGGAAAGAGACAAAGGAGTAAAGAAAATTGAAGTTTGCTGGGGGGGGGGGTATAAAGTTACCTATAAGAATTGGGGTGAGACTGGGAGAATGGGGGGCATATGGGTGGTTCATATAGGCAGGGCTGGCATTAAGGGGAGCAAACAGGGCAGCGCCCTGAGCCCCAAGGCTCTGGGGGGCCTCTAGTGGGCCAGAATGTCTTCCCCCTTCTCTCCGCACCAGTCTAATGTTGCCCTCACCTTCTGTCTCACACTGAAAAATCTGCCAGCCTTAGCAGCGTTTCAGAAACATTGCCCGCAGCTCCCCTTCCTGCTTTCCATTTGCCACAGTCCACCCGGGTGGAAACAGAAGTTGCGTCATTGGAGAACAGATTGCGGTAGACAGAAAGCAGGGAAGAGAACCATAGGCAATGTTTCTGAATCGTTATTGAGGCCGGCGGATTTTTCAGTGAGACAGAAGGTGAGGCAACATTGGACCGGCACGGAGAGAAGAGGGAGAACATGCTGGGCCAACCCTGGTCCCTGTCACTGATTCTCAACCGCTACTTGTGGCCCCTCTCTGTTTCTTTCCTTTTGCCATGGTTCAAGCAGGCAGAAACAGGAAGTTGTGTCATTAGGGACTGACCGTGGCAAAAGGAAAGCACAGAGTTTCAAGTTCAAGTTTATTAAATTTTGATTTTACGCAATATCTAATATTTCAATGCTTATTACATAATTGTAAAAGCCAGGGATGACAAATACAAATAAGACTATTATACAGACTAATCATTATGTTCTATTAATACAAACTGAAACAAGTAGGTAAAAGGCAGAAATACAATTTATACAATTTATAAAATTAATTAAAAAAAAAAAAAACAAAAAAAAATAAAAAAAAACATTTAAGGTTTGTACATAAGGATAGGGTCAATTTAGAAAAAAAAAATATGAAGAAAATTAATTGATAGAAAGAGCTTCAGTTATTTTAAAATGATTCATGGAAAGAGGTAATGTTATGAATAATTAATCAGTTTAAAAGTAGATAATTTTAATATGAAGAATGAATAAAGATCCAGATTAGTATTAATGATCTTTTGAAAAAAGAGGATTAAGATTAAAAAGCACTTATAGTTTCCATGTTGATGTCCTACTCATTTTATTCTTTAAAGAATAGGTACTGTGTTTATTATAATTATTTATCTATGTATTGAATGCATCTTTATAAAGAATGCTTTTCAAACCGCGTTTGAATTTGGCTAGTGATGGTTCGTTACGTAGAAAAATTGGTAAATTGTTCCACAGTTGGGGTGCTTGTACTGAAAATATGGTTGCTCTTCTTGTCCCAATTATTTTTAAAGAAGGAATGGTTAATAAGTTTTGTTGCGTCGATCTCAGCGTCCTTAGTGAAGAGTAAGGGATTAGTAGTCTGTCCAGAAATAACGGCTCGTGTGATTGTTGGATTTTAAATGTTAATAATACGATTTTAAACGTTATTCTGTGTATAATAGGTAACCAGTGTGCATCTTGTAGGAGAGGTGTAACATGATCATATTTTTTTGTATTTGTTATAATTTTTATAGCTGTATTTTGTATTATTTGTAGTCTTCTTATTTCTTTATGAATTATGCCACAGTATAAAGAATTGCAATAATCCAACCTAGAAATAATTAGGGAGTGAATAAGAATGTTAAGTGCTTCTGGTTTAAGAACCTTTGCTAATGATCTGATAAGTCGCAATTTATTGAAACAGTTTTTGACAACTGTGCTGATTTGATTATAATAGCTAAATTCTTGATCCAAGGTTACTCCCAATATTTTTGTTGTATTTACTTGCTGAAGGGGAATATCGTTTAATAATATCTGAGATGAAAATTGTTCTTTTAGATCTTTTTTCCAGGGGAAAAACATCACTGAAGATTTTGTTGGATTCAGCGCTAACATATTCTCCTTAAGCCATTGGCTTATTTGTATTAACTTGCTATTTATGGATATTATCTCATTTGGATCTAATGGATTTAAAGGATGAAGCAATTGTATATCATCTGCATATGCAAATGTGGAAAATCCAATGGATTGACTGAGCGTCAGTAAAGGTGCCAAAAAAATATTAAATAGAAGCGGTGAAAGAATTGAGCCTTGTGGAATTCCAAATGAATTGGTGAAATTATTAGATGTTGAATTATTAAACACTACTTTTGCTGAGCGATCTTGGAAATATGATTTAAACCAACTTAGCACCTGTCCTGAAATGCCAATTGAAGAAAGTCTATTAATGAGTAAATGATGATCTATAGTATCAAAAGCTGCAGATAAATCAAGTGAAATCAGAATTACCGTATTTTCGCGGATATAACGCGCGCGTTATACGTGTTTTTACGTACCGCGCATACCCCTCGCGCGTTATATGCCTGAGCGCGGTATACAAAAGTTTTAAAACATAGTTCCCACCCCGCCCGACGCCCGATTCACCCCCCCAGCAGGACCGCTCGCACCCCCACCCCGAACGACCGCTCGCACGCGCTCCCACCCGCACCCGCATCCACGATCGGAGCAAGAGGGAGCCCAAGCCCTCTTGCCCGGCCGACTCCCCGACGTCCGATACATCCCCCCCCCCCCCGGCAGGACCACTCGCACCCCCACCCCGAAGGACCGCCGACTTCCCGACAATATCGGGCCAGAAGGGAGCCCAAACCCTCCTGGCCACGGCGACCCCCTAACCCCACCCCGCACTACATTACGGGCAGGAGGGATCCCAGGCCCTCCTGCCCTCGACGCAAACCCCCCTCCCCTCAACGACCGCCCCCCCCAAGAACCTCCGACCGCCCCCCAGCCGACCCGCGATCCCCCTGGCGACCCCCACGACCCCCCCACCCCCCTTCCCCGTACCTTTGGTAGTTGGCCGGACAGACGGGAGCCAAACCCGCCTGTCCGGCAGGCAGCCAACGAAGGAATGAGGCCGGATTGGCCCATCCGTCCTAAAGCTCCGCCTACTGGTGGGGCCTAAGGTGCGTGGGCCAATCAGAATAGGCCCTGGAGCCTTAGGTCCCACCTGGGGGCGCGGCCTGAGGCACATGGGCCCAACCCGACCATGTGCCTCAGGCCGCGCCCCCAGGTGGGACCTAAGGCTCCAGGGCCTATTCTGATTGGCCCACGCGCCTTAGGCCCCACCAGTAGGCGGAGCTTTAGGATGGATGGGCCAATCCGGCCTCATTCCTTCGTTGGCTGCCTGCCGGACAGGCGGGTTTGGCTCCCGTCTGTCCGGCCAACTATCAAAGGTACGGGGAAGGGGGGTGGGGGGGTCGTGGGGGTCACCAGGGGGGTCACGGGTCGGCTGGGGGGGCGGTCGGAGGTTCTTGGGGGGGGCGGTCGTTGGGGGGGGGGGGGGTTTGCGTCGAGGGCAGGAGGGCCTGGGATCCCTCCTGCCCGTAATGTAGTGCGGGGTGGGGTTAGGGGGTCACCGTGGCCAGGAGGGTTTGGGCTCCCTTCTGGCCCAACTACCAAAGGTACGGGGTGGGGGGGTCGTGGGGGTCGCCAGGGGGGTCGCGGGTCGGCTGGGGGGGCGGTCGGAGGTTCTTGGGGGGGGCGGTCGTTGGGGGGAGGGGGGTTTGCGTTGAGGGCAGGAGGGCCTGGGATCCCTCCTGCCCGTAATGTAGTGCGGGGTGGGGTTAGGGGGTCGCCGTGGCCAGGAGGATTTGGGCTCCCTCCTGGCCCGATATTGTTGGGGAGTCGGCGGTCCTTCGGGGGGAGGGATGTATCGGACGTCGGGGGGGGGCATCAGGCTTTCAGGATGGGGACAGACCTTCAAGGGGGGACAGTGCACGGAAGTCAGGGGGGTAAACGGAGAGTCGGGACAGCGCACAGAAAGTCAGGGCGGGCGAAAGGAGCGTCGGGCAGCATGCGCGGTATACCCGTGAGCGCGGTATACCAAAGTTTTTGTACATATCATCGTGATTTCTGCGCGCTATACCCGTGTGCGCGTTTTACACGGGTGCGCGTTATATCCGCGAAAATACGGTATTGATTTATGGTGATCTAAATGGTATTGTATGTTAGTTGTGAGTCCTATCATTGTGTGTTCGGTTGAGTGATTTGCTCTAAATCCAGTTTGATTTGGGTATAGTATATGTGTTTTTTCTATGAAGTTAGTTATCTGATTAAAAACGACTTTTTCTATTAGTTTAGTGAGGAATGGTAAATTGGCTATTGGGCGATAATTTGATACTTCTGAAGTTGTTTCTTTAGGATTTTTTATCTTTGGTCGAATAATAGCTTCTTTCCATTCTTTAGGAATGTACCTTGTAGTTAAACTAGATTCTATCATGCATCGGATAAAAGGGTCAAAAAAAGAAAAATGTCGTTTTAATATAAAAGGGGAAATAGTATGAATATCTGTTCCTTTTGCGTTAATTTTTCCTAGAAGAGATTTAAGATCTTCAATGGAGGGTATAATGAAATTGGTGCATTTGGAAGTAGGTATTGTTTGTATTTGTGTTTCTTCTTGGTTAAGATTTGTATTTGGTTTAATGTTGCTTCTTATTTTATCTATTTTATTGATAGAGTGATCAGCAAGATTTTGTGCGCTAGGTCTAGCTTGTGAGGATGGATCTTCTATAATTTTGGGTATTGTAAGCTGTTTTAGGATACTATAGAGAGCAGAGAGGGGTTGCATGCAGTGGTTGAGAATTGCTGCCGTGGCTGGCGGTCCACTGTAACAAAAATGGATGTGTCTGCAAGACTGAAGGTGAGGATGACATTAGACCAGTGCGGATAGAAAGGGGAGGAAATGCCAGGCCAGGAAGCCCCCTGGACCAGCTTCTTAAGTAGAATGGGGGAGGCTGGGGTGGGGGAGAGGAGAAGGGGAAGAATTTATGAGGCTGGAAACAAAAGGGAGAGAAAGAAAGATAGTGGGCAATGGTATTGAGGGAAAGAAGTTGGACTGCGGTACTGTGGAGAAAGGGAAAAGAGATACTTGAAGGGAGGACAGTTGGGAAGAGAAAAGGAGAGATGTGGGCCTAGGGGTAGTGCAGAGGAAGTGAGAGATATAGGATGGGAGGGTAAGGTAGTTGAAAAGAGAAAGGGAAAGATAGACATAGAGGGAGGGAGGCAGGTAGGGAAAGATATAGGGTGAGAGGGAAGTTGGATCTGAGGATGGAAGGAAGGGAAGGAGGGAGAAATGTTAGGTATGGGGGTGGAAGGGAGAGAAAGATGCAGCATCTCTTTCTTTCCCTCCCATTGTTCAGCATCAAGGGGGGGGGGGCAGGAAGAAGAACAACAAAAGAGAATGAGAGAGGTTGGATCATGGGGAGAGAGATGGACCCATGAGAGGGTAGGAGGGAACAGAGGTGGGATAAGATGATACTAGGACAGTGCTCTTCAGTGCAAGGCCTGCAGCCCTCTGAAACCTCTGGAGCCCAAAATATCAGCGCCAACTAGAATGGCAGTTAGTGCAATTCTACAAGGTGCATGTAACTTTTTTAGAATCATGCTTAGCATCTGTGGGTATCGTATAACTAAGGGTATTGTATAACTAAGGCATTTAGACCAACTAAAACCAGGCCTAAATGCCTACACCTAAGTTGTGTGTACATTGGGCATATGCAATTATAATGCACATAATTTTTAGGACTGCCCATGATCTGGCCATGATCCACCCCTGGCCATACCCCCTTTTCAAATTTATGCACTGCATTTGGGGCATACTTTTTATAGAATTGCGCTTTCCGAATTGTGAGTCTAACTTCTAATTATTGCAAATTAGCATCAATTACAAAGTATTAATTGTCAGTTATTGGTGCCAATAAAGCCAATTAATCAATTAAGTTGTGTGTGCACATCAGCTACATGCACCACTGTTTGCGTACAACCTTAGACACCATATACAGAATTTGGGGAGTACATGCCTACAGTATGTATAGCACTGGTAAGAAGCACTCAGCCTCACAGCCTTTTCACCTTCACAATATGTAAGGTAAAATTTTGTTGGTGCATGAATCTCCCTCAAAATATTTTAAGCAAACAGTACATACAACATGTGAACTAGACTGAGCCTATCTCTGTATACTAAGAAGAGATACTACATCACTAACAAACACATCAGAACATATCAATTTCAAGTGTTTTATCCTCACTGTTGGTAGCTTCTTCTGCCTTCCATTTCTGTCTTATTATCATATTTTGCAGATCACTACTCTTGTCAGGCTCCATTAATTTAATCATGGATTTTTATTTTAGTTACTGTCTCAGTCAGTGAAAGTTATTTAAATTGCTATCTTGTCTTAATCAACCAATATTGCTTATCTGTTTAGCTTCTTCCTTTATTGGCTAAAGTCCTCTGTGGCATATTTATTAGTATTTTAGCTTTATTTAATTTTAGTAAGTTAGGAAAAGTGATAAGTCAAAAAATGAATGGGCTTTGCAACTAGAGGCAACTTTTGTTTTTTTCTGATCATGTAAACTAGGACGTCCTTTCTATCATTTCAGTCAGATCGCTAGATGAGCTCCTAGACAACTATGATTTCTTGCTCCCCTCTTACCCTCCTCCCCTTTCAAGGCCCCTCTTAGTCCCCCCTCCTGATCCCCTTTCAGCCCCTTTCTGAATGTTGCCTAGAGCCTGAATAGGTATGTTCGACACACAAATAGAAGATTAGATTAGATTAGACCAGTGGTTCCCAACCCTGTCCTGGAGGAACACCAGGCCAATTGGGTTTTCAGGCTAGCCCTAATGAATATGCATGAAGCAAATTTACATGCCTATCACTTCCATCATATGCAAATCTCTCTCATGCATATTCATTAGGGCTAGCCTGAAAACCCGATTGGCCTGGTGTTCCTCCAGGACAGGGTTGGGAATCACTGGATTAGACCATACACCACAACTTTCAGTTTCTCCATTGTAAACATAAGATGTGCTGTATAGATTTTGTGCAACACATAAAAACAACAAAAAGGGAGGCCCAATGATCCACAGTAAAAACCATCCAAAGATAAAAACAACAGACTGTGGATGTGGATGTCCTGAAAGATGATTTTTAGTCGCTCTTCACAATAAAAATACATAAAAGTCTAAATTAGAAATACACGTATGATTGTCCTGACAGACCTTACACAGTCCGTGTTTCGGTAAGACCGCCTTCCTCAAGGGTCTGGATAATGTAGGGTACAAAGATAAAAATATGAGCACAAACAATGTACGTACGTGTCTTGGCTTGAAATGGCTTGAAACAAGCAGAGTGGCACATAAAATCGCTGTGATTTCATTTGGTTGCTATTTGCAGTGTTTGTGGTGGCCATCTAAAGAGTTTGTTTCCCATGTTTTTGTGAGTATTTTATCATCTACAAGCATATCGTATGTGTATTAGGTCCAGACTTTACTCATGTGCGCTCGCACTGGTAAAGTACATATCAGAGCATGGCACAGTTTTTCACTTATGCCTTCTTGCTGTCTAAATCTTGGTATCTTCTTATAGAATTACCCCCTCAACGACTAACTTTTACTCACACCGAATGCTTCCATAAAAGACAGTTTCTCAGTACTAAACCCCCAAAAATATAAAAAAAAATCCATACAGGAATGCTTCTCAGTGTTAAAATGCGAGGTAGAATATGTTTTAATAAATGCAGCTAGTCCTTGAATATTTAAGTACTGTAGCTAGTATTTATAGACAGAGAATATCTAAAACTATTATTTATTTACCGATTTTTGTGAAGCTGAGGTACTATGTTTCTAATAATGTTTATTGGACTATAAGATTTAAATATGTTCTAGAAAATTATGCAGCAGGAATCCAAATTGTATAGTACGACAATCATCTTTCATGAAATAACATCTCAGGGGAGGCTTCATTGAAATGCAAGCTGCTTGCTTTGTTTTGAAACTTGGAGGCCATTCTACTTCATATTTCTCCTGTTGAACCCTGGGAATTCATATTTACAACTCTATTAATTTGATTTTGTATGAGATCTGTAATAAGATCAGCTCTGGGAGTTATAGAATGATGGAATCAATACAGAAAATCATTTGAAATTCCATAGCCCTGTAAAAGAAATGAACTGACTTGCACAGCCCTATGACAGATTTCAAAGCCTTCTAAAGGAACATGCCATAAGATTAATACTCCTTATTAGAGACTGTGATAATTCCATTAACTAGTTAGATGCCTTAAAGCATTCCCATGCCTCTAATTGTATTCCCCTTTTGTAATCTAAAGGAAAATAAGATATAGGGGAAATTTGGGTTGCTTGCTCATACCTGGTAGCTGGATAGAGATATGGGTTACAAGTTTAAAAACATAATAAAGCATAACAGGGTATACATAATAAAGTAGAACATGATAGTACATTTTTGGTCGTGACATGATAGGGCAATACATAAGGGTGCATGATTGTAGTCAAAAAGCATGGCAATATTTAATTAGGATAAGACAGGACAAGACCTCATACAGCATGGAGTGGTGATGTTATAAGTTTGGTTTGACATTGCGGTAACTAATAGAGCTCGATAGTACATTATAGTACCTGACAGAATGAAGCGTGGTAACAGAGCATTGAGGTGTATTAGGATATATCACAGTACAAGGCATACCTGTGAATGATAATATATGCTAGGTGTGGTATAGCATGAAATGTCTGGCAAAGTATGAAATTATTGGCAAAGACAATGCATGACAGTATGTGGCATGGCAAGATAGTTACCAACAGCGTATGATAATATGTGTTAGGTATGACATGGTATAGGCATGTATGGCAGGGCATGGTAGTATCAGTGATGGTTGATCTTGTTACATAGACAAGTGGTATTTAGACTGGAGCTATTTCATAGAAGGTTAGAGAAAGAGGTGAGTTTTTATTGCCTTCCTGAAGTTCAATAGTCCTTCTAGTGATCTGATGTGAGGTGATAGTTGATTCCAGAGGTGTGGTAGGTAGTGGGAGTAGGATCTTTTCTGAACATTCTTAAGGCAGAGGGAGCATCCTGAAGGTGTGCATAGTCTTTTTTTCTTCTTGCGAGCAAAGTTTCCGGTTTGGGGTGGAAAGTGGAAGTTTGGAGGCCATGTAGGTTGGTATCATGTTGTGGAAGACTTTATAGGCTATTACCATACACATCGTTTGTTGATAGGTAGCCAGTGAGCTGTACCCAGTGCTAGGGTGATTGAGTCAGGTATGTGAAGGTTTCTTAGGAGACAAATGGTGGCGTTTTGTACTCATTGTAGTCAATGGGAGATTTTAAAAGTAAGACCGTTTAGTAGCATGTTGCAGTAGTTTGTGTGGGAAAAGACAAAGGTGTAGAGTAGCTGTGAGAAATCTGGTTCAGAAAAATATCTTCTGATTTTTGGGAGTTGCTGGAGGTAGTAGAATGAGATGGATACCACTTGGGAGATAAAATCAGAGAGTGATAGATTGGAGTCAAGGGTCACTCCTTATCTTTGGCAGTTAGTGTGGTGGACTCCCAGGAGATCGAAGGGTAGGCAAGTGTGGGGTTATCTTTCCATATCCAGAGGAGCTCAGTTTTTGCAGCATTTAATTGGAGCTTGTTTTGAGTCATTCAGCTCTTTATTTCTGTAAGGCAGTTATGTAGTTTGGATATTTGGGTGTCTCGGTTTGAACCTAGTGGCAGGTATAGTTGTATGTCATCCACAAAGGAGTGGTTCTTTATCTGGTATTTTATGGCAATATCTATTAATGGTCTGATATAGAGGTTGAAGAGTAAAGGGATAGGAGGGCACCCTTCGGTACTCCATATTTTATTGGTTTTGGTTTTGGTAGAACAGATCTTAGCAGAACACTTTGGGCCAGGAAGGATCAGCGGGGGGGGGGAGGGGACTTGGGGATCACCAGGGCAAGAAGGCTTGGGCTCCCTCTTGCCCCAAAGCTGTCAGGGACGTTTGGAGCTGGCGGGGTAAGAGGGCTTGGGCTCCCTCTTGCCCCAATGTTGTCGGGGGTTTGTGGTGTCGCTGGGCAGGAGGGCTTGCCCTGCCGTGACGCTCACCCCGAAGTGCCACAGTTCGGAGGGGGGTGGGTGATCACCATCGTGGCAGGAGAGATGAGCCATCTCTCATGCAGCAAACGTTGCAGTATGGGATAGGCAGGTTGCTGGGGCCGCTGAGCTGCAGCGATCAGCTCAGCACCCCCTTTTCGGCACTTATACCTGTTTTGACTTGGTCTAAGTCAAAACGTATAAGTGCCGACTAGGCAACCTGTCTAAAGTTTTGGTTATACCTGCTGCACGCCTAGGTCTAGATCGGCCCACCTCCCACCCACCGCCCGCCCGGCGAGAGGGAGAATAGAAGTCCTTGAGCATGCGCAGATGCATGCTCAAGGCAGGCAGAAGCCGGAGGTGTCAGGTCAAAAGTGCGCCGGGACAAAGGCGCGCTTTGTCTATGAACCGAAGCCGGAAGATCTTCTAGGCACACGAGCTGTGCCTGCGTGCTGGTGCTGGTGCTAGACGGGGAGGTGGGTAAATTTAAGTTGTACTGGCGGGGTGGGGGGCTGGTTCGCGCGGTGGGGGGGGGCCGGTTGGAGCGGGGGGGCCTTTGCGAGCGGGGGGGAGCGATGCCGGTTATCGGGGGTGGGGGGGGGTGGGAATATATCAAAGCGAGTTTCCATTATTTCCTATGGGGAAACTCGCTTTGATAAACGAGCATTTTGGATTACGAGCATGCTCCTGGAACGGATTATGCTCGTAATCCAAGGTACCACTGTACTGTATTTTTTGCTCCATAAGATGCACTTTTTCCACCCCCAAAAAGGGGATGGAAATTAGGGTGCGTCTTATGTAGTGAATACCCAATGCACGTGCGCGCCCCCTCCGTCACCTTATTCTAATGTGGCCGCCCTCCCTCACTGGATGTGGCGCACAAGGCAGGCCCTGGCCCTCTTCCTTCTCCCTGATGCCTCCCGTACGTACCTTTTTTTAAAAAAAAACTTCTGGACCTGGCGCCTCACTGAGAGCGGCGCACCAGGCTGCTGCCTGGTTCTCGCCGCTTCCTCTTAGAACTGCCGGCTGCCTCCTCTTCTGTTCTCTGCGTAGCAGTGCATCAGGTTGCCTGCCTGATCTCATGCCGCTTCCTGCGAGAACTGAGTTCTCACGGGAGCGGCGCAGGACCAGGCAGGCAACCTGGGAGGGGGGAGTACTGCCTGCTTGGGGGGGATGCCTGGGAGGGGGAGGTCTGCCTGCATTCCCTGTCCCTACCTGCCTGCCCTGTCCCTGTCTGCCCTGTGCTCTGTCCCAGCCTACCACTAGACCACCAGAGGGGGGACAGGGTACAGAGCCTGGCAGGGAGGGGAGACGGTGCAGAGCTTAGCAAGGAGTGTGGGGTTGGGTGCAGAGCCTGGCAGGGAGAATTTGGTTCAGAATGTTTTTTTTCTTGTTTTCCTCATCTAAATCTGGGGTGCATCTTATGGTGAGATGCGTCTTATGGAGCGAAAAATATGGTAGTTTCCATCTGGCTGCAAGGACTGCCCCCAGCTTAGCAGTAAAGGGGAAAAGAAAAAAAAGCCCTCTGAAAACCTAAACCTTTCAGCCAATAAAACGTACAGGAACAAAACCTAAATATTTAACAAGCAGAAAAAAACCCCCTCTTAATTCTTCTGCACTTTCTCCTAGTTTCTTCACTTTTATCATACAGTCTTTGTTTAGGAGAAAAAAGGAAAAAATTTCCCATAAACAGTCTCTGGGTTCCTCCTACAGAGGTTTGTTTCCTAGCACAAGTAAAAAAAACAACAACACATAGACAAAGTATGCTATTGCAGAACTTAAACACACTTCTGCTTTGCTCATTAGGGACCCACCTCCATGAAGTCAGGACAAAAACTTAGCCCCTCGGGTTCACAGGTAATGTCCATAGCTTCCCAGCTTGAATGGTCCCTGGAAGTTTGTGGCACTGCCAGTCTTTCATCTCAATCTCCTGACCTAGCCAAGGCTCAGAAGAAGGGTACTGCTCCAACCTTCTCTGTGCTGCTTCTTTGGCTGCTTTTGGCAACCTTCTGGTTACATCTTCCACCTCCTCTTCTCTCTACTGTTCTAAGCCTTGCATTTTAAGCCTGTGATAGTCACGCCCACTGCACCTGGAGCGGGAGCCTAGGTTTCTCTATACTGCCTACCTGGGGACTGCCTTAAAGTGACAGACTTCTCTCTGAAAGCAGCACATCTCATTGGCTTAGACTTAAACCTGTTCTGAAATGTATCTTCTTGAGTATGACTGAGTGACCAGTCTCTGTCCTGCTCAGCCTTCATGTCTGTAGAGTAGCCAGCTGACTCCTTACTACTGCTATTGACCTGGTCAGCTCTCTTGGTGAGAGACTGCAAGTTCTTAATGCTGCTGCTTCTTGAGACTAAGCCTGCGCTAGTGCTGGGCTGGTCACAGTACTCACTAAGGAAATCCTTGATTGGCTCAGGTGCCTCAGGCCCCTCCCAAGGGAGAAGCCCAAGGTGCCTGAGCCAATCAGGGCCTTAGGCCCCTCCCCATGCATTACATGATGCACCATGGGGGGGCCTAAGGCCTAGAAGCATCGTGGTAGGCATTGGAGCAGAAGGGATTGAGCACTCCTCCTGCCCCATTACAGGTAAGAGGAGGGGAGGAGAACGAGGTGGGGGCATCCAGTGGGTAGCAGGAGGGAGTTGGCATCCCTCCTACCATTTGTTTTTTGGGGGGAGTCAGGAAGCATTGGAGCAGGAGGGACTGAGCACCCCTCCTGCTCCGTTACAGGTCTGGGAGGCAGAGAGCAGGAGAGTCGGGGAGGCAGAGAGCAGGACAGTTGGCAAGGACGTAAGCGATTGGTTCTCAGCAGTCGCTTCTTTTTTGATCGGAAGCGTTCCCTCTGACATCATGACGTCAGAGAGAAGGCTTCTGACGCAGCTGCGGATTGCGTGAGGTGTAGACGCCCGCAGCTTTGAGCAGGGGAACTGGCCAGAAATGCTGGGCAGGGAAGAGAAATGTTGCTGCACAGGGAAGGGAGGGGGCATAGAACTGTTGCTGCTGCACAGGGAAGGGGGGTAGAAATGTTGCTACTGCACAAGCAAGGGGGAGGATAGAAATGCTGCACAGGCAAGGGATGGGAGACATGCTGCTGCTGCACAGGGAAGGGAGAGAAATGCTGCACAGACAAGGGGCAGAAATGCTGCTGCACAGGGAGGGGGGTAGAAATGCTGCACAGGCAAGGGGGGAGAGAAATGCTGCTACTGCAGCACACAATTGGGGAGAGAGAGGGAAGGAGGGAGAAGGAAGACAAGGGAGAGGAACCAGAGATGCCAAGTCCATGGGAGGGAGGGAAAGCTAAAAAGGAAAGGAGATACCAGACCATGGAGGGGGAGGAAGAGATGCCATGGCATGGGGGGGAGGGAATGGAAGGAGATAGAGTTACCAGATCATGGTGTGGAGTGGGAAGGAAGGAAGGAAGGAAAGGAGAAGAGAAAGAGAGAGATGCCAAAGCATAGAGGAGGGGGTGGAGACAGAAAAATGGAGAGGGAGTGAAGCTGAAATGAATCATGTGCAAAGGAGAGAAGGGACACAGAATATACAGTTTATTGAAGGGACATAGAAAGAAGGAAGATGCCATATGGAAGAGAGAGAGGGTGGACAGTAGGTGGAAGGGGCAGAGAGAGAGGGCAGAAGCTGGGTGGAAGGGGCAAAGAGAGGGCAGATGTTGCATGGAAGGAAGAGAGGACAAACGCTATATAGAAAGAAGAGAGCAAAGAGAAGATGATTAAAGCAGAAACGACAAAAGGTAGAAAGATTTTTTTGTTGCTTTACTTAGAATCAAGTAGTATTGTAACTGTATTGATAAAAGTTTATAAATAGGAAATGGAAATAAGGCAATTTTTTGGACTAAACCCCTTTCCTCAGGTCAGGATAGGATACCATAACAGCAGTATACTGTACTGTTCTGAAGAAAGATTTGGCCTCGGAAAACTAATTGAAAAATGGATTTGTCCAATAAAATGGTGTTTTCTTATTTCTCATTATTTGTTTTATTTTTATTTGTTAATTTGTAAAGTGGTGATTGTTATGTATCAGTTTTTTCAAATTTACATCTACTGTCTTTATATTTTGCACAGTATTAGGGGACGTGTCACTGTTTTTGTGGTGTTGCATTGTATGCAGAGTCTGGTTTCTTGGTGGTTCAGTTTAACTTTTGCCTACATATTTCTATTTTTAGTTTGTGATTATTCCATATTGGGCGATGGTGTATCTCAGTTCTGTGTGTATGAAAAGGACATAATTTTCAGTTGGCATTGACTGTGCAGGATCAATTGACTGTGCGGGATCTGGCTTGCTTAGTTTTACAATGTATGTGTTGGTGTTCTAGTGCTCACTGCAGTGTTTAAGATGCTGTCTTTTCCTAGGTACACTCTTGTACGATATGTGGATTGTTACTAAAAATCATATTTTTCATATAGATGGGGGGTGTCAAAAAATGATGGGCGCCGGGTGTCACATATGCTAGGTACACCACTGCCACACTTGCTCAGGTTAATTACTGATCAGGAAAGAACATAGAGAGAGCTGAATCCTGTGCCTCTCCCATGTAGGTTTGGGTGTGGCAATCTGAAACAAAGTCAGGTAGAGGAGTGCAAACTGCAGTCAGAGGGAGTTGGTCAAGCAGAGGAAACAGATCCATGGCAGAGTTCTCCAGAGCTTAAACAAGGTAATGAGATAGAAATGCTGTACTAGGAGGAAACTTTGCAGCCAACCAGCCAGCGTACCTGGGACAAGAGAAGCTCATGGACATTACAGTATAACCTATTTGTGAGGACATGGATGTAAGCTGATTTTGTTCTTTTCTTTCTTTGGAAACTGGCAACTGCGATGTGTTTTGGTGAAGAGAATTGTGTGGTTACTGGCTAGCCTGGAAACGGAAAGCCTGAAGGAATACTAGCATTTTGAAGGCAACTGGAAAGGGAATTGCTCCAGCACAAAAAGGACTATTTTTGCTGCGTTTGTTTTTGAAAGAAAATAAAGGGTCTGCAAGGTCTGCTTCATTGTAACAGTGCTGAGCACAGAAATAAACTGTCTCTGCTGTTTGTAAAACTTTGGTGGATGGGGGTTTCTTCTGGGGTTTTTTTTAAATGCAAGTCACTCATTGCTGATGTGGAGAGTGATTTGGGGAGAATCTACTATTCATCCAATGGTTTTGGGATAGCGGGTGCTTGAAAAGCAAATTAATTTAGTGGATTTGGTAATTCTCCCAGGAGTTGGTGGTGAGCCTGACTGTGACCAAACAGGCTGAGTGAGGATTACAAGAGAGTTATTTGGACTGTGTGTAATGCTATATGAATGCATGATATTGGTTTTTCTTTTGTTTTGAAGAGTATCAGGGGAATCATTCTTGAACTGTCCCTGATTAAAAGGTATAGCAGGAGATGTGTTGACCTGGCAGCCAGAGAAGCTGCGTTGAGGCGTTAGAAGTAGGTGAACTGTTTGCTTTTTCCTTTGTTTTATTTTCCTGCTCACGCCTATATAGGGAAAAGGCCTGTGAACTGGGACACCGTTGCATACAGGAAACTGGGGTGAACTAAGAATGTGAACGTGAACTGAGTTTTTGACTTTTTGAATATTTTCAAGGTTTTGGAAGACAGAATAAAGACCGTCTCAGCTTACCTGTGACTAAGTTGTAGTTTGTTTGATTTTTAAAGCATTGAAAGCCTTAACGTTATCACCAGGACAGGGCTTTCCCTCCTAGAAAGCAAGCCAGAACTGTTAATAGCGCCAGGTGAGGTTGACCATCTGTGGACCGGGACCCACTGTGTGACAAGGTGCAGCTTTAAACATTCTTAATGGTATTTCAGTGTGCTCCAACTCATTTGAGACTCCTGCTAAACTGACCTTGCCTGCTTCCCTTTAGGAGATAAAAACAAGAAGAAGGGATTCCAAATATCAAGGGTAGCAAAAGTCCATGATAAAAATGATTCGGGGGTTACTGGGTGATCTGCCATCTGTGACAGAAATATGAATGTAATTAGGTAATGGTTCAAAAGGGCACATTTAGAAGAGGGAGGCAGATATATAGGCATAGTGACCTTATAAAATCAATATTGCTGTAGTAAATGAGACTAAACGAGAGGCGGAGTGCTGTTGTATATTTTTCTGTAAGTGTATTTCATTCATTTTATAGCTTATATGCTGCTCTTTCACTAACTAAACTGACTAGCACCATCCATCAGATGCTCAACATATTAAAATATCATAAATTAAAGATAACTTGGGGGTCACTTTTCCTAAGCTGCATTACGTGCTAATGTACACTTAACATACATATGAAAAATGGCCTAACACACAATATACTAAAGCATTCTTCTTAGTTTTGATTGCAAGCTCTTTCAAGCAGCGCTATGTGTGGCTGGTAGCGCTACAGAAATAATAGTAGCAGCACTGAAGTAGTAGTTGTATCATTTGTGCATCTAGGTGTGCAGTATTTATTTTATTTTTTGGGAGTGGGTATGTCAGGGGCACTATTCCGTGTGCTGACATCTCTGGCATGTTAACTGGTTAGCACATCAATAATGCAGGAGGTGGCAAGTGCTACCCTGTTAATGATTTAAAATTGGATGCTTATTAATGCTAACATTACCACTCAATATAGGAGGTGCATCTGCAGTGTTCTATTACATATAGTAACTACTCTCTATTCGGGAAAAGGCCTCAGAATAGGAGCGTACGCACAGTCTTATCATAGACTGAGCAATCAGCGTAGTTTTTTCTGCTCCATGCTCCAGTCATTGGTCAAAAAATCAGAAATTTATATTTATTCTCACTATCTTAATTATTCTTATTTTTTTATTTTTATAACTTAATCCATAACTTAAAATATCATCTATCATTTAAAATCACCAGAGATGCATTACTCCCTTGGTTTGAAAAACAATTGACAGCTAGTTACTTATCTTAGTCAGTGTTTGTTCAGTGTTTTTTCAATATTTGTTGTACAATGCCGACGTGGCCAACATTTGGCGGATTTTATTCTTTATCCACTGCTTCAGGGCCAGTATCAAAGCATCAAGACATCTATAACGAAATAAACTCATTAGTATTATACCAAACCATTTTTCAGCTAAACAGAATGTTACTTACTTTCCTGCTACCGACTGCCAATGATTCTTGAACGTCGGCAAGATGGTGCCGGTGTTCACTTTATGTTCTCTCGTCAGCGTACTCTGCAACATGCTGATGTAACATCTCCCTAAAGTCATCTCCTAATAGGAAAGCTTTAGTCTCAGTCGTTAGCAGGAGAGTAAGTAACATGCCCCTTTTAGCTCCGGTCGTTCAGCAGCACTTTGAAGGCCTAGGTCATTTTTAAATACTTCTAAAACCCGGTTTGATTTAGGCCGGTTTTTAGACGTTTTTCTGTTTTGATTATGAGCCACCTAGTTTCCACCGTCTCCTTCGAAGTAATCCCCTTGAGAATGCATACAGCGATCCCAGAGTTTTTCCCATGAGGCCATGCATCTATGGAAGTCATCTTGGGTGAGTGCCTTGAGGATCTCCTGCAATTCTGCCTGGATCTCTTCAATCATGTTAAAACGGCACCCTTTCAGTCGTAATTTCATTTTGGGGAATAGGAAAAATTCACAGGGGGTAAGGTCAGGCAAATAGGGAGGGTGCATAATCACTGTAATGTTTCTGGAAGCCAGGAATTGTCGAACAACGAGTGATGTGTGAGCCAGCAGCATTCAGGCATGGTGGAGCAACCAATTTTTGTTTTTCCACTTGTCTGGGCATTTGCACTGAATGCTCTCGCTCAGCCATTTCAAATCCTAACAATATGACTGTCCTACTATCTCACAAACATTGTGGATAGTTTGCCTACGATCTGCAAGGATAGTCTCATGAACTTTTGCTATGGTTTCCAGTGTTGTGCTTGTTGACGGTTGTCTGGAACAGTCATGGTCGTGGACAGATGTTCGTCCATCCTTGAAGCATTTGTACCAAAGAAATGTTTTGCTTTGGCACATGGCATTATCTCCAAATCTTCCTGGAGCATATGATGGGTTTCTGCAGCAGTTTTATGAAGTTTGAAACAAAATTTGATGCAAATTTTTTGCTCAGTAAAATCTGTCATATCGAAATCCGCCGAGTCACTAAAACACAACCTTACAAAATCACACAGAACAAAACAATGTGACCACTCAGCTGCACGCCTGTTGGCACACTGATTCACAAAGCATACAGCTAGACACCTCTAGCGGTGGAAGGGCATACTATATCCAGTTCACAAGCGCTGTTCACATTCCCCAAACTTTTGGGTAGCACCTCATATATTTTTTGAGATGTGGTCATTATCTCTAGTTTGGGATATTTTTTTAAAAAAATCCTTTATGAATTAATGCTAAATTCTGACCCTTTTTGTCTGATCAGTTGGCATTGGTAATTTTATAAACTAGAGGACAGATTTCAAATAAAATGTGATCATTCTTTGATTATAACCACATTGTGGTAATTTAAATACCATTTCTGGCTGATTATCTCCTATTTAGTCCCTGATAAAACAACAGTGTCATTTAGCTGAAGGACATCCTTGAATTGGAATGCTATTGTGAACAATGGGTTAGAAGAAATTGCATCAAAAAAGTAATATTGTGGGTATTTCATAAGGGCTATCCTGGGTTCACTAGGGACTTAGGTTGAAACAGAATTGGAGATGCTTGGAGAGGATCTGGATTAAAAATCAATTGGTGATTTTTTTTTAAGTTCAGCAATTTTATTCTTTTTTAACAAAACAAATCTTAAAAATAATCATATGCCTCAAAACACATATTATAACTGATGTTCAGGAAAGAGTCACTATCTTTATTTTTGTATACCGCTACTATCAAAAGAATTCTAGGCGGTTTACACAAAAGAGAAAAACTGGACAATCAGCGAAGTACAAAATAATAAGTTGAGAATACAGCATATTGACTAAAAAGCCAATAAGAATTTAAATTAATGCAGTAAAATTATTATATTAAGATTGAAAACATTGAATTAAGAGATAAATTTAAGGAGTAATACTGTCTTAATTTCTCTTTGAAAGGCGCCGTGAGATAACATGACTCCGCTAATATAGTTACTGAAGTAAAGGCTGCTCCTGTCATCTATCTCATTACCCAACCAGGGCTGTTGTTTACTTGCTTGAAATGCAAGCATCCTATCCAAAAAAGATCTAGGGCTCCTTTTACAAAGCCGTGCAAGGGCCTTAACGCGCGGAATAGCGTGCGCTAAATTGCCGTACGCGCTAACCGCTACCGTCTCCTTGTGAGCAGATGGTATATTTCCGGCTAGCGCACTAATCCAGTGCGTGTGTTAAAATCGCTAGCACGGCTTTGTAAAAGGAGCCCCTAATTTTACAACCTAAAATCTTTGGGTATGCAAATAAGTTACAATTCCTGGTTATCCTCACAGGGTTATATAGCACAAAATGAGATAACAGGTAGGTAGGGGCCAGTCCCCAAACCAACTTAAAACAGAGACATGCGAATTTGAACATTACTCGTGCTTCCACTGGCAACCAGTGTAATAAACGATAATAAGGGCTGATATGATCACTTTTCTTCAGCCCAAATATCAGGCGAACAGCCGTATTCTGCACTATTCTCAATTTTCTCACAACTTTCTTTGGTGTGCCCAAGTAAACAATATTACAATAGTCCAATATGGATAGTACCAATGCCTGCACCAATAATCTAAAAGATAAAGGGTCAAAATATTTTTTGATGGTCTTCAATTTCCATAGTGCAAAAAAGCACTTTTTCATCACCAAATTCGTATGTTCTACCAAAGTAAGATGGGAGTCTAAAGTGACTCCTAATATTTTTATAGATTTTAAAATTGGATAATCATGCCCATTTAGGTGAAGCGATGTCCTAGTTAATTTGTCATTTGTACTTGCTAAAATTTTTTTTGTCTTTTCTGTATTCAATTTAAAATAGGTTGTCCATTGCTCTATTTCTGTCATGATGTGGAGGGGCATTTTCGATATGACATCCAAATCTGAGTTTGGATGTTTTGTGGAAGACACAAAAATCCAGTAGTGAACATGACCATTTTCAAAACAGAAACACATCTGTATTTTTGTTTTAAAATGGTCATTTCTCAGATGTGCTTGTTTTCAGTGTGTCTATCTTTTTGAACCATTTTTGAAAAAAAAGTCCAAAAGAAAAATACTGAAAAAACCCCCCATTGGAACGTATGAGGGGCCAGCATTTTTTGTAGACTAGCCACACAGACATCTCGGCAGAGCAGTGGGGCACCCTAGGAATCACTGCAATTAAACTTCAGTTACCATAATCCCATTATAGTGCATGGTGAGCCCTCCCAAACTCATCCACAACCTACTGAACCCAACTGTACACCACACCAATAGCCTTTATGCCTTCAAGTGTCACCTATGTGTAGGCACAGTGGGATTTGTGTGGATTTTGGAATGCTCACATATTCCATGATAAGCGTAGTAGTTAGAATGGGGCATGTGTGCCCCTCTATGGTTGACTACACCACCCACTAGGCTACTCCAGAACCTGCTTGTTGCTCTACTAGGACTGGCCATAACATCTAAAGCTATCATACATGCAGGTATGTACTGTTTAATTCACATCCTTGAGGAGGGTGGGAGGGAGTCAGTGACCACTGGTAGAGTATGTGTGTGTGTGGGGGGGGGGGAGGGGGTTATGCCTTCATCCCATCAGTGGTCATCTGGTCAATTTGGGTACCTTTTTAGCACTTATTTGTTGTTAAAACAGGCCTAGCCCATAAACATCCAGACTGGGCCTTGGACATTTTCTAAAATGTTTGATTATTGCCTCTAATATGCCCCCCCTTAAGATTTAGATGCACTGCAGCCACCATAGAAATCTATTTACAAAATGGGATTTGAAAATAACATATTGGAAGGGTTTGGCAAGAAAAACATTCATCTGCTCCTTTATGCCACATTTTGGACGTTTTTCTTTTTTGAAAATGAGTCCTGCATATTGTTTGACAGAATCCAAAATTCAATTAAAATGGGCTAATAAACATATTATTAAAAAAAAAAAAAAAATGGGAGCAGCTGTAATAACATTGAGCTTTATTGGCTTCTTATCTGAAAATACAACACACATTGTTCCACCAGAATTGATAATTGAGTAGATGAGTGTCTTTTCATGAACTCGTAATACAGTATATCCTGTAGTACAGCATAATTAAAATGGAAAGTACCGGTAGTTTCTTATTATTTTCCGTTAGTGAATAATCGGGTGAAAATATATTGAATAATACTCCTTTGAATGACAATGGTTCAGATATAATGAGTATCTCCTGTATTTTAAACTACATCTGATGTAGATATCTTTGTCCTATAGGGCACTAATATATCATATGTTCAAAGGATCCTTTATCAGATATGAATGACCAGCATAAATCTGAATTTTCAGAAGAAGTTTTATTCAATTTGGCAGGAGTCCAAAAGGCTCAGTGAGCCAAAAAGAACATTGATTGTTTAGCAGATGCTGATCTAATTGAGTGTATTCTCTTAGTTCAGAAAAAGATCTATTCATTATTATCCAATTCTGAATTGATTGATTTATGCCATGATGCGCATAAGTTGCTTAAATGTTTTGTTTTGTTTTAAGCCAAATAATTTTGTGCCACCTGCATATGAACATGAGAATAGTCATATTGGGTCAGACCAATGCTTCATCCAGCCCAGTAACCTATTTCCACAGTGGTCAATCCAGGTCACAAGTACCTGGCACAGAAGACTTAAGGGGTGGATCTTCCCGCAGCCATGTTTGTGAAACTGCTTAGACGCTGAGCAGAGCAGAGCACACATATGGGAGTTTATTTTTGTACATCCTGAGGTAGCCGACACAGGTGAAACGCTGGCCATCGTCGATGTGATGTACTCTGCATTGGGGATAAGTACTCCATTGATTTAATTTCACTGGATGAATATATAAATGATTTATTTGTTCAGTTTTGATTACTGTTCTCTGCATTGCACAAGGTTTTTTAATGTTACACAGTTAAGGTTTTTTATGCTGATGAGGTGATTTACCCCGGTTTGGAATTCTCATACTTTTTTCAACAAAGGTTGGTGTGAGAGGGGTTCTGAGGCATTTTCCTTCCTCCTGGGTGTTTAATACTTCTTTAAGCATCTGCACTGTCAGAGACCGGTAGAGTGAGTAAAATGTGACTATGGTGCTACTGATCCCAGGGCATTGGCTTCCACCTATCTGTCTCAACAGCAGACTATGGACTTTTTCTCCAGGAACATAAGAACATAAACAATGCCTCTGCAGGGTCAGACCTGAGGTCCATCGTGCCCAGCAGTCCACTCACATGGTGGCCTTACAGGTCCAGGACCTGTGCAGTAATCTTCTATCTATACCCCTCTATCCCCTTTTCCAGCAGGAAATTGTCCAATCCTTTCTTGAACCCCAGTACCGTACTTTGCCCTATTACGCCCTCTGGAAGCGCATTCCAGGTGTCCACCACACGTTGGGTAAAGAAGAACCTCCTAGCATTCGTTTTGAATCTGTCCCCTTTCAACTTTTCCGAATGCCCTCTTGTTCTTTTATTTTTTGAAAGTTTGAAGAATCTGTCCCTCTCTACTCTCTCTATGCCCTTCATGATCTTGTAAGTCTCTATCATGTCCAAACCTTTTTAAAATCCATCTACATTAACCACTGTTACCTAGATGCAGTAGCATAGTAAGGGGTCGGGGGGCCGGACTGCCCTGGATGCCATCTTGGTGGGGGAAGTGGCACCTCTCCTTATCTACAACCCCCCATACCTCTTTGGCTCTTTGCCAGTGTGAGCAGCATCTCCAATCCATTGCTGGTGCTGGCCTTACTCTCCCTCTGAAGTCAGACTGCCCCTATCAGAACTCACTCTAACCTACGATATATCTACATTCATCACCAACATGCAAAAGAAAGAACAGCCACCCCTGTACTCAGCATTTACATAAATGCCAGATCTGTAGCCAACAAACTACTATTACTGAATGCTCCGATATCTACAAATGACTTAGGCCTTACCTTCCGGCTAAAAGATAGAACTTGCCCAGAAATATCCCATCTCTGTCCACTAGGATACAGTGTCATCCATACACCTACACCAACAAAATGAGAAGGCGGCTTGGCTATAGTCTACAGAGCTTTTTCAAAACCACCTTAACAGGCTCTTCTATCCTTCCTGAACTAGAATATATGATATGCAAGTTGGAAGACAAAATCAATGTATACTCCAGCAGTGTAGGTATCCTACTATTTTATAGCGCCCCCTACCCCTACCCACAATAACACAAAATTACAATAAATTATCAATATGAAAGAGTGATTGTTCTAGGTGACATAAACATGCCACTAGAATCCATGGCAATGTTAATGTCTCTAAATTCAAAAAATTCCTCCATGACTATCAACTGTCACACTCTAGAACTTATAACATCCAATCCCCCCCTCTAGTCACAGATACTTACTGGTCATCACTTTCTTGGTCAGATCACTACCTACTGTCCTTCAATCTTTCCATGCTCATGGGTAGGGCATCCACTAAAGGTCCTATCAAAAAACTCTACGAAGAAGCAGGATCAATGCTGAACAACTCTGGAATAAGATTTCTGAAATGCTAAACACAAAAACAAATAACCCCATTATGATGTTGGCTACCTGGAACAACACAACTGAACTGTAGACTCAATAGCTCCCTTATGTTACCGCAACACAAGATCTACCAAGGACTCACCTTGGTTTACCAAAAACCTTATAGCAGAAAAACAAACTTGTCGTAGACTCATGAGGCAATGGCAAAAGAGTAATTTACCAGAACATAAAACTGCCTGGAGAGCTGCAATCAATAGATACAAATTCAACATGAAAGAGGCAACACCCACCCCCATGCTCATTAAATAGACAGCAACAACTTTGATGTCAAAAAGCTATTTCATTTAGTTCACACCATGACTGCATCTCTAGTACCAGGTCTTTCCAACATAAATTCTCAACCAGATGCTTAGACCCTTGCTGACTTCTTTTTAAACAAAATCAAGAATGTACAAATTGATATTGAGAAAACAGGACTGCTGTACATCCAGAGCACATACTACATTTAATAATAACCAACCTTTGTACAGTTGACCATATCTGGTGTGCCTTCACACCTCTATGAACTTCCGACACAACTAGGCTCCTAAAAAAACTTTCCTTGCGAAACAGCATCCTTGACAAATGCCCTACCTGTTTACTAGCAGATACCCCAGATCACATCATAACCTGGATAACCAACCTAATATCTACTACAACATGGTCAACTACTATCCCAAATAGGTCACATAGCTCTCACCCCCATTCCTAAGACTCAAAATGCAGACCTATCTAACCCCTCAAACTAAAGGTCCATAGTAGAGAATGACACGGTGGTGGATGTTACCCACGGCTATCTGCGAGTAGCCTTGGGTAACCCGCCAAAACGGTGGAGGGGGAAAGGTGCTCACCGCAGGTATGGGGACAAGGCCATTCACCGCCCCGTGGAGCGGTGAATGGCCTTGTCCCCGCAGTTAAGGGAGGGAGGGCCCCCTCCCTCCTTCCTACCTACCCACCCAAATCTATTTCCCTCCCTCCCCCTTACCTTCGCGGAGTGTTTTAAGATTGCAGACTTGTTGAAAGCTGCCAGAGAGTACGTGCAGTCACGTGCGTGTGTGGGCAGAAGCTTCTTCTCTGACACAACTTCCGGTTGCATCAGAGGAGAAGCTTCCACTCACACATGCACGTGACTGCACAAACACTCCGGTGGCTTTTAACAAGTATGAAACCTTAAAACACACCGAGAAGGTAAGGGGAAGGGAGGGAGATGCACGGACCGTGCGAGGGATACTGAAGGGCAGTGAGATGGCGAGAGGGAAGGGTGGATTCTGCGGGGACGGGGAAGGGGGGTGAAGAGGACGGCAGGGACGGGGCGATGAAGGGGACGGTGGGGATGGGGCAGTGAAGGGGACGGTGGTCCGGTGACGGGGCAGTGACGGGAGCAGATTTTTTTCTCTGTGTCATATTCTAGCCCATAGCTGGCATCCCAATACTAACTAAACTTCTAGAAGTACATATGTGTAAACAGTTCTCTGCCTACACTGAAGAATACTCCTGTCTCCATCTCTCACAGTTCAGCTTCCACCCACAACACAGCACAGAACTTCTTCTGTTAACCTTAACCACCAAAATCAAACAAATCTTAAGCATAACACATCAAGCAGTCCTACTTCAATTTGATATATCAGATGCCTTTTATTCTATCAACCACCACCTATTCCTAACCAAACTAAATGAAATAGGCAATGAGGACACTGTACTAAACAGGCTCAAATACTTCTTACAGAAAAGGAATGACCTCATCTGCAAATATGGAGTACTCTCCAGCAGCTGGCAAGCATTCTGTGGTATTTTCTAAGGTTCTCTACTCTCCCCAATACTTTATAACCTTTTCATGAGTTCCCTGGGCCACATTAACATTCAACAACAGTGAAAGCCTCCTGTCTTATACAGATGACATCCTTCTTCTCATCCCAATCAAATGCAACTCTGAAACCTCCCAGAGAATATCCAATACCATTGACAAAATATATTCTTGGGCTACACTCAATAAACACAAACTAAACACAACAAAAACCAAAGTACTATGGTTTCATAGCACCTTGCAAACACCCCCCACAGCCATCACATAACCCTCAGGAACTACTATAGACATTGACAAAACCTTGAAAATACTTGGAGTCATAACTTGACTCTACCTTATCCTATGAATCTCAAATCTCCAACCTATGGAAAAAAAGAATCTACAGCATGAGACAGTTAAACTAATCAGACCATTCTTCCATGATCACCATTTTACCATAATGGCACAAATGTTGTTTTTTTTCCAAATTAGACTCTTTTTATGCTGGAATAAACACTTCAAATTGTCACCCCTAGGCATCTAACCGGCTTGGTTAGTGTGTTTGGGCAGTAACAATAATCTCTCCCAGAGTGCCCTCTAAAGCTTGAGGGTCCCCTCAGGTCTTTTATCCAGGCTAGGCAACTGCCTAACAGCACAAGTAAGATAGGCAATCTTCCCAAAATAGAGACGCAGTCAGAATGGCTTTGTAACAGAAAAATAAAAGTTTTATTCAGGCCACCGGCCAGATAAGGTTCAACCCCTTTGGCTATAGTTCTGATGTATTTCACAAGCAATAATCTGGAAATACATTCAATCAATAGCCCAGGGTTTCTGCCCTGGAAACAGTGTTTGCATAAACAAATATAATTTTTTATAAGTCTCCCAACCTCCAGTGGCATGGACAAAAAAAAAAAGATAGAAAGCCAAAACAGCAACAAAAACTCAAAAAGAAGATTTTATTAACACAGATGAAAACCGTGGTTATGCTTCCTAGAAGGTTTCAATGACTGTGTGGACGTGTTAAGATAGGCAAGGTAGTTTTCCTTAACTTGGCTCATGCAATCCTCTAACAGTCTTAGGTTGGAGACAAACAGAGTAAAGCAGTCCCGTAGGCGATAATGGATAGCCTATTGCAAATTCACAGGCAAGTTTAACATATAACAAAGACTTGCAAAAACCAGCTTGCAACTCCAGCTCTGTTTGCAGTAGCCGTGTGAATTGCACTGAGCTAGTCTCAGCTGCACGTAACACACCTATCAGCCCTAATGTGGGGGAAGGGATACTGATTCCATTGACAGATTTAAAAAAAAAAAATACAAAACGTTTTCTCTGCTCAGTAACTCTCTTCAAAACAAAGGATTGTGTTATCACACACAGTAAACCAAACCCACATAGCAGAAATCAGGAAGGTTAAGGCAAAATTCAAACTTACAGTTTAGCTGGTTTGCATAGCTTCAGTTATTTCTTGAAACTCCAAATGCCTGTATTAATTTCCATAGCTTCAGGCTGTGGGAGAGACTCTGAACCTGTACAGAGAGGAAATTCTCCTGCCTCTTCCATATCCCAGTCAGCAGGAAAATCTCTGGTAGGGCACTCACACTGGACTTTAGCTGGGCTCCTGAACTGTCTCTGCTCAGACCAGTTCTCCTTTGCCCTGCCCCCAGCTTCCTTCCTGATCTGCAGCTCCCTGGGCTCTGCAGCTCTCTGGTTCCTGTCTCTCCCCTCTCTGTAATCTGAGCTGGCTTTTCAGGAGCTCTAAGCCATGACCCCTAAGCCAGGGCAAGAAAGCAGACTCAGGCATTTCTCAGGTAGGTTTCTTTCCCTTGTTTCTAACAGCCCTCTGCCTTAAAGGGACAGGACTCCTACCAGGCGGACTCTGGCTCATCTCACCCAGGTCCATGCTCTCCCAGGGCCAGTCAGTATTACCTGGAAACCCAGCACTCAGTCTGCCCTCTTACAACGGGGCTTAGGCAAAACCCTGTCTTTCCTTGGAACAAACCTTGACTTGGCCCTAAGTTTGTCACACCTTATCCACAAGATATAATTGATACAAAACAGAGCAATAATACTAATATTCAAGCTGAAAAAATTGACTCCATCTTGCCATACTTCAGCAGGCTACACTGGCTACCTACCAATGTGCGAATTACCTTCAAAATATCATGAATAATGTTTCATGTCCTATATACAAACTCTGCAGAGTCTCTTATAAACCTTTTCATCAACTCTTGGTCAACATCAACTAGAAGTCTCAAGCCACTTTTACTGATCCTTCATTCTTCCAAAGGAGTAAAATACAAGTGCATATTTAGTTTGTTACTCATATATCTTCCAATAATCATCAAGGCTGAGCTTACCTACCTCTGATTTTGTTAGAAGCTGAAGACTCTTCTATTTGAGAACATATACACCATGGACTCTTAACAATTACTACCATCTTTGGCAAATTGCATAACACTGCATCATTCAAGTATTGAACAACCTTCTTCATAATTTATGTCTACCTTTTAACTCATTCAACTGGATTGCAATTGAAGCTACTGTACTGTATGTCTAATGTTTTCATTATATTTCATGCTATGATGGATTCAACTTCTTCCTATCTCCTGTATATCTTACATAGTATTCTGTCTAACCTTGTTTACTGTGTAACTCCTGAATTGTAAGTCATCTTGAACCTAGATAGGCATAGAACGTCCCAGAAATTGTAGATTAGATTAGATTAGAAGGTTAAATAGTGGGTTTCATCAAGGGTCTATGCTGGGACTGCTGCTTTTTTAATATTTAACAATGATCAAGAGATGGGAATAACTAATGAGATAATTAAATCTGCTGATGACACAAAGAGATGAGTATCTGAATATTAATATTGATAATGGAAATCTAAAATAAATACCAAAAATAAAATAATGACCGATGAAGATTCTGGTGCTATTGAATCTGTGTATGGAAACTGACACAATTGCACCGCCGAGGTCTTTAAACGGGTTATAATCTAAATATCTAAGGTGGCTGTTTTTTGATACTGTCTGTTAAAAAAACTTTAGAAAAATATACTTTACTGTGTGCCTAATATACTTGTGCATAGAAGTATTTCTCACCATAACTCCTTGTAATGTATAGTGAGCCCTCCCAAACTCCCCCAAACCTGTCTACCAACCCAATAGCCCTTATAGCTGCAGATGGCACCAATATGGCAATATAGCAGGATTTGGGTGGATTTTGATGGGCTTACACTTTCCACAATAAATGTAGTGGTTAGAGTGGCTTATGGACCTGGATCTTCCTCTCTATGGCTCACTAGTCCACGCACCAGGCTACTTAAGATACCTGTGTGATGTTCTACTAGAATTTCACACACCAGGTGCTTCTGTTCTAGAGACAGGTATACACTGTTTCATTCGGAGTTTTGGCGGGTGAGAGGGGGGTCAGTCACTACTGGAGGAGTATGAAGGGGTCATTATCTAATCCTTCCAGTGGTCATCTAGTCTGTTTGGGCTCCTTTTTGGCACTTAGACACTTTTAAAACAGGTCTAGCTCTGGACATCTAAGTTCCATCCTGGACATCTTGGGAAAGGTTCAATTATCGCCACAAGGTGTTCAAGTCTAAGCATGCTCATATCCCTCCCATGACAAACCTTTAACATGCTCCCCTTAACTTTTGAATGCACAGCAGCTAGGAAGCCTAGCAAGATGTCCAGAAAGTCAGTTTTGAAAAATCGGTACTTGGATGTCCTGGCAATTAGGACGTCCAAGTGCCGGTTTATGCCACTTTTTGGACGTCTGCATTTTTTGAAAATGAGCTCCATAGTCTAATAAAATTACTCCATGAAGTACTGTACATGAGGATTTATCTTCCTGCTGCTTTGTGCCTGGAATAATTAACAGTCATTCTGAATACTGCTTTGATTGCTGGAGTTGAAGAAACAGAGCTTGCAGATCTACTAATCTCTTTCTTTGCTGGGCACTTGTACGTTAGAATTTATTGGATGAATATCTCCTTTCACAAGTTGCAGAGGCAGCATCAGTTTAACTTTGATTTACAGTACATGTCATTGCAAGGAACACTAAATCCCTGAAGACAAGTAGGATATATCAACCTCACAAATGAGTGATGTTCGCCAATAGTGCTTACTAGGGCATTCTCATAGGATGTTCTGGAAAAGCCCTGCCATCTTTTTCTAGACATACAGAATATGGACTTTCCCATGTGCATGCCCCTGAAAAATCCCCTTGGTTCATTTTTGTCTGCAGTAATAATTGCATGCCCTTTCTCCTGCAGCAGAACTTTGACAGAAACATTTTCACAGTTGCTCCCTTAGCAAAATTTCTTTTTCTTTACCTCCACAAAGTACCTTCATTTATTTTATTTATTTTTTGTAATTCTAAAGCACAAGATCTCTTCGGTGTAGCCTCTCCTCTCATACCAAGCCCTTTTCATTGAGGAAAATTTTGTCTTTTGATTTCTCATCAATCACTATATATACTTATGTAGATGTCTATCTCATGTATAAGTTGAGGGCAAATTTGGGCTAAAAATAGTCAAAATTCTTTAACTTATATATAAGTTGAGGCTCCCTTTCAGCATTACCTTCTTCTCGTCTCACCTCTGGATCCAACATTGCTCCCTTTCTCTCCCTCCCCTTCACCTCCAGATCCAAATCTGCTCCCTCTTTTGCTACCCCTTCACCTCTGAATCCAATATTGTTTCTTCTCACTCCCTCTCCTCCATCTCCCAGGACAATTGTTGCTTTCTTTCTATCCTTTTCTCCCATTAACCAGAATCTCTCTCTCTCTCCCCCACCCCCCATACTGGTGCATGGCCAATCATTTTTCCTTCCTTCCCTCCCTCCCCACCCACAGTTCAGCATTTCTTCACTCTCTCATTCCCTCCCCCATCTACCTTAAACTTGTCTTCTAAAGAGCAGTAGCAACTCATTGATACACTTAGTCTGCCTGCAGCCTGCTTTGGAGTGTTCCCTTAGACCTGCCTGTGCTTCTGATGTAACTTCCTCTTTCCACATGGGTGGGACAGGCCCAAGGAAATGTTTTGGAGCGCAGGCCAAAGTAAACTAGGGTATCATTGCACTGCCCACTATTGTTACTATCCAGGACAAAAGTTAAAGGTAGATGGGGAAGGGTTACCAAACAATGGACGGGCAGAGAGAGGTAGGCATATCAAATTTTTATTAAACTTGAAACTTGAAACATCAAAATTGAAACTGGAATCTACAATCCCTTTGACGTATGAGGCAATTATATGTGGAACTTTGCTGCATATCAAGCCTCCTATGGATCATTAGAAATGCAGGTTATTCCTTATTATGACATAGATAGTGATGCAAATGATAAAACGCAATTGGAAAAATTGCAACCGCCCAGAAGCGTATCTAGGGTATGTGACACCCGGGGCCCATTGTTTTTTGACACCCCACCCAATGTAAAAAAAATTTTTTTTTAATGTCCCCCCCAAGTGCCAGCCATGAGGGGGTGTTCCCAGCCTAGGAGTCATGGTCCGGGAACTTCCCTTCTCACGGCCCGGTGCCAAGGCTCTGGATAGTCCCCTTGGCCCAGCATGTTCCCAGCCTTCTCTCCCTTTACCTTCCGTGAAGCTGAAAAAACCGCCGGCCTCGGCAGTGATTCAGCTACATCGCCCGCGGCTCCCCTTCCTACTTTCCGCGTCTGCCAATGACGCGACTTCTTGTTTCCACCCGGGTGGATTGCAGAGGCAGAGAGAGTTGAGTGATGTCCTTGCTGAACCATTATCCGCGCTCTTCAATCTTTCCCTAAGTACAGGAAGAGTCCCGTTGGACTGGAAAACGGCTAACGTCATTCCAATCCATAAAAAGGGATGCAGGACGGAGGCTGCGAATTACAGACCGGTGAGTCTCACATCAATGGTGAGTAAACTCATGGAAACACTAATTAAACATAAATTAGATACAATCCTGAACGAGGAGAATCTACGTGATCCCCATCAACATGGATTTACAAAGGGAAGGTCCTGCCAATCCAATCTAATCAGCTTCTTTGACTGGGTAACAAGAAAACTGGATATGGGGGAGTCCCTGGACATTGTGTACTTGGACTTCAGTAAAACTTTTGATAGCGTCCCACACCGCAGGTTATTGAGCAAGATTAGTTTGATGGGATTAGGTGAAACATTAACTGCATGGGTCAAAGACTGGCTAAGCAGTAGACTTCAGAGGGTGATGGTTAACGGTACCCTCTCCGAAATGTCGGAGGTGATCAGTGGAGTACCGCAGGGCTCGGTCTTGGACCCGATCCTATTTAACATTTTCGTAAGAGAAATGACTCAGAGGCTTTAAGGTAAAATAACATTATTCGCCCATGACGCCAAACTATGCAACATAGTAGGCAAAAGCACATTGCCCAACAGTATGACGCGGAACCTACTCTTACTGGAACATTGGGCCTCGACTTGGCAACTAAGCTTCAATGCCAAAAAATGTAAGGTCATGCACCTTGGCAGCAGAAATCCGTGCAGAACTTACACCCTAAATGGTGAGATCTTAGCTAGGACTGCAGCAGAACGAGACTTAGGAGTGATCATTAGTGAAGACATGAAAACTGCCAATCAAGTGGAGAAAGCTTCATTCAAGGCTAGACAAATGATGGGTTGTATCCGTAGAAGTTTTGTCAGCCGGAAGCCCGAAGTCATAATGCCGTTGTACAGATCCATGGTGAGACCTCATTTGGTGGCCACATTATCAAAAGGATGTAATGAGAGCTTAATCGGTTCAGCGAATGGCCACCAGGATGGTCTCAGGACTCAAGGATCTCCCGTATGAGGAAAGGCTGAGTAAATTGCAGCTATACTCACTCGATGAACGTAGAGAGAGGGGAGACATGATTGAGATGTTCAAATATATCACATGCCGTATCGAGGTGGAAGATGATATCTTTTTTCTTAAAGGACCCACGGCCACAAGAGGGCATCCGCTGAAAATCAGGGGCGGGAAATTTCATGGCGACACCAGGAAGTATTTCTTCACTGAAAGGGTGGTTGATCATTGGAATGATCTTCTACTGCAGGTAATTGAGGCCAGCAGCGTGCCAGATTTTAAGAAAAAATGGGATAGGCATGTGGGATCTCTTAGGGGAATAAGTTAGGGGGATGGGTCATTAGAGTGGGCAGACTTGATGGGCCGTAGCCCTTTTCTGCCGTCAGTTTTTATGTTTCTATTATAACATTCTTAGTCTTGTTAACCATCCCTTTTTTAATAATTCCTAGCATCTTGGGGTTTTTTTGGCTGTTGCCACACATTGGGTGGAAGTTTTCATTATATTGTCTACGGTGACACCCAGATCTTTTTCTTGAGCGCTAAGGTGGACCATAGCATCCGGTAATTGTGATTTGGGTTATTTTTCTCAAAGTGCATCACTTTGCATTTGTCCACATTCAATTTTATCTGCCACTTGGATGCACCTAAGTTCAAAAAAGGACCCAATCTGACCAGATGACCACTGGATGCACGAAGTAGAGATGTACCAGGGAGGGGCCTAAGGCCCTGATTGGCTCAGATGCCTAAGGCCCCTCCCATAGATAAATCAGATGCCTAAGTGACCCGAACACACCATAGGGGTGTGTTGGGGGGACTTAGGGGTGGGGTGTCAGTGGTCTAGAGGCTTGGGGGAGGGTCTGGAGGGGGTGCTGCCAGTTGGGGGGCTTTCAGGAGTTCTAGGGGAGTACAGGCTGTAGAAAGTGGGCATCCCTCCTGCCAGCGGGCTTCGTAGGGGTGGGGGGTTCAGAGATTCTGGCAGTAGGAAGTGGCATCCCTCCTGCTGATGTCGGGGATTCCCTGCCAGCTTAGCTGATCAGGGATTCCCTTGCTGTGATCAGCTGATGGCAAGGGATCTTTGATCAGACATGTGAGATTCTGTAACCAGTGCTGTGACATGGGCGCCAGTTAAAGCAACGGGGAGGGGGGAAGGCTGTTAGACGGGGTTAGGCATCTATCCAATGCCAGTGTGCAATTCTTAGCCACTTCTCAAGCAGCTGCTGAGATCGACGTTCTGTTTAGATTCAGTTCCTGAGTGTCCTGGTATGGGTAAAAGAAGTAAAGTTTTACAAAAAAGTAACCAGCAAAAAGAATAGGGGAAAACAAATTAAATGTTTATCTGCAGTCTTTCATTTTATAGATTGCAAATGAATTGTCCCTAATGTTCATTAGGGTGCTGAAACTATACACTCACGTACTTTAGCATCAGCCCCCTAGAACTGTGTCAATTTCCCCTCTTAATGATCCAAAATGTATAGTAACTTCTTTAACATTGTTCTATTAATTCTAATGTTGGTGCAGCATCTGGATAACATGGCCTGGAGGAGGGGAGCTAATGACTAGATCAATAAGAGAAACAATGATTGGAAAAATGAAATGTCTTTTGGCAAATGAGGCAGTGACCAGCAGTGAGGAATAGGTTTCTTCTCATTTGCTAAATGGCAGCAAACATTTTCATCTCCGACAGTGTCCAGATAAGAAGACACAATAAGTTGCTTACATTTAAGTGTGTCATGCCTGTTTTTAAAATGAAAATTGAATAAATAGAAAGTTTAAAAAAATAGAAATCATGTATAACCTAGTAAGGTTTCAGTTGTGTTTTAATAGGGGATTTTTTTTCTGAAACTGAATGATTTTTTCTTTTAGAGTGTTCTCTGTTCTCTGTTTTGCCGTGCAGAGATAAACCTCTCTTCTGAATCTTTTTGACAATATATATTCCAGTGCAATAGGTGAGACATTCTAGATAGACGGGTTGTGTGCCTATGGCCGCACTGCATCTGCAGAAGGAATCCACTCCTTTTTTTTCTCTGCGCCTCTGCGTCACATTAGACACACACTTGACAATGGTTGAACACACGAATGCAGTGGTAAAAAAGTGCTTTCTGGCATTATGGAAATTAAAGACCATCAAAAAATACTTTGACCCATTATCATTTAGATTACTAATGCAATCACTAGTGCTTTCTACACTGGACTACTGCAATATCATTTATATGGGTATACCTAAAAAAAACAGTGAGGAAACTAAGAATTGTTCAGAACACAGCAATCCGCTTGATATTTGGATTGAAAAAAAGCGAACATGTTAGCCCCTACTAGAGACTGCTGCCAGTGGAGGCACGAATAATATACAAGTTCTCTTGCATATGTTTCAAGCTGGTTTGGGGACTAGCTCCTACCTACCTGCTACCTCACTTCGTACTATACAGCCCTATAAGGCCAACCAGAAACTGCAATCTATTTGCATACCAAAGCATTATCGGCTGTAAATACAAAACCTTTCTGGATAGGACTTTTATGTACCAATCAAACAAACAGCAAACTTGGCTAGACAACTACATTAATAGAGCTAGACTGACCTACGACGCTTTTAGAAAAGATATAAAAACTGCCTTATTTGACAGATTTATCACCTAAACAGTAACTACACCAAACACTAAATCCAATTCTATTACTTCTAATATGTCCATTCTTGCGTATAAGTCTGTAATTTTTAATATTGTATATTATAATTCGCTGCATTTTAAAATTCTGTATACTGCAATTCACTGATTATCTGCATATTGTAACTCATTGATTGTCCAGCTCTCTTCAATGTGAACCGCCTAGAAGTCACACGATTATGGCGGTATAGAAGAATAAAGTTATTATTATTATTATTCACTGGGTTCCTTAGCTCCACCTACAGTTTTTTCCTTCTGCACGGGGCTGGGGAGTCCACTGCAATCATTGTCCCATCCAGGGGTGTTAGACACCTTCTCAGAAGCAATGGTTAATCAACCAGTTGGAGCTTCTATAAAAAGAGATGTTTTAAATAATTTTTTTAAACTCTGAAAGTTATTATTCATTCTCAGTTGTCCAACCAGATTATTCAAAAACATCACCCCTACCACCAAATTAACCATAGCTCTGGTACTAGCTTATCTCAACTTGCTGTCATCAACAGATACATACATCATGTTCTCTGATCTTAAGGATCAACAGGACTGATGTAATGTCACAGCATGTGAAAGATACAATGGTAGCCCTTGATGAATTGCTTGAAAAATCAATACCAAACTTAAATACTACTTGAGATTTAAAAGGTGGTCAATGCAATTTTTGTAATAAAGGTTTCACATGCTCAAATTTACTGCCACCAAAGATTAAACGTACTGCAGCATTCGGAACCACTTGTAAAGATCTACATTTGGATGATGACATACCCAAATACAGCACTGAACAAAAAATACCACTCTCCACTGCACCAAATACAGTGCATTACAATAATCCAACCTTTGTAATACAACTGCAGATTTACGGCCTCTTTAACAAAGCTGCGCTAGCAGTTGCTGTGCGGCAACAGCCCCGAAGCCCTTTAAATCTCTATGGGCTTCTGGACCGTTAGCGCAGCGCAGCTTTGTAAAAGGGGCCGTTAGTGACAGATAAAACCTTATCCTTCATGGATAAAAGAGAATCTATCCAAATGCATAAAATTTTAATTTTCTTTCGCTCTATAAGCACCATTCAGTCTACCTCAACAACTTCTGGCCATAATGGTTCTTCAACCCTTTCCCACCTACCCGAGTCACATGGGACCTTTAATTTTCACTTCTCTGTAGAGCTGTGAAGATATGTGACAGCACGATACTTCTTGGCCTTTCAGCCCTTATTTTCATGAGTAGCAAAGGATTTTTTTTCCCTGCAACGTGTTTTTTCTTAGTTTTTTAGCCTTTTTATGTATATTCTTTGGCTTTTGGCTGTTTTAGGCCTGAGCTCCCAGCCAGATCCATAAATTTTTTAAAACAATTTATTTTTGTCATCATTAAAGGCTCCTTTTACGAAGGTGCGTTAGGGCCTTAACGTGCGGAATAGTGTGTGCTAAATTGCCGCAAGCGCTAGCCCCTACTGCCTCCTTTTGAGCAGGCGGTAGATTTTCGGCTATAACGTGTGCTAATCCTGTGCGTGCGCTAAAACGCTTAGCGCACCTTCGTAAAAGGAGCCCTAAGTCTTTTAATTTCACTGCAGCTTTTTTTCATGATGTCCCAGAAACCTGGCAGTCAGTTTAAACGGTCCACATATTGTAATAGGACAATCAATGTCTGTGACTGACCTACATAGCATGTGCCTAAAGTGTCTGGGTCCTTATTCTATGTCCTTTAATTGTTCTCTTTGGCCCTGATTCTATAAATGGTGCCTAACTTGTAAGTACCATTGAGCACAATTGTCAATTATCCACTAAATGCCATTTATAGAATTGTACCTAAGCAGTCTTAGGTGCTGGTAGACTTGAAACCATAGGTGTACTGCCATTTAGGCTAGGGTTTTCTTGGCCTAAATGAGTGCACCCAAGTTAAGTGCCTACCTGCGCCTAAGTCAAACCCCGCCCCAAATTCATCCACAATCTTCCCATAGCCACACCTACGTTTTGGTAGGTACCTCAGTGTAGATGCCTACTTCAAAGTGGTAGGTGCCTACTGAGTTAGATGCCTACCAGATAATTAATTTTTAAAATAAATTTTAATTGTTTTTTAAATGGCGCTTTCAGTTATCAGCGCCGATTAAGCTTAACTGAATAATTAAGTTAGGCACCTAGATTGGCTAGGAACACCAATCTAGGTGCCTAACTTTAGACATATATTATAGAATTAGGGCCTTTGTACTCAAAAGTAGAAGAGGATTCAAAGCGCCAGAGAGTCCAAGAATGGCTTTTTGGCATGCATAAGTTTGAACATTGCCACCAAAGGCATCTGTCCCAGTGTCTTCTAGAGTGGCATTAGACACTGGAGACACATCATCATAGAGGAGATCTACTTCACCCTGGGTTTTGAGCACCAGTAGTCCCTATCTGGACTGACCATCTTTGCATCCAGCCCCAAGGAACTGCATGGATTCTTCTTCATCTTCATCAGCATCGAAGAACTCCAATGGTGGGCATAAAGTGAAGGTGAAGAAGCATCAGCATCGGTCCTCATTGAAGTATGGTTTTTGGAGCTCTGGGGCACTGATATTGCCAGTACCATAGAAGCGCCATTGAGCACAATTGTCAATCATCTGCTAAATGCCATTTATAGAATTGCACCTAAGCAGTCTTAGGTGCTGGTAGACTTGAAACCATAGGTGCACTGCCATGTAGGCTAGGGTTTTCTTGGCCTAAATGAGTTTTGAAGGAGGTTTTTTTCATTGACCGATGATTGATGTTACCCTTTATAGAGACATGTGTACACTTCTCCCTCCGTATTCGCTGTGATAAGAGATTAACAGAACCGCAAATACAGAAAAACCGCAAATAACTTTTTCATATGTTATTCACTGTTTTCTATTAAAAACCATTGTGAATATGGTGAAATCGTGAATAACATGGTGGGAGACCTGGCCTGTTCCTGAAGGAGAGGCAAAACACAGTGAGGAAAGTGCTAGGAATCAGTGATTTCTCTATGCAAGCTGATTTAATTTGGGGGGGAGGAGCCAGCAAGCTATAAACCATGAATAATCGAAACCTCAATTGCTGAAACCGTGAATATGGAGGAAAAAGTGTAGTTATACCAGCCACTAGAGGGAATCAGAGGACTTTTTTTTCCTCCTTTGCTATGAATGTTACAAGAGAGAATTGTTGAAGTCAATAGATAAAAAAACAGCATATATATATTTTTTAAAAACAGGGGTCTTTTACTAAGGCGCACTAGCCAATTTAGAGCACGCTAAATATTTAGTGAATCTGTTAAAAAAAAGCCTAAAAATGGTCTTAGGGATATTTGGAGCATTGAGATTAAGCATCAGATTTCAGCATCTCAATGGCCACAAATTTGGTCTTGGAGGATGAGATGTACAATGTCCGCATCTATGAGACAAACATGGTTTTTTCTTTTGCATAGAGTATTTTGGATCCCGGTTAGATTACAGAAGTTAAATAGTTCAAAGTCTAATAGATGCTGGCATTGTAACATTGAAGAAGGGACTTTAGATCAACTTTTGTTTCACTGCCCTATATTTTAGCCTTTTGGAATTCAATCTGGAATCAAGTAAATTGTTTATTGGAAAATTACGCAGCATTATCTTATGATACCATAATATTTGGAATGTCGATGAGAAAAAAGGGCCAGATATCAGTAAATAACAATAAACTTTTATTGATAACTAGTCTTTAAGCCCGTTACATTAACGGGTGCTAGAATATATGTATGTCTGTCTTTCTTTCTGTCTCACTCCCTGCCCTTGTGTCTTTCTTCTTTTCTTTCTGTCTCCCTCCCTCCTATTATTTGTCTTTCTTTCTATTTGTCTCTCTTTCTGCCCCCTATGCAGCATTTATCACCCCTTGTCCACTTTCCTGTACAGTAGCCATATCAGCATTCCCTCCCCCTCCATTTCCTTGTGCATCAGCATTCCCCCCTCCCTACTTCCCTGTGCAGCATTTTCCTCCCTCGGGTGCTAGAATATATGTGTGTGTGTCTGTCTTTATTTCTTTCTCTCTCTGTCTCCTTAGCCACTTTTTCCTGTCCATTCTCCCTTCTTTTTACCTCCCCTGTGTCCACCACCACCCCTTCACTGCTCCCCTTATCCAGCAGCAGCCCTTCTCCCTTTGTTTTACCTCCCCCCTGTCCATCAGTACCTCTTCCTGCTCCCCCTGTCCAACAATAGGCATCCCTTCCTTTTTCCCCCCTGTCCATCATCACCTCTTCCAGCTCCCTCTGTCCAGCAGTAGGCCTCCCTTCATTCCCCCCCGTCCATCAGCATCTCTTCCTGCTCCCCCTGTCCAGCAGTAGGCCTCCCTTAATTTTTTTCCCCTGTCCATCAGCACCTCTTCCTGCTCCCCCTGTCCAGCATTAGGCCTCCCTTCATTTTTCCCCCCTGTCCACCACCACCTCTTCATTGCTCCCCTTATCCAGCAGCAGCCCTTCTCCCTTTGTTTTACCTCCCCCCTGTCCATCAGCACCTCTTCCTGCTCCCCCTGTCCAGCAGTTGGCCTCCCTTCATTTCCCCCCCTGTCCATCAGCAGGTCTCCCTTAATTTCCCCCCCTGTCCATCTGCACCTCTTCCTGCTCCCCCTGTCCAACAATAGGCCTCCCTTCCTTTCCCCCCCCCCTGTCCATCATCACCTCTTCCTGCTTCCCCTGTCCAGAGTTTTTTATTTACTCGGATAGAGTCCTTGCGGCCCCCCCCTTTCCCTTCCCTTGTAACTCGGCGATTCAAGCAGCCTGTGCAGCAGTCTTCACACGCTGCTTCGGGTCCTTCTACTGCCCTTATTTGCTCTGCCGCATCTCCGATGACATCATCAGAGACGCGACAGAGCAAATCAGGGCAGTAGAAGGGCCTGAAGCAGCGTGTGAAGACTGCTGCATAGGCTTCTTGAATCGCAGGGTAGGTATTCGGGTCAGCGGCAAGGGAAGGGGGGTGAGCGGCAAAGAACTCCTCTGGTCTGTTGCGGAGGTCGGCCCGGCTCCATTTATTGATTCGTCGGGGGGGGGAATATGCGCTGTGTTGGGGGGAAGGGTAGGCAGACGCGGGGACCGGGTTGCGCGCTTGTGGTGCCTGAGCTGCAGGAGAGGGAGCTGGTTGTGCGTGGCGGGGGAGGCCCCGACTGCAGCTTCTTCGTCATTGAAAGCCGCCGCCGCCGCAGCTCCTCTCTGTCGATCCTGGTCCAGTTCAAGAGAGGAGCTGGGGGTGAGGAAGGCCGCCGCAGCTATGTAAATTTTTTTTTATTTGAAAGCTGCTGCCGGGGCCGCGCATGCGCAATTGTGTTTTCGCGACAGATCGGGGAACATGTTTTTTTTAGTGCGCATGCGCGCCTATCATTTTATTATATTAGATGACAGGAGTCGCCATTCAACATATTACTAGGAATTGGAAAAATCATAGTAGACTAAGTTATAAGTTTTGGTGGAATTCACTTTGTCACATATATAAAATGGAAAGATCATTAGTTATACAACATGGTAATTATAAGAATTTATTAAAATTTGGGAGCCATTAACGAATTATTGCAATGATTAAATGCCATTTTTTTTTTCTGTTGAAAGATACAGCATCTATGCTGGGAGGGGGGAGGGTCACATTTTATTGTTTATCTCAGAAAAGAATAATGGGTAGGGGGGTGGGATGAGGGTTAATTATAATTATACATATTATAAGATACAGTAATAAGAGTTGCAAGTGTTGTACTTTAATGTTGTTTATTTAATGCCTGTACACTTGATGAAAGTTTGAAAATGAATAAAGAATTTAAAAAAAAAAAAGAGCACGCTAAATATTAGTGTGCGCTATATTCTAACGCGCCCATTATATTCTATGGACGAGATAGCATCTAGGTTGCGCTAAATCAGCTAGTGCATCTTAATAAATGACCCTCATTTTTATTGAACTTTTTTTAATGTTGATTATTTAATATGTTTGTTTTTTCCACCTTTTGCTATTGGTTTTTGACAAGTATGGGTGGTGGAATTTTTATCTTTTTGGTTCTAAATGATTTTGCTTTAGCTTGTTGGATTACTTCACTCCCCTTAGAACTTCATATGTATACATTTTTTATTATTATTCTTACTTTAAAAGGCATTTATATACTCATATGTTTATATATCTTCTATTCAATTTAAATTCTGAAATATTCATGAAAGGAACAATAAAAAAATAAAATAAAATGACTATTATCAGTGAACTTCTGAGTTTTCTAAATTATTGAGGGGAAAAAGCACTTTTTATAACCATATGCAGCTGGTGATCTGAGAGGAATCCAGAGGACTTCTCAGAGGAGAGATCTCTTAACCTGCCTTCAGATCCCTCCCGACCACAGGAAAGGAGTCTAGCCAGAGGAACTCTCCTTTGTAGGCTTTTTTGCAGAAAATGGTGGAGGCTAATCCCTATACCAGGGGTAGGCAAATTCAGTACTCAAGAGCCGGAGCCAGGTTAGGTTTTCAGGATATCCACAATAAATATGCATGAGATAGATTTGTATCTCAAGGAGGCAGTGCATGCAAATCCATCTCATACATATTCATGGTGGAGATCCTGAAAACCTGACCTAGCTCCGGCTCTCGATGACCGGAATTGCCTTCCCCTGCTTTATACGTTAGAGGTCATGGATGAGTCCAGGGCTGAGATGCTGAACGTTCTCAACTATGACTTCCCTACTAAGAAAGCTGTGACAGTGCTATTCACATCATAAAGGATGCACAGATGAACTGGGAAATCTCTATCTCTGTGCAGATTGTTCCTAAGAAAGTAGACACCAAGTATAGAGTCTAGAAGGTTCCCAGATTTGAGAAGCCACAGCTGTTGGCAGATAAATGATGGCAGTTAAAGACTTGAATAGTCTATCCAGTCTGCCCAACAGTCACACACATTAGTAATTCATGATTAAATTATCTTTCTTTGGCATTTCTGGGACATAGACCATAGAGTCTGCCCTATACCATCCTCGGGTTCCAAATACTACTCCAGCCCACTCCAGCTTATCCAAACCATCTTGTCATTTGCAGGACACAGAGTGTAATAGTCTGCCAAGCACTGTTCTCACATTCCAACTTACTTGAGTTTCCATTAAAGCCCTCTCTAGTCCATCCTATACCGAATTGCCATAGACAGGACACAGATAGTGCAAGTCTGCCCAGAACTAGCCTTAGTTCTTCACAGTCTGAGTCATTACAACCATTTAAGTTTTGTTTTTTATATCATTCATTTTCTAATCAGAGATCCTCTCTGTCCATCCCATGCCTTTTTGAATTCTCTTACCATTTTCATCTCTACCACTTCCCTCAGGAGGGCATTCCAGGTATCAATCACCATGACGTTACTCCTAAGTTTACCACCCCAGGATGCTTTCAGAGATTGACTGTTGAACAAAATTGTTTTAATTCAAACAATCGTGCCATGTACTATGTCAACAGTGAGGGTGTATAGGTTCCCATCCCTTGTGTCAGGAGGTGGTCCAGATGCAGCAGTGGGCCACCAGCCACAGCATGATGCATCAAGCCACATACCTAGCAGAAAAAGACAACAGTTTGGCAGAGAGGCTGAGCAAGTTAATTTAATTGCACTAGGGTCTTTCAATATGGGCATTACCCAGAAGGTCTTCTGATAGTAGAACACTCCTTTGGTGGATCTTGATGCCAAAAAACAAAAGGAACATCACAGAGTGTTTTTTTGTTTGTTTTCTCTGGATCTTGATGCCACTCATTTCAACAAAAAAGATCCCTCAATTCTGCTTCAGACTCAGATTCCACAGCAGGATTGGGAAGAGGGTCTTCTGTATACATATCCTCCCATCCCTCTGACAAGGGAATGGGGACTTAAATACTGCCTTTTTGTTGCTTTGGCATTTCAAAGCTGATATTCAAAGCAGTGGGCACTGGAGGATTAAATGACTTGGCCAGGGTCACAAGGAGCAGCACCATAACCCTTCTCCTGAAACTCAAGCAGCACCAGAGAATCATGATCCTCATAATTACTGGTTCCTTCTTCTTCTGGAATTATCCTTTGAAGAGCTGTGGAGCTTGGACTGTTTTACAACCCTTATCACACAGAACAAGGGGTCTTTTCTGCATCCCAGCCTCCAGTCCCTGGCTCTCATGGCTTAGATGTTGAGGACATAGAATTTGCTTCCCTTTGATTTCCAGAGGGTGTCTCTAGAATTCTGCTAGCTTCCGAAAAAGATTCCACTATGAAATGTGTGAGGGAGTAAGGGGTTTTCCCTCACTAATGTGGCTATTATATTGTTGGACAGCAGTGAGCATTAGCGCAAGAGTCAGCCACCTGGAGGAAAGTAATGTAAACCTGCTGAATCAGAGGGATGGAACTGAGGCAGAACTTCCACCCTAGACTGGAGTCATTCAGGAAGATCCCAAGGGAGAAGCTTCCAGGAGAGGTACTTCCTTAGCAGTGGGTTGAATCAGAGCCCTGGAAAGCAGAGTCAAACCATGAAGATTATGAGAACAACAGGCAAGGTAAGATGCCTGTTAAATTATAGAAGACTTTAATGCTCAGTATGGAAGACTAAAGGCAAGCCTGGGTATGTAGGAAGACTGTATATGGGAACTGTGTTGTGGGTCTGGCTAGGACCGAGGTGTGATTAAAAATACGGTGAATGCTGCTGCTGAGCATCATTCAACAGAAAGGCAGGGATCTTCAATGTGGAATGTGGTGTGTCCAACCTTAGTAACAGTGTGTGACAAGTTTCAACTTGTTCGGTGCAGTCAGTCAATTGTGAGCTATGGTTAAAAGAAAGTGTGTGTTTTAAACCGTATTGTAAATCATGGATCACGAACAACGCATTAACATGAAATTTTGTTTCAAACTGCAAAAAAGTGCTAAAGAAACACATGAAATGTTACAATTAGTTTATGGTGATGCTGCAGTGGCCATAAAGACAGTTTACAAATGATTTCATAATGGATGTGAATTGGTTGAAGATGAGGAGAGATCGGGACGTCCTTCAACATCAAAAACCCAAGAGAATATTGAAAGCAAAATGATTCGATCAAACAGGCAATTGACTATTAGGGAAATTTCTGAGGATCTGAACATCTCTTATGGCTCAGTTCAAAACATTTTAACAACAGATTTGAAGATGAAAATGACCTGAGAGATGGGCAAACGGTTTCTTCCCTCCATCAGGACAATGCTCTGTGTCACACGTCACTTGTGGTATGCCAATTTCTGTCAAATAAAAACATTATAGTGTGTCCACATCCACCTTATTCACCAGACCTGGCACTGTTTGACTTCTGGCTCTTCCTGAAAGTCAAAATGACCATGAAAGGTAAATATTTTCAATCGATTCAGGACATTGAGGCAACCAAGACAGCGCAACTAAAGGCACCCATGAAAGAGGACTTCCGGAACTGCTTCAGAAAGTGGCAAGAATAATGTTGGAAGCAAGGGGGAGTATTTTGAGAGGAATTAATGGCAATGTGTCTTTTACTGTAATACATTAAAAAAAAGATTTTAAACATTCACCATATTTTTTGATCACACCAGAAGGAAAGACTTGCAAGACTGTGTTTAGGGCATGGCAGCCATTGTGAATTACAAGGTTTTGTGTGAACTAAGTGATTATTGACTTTTCCTGAGCCTGTGAAGTAACACAGCTCATGCTTTATGAAGGAATAAAGAGTTATGTTGCAACTTTCAGGTGTCTGTGTGTACACAGATTTGAAAATCCACTCAGGATTACAAGGTGTTATTCCTTTAAGTGAAGGAGGCTTGCTGTCTGGGTATGAGGGCAAGACACTAGATCCTCTCTCTTGCCCTACAGATAATTTGTTTGAATATCTTATACATCTCTCTGAGCCTGGTCTAAAAACTAACTTTGTAAAGGGTCTACCTTAGTGTAATTAGTGCTTACCAATACTATGTAGAAGGTAAGCCCATCTCTGTATAGGCTCTAGTTGTTCAATTCATGAGAGGTTTGTTATTGACAAAACCCTCTGTCAAACCTCCAAAAGTGTTATGGAACCTGAACATCATCCTCATTGAGCTGACGAAAACTCCTTTTGAGCCTCTTGACTCCTACCATCTGAAGTACCTGACATGGGAGGTCTTGTATTTGGTGGCAGTCACTTCAGTTCACAGAGTCAGTAAGCTACAGGCCCTAGTTGCTGATCCACCATGCACTAAGTTTCATCTTAACAGAGTAGTCCTCCACAACCATCTTAAATTTCTTCCTAAGTTAATGCAGAGTTCCATCTTAACCAATTGTCCTGCCAACAATTTTCCCAAAATCCCATGCCCATCCTGGCAAAAGCACATATCCTGGACTGCAAACTAACCTTAGTCTTCTATCTGGTGTGCACTAAAGCCCTTAGATAGTCCATCCAGCTTTTTGTCTATTTTGACTCAAACAGGATGAGAGCAGCCATCAGTAAACATAGTTTATCCACTTGGCCAGCAGACTGCATCTCTTTAATTTGTGCTCAGGCTGGGATGACTCTGGATGGTTCACAATTTCAGAGGTCAACCTCCATTGAAGATATTTGCAAAGCTGCAAAGTGATCTTCAGTCCTTATGTTCACATCTCACTGCTGCCCTGAGAATACCCAATATAATAGCTAGTTTAAGCAGACAATTCTGCAGAATTTGTTTGGAGTCTACAGTCTAACTTCACCCTCCTAGGCCCATTTTTTCTATTCCAGGCTGTACCTTCATAATGCACCTGTTTGTTGTTATTGTTATTGGTTCTTCTTGGTCTTGCCATTGCATGTTCCTATTGACTATTCTTTGTTGTTTTCAATTAGCCTGGTAGCTAGGGATTCATATCTGTGAGAATACTCTGCCTGCTTCTCCTTGGAGAAAATGAAGTTACTCACTTGTAGTTGGTGTTCTCCAAGAACAGCAGGACAAGTATTTTCACATACTCTCCCGTAAGAACATAAGAATTGCTATACTGGGACAGACCAAAGGTTCATCAAGCACAGTATCCTGTTTCCAACAGTGGCCAATCCAAGTCACAGCTTCCTGGCCAACCCAGGTCACAGGTGCTTGGCAAGAACCCAAGAAGTAAAATAGATTATATGCTGCTTATCCTAGGAATAAGCAGTGGATTTCCCCAAGCCATCTCAATAATAGCCTATGGACTTCTCTTTTAGAAAATTACCCCCTTGGAGTTGCATTTCTTGTGCTTTTTTATCCAACTGCGGGTCCTGTGCCACATGGACAGGCAGGAACACACTCACATATGGTGGTATGGTCTACCAAAGGCTTATCAAAGTTTTTGTTAAAATACTGGTAAGCTTTCATGCTGGGACTCTATTGGATGATGTCACCCATCTGTAAGAATACTTGTCAACTTTCCTCAAAAAACACCTGCTGGAGGTACGTTCACTTTATAGGCTTATGACAGGAAAAGGAATTTTGGAAAAAAAGACTCCCATGGGAGAGAGTCTGTGTAGAAGATGATCTTATAGTGGAAGGAAGAGCCCTGTGAAGTTCATCGGAAGGGAATAAGTTTGTCAGTGCAGTTTTCATAAAGGACATAGTATTAAAGCAGCAATGTGGTCTGTTAGATGAGATTGTAACCTACCAAGACAGCCTTAGAGATGTTCTTTTAATCCAATTGGATCTGAGTGCTGCTTTTGATGTGATAAATCAGTCTCTATTATTGTCACAGCTAGAACAGATTGGTATTACAGGAGTAGTACTTAATTGGTTACAGTCTTGTTTCTCCAAAAACAGGGCCTATTAAGTGACCATAAATAATTCTGTTTCTAGAACTTTCCCATTAACTTACAATTTTCCACAGGGATCTGTTCTGGCCCTAGCCTTGTTTAATATTTTCTTTGCCCTTCTGGCTACTTTGATTCAAGACTTAGGGATCAGTGTGCATTTTTATGTTGACTGTGAAAAAATTCATCTACTGTGAATGTGCCAGGTATGCTGCAAAGAGCAACGTGATGTTCACAATTTTTTCTACTCAATAAATGTCAATTTTCAAAGATTTTTGAACACTTTTTCAAACATTATTTAGAGAGCAATTCCATCAACAAATTAGTAAGGAGGAAAAAGCCTCAGATCCCTCCCTTTGCCTCCCAGAGAACGGAAAAAAGGTTGTAGTGTATATTTGACCTCATCGGCATAAAAAAAATCTCTTTTACCATTAAAGTTAGCTCTGTGTGGTACAAACAATTACAACAGGATCAAATCAAAAGATACGTGGAGGGGCATAATAAAAAAAAACGTCTAAGTCCCCTTTTGGCCTAAGTCCTTAAACGTTCAAAGCAGAAGCAGGCAAAGTGTCCATAACCAAAACAAACGTCCTTGTTTTGATTATGGCCTGCCTCTACTAAACGCCCAGATCACCACTACGTCTAAAAGTACACCCCCATGGCGTCTACACTTTTTGGCCATAATGAACCAAAAAAACGCCTAAGCCCCAAACGTCCAACAGAAGGGCTTTTAGGCGAAGGAGCCGCCAGTCCTTCGCCTAAAAGCTGGATTCTGTAACCGGTGTCTGTCAAAAACAACACCGGTTACAGAACCCCCCCCCCACAACGATCCAGGCAGGAGGGTGCCCAAGCCCTCCTGCCAGTTTGAACCGCAAACCGCCCCCCCAACAACATCGGGGCAAGAGGGAGCCCAACCCCTCTTGCCCCGTTGAACTGCGACCCCCCGACAACATCGGGGCAAGAGGGAGCCCAAGCCCTGTTGCCCCGGCGATTGTGCCCCCCCCTGACTCGATATGGCCAGGAGGGAGCCCAAGCCCTCCTGGCCCCGGCGACCCCCCCGACTAACACAAAGGGCCAGGAGAGAGCCCAAGCTCTCCTGGCCCCGGCGACCCCCCCCCCCTCCGATACAACGGGCCAGGAGAGAGCCCCACCTACACAAATGGGCCAGGAGATAGCCCAAGCCCTCCTGGCCCCGGCAACCCCCCACCCCCCACTACAATATGGGCAGGAGGGATCTCAGGCCCTCCTGCCCTCGATACAACCCCCTCCCCCCAATGACCCCCCCCAGAACCCCCAATCGGCCCCCCTCACTGACCCATGACCCCCCCAGCTGACCCCACAACCCCTCCATCCCCACCTCCCTTCCCCGTACCTTTAATGTTGGCCAGACGGACAGGTGCCAAGCCCACCCGTCCGGCAGGCCAGCCGGGTCCAGAATGGGGTCGAATTGGCCCAGGCGGCAGAAACCCCGCCCACAGGTGGGGCCTGAAGCGCCTGGGCCAATCATAATAGGCTCAGGAGCCTTAGGCCCCTCCTGTGGCCTTAGGTGCTGATCATCCGTTTGAGATAAGTATCTTTTGATTTGATCCTGTTGTAATTGTTTGCAATGCAAGAGCTATCTTTAACAGTAAAGGAGATATTGGTACCTGCTACATTCACAGTAGATGAGTTTTGCACAATTTATACTATTTAGGTTTACTATACATGCGTTTATTTGGCCATTTTTATGCTGATGTCATCCAATTTGCTTTTGTGCATGATAAATGGAACTCAATTTTCAAGCATAGTATTCAACATAGATCAAATAAGTTCACAAAAAATTGAAAATTACAGGCTAATCCTTGATACTTAAAAATGTGAGGCTCTATGGCAAAGCTTCCCAAATTGTGAGGTCAAAAAACCTGCATTTGGGGTCATGGCCTAGATCGCCATTATTCTGCACCTTTAGGGGGGTCACACAATTTTGCTTAGCAGCACTCATGGGGTCACAGCAATAAAAAAGATTGGGAATCATAGCTTTAGAGAGCTGTCATAGTAGGCTGATGCTCAGTGGTCATCTTTGTGATCATCTTTGTGATAAAGTGTATGGGGACAGACTTAAAGATCTCAATCTATATACTTTGGAGGTGGGAGAGGGGAGATATGATAGAGACGTTTAAATACCTACGTAATATAAATGTGCGTGAGTCAAGTCTCTTTCATTTGAAAGGAAATTCTGCAATGAGAGGATGAAGTTAAGAGGTGATAGGCTCCGGAGTAATCTGAGGAAATACTTTTTTACAGAAAGGGTGGTAGATGCGTGGAACAGTCTCCCAGAAGAAGTGGTGGAAACAGAGACTGTGTCTAAATTCAAGAGGGCCTAGGATAGGCATGTAGGATCTCTCGGAGAGAGAAAGAGATAATGGTTACTGTGGATGGGCGGACTAGATGGGCCATATGGCCTTTATCTGCTGTCATGTTTCTATGTTTCTATCTGGCATCACAATTCTATCTGTAATTTGAAAATGATAAAAGAGGTGTGGGAGTGGAAAATGGGAAGATGAAATTGGAATTCAGCTGTCTCTTGAGCAATTAAATAATTTTTGGATCACTATGATATGTAGCATACATTCGGCATCAGTTAATCTATGTGGTTGGTTTCACTCATAGGGCTTTCTGTTAAGGAATTTAGAGCTAAGGGCTCCTTTTATCAAGCTGCGCTAGCGGTTTAACGCGCGTAATAGCACGCGTTAAACCGCTAGCCGCTACCGCCTCCTCTTGAGCAGGCGGTAGTTTTTGGCCAGCGCGGAGGTTAGCGTGTGATGAAACATCGCGCGTGTTAACCCCGTTAGCGCGGCTTGATAAAAGGAGCCCTAAGAGTTTGGTCCTATAATTTCAAGAAAGGAACATTTTCACATTTCTGTTTTATGGTGCTAACTTGACATTGTACTGGGCTGGGATATGGCAGTGTTTTCAAACTAGTTTTCAATTAACTTCAATTAATGTCTGATATTGTGATTTATACATCATACAGTAGAACTAGACCAAATAGCACAATTGAAAATATATATATATATGATAGCAAGGAGGAAAAAAGACCTCATTGAGTGGAACAGACTGCTTAAATGGAAAAACATTAGCAGTTCTACGTCTCACTACGTCAATCTAATCACTGTTCAAAAACCTCCATAATAATTGAAAGACATTGAGAAATGGCACCTATCGGCATTCAACATAACATCAAACTCACTTGTATACCACAAATACCATTAGGTTCTATGCGGTTCACAAAAATTAGTAATACAAATGAATAAGGATCCAGATTCTAACTTCCAAAAGATTCCCTAAAAAGATACGCTTTTTAAGGCACGTCGAAATTGTTGATACAAATTTGGGAATATGAATATATGAGTTAAATCCCTAGTCCATAAGGCTGCCTGAAAAGATAGCAATCGTTCCTGAAATTTTTTGTAGTTACATCCCTTAACTGAGGGGAATGAAAACAGTGGATGCGATTTTCTAGGATGTTTAGAACTTGTAATAATAAAAGATTCCATGAGATACTCAGGAATTGAGCCTGTTAGTGCCTTAAAGCAAATGCAGCTGAGCTTAATTTGTTTTGAGGCACTAGCAGGCTCAATTTCCTCCTTGCTATTATATATATAAAAAATATTTTTAATTGTGTTATTTGGTCTAGTTCCACTGTATGGTGTATATTTGAGAGTATATTTTTCAATGGATCTGATTATCCTGATGTTTTGGATTTAAGTATAGTTGATATTGTGATTTGCCAGCCTTCTAGAGTGCCCTGTCATGGATGCCAATCTAAATTGCTAAATATTCTGTTAACTATAGCTTTGAAACTGATTATGAATAACTGGAAAAAAATCTGCTGTATTATCGATGAGAAGGTTCCAGCTGAATGTTACATGAGATGAATTAGAGTCAGGTAATCAGGTCTCGATTATAAAAACTAACCCTGAGAGTTGGAGAGTGGCCAAGATGGCGGTACTTAACTGGCATTTGTAAGATCACTCTCGAGGTTGCCAGTGATTTTCCCCGTGATTAAGAAAATGGCACATATCACCCATCCATCCAATTATATATAAGAATGTCATAAGATATTATTTTCATGTGGTATATATTAGTTGTATATGAATTTGGGAGGAGGGTGGGGGTTAAATCTTCTTGGTGTATGATATTGAAGATTTTTCAAGTGATGTTGTATTATAATTGTTGATATTTACTGTACACTTGATGTAAGTTATAAAATGAATAAAGAAATTAAAAATAAAGAAAAGAAAATGGCACATAAATGGAAGGGGTTTGTGAGGGTGCCTACCTCTTCGATGCCTTCGCAGCCACTGAGGCAGCTCTCGATTGAGCAATTTTTGCCAGCAGACTGCTCACAAGCTGGCAAAGTAAGTCCCACTGCTAATGTAGCTGAAGAAGGGCTATTCTCGCTGGGACCCGAGATCTCGTTATTGCTACCACTCTCAGTGCCGCCTCTTTGTCCGGCTGAAACTACTGCCGCTGAAGCGGGAAAGAAGGTTGCTGGAAGTGCACCTGAAAGTCCTGCAGAGGAAGGAGATGCGGCAGATGAGCTTCTACCGACGGAGAACATCGTAGAGGCTTTGGCTCCCTCCAAGGAGGTGACTTTAAAGACGATTTGGAAGGTTCTACAAAGGCTGGATGCAGCAACTCAGAAGACATCAAAGGAGGTAAAGGCACTGGGAGGGAAAATTTCTAAGACTTTAGAGCATTCTAATGCTGAAATGAAAATCTCAATTACCATTATACAAATGGATATGCAATCCCTTCAGGGGTTTAGAATTATGGTAATTAAAGACAATACAGCCTTGCAAAAGAAAATTAAGAATATTGAAAACTTTAACTGGCGGTTAAATGTTAGGATTCTTAATTTTCCTAAGTCTACTGGGATAACGTTCTGTGGTATGTTCAGAAATTATCTTGTTGAAATCTTAAAGTATACCTTGGACTGTAGTCCCCTGATAAATAAGATATATTATCTACCAAGCAAAGTAAAGCAATCCCAGGAAGCTTTGGAAAAACAGAATGCCCAAACTCCTCAACTTGATCTACAAAATTTATTAGCAATTTGGAAGAATCCATTTCAGAAATATCTATAAGAACTGCACTTCTAGTATCCTTTGTCTTCCAGCAAGACTTGGCCTCCTTTTATGAAACTGTGATAGCAGTTTCTAGCGCAGGGAGCCAGGCTGAATGGCTCGAGTGTGCCTCCCAACACTCATTGAGGCATTCATGAGGCAATATTTTCGTAATTCAAAAGAACTATTCCACAGTAAAAGGATTTGGGTCTATCAAGATGTTACCAAATCCACACAAGAAAGAGGAAAACTAAGGGTCTCTTCTATCAAACTGTGCTAGCAGTTTGTAGCGCAGTGAGCCACGCTGAATGACCCCTGCTGCTCCTGACGCTCATAGAGTTCCTATGAACGTAGGAGCAGTGCGGGCCATTCAGCGCACCTCTTCACAAAAAACTGCTTGCGCAGTTTGATAAAAGAGGCCCTAAATCTCTGGGGACGTCATTCCTAATTGCTTATCCGTGCAAGTGTATAGTGAAGTATGCTCAGACTAAATATGTGTTTTTCCTCCCAGAGCAGCTGAAGGCCTTTTTGGAGCTGAAAAAAATTGCCTCAAATTGACTGAGTGGAAAGTAAAGTAAAGAGCAAAGTCTAGTGTTATGCCTATTCCTTAATTCATTTGCTTATTGTATAAATATCTTCTCTGTTTTTTCTGGCTTAATCCCCCTTTTAACTTTGTGGTCTAAGAAAGATTAAAGATTATTCTTCTTTTGTTTTTTTTAAATTTGAAACAACACTATACTTATTGTATTTCTGTAACAAGATGTTTATTTTCTTGTAAAATATTGTGAAATTATAAATAAATAATAATAAAAACTAATCCTATCTGAGTATCACCTATCAAATCACTTATGACTGTAGTTTTGTTACAAATATATCTGCATCAAAATGCAAACATTCAATAGATAAAGTATATAGTCTTCTTTTTTAAAAAGAAAATTGACTAGGAGGGTACAATAAAAAAAATTAGTTTATTTTGCCTACTGACTGAGAAGATGGTCTACATTTATCTCTCTTCCTTATTATTACTTCAGAACTATGTACAAACAACTTATATCAATTAAGTTATTTACCATTCTAATTCCATTGCTATAATGTTTATAACGGTTACTTCCGAAAGGCACTAAAAGGATAGAGGGGCATAATTTAAAAAAAAGTCTAAGTCCCCTTTTGGCCTAGGCCCTAAACGCTGAAAGTAGAAGCAGGGAAAATGTCCATTCTCAAAAAAAAAAAAAAAGTCCAAAAGGAGGGTTTTTTAAAAATAATGGCTTGCCTCTACGTTCAGCTGTTTAAACGCCCAGACCACCACTACGTCTACACTAAGTCCCAAAAGCCCAACACAAGAGCTTTTAGGCGAAGGAGGAGCCAATCCTTTGCCTATAAACTGGATTCTGTAACCGGTGTCTGTCAAAAAGAACACTGGTTACAGAATCCACCCCCCACCCCAAGCAACGATCGTGGCAGGAGAGATAGCCAATCTCTCCTGCCGCAATCCCCCCCCCCCCCCCCCGATTTGATCGGGCAGGAGGGAGCCCTTGCCCTCCTGCCCGGCAACTCCCCATCCCTCCCAACATGATCGGAGCAGGAGGGAGCTCAAGCCCTCATGCCCGAACAACTCCCACCCTCCCTGACACGACTGGGGCAGAAGGGAGCCCAAGCCCTCCTGCCCCTGCGAACTACCACCCCCACTAAAATACAAGAAGGAGGGATGCCCCGTCTCGCCCCCCCCCCCCCGCACCTCAATTGGCCCCCCTGAACACGCTACCCCCACACGCCAACCCAAGCCCATCCGGCCAGCAGGTCTGCTATCCTCAGGTGAGGCCTGAGGTGCCTGGGCCAACCGGAATAGGCCCAGTTGCCTTAGGCCCCTCCTATGGGGAATTACACTGCTTATTCCTAGGATAAGCAGCATAAATTCTGTTTTACTACTTAGGATCTAGCTAGGTACTTTGGACCTGGTTTGACCACTGTTGAAAACAGGATACTGGAATTGATGGACCTTTGGTCTGTCCCAGTATGGCAATTCTTATGTATATGTGAAATCAAAATATTTAACAAGAATTGTGGCTTGGAAGATGATTCAAGAGTTATTTATGCATGATTTAAGAGCTAATTTGGAGAAAAGTAATGGGAACAGGTTCACAAAAGCATGTCCAGTGCCCTAAAGTGATTCAAGCATCCCTGGATAATTCTCTCTAAAGATCACTTCAGTAAACCAAAAGGGAAACTATTGAGGCGTGTACTACCCTTAAAGACTATCATCTTGATATGGGGTTTTCTTTACTATTCTGAAACTATATGACTCTAACTTCTGCACCCCTGTATTTTTTGCAAGATTAGAGTCTGTAAGTATACATCTGATCATTTCATTTAAGGTTCTGTTTTTCCTTTCAGTGTCAGCATTTTGGGAAAAACAATATGTCATGCAGGTAACTTGGTATACGGGCATTCAGCCAGAGCGAGCAGAACTTTGCTGAGTTGTCTATCCCTCCTGTGGGAAGGGGTTAGTTCGTTGCCAAAATAACATTACTGACCTCAAATTTATAGAATTATTAAAGAAAGCATATTAGATAGGTTTAAGGACCCCGTGGCCCATACCGGTTGTCACACTTAATGTTTGAAAGCTATAAGATCTGGAATCCTGATTCCCAATTGGCCTGTTTCTAAAGTTCAAAATAAAAAGAGGCAGGTATACAGCACTTATTGAGCCCAAGAGGCAATGATTGCAAATCAGTCCAGAGCAGTGTTGATCAATACCAACCAGGTCAGTTTGTATTTGTCTAATCTAGCATATTGATCATTAGCAAGTTATACAAATGTATTCCTCTAGGGTAGTAGTCTGTATCTTAGCAAACCACATTAGAGCACGTTCAGGGACTAACACAAATCAGATTTTACCCAAACATTTCCAGGTAGGTTTATCAACTTTATCAAATAATCAGTATAATTAAGTAGGAAAGGAGACTTGTAAAGCACCTTTTTGTGGCTTTGCCATTTCAAAGCTGACATTCAAAGCAGCAGGCACTAGAAGATTAAGTGACTTGCCCAGGGTCACAAAGTGAAGCATAGGTGTCGGAATGGGGGGGGCACAGGGGCCATGGCCTCCCCAAAAATTGCCCATCCTGTAGGTGATCCAGTGGGGAGAAACCCCCCCCACACACACTTATTGCGAGACACTACCGCCCAGTGTGCCTGCTGGTCGGTACTCTGCCACGTCCCTGTCAGCATCTACTTCTCCTCCCCTCTCACTCGTTCGCTCACCCACCTGCCCACCGCGTTTAACTTCTTAGCAAAATGCTGTGCCACCCTGCCACTAGCTTCGGCATCTTCTCTCCACTGCGGCCCACCCTAGCGGAAACAGGAAGTTGTCAGAGAGAGCGGGCCGCAGTGGAGAGAAGACGCCATGGCTAGCAGCAGGGCAGCGCAGCGCTTTGCTAAGAAGTTAAATGGAGAGGGTGGGTGTGTGGTGTGTTTTTCAAGAAGGCATCGGTGCCTTCAAACTGGTTACTCACACCAAAGTCAGCGATTTTAATGTGACCATTCTCACCAACCAAAAGATTAGTCTCTGTGGCAATCGAGATGAGGCATGCGGAGATGTAACTGGAGAACAGGGATAAATGTAGTGACCATTCATATTTAAGTTATTACTGGGGCACTGGCTAGACTGAGATCTCTCTTGAAGGGATAACTTTCTGCTTGATATGTTTAGTTGAGTTCTTGGTTCTTTCATCTCCTTGGAAGGTCCTTCTCTAAGGCTCCAGTTGCACCTCCTTCAAAAGGTCTACTGAAACTGGGCCCTATGTCCTGTTTGCAGTGCTCTATTTCTGGCCCCTCTGGTTTACAATCTAGATATTGTGTGTTCCACTTCTGCGGGAGAGAGGAGGGGGAGAAGTAGATGCCGGCAGGAGTGCAGCAGAGTGCTGACAGCTAGGTGTAGAAGGGAGGAGCATATGGGACTGGGGGAAGGGAGTGATATTGGTCCCAGATAAGGGAAGGAGGGAGAGATGTGAGGAATGGAGTAAGGGAGGGAATGATGTCAGATGTGTGAGGGACAGGGAGAGATAGATTTGGGGACTTCAGAGGGGGTAGAAGGAGGACAGTGAGAGGTGGCAGAGGGGGGCAGAAGAGGGACAATAAGATGTATTTGAAGGTCAGAGGGAGTAAGAGAAGGAGAGATGGACACGAGGGAAGGTGGGGGGAGGGAGAAAGGTATGTGGAAGGGCAAGATGGGGAGAGTGAGAGAGATTTGGGGAGGAGACAGAAGGGGGAGGGAGAGATGGACAACTTGGGGAAAGCAGAGAAAGAAGAGAAGCCATGGCTAGGGAAAGGCGGAGGCAATATGGACTGGGGACTGGGAGAGGTGAGAGATGTCATACTTGGGAGACAACCAGGACCTCTGGCTGTACTCTGATGCTACTGCCTGGGCTTTGTGAAAAAAGAAGCACAGCTGGAAAGGAGGAGAAGACCTACTTGGATGTTTTAGAGCCAGCCAGAACACAGGTACATACTCTTGGGAGGGGCCATGAACTTGGGACACAGAAGGGAGGAAGAGAGGCACATTTTATTTGCTATCATTTACTATGTTACTATGTTACATTGGGTCACAGGATGGAGGGAGAGGGGCATGTTGGGACACAGAAGGGAGGGGTACATTGAGACAAGGAAGGGAGCGTGAACTTGGGACAAATGAGGGAGGGGCATGAATTTGGGACATAGAATGGAGAGAGGGGGCACAAACTTGGGACAGGCTGGAAAGGAGGGAGGGAGCACTAACTTGGGACTCAGAAGGGAGGGAGGGGGCATGAACTTGGGATATAGGATGAAAGGACGGGGAAAGAGATGCTGAGGTGGGGGAGGGAACAGAAAAATAATTGTTAAGCATGGGTGTGAGTGAGAGGGAAAGAGATGGTGTACATGGGGAAAGGAAGAAAGAATAATTATTGGACATGGTGATGGGAGAAGAGGGAGAAATGTTGGATTTGATGGTGGAGAGGAAACAGTGGGACAGATGGAAATGATTGCAAGAGGGAGAAATATTAGAAATGGTGGTAGAGGGAATGGAGGAGAGATGTGGCATGGAGCTGGAGAGGGATGATAGAAGCAGAAATGTTGGACATGGGGCTGGTGGGCAGGGGCAAAAGATGCTGCACAGAGTCCGGAGGATAAGAGAGGGAGAAATATTGGATGTGGCAGTAGAAGGGGTGGGAGAGAGGCAACCTGGATCCCTCTCTCTCTTTCCCCACTCCCTTTGCAGCAAGGGAGGGAATGAGAGAGAGATGGTGGACAGTGAGAGAGAGGAAGACATTGCACACATTGCATATGGGGGTGGAGGAGAAAGGAAGAAATGCTGTGCAGTGGTGATGGGAAAAAGAGTGCACTTTGTGTAGTTTAATTTTGTGGTTACCATTGTGTATTAAGATTATATTGTGTGTATATGAAAAATGAATGGAAGAAATGGTGTTTACAATTAGTACTATTATTATGGCGGTGTCTCGGGAGGAGCATGGGCAGGTCTGGGGGTGGGGTCTAGTACAGAGCTTTTGGGCCCCCCAAACAAAAAAGTGTTCCACTGCCTATGAAGTGCAGCACTGGGATTCGACGTCATAACCTCCGGGTGCAGAGGCAGCAGCTCTACCAGTGATCCACATCTTCCTCAGGTTACTAATCTCTGAAGATAAACAAGGTTACCTGTCACAAGAATGGGTTACATGAATATGTATGGGGGTCAGTGAAGCAAATTTTTCAGAGCCTTTTGGTAATCAATAAGGGACCTTTGTGTTAAACTGTATTAAGGTTCTGTACTTAATGCAACGTAACATCCCAGGTTAAGACACATTAAATGAAAACCCCTGAGTTAACAATTAGGAGTGTCCCAGCCGCTGTGGGGAAGCGGCCTTGTTGTTAATTGAAAGCAATGGGTACTACTACACATTAATAATATGGCTGCTAACATGGAGTGCATTTTGCTGTACCTTGTATCTGCAGTAGTAGTAATTAATATGAGAAAATCACTTTCATATTAACTGCAAGGCATACGGTAGTTTCTGTCCATTTCCCACCCATATTATACACCCAAAGAGTAATACAGCAGTTATTGGATACTAGCAGTTAAACACACTGCATAAACTGTTTACTGGATGCTTAGGGTTACCATACGGCTACAGAAAAAGGAGGACGGAATGAAACATCCAGGTTTTAGGCTAATGATTAAGTGGCTGGAGGGTGTGTGATAACAGCCTAGTTTATAAAAAAAAATAAGCACCTATTTTCCTTTATGGAATACTAGTATAAATATTGTGACGGGGCCAGGAGTAAGCCTAGCACTGGCAACCCAGATCCCGCCTCAGGCACAAGTATTAGCACTCTTTGGAGGACCACTCTGGAATAAGCACAGCAGAGAAAAAGAAAAGGAAAAAAAACCTTCCACAAATAATTGCCAGTTCAAAGTTTTATTATCCAGTTCAGTTTACACTGGTTCTAATACAGCCACATTGGCTGATGAGGCTTGGAAAAGATTTTTCACAAATAAAGTCCTCTTTTACAGCAACTTCTTGCATCAATCAGGAAAGAGAACCCCCCCCCCCCCCCCCAAAAAAAAAAAAATCCAATTCCCTTTTAAACAGGGTTTCTTTCTCACAGTTCTGGGCAGCATTCTGGTTTCAAGAACTTATATACAAGAGTTTAGCTCCACTTTTTTTAGGCTTGGCACAATTATTGTATTGAGCCCACTGTGTTTCTTCAGGAAGTTCTCCCCACCTGACTGCCTGAAGTATGAATATCCCACTGACCCTTCTTATGGCAGGGCAGTGGGCTGGGAACCACCCACCCTTGTTTCAATGATCTAAGATTCCTCTCCCAAAAGTTCCCACTATCAGGGCTGTGAAATGTCATGTCACTGAATCAACTCAGGGCTTTATTTCTCCTTCTAACATTAGTTAGCATTAGGCCATCCCCCTCTCACTATGCTTTGCCTGCATACAGGGATTCTTGTTTAATTTCTGTTACTAACTAATCCTCACATTCACACATCAAACTCTCATTCATTATATAGTCCCACATAAGGACAGAAATGTTTCTTTAACCATTTTAGACCATTGTTATAAAACAAACTTTCATTCCCTTCCCCCACACAGTACCTTACTGACTCATGCTGCATTCAGACATATAGTCTAAGGCTTCTGGGCTGCACTCCATTTCATTTCCCTCAGAGACATATCCCTCTACTTCTATAAGAGAGTCCTCACTCTCTGAAGCTGGGTACAAGCTATCCTCTGGAACAGCATTTGGCCAGCCCTGCTCATGGAGATTTTCCCTTCCAATTAGCCTCTGTTTGGAAAGCAAAGTTTTGTCAGTATGGCAGTGCTATAGGACTGGAGGTTTCTTAGCAGAAGGCAGTAAGACAGAGCTCTTAGCCTTCAGTTACCTGTTCTGTGAGGAATGTCCTTCCCTCCAGGTTCCTGATTACCTGCTTATGTTGTCAGCTGGCCTTGATTTAGGTGTAACTTTCACTGGTGCTCTAGCCACTTTCTGCCTGTCAGCTCCACCCCTTTCCTTAACCCTTGCTGTGTCAGATTGCCTGACCAGAGGATTAACTGGAGAATTAACAGATGGTTTATAAAAGGGATTATAGTGACTTGGAACAGGTATTCTGTTCTCTGCCATCCCTTCTCTGTTCTGCCCTGCCTGTCTGATCTTAGCACTGGGAACAGAGTTACTGGGCAGCTTCCTTGGCTTAGGAATAGGCACATTTGCTTTAGTGGCAGGGTTTAAAGCTGATTTTGAACCCGTGACAGGAGCTTCCCTGTCACTATATTTATGTATTTATGGAATACTAGTATAAATATATATAAATGTGTGGTGCAGGAGTGTATGGCGCAGTGGTTGGAGCTACAGCCTCAGCACTCTGGGGTTGTAGGTTCAAACTCCGCGCTGCTCCTTGTGACCCTGGGCAAGTCACTTAGTATTCCATAGCCCCAGCCACCGGGACAGATAGGAAAAATGCTTGAGTACCTGATTGTTAAACCGCTTAGATAACCTTGATAGGCAGTATATAAAAACCTAATAAACTTGAAACTATATATTTAGGCATAAGCACTTACACCAGCCATAACACCTGAGTGTCAGAAATCCATATAACTTACAATATTTTGTAAGTTACACAAGTACAGTAAGTGGCTGCCCTGTCATGCTCTGCCCCTGTGAATAAGTCACAAATCAGTGAGTAATGTTCTTCTATCCTTCAGTGACCTATTGGAGACCTGGCGCTAACTTTCTAAGAAAGCAGTTGAACCAATTATCTTATTGGCACAAGCGCTGCAGGTCCACAAAGCCTAATTCAATACCTTTCTATGTGAGCTGTTGCTTGTATTTATAACATCTTTACTCAGTGCATGTTTTGACCCCTGAAGCAGGCATATGATATGCCGAAACACAGTGCAGATGGACATATAATAAATGTTTTTATTAATTTGGTCTTTTTGGCTCTTCTTTATTTGGAAATACTATTGTCCAATCCCACTTTTTTGTGTGGCTTTCGTCTTCTTCATGGTCTGTCATGATTCTTCCAATTATGTAATGTAATGTAATGTAATTTATTTCTTATATACCGCTACATCCGTTAGGTTCTAAGCGGTTTACAAAAAATATACATTAAGATTAGAAATAAGAAAGGTACTTGAAAAATTCCCTTACTGTCCCGAAGGCTCACAATCTAACTAAAGTACCTGGAGGGTAATAGAGAAGTGAAAAGTAGAGTTAGAGGAAAAATAAAAATAAAATAAACATTTTAACAAGACAGCATTGATCTAAATACTTTGGAAGGTAGAAGAGAGGAGAGAAAGGAATAGAAGCAGTAGGGGGAGCCGCTGAACAGTAGAATTCTGGAGAAATTTAAATGATAGAAATAGAACAAAACAAAGACAAAAGGCAAAACAATAGATTAAAGATAAATCGTAAGCTGGAAAGAATTATGTGTGATCATCTGGATACCTAGATGTTTAAAACTGTTGAAAAATCAAAAGTATTTTACCTTTAGTTGGAAAATATGAATTCTCTAACTCCTGGTGCTGTTAAGAAGACAAGAAGGTTATTTTTTCAGTTGAGGTCAAAAATAATACAGCTTGGTGCCGCCTCCGTATTAAAACGTCCTTGTAAATGTTATATAAGCTATCATGGAGTGAGTTTTATTTTTTATGATTGGTCACAGTTGGCATTAATTTTGAAAGACAAATAGGCTTGAAAAATGGGCCTTATTACTCCATCTGTGCCTTATCTGTCCGCTGCATCCAAACCAATTATGTATTAATACTGTGTCACTGTACTTCCTCCTGTTCTTCAACTTTAATATCAAGAACAAGGCTAATTTTCTCTGTTCCTTTTCTATGCAACTTTTTGGTCACTCTGAATGCCATCATCATAATTTTTTTTAACTGTTTGTTTTTTTTCTTCTTTTGCATAATGTGCCCAGCATTGAATGCTAGGAAGTCATATTAGAAACATGTGAATAGTAGCATTTACATCTGTAGATTGCACACACTTACAAATGCCAGTTTCATAAAGTCGCTGTGGATTACAGGACCGGAGGCAACATAGATTTACCAGAGGTAGGTTTTGTCAGACAAATCTGATCAATTTCTTTGACTGGGTGACCAGAGAATTGGATAGAGGGAATGCGCTAGATGTGGTGTATTTAGATTTTAGTAAAGCCTTTGACAGTGTTCCACACAGACGTCTAATAAATAAACTGAGTGCTCTCGGGATAGTTCCCAAAATGACGGGCTGGGTCAGGAACTGGTTAAGTGGAAGGTGACAGAGGGTAATGGTCAATGGAGATCGCTCTGAAAAAAGGGATGTTACCAGTGGTGTGCCTTGGGCCTGTTCTTTTTAACATTTTTATAAGTAATATTGCTGACGGGCTGTCAGGTAAGATTTACCTCTTTGAGGATGACACCAAAATCTGCAATAGAGTAGACACCTCGGATGGTATGAAGAAAGTCCTAGCAAAGCTTGAAAAATGGTCTGAAATTTGGCAGCTAAAATTTAATGCTAAGAAATGCAAGGCCATGCATTTGGGCTGCAAAAACCTGAGGGAACAGTACAGTTTAGGGGGTGAAGAACTTATATGCATGACAGAAGAGTGGGACTTGGGTATGAATCTATGTGATGATCTTAAGGTGTCCAAACATGTTGAAAAGGTGACGGCGAAAGCTAGAAGGATGCTAGGGTGCATAGGGAAAGGTATGGCAGTAGGAAAAAGGAGGTGTTGGTGCCCCTGTTTAAGACTCTAGTGAGACTTCATTTAGAATATTGTGTACAATTCTGGAGGCTGTACCTTCAAAAAGATATAAAAAAAGATGGAGTCAGTCCAGAGGAAGGCTTCTAAAATGGTGCGTGGTCTTCATCATAAGGCATATGGTGACAGCCTTAAAGATCTCAATATGTATACTTTGGAGGAAAAGCAGGAGAGGGGAGATATGATAGAGACATTTAAATACATTTGGGGTTCTGGTTTGGATTTCTCACACTTGTGTGTGGCCAAGATATAAAGTATAATAAATAAAAGATTGTGAAAAACTGAAACCGTTAACAATCTAAAGCCCCTGATGACGCTGAAAGGCGAAACACAGAGCTGTGTTGGGCTTAACTGTTCAGTTTATTCAAGGTGAATGATATATGGAGAAGAACTGACATCGGAAGGAGAAGATTAGCAAAGTGAACATTGGCACAGTGATGAAGGTTTTTTAGGATATAATAATTGGAAATTGCTTCATATAGTGAATTAACTTTTAAGTTGGGATTAATAGGGTAGATTGGGAGGGCTTCATATGTATTAAGATGATATAAATGTATGTATGAAAGAATATTGTTTAATTGAATTTTAAGATATGTGGTATAATAAAATTATGAGTAAGTTAATAACTGAATAAATGATAATTATTTATACAATATATGGTTTAATAGTAAAGCTCTTTTTTGTATGAAATTATTGTTTAATTAATGAGAGCTATTGAAGGCATTTTATAAATCCCGTTGGTGTTTGTGTATTGGTAACTTCTTATATTATAGATAAATCAATGTTTATTATCTGGTGCACCTAGACCTATCCTAATGTGTTATCCTTTCACTTCTTTTGTTTTAAAATTGTAGTTCTACCCCCCATCCTTCTGTGTTTATGTCATGTCATTGTTCTTTTTTTTTATAATTTCTTTTAACTATTAATATGTATTATATACCGCTTAGACATTCTTTAATTTGCTGAATATCAAATTATAATATACTTGAAACTTGAATGTATCTGAATGCAAAAAAGCATGGGACCAGTGGTGTACCTAGGGTATGTAACACCTGGGGCTGATTATTTTTTAACAACTCCCCCATATAAAAAAATATTTTTAGTAATTTTATTTAGTTAGTTAGTTTTATATCCTGTCCTCCCTGGAGAGCTCAGAACAGGTTACAGTTTATCATTCACAATGTTACAATTTAACATTATATAGGGTTATAACCTCTCCAACCCCATGCAGGTGCTAAGGTGTAAACAAAACACACAAAAAAGACTTTTCCTCTCTCTTTTAGGTCCTAGCTCACATTTGCTCTCTAACACCAGCTCTGGCAGGATACACATTTAAAATCTGACATATTGTAATCAGAAAATAAAATTATTTTTTTCTACCTTTTATTGTCTGGTAATTTTATTATTCAAATCATGTTGGTTCCAGGCTCTAGTTTCTGTTTGTATTCTGTTAACTTGCTCACCAGGGTTTCCTTCCCATTTGACATTTTCTTCTATCTCCATGTTCACCATCCATCTTCCATCTCTGGATCTTCCCTTCCACTGCCATAGCCAACATTTATTTCCCATTGTCTACCATCTCTCATCTCTCTCTCTCTCTCTCTCTCCCTGCCATGTGCCCTGGGTCAAACTTCTCTATTCTGCTCCATGCATAACGTGACCATACATCCCGTTTTCAACGGGACAGTCCCGTTATGGGACCAAACGTCCCGTTGTCCCGACCCACCACTTCGGGACGCCGAAATGTCCCATTTTCAGGGACAGCGTCCCGAAGCTGTGCGCGGGGACAACAGACCAGCGATCGCTTCCACTCCTGCGCTAAAGCCTGCCTCCCTCCTTCCCTCCCTACAGTGCCGAAATGGTCAGGGGGGGCCCGCCAGGTCCAAAATCACCCTCCCTATTCTCAGGGCCGGCATTAGGGGATGGCAAGAGGGCCCTGCAATCCAGGCAGCTCACTTAGCTGCCATCAGCCCTGCCTTTGGCTGCACCGGTAATGCTAAACTGGACGGTAAAATCAAAGAGAGAAGCCGCGGGACTTTCTCACTTGCCTGCATTGCTCGAAGTTCTGCCACTCTCGATCCCGCCCCCCTCTGAAGTGACTTCCTGTTTTTGAGGGGCAGAATCGAGAGCGACAGAACTTTGAGCGATGCAGGCAAGTGGGAAAGTCCCACGGCGTCTCTCTTTGCTTTTACCGTCCAGTTTAGCATTACCGGCGCAGCCGAAGGCAGGACTGATGGCAGCTAAGAATCGCCTCCAGTCTCGCAGTAGCACAGGAACACTCGCCTCTAAATTAAGCTAAGGGCTGATTCCCTGAGGGAAAAGAGGGGAAGTACTGGAATGGGATGTGGGAAGATGATTGGTTGGCTGGCTCAGGAAAGGGGAGAAAGCTGCTAAATCAGATAAGGAAGAAAAAAAAGGAACACAGGAAGATGCTAGACATGAAGGTTGTAGGATGAAGGAAAAAACCAGACATGACGAGTAGGAAGGCAGGTGGGAGATGCTGGACATGGGGCATGCTGACACAAAAGGAGAGAGAAGGAAAAGGGAGAAGAATGAAAGATGCCAAATGCATGGGAGGGAGGGAAAGGAAAGGAGATACCAGACCATGGAGGGGGAGGGAGAGATGTCAGGGCATGGGGGGAGAGAGAGGAAACAAATGCCAGACCAGAGGGAAAGGAGGGAGATAGATGTCAGGGCATGGGGGAGGGAAGTAGATAGAGACGTCAGATCATGGGGTGGAGTGGGAAGGAAGGAAGGAAAGGAGAAGAGAGAGATTCCAGAGCATAGGGAGACAGAAAAAGAGAGAGGGGGAAAGCTGAAATGAATCATGTACAAAGGAGACAGCTTATGGAAGGAGCATAGAAAGAGGGAAGATACCATATGGAAGAGAGAGAGGGCGGACACTGGATGGAAAGGGCAGAGAGGGCAGAGACTGGAAGGGGCGAGACAGGGTGAACAGTAGATGGAAGGGGTAGAGAGAGGGGGACAGACACTGAATAGAAGTGTGGAAGAGGGGAGGGACAGATGCTGAATGGAAATGTAGGGGGAGGAAGGACAAACACTGAATGGAAGTGTGGGGGAGAGGAGGGACAGACACTGAATGGAAGTGTGGAGAGGGGGCAGACTGAATGGAAGTGGGGGAGAGGGGAGTAGACGCTGGAAGGAAGTGGGGAGGAGAAAGAAAAAAAGGGCACATGCTGGATTGAGGGAAGAGGATAGAGATAGATACTGGAAGGGGTGAGGGAAAGAGGTGGCAAGCTATAGGTAGACCCAATGAAAGAGGGAAATTGAGGACTGAATAGTAAGAAAGAATTTAGACAGAGGCAGAAAATAAATTGAGATGGAAGAACAGGAGGAAGGGAGCAGAGAGAGAGATGCCTGAGCAGGGGGGAAGGGGAGGAGACAGATACCAGACCTGGGAGGAGGAAAAGAGGAAGGAGACAGATACCAGATCTGAGAGGAGAAAAGGAGGAGAGAGATAAGCTAAAATCTGCTGGGAGGGAAGGAGGGAGGAAGGAAGGTGAGAAAGAGGCAGAGAAAGGGGGGGGGCTTGTAAGCAGATTAGAAAGACTAGAGAGAGAAAGGCCTGGACCACAGGGGAAAGACAAGAAGCAGATGCAGGACTATGGGAAGTTCAGAGAGAGGGGGGAGAGACCCTGGGGAAGAACAGGGAGATTTAAGATCAAATGAGAACTGACACTGGATCTGGGTAGGGTAAGAGGGAAAAGAAAGACAGACCTGGACCCAAAGGGGATGGGGCTGGATTGTGAAAGAAATGTTGGATGCAAAAGAAAGAAAGATTGGATGCACAGTCAGAAGGAAGTGCAACAAGAGACTCATGAAATCACCAGACAACAAAAGTAGGAAAAATTATTTTATTTTAAATTTAGTGATCAAAATGTGTCCGTTTGGAGAATTTATATCTGCTGTCTATATTTTGCACTATATTTGTCTATTTTTCTATAGTTATTGAGGTGATATTGCATATTTTAAAGTCATCTGCCTTGACATCTTTGAAAAAAATCTGAAACTTGTAAATGATAATTAACATTTTCTCTGCATAGTGTGCTTTGTGTTTTTTTTTAATTTTATGTTTACCATTATGAATTAATAAGATATTGTGTGTACATGAAAAATGAATGGAAGAAATTGGGGCGGGGCTAGGGCGGGATTGGGGTGGGGCTAGGGCGGGATTGGGGGTGGGTCTGAATATTAATAGATGTCCCGTTTTGATGAAAAAAAATAAATGGTCATGTTATCCATACAGCATCTCTCCCTTCCTTCCCTCCATTATCATGTGCAACATTTTTTTCTCTTTCCCCATGCACCATCTCCTTTCCCTCCACCCTATCCCTCTCTTCTCCATTCATGTCTCCCTTCCCCTCCACCATAAACAGGATTTCTCCCTCTCACCCCTTTCTACCTCTTTTTTGCACTCCCTACCTCTCCGCCATCTCATATTCTTCCTCTCTCCTCTTTCCTCCCTGTGCAGCAGTTTTCTATCCTTCCCTCCCATCCCCCTGTGCAGCACCTCTGGACCTAACCGACCCCCACCATGAAATATTTTGCAGCCTGCTCTGCCAGGGCTTCTCTCTTTTGCATCATCAGTGATCCCAATATAACAACTGGGTAAAAGTACCAAAGCAATGTCCCAAAAGGAATAAATCAAAACAAAACAGAACAAGGGACAGTGAATCTTATTTAATTGCCTTTAAACCTAGACGGTGCTCAGATTCCACGAATGGAACAGAAATTCTCAAAACAGGGGACAAACCCCTAAAAGAGATTTTCAGAGTCTATCATTTAAGGTAGAAAGGTAGTTAAAATATATATCATGTGTAGAAAGTTTTTTTCTTCCTTTTTTTTATAGTTTAAATTATATGATGAGTGCAATAAAGTGAAACTTAACTTGAATATTCATACAGCATAAACCGGCAAGGTTCTAACGCGTTTCGCCAGAATGGCTTCTTCAGAGAACCTGCTAGCGCTGATTGTAGCTCCAGTCTTTAATTCTTTCTCTCAGATGACCCGTAACTTTTCACTTCACCGTCCCCTTCACCGCCCCGTCACCGCCATTCCATTTACCGCCCCGTCACCGTCCCCGCAGCATCCATACAAGCCTCAGTACTGCAATATTTAGCTTATTCCTTCCTTATAAATCAAAGTTCTGGCTGCTGAACTGGAGAAAGAGATGTTCAGCTGGCAGGGCTTTGTTTATAAATTTTTATCAACACAACTAATATACTACTTTATCCTGAAGCAAAAAAAGAAAAAGAAATAGAATTTTTTTTCTACCTTTGTTGCCTGGTTTCTGCTTTCCTCATGTTCTCATTCAATTCCTTCCATCCATTGTCTCTCTTCTCTCTGCGTCTTCCATTTGCTCTGTTACTGTGCCTCTCCCTTTCTCCCCCCCCTTCCAAATTGGTCTGGCACCCATCTTCTTCCCTCCACTCCCCCCATAATCTGGCATCTCTGTCTTCTTCCCTGCCAGCGTCTTCTCCCCACTCTCTCTTCCCCATTTCCCTTCAGCATCTTCTCCCCACTCTCTCTTCCCCATTTCCCTTCAGCATCTTCTCTCTACTCTCTCTTCCCCATTTCCTTTCAGCATCCTTCTCCCCCCATCTTCCCCATGTCCTGTCAGTGTTCTTCTCCCCCCCTGTCTTCCCCATGTGCTTTCAGCGTCCTCCCCCTCTGTCTTCCCCATGTCCTTTCAGCGCCCTTCTGCCCCCCATCTTCCCATGTCCTTTCAGCATCCTTCTCCACCCCTCTGTCTTCCCCATGTGCTTTCAGCGTCCTTCTCCCCCCCTCTGTCTTCCCCATGTGCTTTCAGCGTCCTTCTCCCCCCTCTGTTTTACCCATTTCCCTTAAACATCTTTTCCTCTCCACTCCACCTTTCCTCCCTTTTTCCCTCCCTGCCCCTTACCTTCATGGCTCTCCTGCTCCCCCCACCCCCCGACCGACCGACAACAGGTCCGGATCAACAAACCTCCCTGCTGTGTGGCCGCGAGTCTAAATTACCTTCTTACAGCAGCCGGAGCATTGTAGTTGCATATGGCTGCCGTAAATGTCTTCTCTGATGCAACTTCCTTTTGCAACAGAGATGACCTTTACGGTAGCCACATGCAGCTTCAATGCTCCTGCTGCTGCAAGAAGGTAATTTAGACCCCCCCCCCCCAGCCAGTCGAGTTTTCAAGATATCCCTAATGAATATGCATGAGAGAGATTTGCATATAATGGAAGTGGCAGGTATGCAAATCTTTCTCATGCATATTCATTAGGGATATCTTGAAAACCCGACTGGCTGGGGGGTCCCCAGTACAGGGTTGAGAAACACTGATCTAGATCCAAAGACAATGCAATTAAAACTGAGAGTGAAGTTCTGCCATAACATTGACCCTCAGAAGGAATAAGTATAGACCTGTATGTGGTAGCTGTGGTGGGTAATTCTATTAACTAGGTACATATATGTTTAGTAATTAACATAAAGAGAATAGAAGAGAATGCCAGGTGCTACATTCACTAACTTGCTCTGTTGAACATTCATCCAATAACTCTGAGAAATCATCAGTGAAAGTCAGCTTGACATCTTCATGTTTCTTTTTTATCTATCTTTTTTATTGTCTTTTTCCCCCCCCCTATGTTTATACCTTTGTATTTTTTGAATTTAATATAGAATGTAACCATTAATGAATTTTCCTATTGTTTCGATATAATAAGTAACAACTTAATTTTTTTTAAAACTGTGTTTGCTTTTTGTAATATTGTCCATTTATATAATATTTTACCTATGTTTATAATTATTAGTATTATCTTGTACATCGCCTTGAATGTAGAGTAGGCGATTAATCAAATTATTGAATAAACTTGGATAAACTTGGATTTAAAGTAACAAAAAACAACTCGGAAATGTGAAAAGCTAACAATGTTGAAACAAACACTTTCACCAGTGCAATAGAATGTCACAAAAATCAGTACTGCTGCAGTTTCAATAGAATCAGTCATTTGAAACTCCCTCTATTGAAACTGCAGCAGTACTGATTTTTGTGACATTCTATTGCACTGGTGAAAGTGTTTGTTTCAACAATCTTTTTTAAAGTAAGCCATTTTAATACATTGTGATAATCAGTATATAAAATAATTCAAACCAATCCAACCATATAAATATTCAAAATTAGAGATTCTTTTGTAGGCATAATGGTACCAAAATTTAAAGACAGAATTAAAGATCAGTGTCCACAATGTTTGCCAATATTGTTTACATATGGGCATTAATATTCTATGAAGGATCAAGCTAAGTAAAGACTTATCTGAGATTGTTACTCATTTACTTTAACAGTTACATCTGAGTTACGCACCCGGCTTCCCAACCGCCACTGCCACCGGCAGCGCACGAGCTACATCCCGCTGCCTAGCAAAAAAAATAAAAAATACATTTGAGGAAAATTGACATAGATTAGATACAGTGGCCTGTAATGAGGACTCAATCCTGTTAACAACCAGCCAGATATCATTCAAAGAAATTACTTTGTCTTTAGGAAGAACTTCCTTATTAGTCCCCGATACCATTTGAACCGGAGTCAAAGGCTGTGCTCCTAAGGACTTTGCACCTTCCTGAGATAAATCCATAATATCAGTTGGGTGAGGAGATTATGAAAGAGAGTTTGATGATTCCCCATTCCTAGGGGAGTCAATTAAACTCCCAGAAGAATTAAGTATTGGTTGAAGAGGAGGTGACGGTTCCACAGAGGAGAGAGACACAGTTTGAGATGTTATGATTACCTTGTCTTCCATCAATGGTGAAAATAGGGGTTGAAGATGTCTGTCCATTGGTCCTGGGGTCGGCTGAGATGGTACAATTTTAGCTTTCCACTTCCCCATTTTGAAGCACAACAGTAATCCCCTGGCCTCTACTCCTCATGGCTCCAAAGGGGCTCATAAGGGGCATGACCTGCCCCTTTGGCTATGCCCCTTCGGTCACGCGACTGTGGGCTGCATACCATGGTTCACAGCTGATTAATATACTCTCCACCAGGTGAGGTTAGGTGGCTGCAAGGAAGCCTGCTCGATCGCCCACTGCTCCAGTAGCGGCTCACACTCTCACGGCTCACATCATTTACTCATCAAAAGACTATCTTCAGTTGGCATTTCCGACCAAGTACTAAATTGATTTAAATCATACTTTCAAGATCGGTCAGCTAAAGTTATCTTTAATAATTCATCATCGAACAACTTCACCAATCCTACGGGATTCCGCAAGGTTCAGTTCTTTCCCCACTTTTATTTAATATCTTTTTATCACCCCTCTTAACCTTCAGTCAATCTATTGGATTCTCCTCTTTTGCATATGCAGATGACATCCAACTCCTGTATCCTTTAAATTCAGCAAACCCCAATGAGATAACAACTATAAATAACAAGTTAAAACAAATAAGCCAATGGCTTAAGGATAATATGTTGGCCCTGAACACAACAAAATCTTCTGTAATGTTTTTTTTTCCCATGGAAAAATGATCTTAAATTTTCATCACAGATACTCCTAGATAAAATCCCTCTCCAAATTATAACTACAACAAAAATATTGGGAGTAACATTAGATCAGGAACTTTCTTATCATGATCAGAATAGTTCAGTGGTTAAAAATTGTTTTTATAAGTTACGTCTCATTAGATCCTTATCAAAAGTTTTAAAACCTGAAGCTCTTAACATTCTAATACACTCATTAATCATTTCTAGGCTTGATTATTGCAACACTCTATACCATGGCATAACCCAAAAAGAAATAAGAAGACTACAGATAATACAAAATACAGCAATAAAAATTATTACTACTTCAAAAAAATATGATCACGTTATACCACTTCTACAAGCCGCACATTGGTTACCAATCACACACAGAATAACTTTTAAAATTATACTGTCAACTTTTAAAATTCAACAATCACATGCTGCATTATTTCTAGATCGTCTCTTGATACCATATTCTCCATTTAGGGCACTTAGATCAACACAACAACATTTAGATGGGCATAATAAAAAAAACACGTCTAAGTCCCTTTTTGGCCTAAAGCCTTAAACGTTGAAAGTAGAAGCAGGGAAATGTCCATTATCAAAAAAAACGTCCAAAAGAAGGTTTTTTTTTATAATGGCCTGCTTCTACGTTCAGCTGTTTAAACGCCCAGACCACCACTGCGTCTAAATTTATACCCGATAATCAACCTAAAAAAAGCCTAAGCCCCAAATGTCCAAAACAAGAGCTTTTAAGTGAATGAGGAGCCAGTCCTTCGCCTAAAAGCTGGATTCTGTAACCGGTGTCTGTCAAACACAACACCGGTTACAGGATCCCCCCCCCCCCCCCCACACACACACAATGTGCTTAAGGCAGCCTAAGGATCACGGGCCTATTCTGGTTGGCCCAGGCGCCTCAGGCCCCACCTGTGGGCGGGGTTTGAGCTGCCTGGGCCAATCCGGCCCCATTCTGGAGCCGGCTGGCCTGCCAGACGAGCGGGCTTGGTACCCATCCATCCGGCCAATGTTTTGAGGTACGGGGAAGGGGGGTAGGGGTTGGGGGGTCGGGGGTTTGGGGGAGGCGGTCGTTGGGGGGTTTGTGTCGAGGGCAGGAGGGCCTGGGATCCCTCCTGCCCCTATTTTAGTGGGGGTGGGGGGTATGGGGTCCGCCAGGGCAGGAGGGGTTGTGCTCCCTCCTGGCCAATCTTGTAGGGGGTGGGGATGAGAGGCCAGGAGGGCTTGGGCTCCCTCCTGGCTGATCGTAATCGGCCGGGGGGGTAAGAGGATCACCGGGGCAAGAGGGCTTGGGCTCCCTCTTGCCCCAATCATTATCGGCGGGGCCAGGAGGGCTTGGGCTCTCTCCTGGCCCAATGTTGTCAGCGGGGGGGGGGGGGGTGAAGGGTGGATCGCAGCAGGATAGATGGCTCATCTTTCCTGCCAACGATGGTGATCGCCCACCCCCCTCCGAACCGCGGCACTTCGGGGTGAGAATCGACGGCAGGGGTGATGCCCTGCCGCGATGCTCACCCTGAAGTGCCGCCGTTCGGAGGAGGGTGGGCGATCAGCATCGCTGGCAGGAGAGATGAGCCATCTCTCCTGCAGCGAATGTTGCAGTAGGGGGTAGGCAGGTTGCTGGGGCTGCTGAGCTGATCGCAGCAGCCACGATCAGCTCAGCGGCCCCTTTTTGGCACTTATACCTGTTTTGACTTGATCTAAGTCAAAACGTATAAGTGCCGACTAGGCAACCTGCCTTAAGTTTTAGTTATACCTGCTGCACGCCTAGGTCTAGGTCAGCCCACATCCCGCCCACCGCCCTCCCTTTCCCCTCCTCTAAAAACGCCTCTTTTCTCTCTGTGCGTATAGAGGCAGGGGAAAGGCCTAAGCTGGTTTTAGATATGTCTAAAACCAGCTTTGATTATGGGTACTTGGACGATCAGGCTTTTTGATCGTCCAAGTACCCATTTAGGCCACTTTTTAGACGTTTTTTTTTCTTTTGATTATGAGCCCCTTACTAACTATTCCTTCCTTAAAAGTAATAGGGATCAGGAGATCTACCATTTTCTCGGTTAGAGCACCCCAGCTTTGGAATAATTTACCATTACACTTACGCAATGAACCTTCTTTAGAAAAATTCAAGCGTTCCTTAAAAAGTTTCCTCTATAAGGACGCATTTGAAACATAAATAATTTACCAATCACTAAATCTTTTAGACCTTAATCAGACCTACGAGTGGGTCGCAAACTTATCCTTTTTTTTCTATAATTATTTCTGCTTTTATATCTCTTTTTTTTTTTTCTTATGTGTTCCTACCATATGTGTTCTTCCCTAAATGTTTTTTCTCTTTCTTTAAAAATTGTAGTTCATCCCCCTTGCCTTCTGTACCAGTTATATATTAGAACATATATAATTTGTATTCAATTGTATAAAAATGTTTTGTTTTGTCCTCCTTTTTAAAAAAATGTTATACGCATTGAAGTATATGATATTGCGTAGATAACAAACCTTAATAAAACTTGAAACTTGATTGATATACTCTCCACTGGGTGAGGTTAGGTGGCTGCGGGGAAGCCTGCCCGATCTCCCACTGCTCCAGTAGCGACTCCACCAAGTGGTATAAATTAATATCTGTGCATCTGAATAAAAAAACAAAAACTAGTCTAAGAGACATTTGGAGCATTGAGACAAAGCAGCAAATTTCTGCTACTCATTGACCATGGATTTGGACTTGGAGGATGAGATGCACAGCATCAGCATCTATGAGACAAACCTGGTTATTTCTGTTATATAGAATTTATTTTTTTTTTTCTTTTTTTTCTCCATGAAAATTTATTAAGTTTTCAAGAAGAATTTATTGGACCCCTGTTAGATTACAAAAATTAGATAGCTCTAAGTCAAATAGATGCTGGTACTGTCATCTTGATATAGGGACACTGGATCATCTGCTCTTCTTTTGTCCCTTGATACTTAAATTTTGGCAATCCATGTGGGTTCAAATCAATAGGATTTTGGAAGTTCCATTGGCATCGACATATGATGCAGTGCTGTTTGGTACGTTATTAATGCCCAAGAGTCTAATAACTTCACATAACAATAAATTATTTCTCATCATGACAGGAGTTGCCATACAGCTTATTATGAAGAATTTGAAAAATTGGGACAGGTTAAACTATAGTTTTTGGTGGGAATCCTTGTGCCAAACTTATAAGTTTGAACATATGAGTTCAATGCATTTGGGACATTATAAGAAGTTCAAGGAAATTTGGAACCCAGTAACAAAATTTTGTAAGAATTATTAGCTTTGCCCTTTGATTCTGCACATCCAGGATGGGTGGGTGGGAGGGCGGTATGTAATTAATTTATTATTTGATTGCAAGGTTGTTTATCTTGATCATTTGCATTATATTAAGTGTTTTTACACTTTTAGGAAGGGTGGGTGGGGATGGGGAGGGGGATATGTATTTATTGTATCATTTGAAGGAATTAAGTGCTGTCTTTTGTGTTAATTGATTGATAATATGTTGCACTTTGTGCTGGTTTTAAAATGAATAAAGATTAAAAAAAAAAAAAAAGAGAGCGAGAGAGTACAGTTTTATATAGGTGAAGCATCTGGGTCAGCTGGGGTGGCCCCACAGTCCCGGCAACACCAAGCTAACTCCAGCTGCCTTTCAGGGAGTCAGGAGTCTATATAAGGCCCGGCACTAGCTTAAGTGACACAGAGCCTTCGAGTAAATCTGCTCGTGAGACCCTGTTGATACCACCCTTCTGACGCAAACATGTCAAAGTGGGTGGAGCTGACAGGACCTTCCCGAGCACATGGCTATGAAGGCTTTTCATTGAAGTTAGCGCCGATGCCAGGCCCTTTGTGGAATCCAGATTCTGGATCAGGCAGTGGGAGGGAGGCAGAAGGAGGAAGGTTAGAAGAGGAGAAATGCTTGATTTGCTTGGGGGGGGGGAGAGAGAGTGATGTTGGACTGAGGGATGTGGGGAAATGGAGAGAGTTGGTAAAGATGGATGGAGGAGAAGGAGCATATTTCTTATGGGATGGAGAAGAAGGGAAGAAAGAGGAGGAATGCACATGGATGGTGGAAAAGGAAGGGGAACTGAAGAGAAAGCGACATTATGCACATGGATGAAGAAGGTGAACATGCATAAAGTGGAATGGAAGGAAATAGAGAGAGGAGATGCACATGACTGGAAGGGAAAAGGAAGAGGTGAAAAGATGCATGTGGCTGGAGGAAGAGAGGGGCATGAACTTGGGACACAGAAGTGAGGGAGGGAATAGAAAGGGAGAATTGTTGAGCATGAGTGGGTGAGAGGGAAAGAGATGGTGCACATGGGGAAAGGAAGAAAGAGGAAAATTTTGGGGCATAGAGAGAGAGAAGAGTGAGGTAGAGATGCATGGGGAAGAGAAGTATGAGGGAGAAATGTTGGCTATGGTCGTGGAGAGGGAACAGTGGGACAGATTGAAAGGGATGCAAGGGAATGTTAGACATAGTGGTGGAGGGAATGGAGGGAGAAATGTGGCATGTGCTGCAGAGGAGTGATAGAAGTTGAAATGTTGGGCATGGGGCTGTTGGGCAGTGGTGAAAGATGCTGTGCATGATCTGGGGGATGAGAGAGGGAGAAATGTTGGATGTGGAAGTAGAGGGAGTGGGAGAGATGCACCATGAACCTCTCTCTTTTTCCCCCACTCCCTTTGCAGCAAGGAATGGAATGAGAGAAAGACAGATGGACAGTGAGAGAGAGAGAGGGAGACATATTGCCAGTGGGGGTGGAGGAGAGAGGAAGAAAAGTTTGACTCATGGCGGGACAGAGAGAGATGCTGGTTGGGGAAGGGAATGAGGTCTGGAGGAGAGGAAGTGTGCAGGATGCAGAAAGAAAGAAATGTTGGATGTACAGTCAGAAGGAAGTGTAACCAGAGACTAATAAAATCACCAGACAACAAAGGTGTCACCCATGGATTTGGTGGAGTGTGTGGTGTGTGGTTAGAGCTACAACCTCGGCACCCTGAGGTCATGGGTTTGAATCCCGCACTGCTTCTTGTGACCCTGGGCAAGTCACTTAATCCCCATTGCCCCAGGTACATTAGATAGATTGGGAGCACATAGAATTGTAGGATATGCAGAATATAAATTTTTTTTTAAAAGGTAGGAAAAATGATTTTATTTTCAATTTAGTGATCGAAATACGTCAGTTTTGAGAATTTATATCTGCTGTGTATGGGCTTCCTTTATTAAGGTGTGCTAGCGGTTTTAGCGCGCACTTAGCGTGCGCTACAATGCCATGCATGCTAAATGCTAACACCTCCATAGAGCTTGCGTTAGTACTTTTCGTTTAGCGCGTGGTTTGCGCGCGTTAATCTTTGCCGCACTAAAAACGCTAGCACACCTTAGTAAAAGGAGCCCTATATTTTGCACTATATTTGTCTATTTTTTTGCAGCTGTTCCTGAGGTGACATTACATATTTTAAAGGCATCTGCCTTGACCTCTTTGAAAAACCCCAAATATAAATGATAATTAACATTTTCTCTGAGTACAGTGTGCTTTGTGTTTTTTTAATTTTGTAATTACCATTAAGTATTTTTAATAAGATTATATTGTGTATACATGAAAAATGAATGGAAGAAATCGCATTACAATTAGTACTATTATTGTGGGGGTGGAGTCTGGGGCAGAGCTTGGGCAGGTCTGGGTGGAGCTTGGATGATATTTGTTAGAAGTTGAGAAACACTGACAGACTTTAAGCAGTGTATATATACAAAAAAAATCAAACACAAAAAGAAAAAAGTGAGAAAAGAAAGGCCAATATTACATGTTCATTATCATTTTGCTTATGTCACCCATAGATTCATTTGTGGGTTAAGGGCAAGCATTGGTCTTATACACACCACATAACTTATAAACAAACTTTGTCAAAGGGAGTTGTTTAAAACTCATGTTTGTCATCAATGGGGGGCTTCATCTAGTGCTGGAAATGTGTAGAGAGATGGAAATCCAGGTAGCAAAACTAGGAGTGAACATCTGTCCAGGCTAGCTCCAGAAGTGCATGGAAACTTACAACAATTCACCCTATTCCTAAAGTGCATCTCTTCTTCCCCACCCCCTAAGAAATATATTTACAATAAAATGCATAATTTACCCCCTCCCCATTTTATCAAACCATGCTGCTGAACAGCTTGAGCTAAATGCTGAGTCACCCATTCTAATCTCATGGGTGACTTGGCATTTAGCCTGCGCTGCTTGGGAGGGGGGAGGGGGGTTAATGATTAAAGTTGTTGCAGTGACCAGTCTGTAGGGAAACAGAGAAAAATATCTTTACATTTAGCTATTTATTGTCCAAATAGATGAGTTCCTGATAACTACAAACACATTTTATTACCATAAAATATAAGGACCAAAGGCATACTTACAGAGCCTGATGGAAGATATGATTTTTCAGAGAAGGGAATTAATTGTGAGCAAGATAAAAACAAATCAATCATTTAAATTCAGCAGTTTCCTACTTGTAAATTATCTCTGTGGGAGATACATGCAGGTTATAATACTATGAAGCAGGTCTCATGATATTTTATATTGATTAGTTAATTTATACTTTCTTTTAGGCAATAAAATAGCTGCCAATCTTTACTATCTCAAGTGTGATTTTCTGACTCAGCATGTATTCCTGGGTTTGTTTTTTTGTTCTCTGGTTATGTCCTTATGTCTTTTTTTCTTTCTCTCTCTCTCTCTGGTGCCACCTTCCTTATTCTTTTCTGTTTTAGATTCCTTTTTCATTGTTTTTCTCTTCTTCAGAAGTCCTTGCAAATGTAGATAATATGAGGAAAGACCTAGCAAAGCTTGAAGAATGATCCAGAATTTTGTAGCTAAGATGTAATGCTAAGAAATGCAAGGTCATTCATTTGGGATGCAAAATCCAAAGAAAAATTACAGTTTAGGGCTGAAGAACTTTTGTACATGATAGAGAAGCATGACTTGGGTATGATAACACTGACCAACCTGCTAATTCCAAAAATGGCACCAGTTTTCTCCTATCAGTTCTAGTTTTTGAGATACAGAATATGTGCCATATACCACTCTTCACTCTGCTCGCCCATTAAAAAATCAGGATATTTTAATGTAGTGTTTCAATTAATATCTTTTAAGCATGAAGGAAACATATTAAAAATTAAAAGAAAAGTGTACAACGTGAAAATCTACTTATTTCATACCAAAAGCACAAGTTTATGATACAAACTTTCCAGTCATTCAACACACAAGAACTCCTTTTGTAAGACTTCTGAATGTGGGATCTGCTAGGACAATCTCGCATAAATTTCCAACAATAGTCTACCGTCATGAGTGCATCCCATCTTCCTTGGTATCTGGCTTCCATTGTTTTATGTCTTGGTGAAATCTTTCATCTTGCTCTTCACTTAAGTCATCAAGGTTCTCTGGAAAGCGATTTAAGTGACTGTGTAGATAATGGACTTTAACACTCATGTTGAAATAAAAGAGCATATTCTCTACTAATTGTGTGTAGTTGTCTGCCTTCTTGTTGCCAAGAAGGTTTTTCAAAACAAGAACAAATGAAGACCAGGCACATGATTCGATTTCATTCATTGATGCTATGAAATGTGAGTCATCGAAAATTCCTTCCTTCAGTTTTTTCACGGTAAGTCTAGGTAACATTTGCGTTATATATTCAATGCATGAACCGTCTTTATTCAAAGCCTTTACAAATTGTTTCATAAGGCTTAATTTTATATGTAGTGTTGGCAGTATGATTCTATCTCCTGCTACCAAAGGTTCATTGATTACATTTTGTCCTCCAACCACCATATATTCCCTCGGATGCCCACTCTCTCCTGCCAGAACCCCTGAAACAACCCCCCCCCCCAACTGCGATAGGCAGGAGGGATGCTCACTCCCTCCTGCCAGCAGGCCAACCCAAACCCATGACCCTCCCAATCTATGACCCCTGCCCCCAGGCACTCCAAGCCCTCACCATACTTTTTGTAGTATAGTGGGTCGGAGGGATGTACCGGGGAGAGGTTAAGGCCCTGATTTGCCCAGGCATTTAAGGCCACTCCTATAGGATGCCTACCACTGCATAAAATCGGTATGCCATTTATAAAATTTGCCCCAAAAAGTGTTTCTGAATTCAAGAAAGTTTAAGACAAGTATATTGGATCACTAAAGGAGGGTATAATAGATGCGATAGATAGGTAGACTAGATATGGTCTTTATCTGCCTTCATTTTTCTCTGTAGAAACATAGAAACATGATGGCAGATAAAGGTCAAATAGCCCATCTAGTCTGTGAAGGTACCTCTTAGGATAAGGCCCTCCGTCAGTAGTACAGAGACTTGAGCCAGAGACTGAGGAGATGTAAAAAAAGGCTTTTATTATACAAGCATATATGCTGGACCTCTGAGCAGAACTAGCTGCATAAAACAGAGGACCCTGAGGTTCTCGGACACAAAGGTTATATAGGGTCCTAGCCAGTCTTAACTGGTATAGCCAGCTCTGGCCAAAAGGTAAGAGCAGAGAGAAAAACAAAGCCATAAATCCATCCTATAGTCCAGTGTTTTTCAACCGCTGTTCCGCGGCACACTAGTGTGCCGCGAGATGTTGCCTGGTGTGCCGCAGGGCCGCCATCAGGGCAGTACTACCAGTCCTGCATTCAGGGGCCCGGAGCTGACAGGGGGCCCGAGGCAGGGGCGCCAGTAGCTCGCCAAGGCAAAGTGAGTCGATCACCCAGGACTCACTTTGTCTTGGCGATCTAATCTATCGAGCCGATAAGTCTTCTTCTCCCCGACGTCAATTCTGCAGTCGGAGAGGAAGTTCGGGCCAGCCAATCGCTGCCTGGCTGGGCGGAACTTCCTCTCCGATTGCAGAATTGACGTCAGGGAGAACATGCGTCGGCGTCGGCTTTGGGGCCTGTTATCCATTGGTGGGTCCTGTTCCCCGATGGCAGCGGCAGTGGCAGTGGCTTGGGGAACGACAGGGAGAAAGAAAGAAAGGGGGCAGGCAGGGAAACAGAAGGAAAGAAGAGAAACAGAAAAAAAGAAAGAAAGGTCAGGGAGAGAGGAAGAAAAAGTTGGGGGAGGGAATGAGGTGTGGAGGAGAGAAAGCATACAGGCTGATAGAAGGGAAGAAAGATTGGATGCACAGTCAGAAGAAGAAAGTGCAACCAGAAATCACCAGACAAGGTAGGAAAAATGATTTTATTTTAAATTTAGCAAAGTGGAGGCAGTATTACCACAGTTTTCAAAGGAATTTGCCCAAATAACTTAATAGTTAACTGGGTAAATTCCCAGAGATGAAAACTTCCCTTCACTTACTATGCACAGTTCTGAATTTATATCTGCTGTCTATATTTTACAATATGGTCACCTTTTACTAAACCGCAATAGTGGTTTTTAGCGCAGGGAGCCTATGAGCGTCAAGAGCAGCGCTGGGCATTCAGCGCAGCTCCCTGCGCTAAAAACTGCTATTGTGGTTTAATAAAAAGGATGGAGGGTATATTTGTCTATTTTTGTATGCTATAAAAACCAAATACAGAGAGAGACTGAGAGCTGTTGACGAAGAGCTACGTGTGTGTCTTTCTTCGATTCCAGCCAGAATATCAGCTTTGTGTTCAGCCAAACAGGCCCAGGTTTCGCACTGAATAAAGTATTTTATAATTTTTCACTATTCTGTTTACTTAATATTTCATAATAAAGTAATTATAAAATACTTTCTTTGTGTTTACTTTATATATAGTCAATATAGGCACAGAGTTAAATTTTTTAACATTTTCTAATGGTGGTGTGCCTCGTGATTTTTTTCATGAAACAAGTGTGCCTTTGCCCAAAAAAGGTTGAAAAACACTGCTATTGTCTATACATCAAAGCTAGGTAAAAGCAGCATCCTGTTGCCCCTTGGCCGTGACTGGTACAAGAGACAGATAAAAAGAACAGGCCTGCATACAGTACGTGATATCTCAGAGCAGTAAAATGGTTGTTGTTCTTATGTTTTACAACCCACTGATCTAAAATGGAGTTTCTTCATCTAAACTGTGACCCAGCTATAACAGCTGGCTAGGGATCCTTCAGTCTGCCCATCCGCAGTAACCATTATCTCATCCTCTCTAAGAGATCCCACATGCCTATCCCACACCTTCTTGCATTCAGACACAGTCTCTGTCTCCACTACTTCCTCCAGGAGATTATTCCACACATCTTCCACCCTTTCTGTTAAAAAAGTATTTCTTTAGATTATTCTTAAGCCTATCACCTCTTAATTTCATCCTATGCCCTCTCATTCCAGAGCTTCCTATCAAATGAAAGAGACTCAACTCATGTGCATTTATATCACATAGGTTTTTAAACGTCTCTATCATATCTCCCCTCTCCAGCCTTTCCTCCAAAGTATACAGATTGAGATCTTTAAGTCTGTCCCCATACGCCTTATGAGTAGCATTCCTCTGGATTGACTCCGTCTTTTTAATATTCGAAATGAGGTATCACCAGAGTCTAATGCAGGGGCATCAATAACTCCTTTTTCCTACTGGCCATACCTCTTCCTATGCACTCTGGCATCCTTCTTACTTTTGTCGTCACCTTTTCAACCTGTTTGGCCACCTTAAGATCATCACTTGAGATCATCACATACAATCATACCCAAGTCCCACTCTTCTGTCATGCACAAAAGTTTTTCACCCCCTAAATTGCACTGTTCCTTCGAGTTTTTACAGCCCAAATGCATGACCTTGCATTTCTTAGCATTAAATTTTAGCTGTATTTTTCATTCCCCTTTTCTCCTTCTGCTCTTTCACCTAGATACCTACCTCTCTTGTTCCTGATTCCCCAGTTCCACATTGGTTATCGCAACTGGTTCAACCACCCTTCCTCTTATACAGATAGACAGTTAATCCGTCCTTCCTCATATATAGATTAATAATTATTCCATCTTTGAAATTCTGAGGCACAAACTAGAGAATGACACCGTGATAAAATTCATCACCGTTCCCGTCCCCGCAGATAACCGCGGTAAACCATCTTCATGTCATTCTTTAAGGAGAGAGGGAAGAATCAGAGTATGAATGGCCACAACCACTGACCCTCAAAGCTTTGCTTTGAAGAATGCTGGTGTAGAAGGACTGAGGCTGAAATAGATACTAAAAAATGACATGGGATTATTTCCCGAGGTTATCCGCGGAGAAGGGAACGGTGATGAATTTTGTCACCGTGTCATTCTCTAGCACAAACCCATGCTTACAGCTACATTGGAATAGCTATCTAAATTGTAGAAGCATGTAATCAACTCCTTATAGTATTCCATCTCATCTTGGGAATTTTCCTGGTAGAATCTGACTGATAGTTTTACTGACCTCAGGCAAAGATGATGATATGTCCAAGCTTACCAGTATACTTCATTAAGAGATATCACTCAGAGCATCTTCAGACATTCCATAAAGAACAACGTTGTAATTCTCTCTTTTACCACCTTCTGTTGAATGAATAGGTGAACTGCCATTTGACTTGAGACCCAAATCAGCTCAAAGATTCTGATTGAAAAGTGTGAAGTATTACTCTGCTGCTTCCTGCAGTTCTTTGACTTTTGCTTTCCAACATTTGTTTTTTGGTTTTTTTTTTTTTGGTGGGTCTGAACTTCATGTTGGATTTGGTTGCAGTAAGCCTTCTTTCCTAGGGACCTATTAGCAGTATGCAAACTGTAAATTATGTTGTGTTATGTTATATCCTGCCAAATCCTCATCAAGCAGAATTCAAGGCGGGTTACAATCTGCATTATCGCTACACAAAAGTAAACATACAAGGCTAAATCAAAAACAGTCTAAACTCCTAATATAGACTTCTAAAATAGCAGATTACAAACAACATTTTTGTTACATAGAGATAAACATACAATACAGAGTCAAAGTCAAACTAAACCTCTAACAAAGATTTTTTTTTTTGAAAAAGCCATGTTTTTAGATTTTTATGAAACAGAGCATGCATAGGAGTAGTTTCCAAGTTTTATTTAAAAGTTGATATACTGTTTAAAAAGTTGCCTAAGCGGTTTACAGAATCATAAAGAGCTAAAATCTTTAGGGAGACATATTTAGACAATAACATTCATAAATAACGCATTGAAATGAGAGGGATACGGGGAGAAATAAGATTTGCAATAAGAGTGAAGAACGATAAAGGTCAATACAGTAGGTAGGGAGTATGCTCTTCCTTCCAGATTTTGGTAGTTTGATAATTAGGGCTCCTTTTATCAAGCAGCGGTAGAGCGTTTTACTGTGGGCAGACGAGGTAAATGCTCCAATGCCATAGGAATTAAATGAGCATCAGAGCATTTACCTTATCAGCCTGCGGTAAAATGCTCTACCGCTGTTTGATAAAAGGAGCCCTGAATTATTTGCAGTGAGACTTGCATTTTACACCTTTCAAGATGGAAAGGATAAAGTCAAACGATCAGAATTACATCTTGTCTAGAACTTGAGCTATTTCTATGTCATTTTCATCAACTTCTGTCATGATGTTTAATTTTATTGAAGCCAAGAACATCAGCACTAGCAGAGAAGATTGCACCACGAAATTTACATTATGCCATTTCACAGTGTGTATCTGTGAAGTCAGAGCTGGGAAGCTCTACAGTTTATTGTGGAACACTTCCTGAGTTCTTTGATGTTTAAGATTAGTCATGTGTAATTTCTTTGAAGGCTTATGTCTGTTGATGCTTTTCTGGCTATACTTGAAAAGACATTTGGCTTCTGATTAGTCTCTAATCAGACCAGCAATCTTTACTTCTGATAGCAAGGGTGATGTGACGTCAAAGAGGCTTCCGACGCAGGTGTGGCTCATGAGAGAAGCCGCGGTGGCGGCTCTGAACTTAAAAATCACTTCGGCAAGGGACTGTAAGGGAGACGGCCAATCCGCGGACCGCGCTGTGTTGGACAGAGTGAAGGGGGGGAGAGCCGCCTCCATGCGTCCATGCTTAAAGTGCCTCCGCATGCGCAGAAGAAACCACCGCTGACTCCTTCTACTGCACATGCGAAGCCACGGAGCTACAGAGCACGGATAACGCAGGTAGGAGTGCGCATGCACGCTTAGGGTTTTATTATTAGTGATACTGACCTCAGCGATTTACATACTAAATTATATTACCTACAGACCTCAGCGGTTTACATTCCAAATTACATTAAATATCTAAGAAAAATCAATTCCCAAAGAGAGATGAAGGAAAAAAAAAGTGTACTGTAGATAAAGACAAAGAAACTGCATCAAGGTACAAACTAAGAAGTAACAAAGAAAAGAAAGAACAAAAATTAGGCCATCCCACAAAAGAAAGGTATAATAAAACAAATCAAATCCCATTCATTCTCCACAGTTTCATCCGAATTGGTTGCCCAATGTTTGTAAACTTCCACCGGCAGCTCTCAGCTGGGTTCCCATCCGTCTCCTGCATACCGGAGGCCGAAGAGGGAGGAGAGAAGGCAAGACATATTACCAGGCCACTGCTGGCGGTCCCAAGCCACACGGACTCCAGTTGCTGGGGAACAGCGCCCGATGACCAATGGCTCAGCTGAAACCAGAGCTCTGCTGCTATGGCCTTTTTTCGGTTTCCTATCTACCCACCTATCCCTGATCCTTCATAGAGCCTTCCAGATTGTTTTATTAAGTGCTGAAGGTTTTAAATAAAAAGTTTTTATTTAATAAATAAAAGGTTTTAAATATAAAAATTAAATACTAGAGATGTACAAGTGGTGAAGATCACTTCAGAAGTTATCAATTCACCTTTAGGTTTCCCTATTGTGTGTGTATTGTGTGTGGTCACTGCCAACCTCGAATCTTTTCAAAGCCACATTTCATTCAGTTCTGCTATGTTGATGCCTTTTATTATATATTTTGAATTTTGCTCACACCGTTTTTCTAGTAGCAACTCAAAGTGAGTTACATTCAAGCTTACAATCTTAAGTTTGTACCTGAGGCAGTGGAGGTTTAACTGATTTGCCCAAGATCACAAGGAACAGCAGTGAGATTTGAACTAGGCTTCCCTGGTTGTCAGTTTTGTTTTCTAACTACCAGGGCCAACTTTGGCAATTGCGGGGCCCTGGGTGGACCAGTTTGGTGGCACCCCCTTCCTCTAGCCCAGAACTTAGGGCTAGCCTATGATGTAGTGGGAGGAATATAGAGCATCAGTGCTGAGAAGAACGATTGCCAAGTAGAACGGGAGGAAAAGAGAGGTAGACAGATTGCAAGTTGGAGATGGAAAGGAAAAAGTCAGCCTTCAGTTTCAAAGCTGTCCTATGCGGCCTCCCTCTCAACCCTGCTTAAGGCCAGCCCTGCTTACTACTAGGCTACTCCTCTACTGTATTTCATGAGCATCCTGCCTGGAAGGGTACTATGTCGTTCTGGTTCTGAGTTATCAGTCTTTGCATTTTCTATGTGGCAAAGTTCATGTGGAATGATATTTTAGAAAGGATGTACAAAGTTGGAATTATGAGGTCCAGGTCAGAATGTGTCAAATTCTGTAAGTATTTTAAAGCAGGATCTGCTGATATAAACCCTGTTCAAAAATACTTTGAAGAATGGACATCTATGCACCAGTTACTTATGGAAGCATCCTTTTTATAATTATAAATGTCTAAAATATCATTGTAATAAGCATAGTAACATGAACAATTATGTGCTGATGCATTCATGTGTTTGTTCTGAAATACTAACAATAATATGCATTCAGGTACCACATAACAATGGGAAAGAAGTGCCACAGGTTTAATATTTAAAAATGGAGAAAAGACTTCAGTGTCACGGTGGATTTACTAAAAGGTTTAATCCTCCAGACAAGACAACTTCAAAAAGAAATTTGAAGGTGCAGACACATCCTTGGTCTAGAAAAACTCCATTCTATGTAGTCATTCCTTACTTGAGTAAAATTATTTAGCATATAAATAGCATATTCACTCTAATAGCTATATAACATATGTCCATCCAAAAACTCAAAGCAAAGAAAGAAACAAAAACTTATCTGCAGCAGGAATTTCTTCCACAGGTTATGTGGGCAGGGTGCAACGAAAAGGTGTTCACACAGAGTCCGGATGATTCAAATCCAATCTATGCTTATCAACAGACCTCATTCAGCAAATTCACGACAGGGCCCCTGTTTCGCTATCTTAAGCTTCGTCAGGGGAATAAGCTGTAACACCAAGAATCAGCATCAAAACCCCCCCAAAATACACAATAACTTGATAATCTTTTGCAATCACACACTACCTTCTGCTTGAGTAAATCGCTTCAAAGTTCCTGTCACCAAAATGGCTCCTCAGCGTTCCGGAAATAGATTACAAAAAATGTCAAAAATGTGATGACATCATGCAAAGCAGCGCTAAAAATCAAAAACCAAAAGAAAAAAAGAATAAAGGAATAAACAAGAAATTCAGAAAAAAGCATTCCATTCTATAAAAGAATTTAGTCCTGTTGGAACACATGTGCCAAGATTGACGATCCAACGTTGCTCTCGCTGCCTCAGAATAGTTTTAAAATCTCCACCACGGGCTGGCAAAAACAGCTGTTCTACAACCCAGCATTTCAAATCAGTGAAAGAGTGTTTTAAAGCTAGGCAGTGTTCCACCAATGGCGCTTCTATGCGCTCGCAAGTTAAACATGACTTGTGTTCTGTCTTTCTTGTTCAAAATTTTCTAGAAGTTTGTCCTATATACAGTTTTATGCACCAGTGGAGTCACACGTAGTAACACTATTTAGTGCATAGCTTTTCTTGTCCTTAGGATTAATAAACAAAGCACCTTCTTGAGTAATCTTGCAGATAGAACAGTGGCCACATTTAAAATGTCCCACCCTCCAATACCACTGTTCACAAATTGTATAGGCACAGAGCCTCTACTAGTTGGACAAATATGTTCTTGTAAATTACGTTTTCTAGAGTATGCCAAAATGACTCGGTTGTCTTTAATGCAATCAAGTGTGGATAAGCAATGCCAATATTTCTTAATGATTTTACCAAAAAATTTTGATTGATGTGTAAATTGTAATGTGCAGACAATGAAATTGGTATCTATCGTATCATTCTCAGTGTATTGTAAGAGACAATCTATCATTAAATAGACCTCATTTAAAGGACCTTTTAATACACTATTTAGAGTACCCTCGATCTTCTAATTTTTCTTTTAAGATCTCAGATTGATGTTGTTATTCTGCCCTCGTAAAATAAATTCTACGATATCGGAGGAACTGAGATTGAGGAAGACTTTCTTTGAGATGTTTCAGATGTGAACTGTCAAAATGTAAAAATTAAAAAATGTATTACGGTCTGTTTCTTTCCGAAATACAGTGGTAAAAAATTCATTGTCAATGATTTCTATAGATACATCCAGGAAGGAAATATTTGATGTACTGTATATCAGAGAAAAATTGATAGTAGATTCACAAGAATTCAAATAATCTATAAGATCTTTCAGTTTTTCAACAGAATCTTCCCATAAAATGAAGATATCATCAATATATCTTCCCCAGTAAGCAATATTGGGGAAAATCTCTGAGATGTAAATAAATTTTTCTTCAAAACTAGTCATAAATAAATTTGCTAATAAAGGGGCACAGGTAGCCCCCATTGCTGTTCCTTGGCATTGCTGATACCATCATCCTTGAAAGGTGAAATAATTTTTCTTTAAGGAAATATTCAATAGCTGAATCAAAAAATCAGTTGGTATGGTATGGGGATATAGCCGTGAATCTAAAAAAGATTCAAGTACCTGCAATGCAGCTTCCTGGGGAATATTTGTATACAATGCTTGCACATCCAGGGTTACCAAGTGCCGTGGGTAGGAGGGCCTGGGATCCCTCCTGTCTGTATTTTAGGGGGTGGGGGGGTCGCATTCAGGAGAGGTTGGGCTCCCTCCTGCCGGTATTTTCTGGGGGGGGTCGTGGGATCACCTTGGCAGGAGGGGTTGGGCTCCCTCATGCCGGTATTGTGTTGGGTGGGGGGGCTCATGGGGGGGGGCTCACCTCGGCAGGAGGGGTTGGGTTCCCTCCTGCTGGTATTGTCGGGGATCAGGGGTGGGGGGTGGATCGCGATTGTGGCAGAAGAGATTGGCCATCTCTCCTGCCGCAATAGCGTTCCCCCCTCCCCCAGAACTGCCACAAACTACAGCAGGAGAGATTGGGCATCTCTCCTGCTGCGGTTTGCGGCAGTTCGGGGGGGATCACGATCGTGGCAGGGGAGATGAGGCATCTCTCCTGCCATGATCGTTGCGGGGGGGAAGGGGGGATTTTGTAACCGGTGTTGTTTTTGACAGACACCGGTTACAGAATCCAGCTTTTAGGCAAAGGACTGGCCCCTCCTTCACCTAAAAGGTCTTGTTTTGGGACTTTGGCAATTTTTTGGTTGATAATGTGTTCTAAGGTTAGACATAGTGGAGATCTGGACAATTAAACTGCTGAACGTAGAGGTAGACTATTCTAAAAAAAAAAAAACCCTCTTTTTGGATGTTTTCATTTTCCCTGCTGCTACTTTCAGCGTTTAGGGCCTTAGGCTAAAAGGGGACTTAGACTCTTTTTTTATTATTATTCCCCTCTATGTATGCACTCCTTTGAAAATTTCTGCAGGGAAAAACATGCATGGTAAAATGCAACTGCTTTCTGTATGTACAAGTTAAGTCTTATTTGAATTTCAATTTATACATGTACTTTTCCTCTCCAATTCTATATACAACCCCTGGAATGCACCCTCTCAATGCATCTAAAGTCTGCATATTGTGGAATAGGAGGATGGAGAATTTTCCAACAGCCATTTTGCATGGATTAAATACTTTTTACCCCCAGAAATTCTTTTGAAAGTTAGCCTTAAAATGTTAGAAGGGTTCTTTCAAACTACTGTAATTTTTCTACTCCTTTTCATTTACTTTTTTCCCCCAGATAAAAATGTGAGTAGATAAAGCACTGTAAAGGTTTTGCCAGTGAACAAAAAGCTAATAGAGCAATCTAAGCCCCAGATGATTACCTGTAATGTGATTGTCATTACTTAGCATTAGACCAAAATGGAATATATCAAAGGTATAAACTAAATATAAGCTATGAGAAAACCTAACTAAATCTATTTTCTGTTACACATCAGAAAGGTAATTTTAAAAGCCATTTCTGCATGCAAAGCAATGTAATCTACAAAGAAATTGACATTTACTGTATAAAATTGTGCATCCAATATGCCAGACAGACTTCTAAAATCAGTCTCCCAAATGGCAAGAGACTGAAAGAAGATTAGTCAAATTCAGCATGGGGGAACTGAGATTGATGCTGGACAGACTTCTACTGTCTGTGTCCCACAGATGGCAAGAGAAAGGTGATGTTTTGACACCTCCAGTGTGTTAAATCATTTTATTATCATATACTGTAAGTGGGGGTGCTCTGCAGCATAGACTAGTCACACAGACATCCCAGAAAGCAGTGGGGCACTATTAGAGGCATTGTAGTGAACTTCACATAAAAGGTCCCATGTACACATCTCATCATAACCCCCTTATGATGTATGGTGAGCCCTCTAAAACCCACCCAAAATCTACTAGGCCCAACTGTACACCACCCCAATAGCCCTCATGCCTGCATGTGGCACCTCATATGTGGGATTTGGAAGGCTAGCAGATTCCACCATAACTGTAGTGGTTAGAGTGGAGTATAAGCCTGAGTCCCAATCTCTATGATCGATTACACTGCCTACCAGGCTACTCCAGGAACCTGATTGCTGCTATACTAGGACTAGTCGTACCAACTGAAGCTGTCATACAAGCAGATATGTACTGTTTCATTCACATCTTTGGGGGAGGTGGGAGGAGGTCAGTGAACATGGGGGGAGTGTGGGGGATGTCATACTTACATCTCTCCAGTGGTCATCTGGTTTGTTTGGGCACCTTTTTGCCACTTATTCGTTATTAAAACAGGTCTAACCCCAAATATCTAACTTGTACCCTGGAAGTATTCGTAAATGGTAGATCATAGCAGAAAAATGTCCAAGTCATAAGCTCAGCTCTTGGCTCAGGGTTGGCGTCCTCATATGTTTTTATTTCCTGGTATGATGGTGTGCCCCCACCTCGGGTTCTAAATGAAAGCGTAGGGATAGGTTGTGAGTATATTTAGTTAATAAGTTATTGTTAGTTAAACGTTGTTATCCAGTTAGAATTCTTGGATAATGATAAAATGTAATATGGATTGTATTGTAACAATGCTGCGGCCTACAGTAAACTTCCTTAGCGGAATTTATTATGGACTCGGACTACAATTTGTTGGGAGGGGGGAGATAGAGAGGGGGAATAGGGAGGGAGGGCAGATGGAACAGGGAGACCCGAGTGAGGCCTCCCCAACTTTGAGCCCCTAAGCAAGCACTATAGAGGGACTCAAGTGCTGAGCAAATAATTTCTGAAGTAATTTCAGATGGTATAACAAGAGGACAAATAGCTTTTTACAGTCTCACCTCTTGGAAATTCTGTGTTCCACCAGAAGTCGTTGTCAAATCAACATACTACTATTATTGTTTATCACTACTACAGTTTAACACCAGTGTTGCAAATCTAGCCACAGTAGAAACAACCAAAGAACTTTCTCTAGCCAGCCCAACAACGCTGCTTCCATAGACAGATATGCTGTACTCACCGATATCTCTCAATGGGCCAAAAAGGCTAAGTGAAACATTGTCCTCAAAGACTGGACTCCTCCTTGAGTCTGGTACATTTGGCACACCCATTGAAGTTACCTGTATGTAGCTGGTCATTTTGTCTTATCCTGAGGTGGGGCCAAATCCATGCCTGAGTCTTCCCCTTCCTTTTTAGCATTAGGTAAGCTGAAGTCACTAAAAGATTAGCTTAGGAAAGAGAAGGGCAGATCAGAAATGCTTAAGCATGTCTTACTGAGATATGGTCTTGAATTCTTCACTTCTGTACAGGTCTTAAAAGAAGGAAGACACATTGGAACACATATCCCCTAAGTAAGGGTTTGTGCAACAGGCTGATAATTTGTTATAATAAGCATTCACAATCAAAATAACCTAACTTCAAAATAAAATTAAATCATAATAACCTACTGGATTTAAACCTAGAAAAGACAAAGGAACAGAAACTAAAGATATAAAGAAAATTGTGACATGGAGCATAAGTCCTGAACTAATAGAAACTGCGCTCATAAAAGTTCTTGAAGCAAAATTAATGAACGTAGTAATGATTAAAGACTCTGAGATGAAGTCCAAATGTATCAAATGAAATGGAATTATATAATGATATATAACAGTGGATTAAATCAAAATGTTAGAGCATGGAGTGGAGTAAATGTCATAAAAGGCCAAAAATAGAAAAATAGGATTAAATGTTATGCTTTATAAACCATAAAATTGTCATTTAAAATCACAAGAGGCCACTTGACTGTAATTGGAGTGTTTGTCCTTGAACAAGGGAAAGATCATTTTCTTTTTAAACTTAAGTCTTGTCTTGTTGCTATAAGAGCAGCTTCTCGCCCAATCCCTGGAGTCTATATGGAGTATAAGTGATCCCCAATTGCTCCTGCCCTGTTGGTGCCATAATCCAAAATGATGCAGGTCACTTGAGGCTAGCACCATTTGGAGTATGGCAGTGATCCAAAATAGTGCTGGTCAGGACAGAAATAACTAGGAACCCTTCCTGCCTTGTGAAAACTACATAAATGGAAGTTAGAGGGGGCAGGACTTCTTTTTTAAACTTGGAGGGGGGGGAGGGGGAGAAGGAGGGAGGCAGACAGGGCCAAGGTTTTGTTTTTCATTTTTAGGTGCATTTTGCTAGAGCAACAGCATCCATTAGCAAGGGTCTGTCCATCTGTATAACTCTTGGCCCATCTACCCATATACATGGGTTTGTTTGCAATGTGCCAAAAAAATGCATACATGCTGACAGTGGCGTAGTAAGGGGGGAGCGAGGTGGAGGCAGACCACCCCAGATGCCATCTTGGTGGGATTGCCGGCACCTCCCTGCCCCTCATGCCTCTCTGTCTCCCTGCTTCCCATGCCATACCCTCTCTTCCCCTACCCTGTACCTCTTTAAATCTTCGCCTGTGCGAGCAACTTCTCCAGCCTGCTGCTCAAACTGGCCTGGCTCCCCTCTGAAATCACTTTCAGGCTATGAGGCCAGGAAGTGACATCAGAGGGGAAAGCAAACACCGGCGCAAGCAGCAAGCCGGAGAAGCTGCTTGCGCTAACAAAGATTTAAATAGGTACAGGGAAAGGAGGGTGCAAGTGTGGCATGGGGGCAGGGAAGGAGCAGAGGCAAAGAGGAGGGCACAAGGAGCACCACCACCCTGGGAACCTCTTACCCTTGCTACTCCACTGCTTGCTGATAGGAGCAATCTGGTGGGAAGAGATCAACTGATGCCAGGAGAACTTCAAGCTTTGTGACCGGTGCAGCTTAATTTTACATGATGTAGAGGAGACTTCCTGGCAGCGCACAGATCAGCATTCAGTGAGGACCAAACCATAGGTGCCAATTCTGTGGGTGCTTGGGCACCCCCAATATTTTATCCTACATTTTATTAACATTTGGAGAAGAAAATTCCACGATGTAGAGCAACCGAGGAAAGCAAAAGGAAGTGCTTCTGTATCCCAGCTACTGATCCCATCTACTCTTTTTGGCTGACTGATGGGCTTCAAGGGTAAGAGGGAACTGCAGTAGCCTAAGATTGAAGAACTTCTTCTCTACGGCTGCCAAATGGGAGAGAAACAGCAGAAGGAGCAGCAGCAGATAGACAATGTAAAAAGGAAAGACTAAGGGCTCATAATAAATAAATAAAAAGTCCAAAAACCAGCCTAATTTGGTGCTTGGATGATCAAAAAGACAGGTCGTCCAAGTACCGATACTCAAAACTGGTTTTAGAAGTATATAAAATCAGCTTAGGTCTTTACCCTGCCTCTGTATGCCTAGAATGAAAAGGGGCATTTTTGGAAGAATGGATAGGGCAGGAAGTAGGCGGGATGTGGGCTGACCTAGACTTAGTCGTCCGGCAACCATAACCAAAAATCTTTGACAGGGTTGCCAGACAGAACTTATACATTTTGACTTAGACCAATTCTCTTGGCTTCATTTGGTCCCCTAATAAAATCAAATACCTTGAGGTTCTTTTTGGGTTTCCATTGAATCCACTATACAATACAATACAGATTTCTTGTTTTCTGTTGTCAAAAACTTTACAAGGAAATGGTCCCCTCTCAACCTATCTTGGTGGGGCAGAATTTCTACCATTCGGATGATGATTTGCCCTAAAGTAAATTATATTCTGAGCATGCTTCCAATATTATTTCCCCACTCTGTATACAACCGTCTAGAGAAACTGTGGATTTTCTTTGGCAAAATAAACAGCCACGAATTGCCCTTAAGAAAATGAAATTCTCCCATGATCGTGGAGGTGTCAACTTTCCTAGCTTTTGTGACTTTCTTAATGACACAGGGCTCTTCATGGATGATTGATGACCCTACAAAGATCACTCCTAAATGGCTACAACTGGAACATACTTTACTCAACCCACTTATTTTAAAACATGCCCCTGCCTCAACTCTTCCTACATCTGCTAAGACTAACCTAATTTTATCCAGCACAATGCAAGCCATCTCCTTCATAGACACTCTCACTGATAAAAGATGGGCTGATTCACTATCTGCTCCCATCTGGCACAATAATACTTTCAAAATCAACCATAAGATTAATGTCTGGAAAGCATGGCAATAAAAAGGTGTTTGGACTCTTGATCACCTCATTAAAGACAATACCTTGTTTCATTTTTCAGATATCATGACCAAATTCCATATTTCACCTTCTCAATATTTCAATTTGATCCAATTACACCATTGCTTGAAGTCTCAACTTTCAGATACCCCCTGCCTACATGATTCTCCTGATTTAATATCCATGTTAACTCTATTTACTATTGGCAAAGGCCAAACATCTAAATGGTATAAAATCATAGAATTTAAGTGCTTCCAGACTCTATTAGATTCCATCACTATATGGAATTCTACACTTCAATTAACTTTTACTGAAGAAACCTGTCTCGCTGACTGGCATCGTACTTTCAAATCAATACAATCTGCTTCTATATTACAAGCTACCTTTTTTCTATATCATATGGCAACCTGGACTCCTAGTACATCTGCAAAGATATTCAGATCTAATGATGCTAATTGTTGGTCTTGTAAGACATCTGATGGTTCTCTCCAACATATGTTTTCTCTTGCCCATACCTGCACACCTTTTGGACTGCAGTATGGTCCATAATTTCCAAAATCTTTCACATTGTTGACACTTTTACCTTTGATATTTTAATTACTGGCTCCTTAGCACTATCAACCCCAATGTTGATATTTCATGATAGACTGCTGACATCCTGCTATTTATTGCCATCAAAATTATTCTCCAAAATTGGAAAGACTTTTTGAAACCTGAGTTTAATCATTGGTGGAACTCTGTATATTTACATGTTAAATTTGAACGTTACATAGCTGAAAAGCATAACTCTATTTCCTCCTATGTTAAAACTTGGGCTCTAATTCAGGAATATTGTGACTCTGACCTTTGAAAAATTGTATATTACAGTTTCCTACATTTGCTTTGATTTAATCCTCCTTGGAATTGTATTTCGCCTCTTGACTTCTGCCTTTTTTAAGTTGGCTTCTCATCCATGTACCTTTGGCAGTATTAGCTTATTCTTTATACCTGATTATTACTTATCATTTACAATGTACTTTCTCATGCTAGGCAAATATTTCTTTTCATGCTTCCCATTATGAAGCATTACTTTCACATACTTGTTGTACTACTTGAAAATTCAATAAAATTTGGTAAAGTGAAAAAAACCCAGGTACAAGTTCCGAATCGAGCCACTGAGCTGATCACAGCTGCTGCGATCAGCTCACCAGTCCAGGCAAGCTGTCCCCCCCCCCCCCCCCCCGCACCTATAATGATCATGGCTGGAGAGATGCCCAATCTCTCCTGCCACGATCGCCCGAATGCTCCATGAATGTTCCCCGGCAAGAGAGATGCCCACTCTCTCATGCCGCCACCCCCGAACTGGCACGATCTTCAGAGGGCAGGAGGGATACCCAGTCTCTTCTGCTGGCCTCCCCAACCCCTGCCGGACCACCCAGCCCACCCCCTGGACACCCCCTCCACCCCATCAGAACCCCTTAAACCCAACCCCCCCCGGGCCCCCCCTAACATTTTGATGATAGCCGGACGGACGGGTCCTCCCTCCATCCATCCAGCAGACCCGCCTTCCTCTGAATAGTGGGCCTGCCCCTTCCTGGTGCAATGTGGGATTCTCTGGGGAGGGGCCTAGGGCCTGATTGTCCCAGTCTCCTAAGGCTCCGCCCATAAGAGGGGCCTTAGGTACCTGGGCCAACTGGAATCTTAGATTGGACCATGTACCTAAGGATCCACATAAGATTCCACTTGGCCCAGGTGCCTAAGGCCCCTCCTATGGGCAGAGCCTTAGGCTCCTGGGCCAATCAGGCCCTAGGCCCCTCTCCGATGCATCCCACAATACACCAGGAAGGGGCAGGTTCACCATTCAGAGGAAGGCGGTCTGATAGGGGTTGGGGGGCTGGCAGGAGGGATTGGGCATCCCTCATGCTGGTGAAGAGTCTCATCACGCGGGGTGTTGAGGGGTGCCAACAGGAAGGATTGGGCATCTCTCCTGCTGGAGAACATTTGGGGGCGTGCGCAGTGGCTTTGGGCAGGAGGGACTGAGCATCCCTCCTGCCGTGATCATTGCGGGGGGCGGGGCGGGACAGTTCCAGGATTCTCTAACCAGGATTGTTTATAACAGACGCCGGTTAAAGAATCATGCTGTTAGGCGAAGGACAGGCACCTCCTCCTTTACCTAAAAGGTCTTGTTTTGGGCATTTGGGACTTGGGAGATTTTTTGATCGGAAATGTGTTCTAAACATACACATAGTGGTGGTCTGGGCGATTAAACTGCTGAACATACAGGTTGGCCATTCTTAAAATAAACCACATTTTGGGCATTTTTTTCGAGAATGGACTTAATTTTTAATTAAGATAATTAGGGGTCCTTATATTAAGGTACTCTAACCGATTTAGCACATGCTAAATGCACACCTTAATAAAAGGACCACTTAGTCTTAGTAGAAGTATAGGGTTACAACCTCTCCAACCCCATGCTGGCTCTGTGATGTAAACAAAATAAATAAAAAATACTTTTACTCTCTCTTTTAGGTCCTAGTTCACGCTTTCTGTCTAACATCAGCTCTAGCAGGATACACATTTCAAATCTGACATATTATAATCACAAAACAGAATATAAAATTATTTTTTCTACCTTTTGTTGTCTGGTCATTATTCAAATCATATTTTTCCAAGGCTCTGGTTGTTCTCTGATAACTCGCATCTGATAACTCCTGTCTATTTGTTGTTTTCTTCTTTCTCCGTGCTAACCATCCATCTTTCATCTCTGTCTTCCCCTTCCGTTTCCCTTCCCTGCTGCAGCGTTGGGCCCCACCATCCCCAGATCCACCATCTCTCCTTTTCTCAACTACCCTTTCATCCAGCATCTTTCCTTCCTTCCTCACCACCCCAGGGTCCACCAGCTCTCCCTTTCTCTTCCCAACTACCCTTCTATCCAGTATCTCTATTCCCCTTCCACACCAATCCCTCGTGTCCAACTTCTCTCCCTTTCTGTTCCTTCCTTCCCTCTATCCCATTGTCCACCATCTCTCTCCCTCTCCTCTGTTTTAGACCTATTATCCCCCCCCCCCAGTCTGGAATTTGCATCTCTGCACCCTTAACCTGTATATTTGGAAAGTACCTGGCAGAAACCTAAATCGCGACTTTAGAATTACAGGGTTCTAAGTGACAATTTTCAGTATTTTTAACTCTGATGACTTCCGGGTTCTATCTGACATGTAGATGTTACAACACTCATGAGGATTTATTGCAACGTAACCGTTCCTTCATTTCATAAAAAATTACATGGTAAATCCGCACATGTCATTGAACACCAAATTGCCCCACAAACCTCTACTTCAAATTCCTGAGAATGACTTTCGGTACAGTTAGAATAATCTAATTCTAAGGTCACGAAATAGTAGCAACATTCCATACCACTGATCCCAGCCCCTTTTCCCATTAAAGCCCCTCTCTGCTTCTTCCAGCTCTTCACAGCAGAATGCTCCTGCTGCACTTGCTGACAATTACACAGTATGCAAGTCTGCATGTTTGGGGGGGAGGGGTTTGGGGGGGTTGTTTGTTTTTATCAAAAGCTTCAAGTCAGCAGATCTTTTTCCAAAATGCCACGTCAACTGAACATGCCCTGATCTGTTTCAAAGCAGCTTGCATAGGATCGCCGGTCGGCTGTAGCGAACCTAGCAGGCTACGTTGGCCTCCGCACCATGTTCCCTCTGCCGCGGTTCCACCCCTCCTCTGACGTATGGGATCGTGGCAGAGGGAATGTGCTGGGTAGGTCAACGGCAGCCTGTGAGGTTCGCTACAGCCAGCCAGCAATCCTCAGCAGGCTGTTTTGAAGAGGAGACCAGGAAGCTGGGATGGAGGGAGGACCAGGCGAAGGCAGAGGAGCAGTGGCAGAGGTACTCGTGAAGAGCAGCAGTTCGTGCCAGCGGGCCAGCTTAAGTATAAATTGGGAAATGTCTGGTGGGACAACTTTTATTACACCTGGCCCACGGGCCAGAGTTTGACATGTCTGGCCTAGAGCCTTAAGCCAAAAGGGAACTTAGACATTGTTTTTGATTATGCCCCTCTAAGTCACATAACTTTATTGCTGTGGCAATTTTACATGTTTTGCTAAAGTAATGCATTTAGCAAGATAAAAAGACAAAGCAGTATTGGGATGGAAATATTAGGGGCTAGGAAAGGGTGAAGGGAACTGAAAGAAATTACTGCCTGGGAGAGAGAATTCTGCTGTGAAGAGCTGGAAGAAACAGAGAGGGGCTTTAATGGGAAAAGAAGCTGGGATCAGTGGCATGGAATGTTGCTACTATTTAGGTTTCTGCCAGGTACTTGTAATCTGGATTGATCACTGAGGAAACAGGATACTGGGCTAGATGGACCATTGATCTGACCCAGAATGGCTATTCTTATGTCCTTACGATGGGGTCAGAGGCTTGGAGTAGAGTTTTGGGGAGGGAAATGTTCTTAGTTTTGTTACGTTTGTCAATAGTTTGTCAATAGTCTTGTCAAACCTGATTTTTGTTATTTATTGTATTGTTCCCCACATTTTGTAATTTTATTATTATGTACATCGCTTAGAATTATGATTAAGCGATTAATCAAATCTCCATTAAACTTGAAACTTGAAACTAGGAAGGGGTGAAGGTGATTTAATGGGGTTAGTGGCAAAGGAAGAGGATGTAACTGTGAAGGGCTGGAAGAGGTAGACAGAGGCTGGGTGATGGGAACAATGTATGGAAATGTAACTGTGGGAAGGAAAGAAGAAGCTTGGAAAGGGTGAAGGGGAATTGAAAGGGGTTATTGAATCAGAGAAAATATTCTACTGTAAAGGACAGGAAGGGGCACAAAACCATTTCTAAGGGAAGAAGAAGGCTGGGCAATAGAGACAGGGACTGTGAGTAGAGCTGTATGAGAAGAGTAGAAACAGACTGTGAGGGTGAGAGGAACTCAGAGAACATGGACCATGAGAGACGAGAGTTGGAAGGAGATATGGTCTTGGAGAGAGGAAGACGAGCAGGGAGATGAAAATCAGCTACAGAGGGAAGAGAAGCTAGAAGAGAATGGAGAGTAGCAGTATGGGATTGGAAAAGAGGGGCTGAGAAAAAGATGAGAGAAGAGATAATGATGGAGAGAAGACACAAGATGCTGAGAAAAGGGTGAGACGTGGCATGAGGCTCCGAGACTAGAAGGTAGTGAGATGAGAGAAGGTAGAGACAAGCTATGGAGAAACAAACATGGAGTAAAGAAAAATGAAGGCAATGAGAGAAAGACTAGAAAAGAACTCATAAAAGAGAAGGAAGAAGAAGGCAATGAAAAAACATCCGCTATAATAAAACCCTTAGCCCACATGCAATCTTCGTGATCCCTGCATCCGTGATCCGTGCTTCCATGCCACACATGTGCAGTAGAAGGAGCCAGTGGTGGTTTCCCCATCGCCCTCCCTCGGCGATGCTGGCTCCTTCTACTGTGCATGCGGAGGCATCTTAAGCACGGATGCACGGAGGCGGCGACCACAGCAGCAACTCCCCCCTCCTGCCCTCACTGTGTCTAACACAGCGGTCTCAAACTTGCGGCCCCCCAGGTACTATTCTGCGGCCCGCGGTCTGGCCAGCTCCCTTACTGAAGTTATTCTTCAGTCCCTTGCTGGTCACGTCAAAGAGAAGGCTTCTGAAGCAGGATCATGAGAGTAGCCGCTGCGGCGGCTTTGAACTCAAAAATAACTTTGGCAAGGGAGCCGTCCAGAAACGACAAAGAGAAATGCTGCTGCCCTGCTACACAGGGAAGGGGGGAATGCTGCTGCACAGGGAAGTGGAGGCGGAGGGAAATGCTGCTGCTGCTGCTGCACAGGGAAGTGGCGGGGGAGGGAAATGCTGCTGCTTCTGCTGCACAGGGAAGTGGAGGCGGAGGGAAATGCTGCTGCTGCTGTTGCACAGGGAAGTGGAGGCGGAGGGAAATGCTGTTGCTGCTGCTGCACAGGGAAGTGGAGGGGGAGGAAAATGCTACTACACAGGGAAGGGTGGGAGGGAAAAGCTGCTGCTGCACAGGGAAGTGGGTGGGGGAGAGAGGGAAAGGGGGGCCAGGGAGCTAACTTGCTTTGCTTTGGGGGGATGGGTGCACTGGGGGGCAGGGAGCAATCTTGTTTGCTTTGGGGGGAGACAGAAGGGGGCCAATGAAAGAGACAGAAAGACAGGCAGGCAGCACATGAGAACTAAAGACAGACACACAGAAAGACAGCGGGCAGGGAGAGAGACAGAAAGAAATAAAGACAGACAGACAGGGGGCCAGGGAGAGAGAAAGACAGAAAGAAAGAAAGACAGACAAAGGGGACCAGGGAGAGAGAGAGAAAGACAGACAGACAGGGGGCAGGGAGAGAGAGAAAGAAAGAAAGAAAGAGAGACAACGGGAGAGAGAGAGAGACAGAAAGAAAGGAAGAAAGAGACAGGGAGAGAGACAGATAGACATATATTAATGTAACGGGCTTAAACACTAATAAGAGAATAAGCAGAGACAGAATAGAAAACTACAGACACAAGGTTGGAATATTATTTTAAGTTTAAACATTTCTGTATTAGCCAGATTGGATCAAACATGGGGGTAGTTGGTATTTTGCCCTTCTCCTCCAGCCCTATGGTCATCAGGATAAATACATTTTTCCTGGAGTATGTGATCCACTAGAATACTAGATGGAGTTTACATGGAGGAAAAAGATGTTACCAGTAGTGTACCACAGGGATCAGTCATTTCTTTATGAGTGATCTTGCAGAAGGATTGTTGGGTAAGATTTGCCTCTGCAGATGATACAAAGCTCTGTAACATAATTGGGGCATTCTTGATGGTGTGGTGATGGTGATGGGTAGACATTCTTGATGGATAACATGAGGAAAGACCTAACTAACTCCCCCTTTTACAAAAGTGTAGTGCAGTTTTTAGCACCGACCAGGACGGTAACAGCTCCTACACTCATAGGAATTCTACGAGCATTGGAGCTGTTACCGCCACGGCCGGTGCTAAAAACCACACTATGCTTTTGTAAAAAGGGGGGGGGGGGGTAAGTTAAAAGATTGGTCTAGAAATTGACAACCAAGATTTTGTACTAAAAAAATGTAGAGCAATGCACTTGGTATTGCTCCCTCAGGTTTCTGTAGCACATTTAGGAGAACTACTGTGCTTGAAAGAAGGGCGAGACTTGGGAGCAACATCCAAAGCCTAGATAGAGGCATAGAAAGAGGAATGGCCAGCAGGAAAAAGGAGGTGATAGTGCATTTGTATAAGTCTCTGGTGAGACCCCCATTTAGAATACTGTGTACGATTCTGGATACCGCACATTCAAAAAGATATAAACAGAATGGATCAAATCAAATAAATAAATACTAAAATGGTCAGTGGTCTTCATCATAAGGCATATAGACTTCAAAACGTACACTTTCAAGAAAGATGTGAGAGAGAGAGAGAGAGAGAAGATATGATTGAGACATTTAAATATCTTCTTGGCATAAATGCATAGGTGCATTCATTAACCCTACCTTTTCTCCTCCTTCTCCATTTCTATGCCTTTCTCTCTCAAACTTGCTTCTTCCCCAATACCTGCCCCTTTTCTCACTCTGACCCAGTCCCTGCCAGCATCAGTCCCCTTTCAGTTCCAGCCTTCTTCCAGTTGCAACTTTCTGGTCCCCCAGCAGAAACTTTTTTCCAGTCCCAGCTCACTCAAGTCCAACATCCCCTGTCCCAGCATCATCCCCCTTCCAACCCCAGCTCCAGCCATTCCCCCACATTGATTCTCTGTCCCCAGTTAGTGTCATTCCTTAGCATCAGTCCCTTTCCAGTTACAACTTCCTGTCCTTCAGCAGAAACCTCTTTCCAGTCCCAGCATCATGATGTTTCATTCCCTATCTCCATATTAGACCACTTCCTATCCCAATCCCATCAGCAGCAGCCTATTTCCAATCTTAATCCCCCAGCCCCATTCCACCAACAGCATCAGTCTCCTTGTAGTCCAAGGCCCAGGTGCACTAAAAACCATTGTTAAGACCGTGTGGGTCACTGTG